>NC_135533.1:142742998-143414248 GCF_045843805.1 Urocitellus parryii
CTCTTTGCCCCAAACCCTTCCAACCCTGCAGCTTGGCGGGCATCCCCATTCAAGCCCGGTGCCCAGAAAACCACGCGCACCCACACCCACCCACGCAGACTCTGTGCTGGGTGCTCGAGCTCCCGTGGCCTCAGTTTTCCGATCTGTAAAATGGGGATCAGAAATCGAATTGGCTATTCCACCTTCCTGTGGGCCTAGCCGTGTGCTGGGTTCCCCGGGAACCAGACCTAGGGGAGCCAGCCCTAGCCCCCCCTCAGTGTTCGCTAAGCGGGGAGATGACTCACAGGCGTGGGGAGGCCAGTCCATTCACAAAGTGGAAGGGACGAGAATTTCGGGCAGTGGGAGGCTCAGGAGGCGAGAACTAGGGAGGGGGTCTGCGGAGGAGGCAGCCCTGGGAGCCGCAGGGCTCAGGTGGACCCAGTGGAGCAGAGACCTCAGGGGGACCGGCAGGAAAGCCACGGTCTCCGTGGAGGGCAAATCAGGAGTGCAGGAGCAGCCGGGAAGGGTCGGTGGTGTGCAGGAGGTGATAGAAACAGGCCTTTGGCACTTTGACAAGCTCACTCTGGCGATGGATGGAGAAGGGACATGAGGGACCACACAGAAAACAAGAGGGTGCGGGTAGGGTTGGCGCAGCATGGGGAACTGGCCCTGGGGCCCCGTGGCCTGGGTGGGAAAATAGACTTCTTATCTCTGGGTCCCATGATCCGGGGTGAGTTACCAAGCTCACCCTGACCACGTGGGGCCCCCATTCCTACCCTTAAAACTGGCACAGTGGCAATCGGACCCTCATGGAGTTGCTCCGGAGCTTAGAGCCGCCCACACGTGTGAACAGACCTGGCAGACCCCAGGGGTTCCGGGTCCCACCCAGCCATCCGCTATTGGCATCCACCTAGCCGCTCAGGCCAGAGAGGACGGTGGCATGAGCTAGGGTGGGTGATGGTGCATACAGGGCGGAGGCACATTGGGAGAATCCTGGGGACCCTGAGCAGGACTCTGACTCCCTTGGGCTGCTCAGGACTGGAGTGGCCGTTTCATGTCTGATCAACGGGACGCCATACCCGCCCCAGATCGCAGATTCCAACTCAGAGCCACAGGGAGGTGAGGGGCATGAGTGTCCCTGGTGCCCGGTGAACCCCCAGCCCCAGGACATGGAGGTCCCTCGCCCCCAGACAAAACCCTAGTGGCCTCTCTCTTGTGTTCAGGATGAGATCCTCTGGGTCAGTCTGAGTGGACGGAAGGACCTTTCTGGGGAGCTCCGGCTTCATCTCCCCAAACAGGCCTGGCACCCTGGTGGCGCAGAGGGTGCAGAGGGCAGTGCCCCGGATGGGCACCTGGGACAGAGAAAGGCCATGGATGGAGAAACCTGTCAGATTCCACTGACCGGTCAGGTCACAGAGGGCTGCAGGGGTCACTGCTGAGCTTGACGGGCGGGCAGCGTGGGGCACGAGTAGGTGCGGAGATGGGTCTCTGTACACGCCACGGCTCCGTCGATCTCCAGCTCTTCCAAAATTCAAAGTTTACTTTTCAAACTCGAACATCGGTTGAGAGAGAAATCTGACCACTCAAGGGCCACGCCAGAATGCATGTCCCATCTGTGGCACCTCCGTCCCCTTCCCCATGGCTTTAGTGATTTTAAGTGAGCTCATTTTCTTTCTTTCTTTTTTTTTTTTTTTCAGAATTTTTATTTTGAAATGAAAGCGCCCATCTTGCCACAAACTCATGGCAACCATAAGGACAGGTGGACGCAGCCAAGAGAAGCTGCACAGGTGAGCCAGAGGCTGTGCACCTGGGGAGGCCGCGGCCGCGGTGGCTTGGTCTGGGGCGGTGGCGGGAGACCCTCTCCTGGCTGGGATCCCAAGGTTGGGGAGACAATGGCAAACAGGAGTCGGAAGTCGTTCCTGGCCCTGTGATTCAAGGTCATTCCAGCTGCTGGGGGGGTGGGGGAGTTGGAGGGGGACGCCCCAGGCTTCCCAAAGCCAGCCAAGCCACGCCCCATGTGTCTCTTTATGTAAATTAATTTACATTTAATGACAGGACAGATTGAGTCCTTTGGTCCAGCTCGCCATATTCCAAGTGCCCAGTAGCCAAAGGGACACTGCAGGGGACAGCGTGGAAGAACGTTTCCAAGGCTGGGGAGAGTTCTGTCACACAGCAGGGCAGGGGGCTCAAGGACCCAGCCTGGAAGACCTCCTTCCTCGGAGCACTGGTTAAGGGGGCAGGTGGGCAGCCCCTGGACACAGCAAGAGACAGACAGGGCTGAGGCCCCAGGGACCCAGGGGGTCAGCTCCAGCCTTGGCCCCATCAGGCTCCCCACGGAGCCTCCTCCCAGCCCCGGGCCCTTCTGCACCTCTCAGATTGGGGGGTGCCCAGTTTCAGTTCAAAGGCCTCTTCTCCCCCACCCCCATGGCCCTGTCCCCAGAAATCCAGCCCGACCCCTGCTGGGTGCCAACGCCTGGTTTAGAAACATCCCATGGAGCTACATCAGGAGAAGGGAAGAAGCAGGTGACATCAGAATCACAGATTGACACCCGATATTTCCCTGAGTCTTCTTGACCTTTCTAATCCAAACTTTTCCAGCTAATTCGAGTGACTGGTTTCACGAGACTGTACTCGGCGTTTCTTCCACCTCTCTCCCACAAAGAGAAAAACAAGCCAGAGCTGGAAGCACAGTTGTTTACAGCTGTGTGACCTCAGGCAAGTCACTTGACCTGTCTGAGCCTTGGTTGCTCTGTCTGTGAAATGGGATTCCCAGTGAAAGCACGCTCGTAGAGTCCATGGAGTGACAGAGGTAAAGTGCTTGGGACGTGGTTGGTGGTAAAAGTCAGTAAAATATTGTTGAAGAGATTAAGGAAGAGTGTGTGGATACCCTTTGTGGAATATAGAGAGGGACAGAAACAATACGAATAGCAACGAGAACTGATAAATTTCACATCTGAGGGGATGCCACTGTCAGGCACCCAAATCCCAGATCCCCAAAACCTCTTGTCCCCCTCATCATTTCAAGGTTTTGTGGTAGACATCATTGGTGTTCAATACCCAGGGGTCTACTGCTGGGTTCTGGGCAAGGGGCAGGGGTCACAAGTCCTCTTTCTCTTGAGCTTAGGACTGATGATTTGTCTAGTTTGGGCCAAATTAAAAATGAACAAAAGTAATTGTACCATTTCCTGACCAAACATTACATCAGTGGCACTGAACTCTCCAGCCCTATCTTTCTCTGTAGCAGGAATTATGAGAATATATGTTGAGACAGCCATGTCATAGCATGATAATTGTCACTCAAGCTGGGTCCCCGAGGGACTCCAATAGGCACAGGTGCACCTGTTGATTTGTGAAGGACAAGTGAGATGAGCAAGAAGTGAACCTCCCCTGTTCCAGACAATGAGATGACCGGGATGTTTGTTACGTAGCATGACCCAGTTTATACTGACTGATATAACCCAGTGAGTCTGCCCCAAAGACTAGGTTAGAAGCAGAATTTAGATGGGCTCCTAAATGGATGCCTTCCCCTGAGGTCGCTGCTGGATGACCAGCTCTGAACGCACCCAGGCCATTAACTTGCCTCTGCCTCTAGGACTTCAAATCCATATCATGATCCACAGCATTGTTCAGGAGTGGACTCACCTGCTGGGACTGAGCGTTGTGGAAAGAATCCCAGCCACTCACCAAACCGCCTGCACCACACGCCTCCCCCACACTCCACAATCTGCCCCAAGTCTGGAAACATTAGTGGTGACACTTAAAGAATAATAATAATAAAAAAAAACCCACATTGACACACGAGATACCGCGAAGTGCTTCTCCTCTTCCCCAGTAAAAGGGACACGCTGCTCTTACAAGGAGCCACGGGGCTCGTTCTGCGGAGGCTTTCCTAGTTAGCAACTGCAATAAGATCCTTGAAATAATGGGAGCGTATTTGGATTTTAGGGAAACAATGACAGGATTCTAAAGTATCTGCTGAGTGAGGTCGTCTGCCGTGCAGCACAATGTCGAGTTTCTTTTTCTTTTCTTTCTTTTTTTTCTGTTAGCTTCAAGTGTTGGGGGTGCTAAATCTGCATTTTATGCTAATGGTGTAATTTGACAATCGCTCCCTCATTTGAAAAAAAAAAAAAATAGATGGACACTAACCGCAGACCCTCACAGGAGCGTGTCCAGGTCTTGAGATTTTCTGAGATGCACTTAGAAGATCTACTGGGAAATTGAGTTTGGGTTTCTGGCTCCCCAGAGCGGAGAATCCAAGAGGCTGGGGTGAGAATTGGCCTGTAAGTCCCAGAGAGGACAAGGAGATTTCCAGAAAGGTAAGTCTTGCTGCCCAGCCCAGCTCCCAGCCCAGCTCGGGGGGCTCTTTCCCACAGTCCCCAGGCTCCACGCTTCCTGTTGGTGGACTCCAGACTGGGCCATGAGCCACCGTGACTAGTGAAGTGGCCCAAAGTGAGGCTGTGTGGCCTCCAAGGCTGGCCTGTGAGAGTTTAGAGGCTTCCCCCGGAGCCCACGCTGCATCCCCAGAAGTCTGGCCCCCTGCCGGACAGCCACAGTCACAGGCCACGCACAGGAGGACCAAGAAGCCCAGCCCAGGCTGGACGTGACCCGGCCAAGCTGCTGTTGGCACCTCCCTCCTGAGCTGCCAGGTATAGGAGGCCTCAGAGGCCCCAGCCCCGCCAGGCACCCTGTGGAGCAGAGCCAGCCGTGGCTGGCCAAGTGGCAATGACGTCCGTGGAGACAGCAGCAAGTCCTGTCCCCTGGCTTAGGACAGCTGAGGCCCAGAAGATCCCGTGGCAGCCAGACCCTCCGCCGTCCCCCTGAGATTCCCCCTGGAGTGCGGGCAGGACCCGTGACTTGGTCCCCTCAACAGAAGGTGGGCTGTCACCTCCACATCTCTGTAACATGAGATCGTCACTCGGTCCTGCTGGAGATTCTTCCCTGTGCGGGCATGGATGCCGTCTGCCATGGACAAGCTGCCCCGGGCAGGGAGCCATGGGCCACCCACCAAGGCCCGGGGCCAGCAGCCATGAGGACAGGCACGGTGCGTGGAATCAGATCCTTTCCAGATGGGCCCTCGCAGGAGCCCTGAGCCCCCCGCAGCCCACCACAGACTTGCAGGAGACTCCGCTCCTCCAAGTGGGAGTGGAGGCCCCTCTGTCTGCAGGACGGGGTTCACTTAGAGCCTAAGGTGCACCCCCAAAGCTTCTCCTGTCCTTCAGCAAACCCAGCGCTGCAGCGGGCAGGAGCTGTGCTCTAGGGCTGGGGAGGACTGCAGAGGACAAGTCCACCCGGGCCTGCCCACAGGGAGCTTCCATTCTAATGATGAGACAGACAAAAAAAGATTAAAATTAGAAAAATGATGACATAGTTACAAATGTCATCGTGGCACTCAGAGGTTTGCAGGCGGCTCCAAAGGCTATGGCAAGGGTTTCTGAGGCTGGGCGCCCGAGGGGGCGGGGCCTGCAGGGCCAGCTCCGCCTCCAGCACCTGCCAATCTGGCTTGCGTTTTCGGGACAGGCCGATTCAGGCCCCGGAGGTCAGCTGCAGGTGGACACAGCAGTAACGGCCAACCAGGACTTCGGCCCACTCTGCCTCGGAGCTCACCCCTCGGCTTCTCTTCCCGGGTCTCTCTGTTCACCTTTATCAACTGCTGTGTCCAGAGCCTCCGCATTTTCTCCGCCACCTGATGGGATCCATCGAAGACCGAGGGGCTGTGTTGGGAGCCCCGCACTCCCAGCCCACGGGCCTGCCCGTCTGTGAACAGCGCTCAGGCGAGGTCCCTCCACCTGCCCAGAGTGCAGCGGGTGCCCACCTAGGTGGCCGCTGGGAGCCCTGGGGACCTCAGGGTTCTTCAGATCATTGGTTCTCAACCCGGGCTGGGTTTGCCTGTCAGGGGGCATTTGACAACATCTGGAGGATTTCAAGGTGTCCCAAGCAGGGGGAGGGCACCACTGGCCTCTAGTGTGTGGAGGTCAGGAGGCTGCTAACGCCCAGGACAGAGCGCTCCGACAGACTCCCGGGACCCCAAATGCCAACAGACCGAGGTTGAGCAATCCCGCTCAGATGGACCCCTGTCAGGGTGAGCACTGCGGGAGGGTGTGGAGAGGAGGTGTGGGGGTGCAAAGGAACCAGACTTCTGGGGCCCGGTTCTGGGTCACCACAGGCAGCCATGTCCACTTTAGTAAGAATCAGTAGCTCTTAGGTTAAAACAAAACAGAAACCAGAAGCTTCATGAATGGAGAGTGTAACTGATGCCTTCAGGTCTTAAAGGTTCCATTTACACGGAATTCTCCCCGCAGGCCACCTTTGGCAGGGCCTCTCCCCTGGGTGAGGCTGCAGGTGGGGCATCCTGATAGCGTTCAAGCTCTCAGGGCACCACATCTCAGCTCCTTCGGGGAGGAATCATCTTTAAGGGGTCTAGCACTTTAATCTCTAAGTCACTTCCCTTGCAAATAACTTTAAAATGTAATCATATAAAACTTCCCGGCTGATTCCAACCTGCTCTCAGAATTTGCTCTCAAAACCCCATCACCGCCTCGTGAGGACCTGTGGTTAGGCGGGTTCTGTAGATACATTAATGGAGGCACAGAGAGGTTCTGTAACCTGCTTGAGGTCAACCAGCTAGGAAGCGGTGGATTGTGAGTTGGACCCCGGCCAGCTGCCTTCCCGAGTTTGTGGGCTGTCGCAAGGCACCCAGCGCTTCTGCGATGGCTAATTACCACTGAATTTTATCTCTGCCTTCAGAAGTGCAAGCCCTTACCTTGGAATTTTCTATGAAGGAAATGAATTTCTATTGTTTGGAAGAGACTTTGTTTTCAGACCCGCCTCCTCTTTATTCCCTCCATCCCTCCAAATGGTCAAGGAGTGGCCGTTTGTCTGCAGAGCATCTGCGTGGGTATCACCGATGGCTGCTTGGATCAGATGAACACTGGAGAGTCCGGTTATCAGTCCCTGATTCGCTCTTGATTCCGTTTTTGTTCCTGATCATTTAGTTTCAAGATCATGAGTAGACCCTGCTTTCTCTTGCTCTATCTTGGACTGGCCATTGGTCCCCCCGGGGGAATTTCATTCTCGAGGTGACTCTCACTACAAACAGATCTGACAGAGGACCCGAGCCCTGGGCAGGTTGCAGGATGCACAGAACTTGTGGCCCAAGGGCCTGAAATCCCCAGAAATCTCAAATCCATACATGGCTTAGTCCCCAGGATTGGAGAGTTCTGATCCTCTGTCCCACTCAGCCAAAGAGACTTTGATTGGCAGAACCAGAGGTAGGTGAGTGGAAGGAAGTTCTTAAATCAGGCTCCTCCAGCCGGAGCCTGCGAATACATAATCCCCCGCATCCGCCAGAACACACACTATATCATCATCCATAATCGTAATACGGCCTCATAGATCACCCGCTCATAATAAATAGCGTATCATCTGCTCATAATATTTTATCATATAATATCATGACATCTGCTCACAACATCATATATTATGTGATTGACACTCAGCAAAAGAGCATCCTCAGATATATTTGCTTTAAAAAAAAAAAAAAAAAAAAGCACGTAGCTGGCTTTTGTTGGAAGGAGTTTCCCGTGGGTGCTGGAGGCAGCCAGGATCTCAGTGGTTCAGGCTGGACGCACAGAGAGGGCTCTGGCTTGTGCTAAAGCGGGTAGAGATGCAGAACCCCGGGCCCCAGCCTGAGCCTGCTGAATCACACTCTGCATTTTGAGAAGATTTCCGGTGGTTTGTCAGCAGACTGCAGTTTAAGGAAGCGCCGTCCAGCAAGACGCTGGATTTAACTGCGGGGCTCTGAGCGCATGTCCTGCCAGACAAGCACACAGGCCACACAGGACACTGTCCCCTGAGGCAGGGGCACCCCGGGGCAGGACAGGGCCGCATAACAGCACACCTTCACACACACCCCCTAGAGGGAATCTCAGAACCTCCCAATCCAGTTCCACTCAGGGCTCCGTGGCTCGGCCCGGGGATTCTGCGCGGTGAGAATGGGCCTCTGTTCTACTGGCTTCATTTTCCTCAGTTTTCACAGAAAATCACCAGGACGTGGAACTACCTAAAATACCTTTCTATTTTTGCGTTTCTGTTGCTTAACCCTGTGCTTCAAAATATATAAATATGTATGAGCCACGTGCAGTCAGGGGCGCACACCTGTGACCCCAGCTTCTGGGGAGGCTGAGGCAGGAGGATGCCAAGTTCAAGACCAGCCTCTGCAACTTAGCAGAGACCCTGTCTCAAAATCAAAAAAGATAAAAAGGGCTGGGATGTGGCTCAGTGGTCGAATGCCCCTGGGTTCAATCCCTGGTACCAAAAAAAGAAAAAGAAAAGAAAAAAAAAAACCCCATGTATATAGACAGAGAAACACTTTTAAGAACCAAATAAATAGCAACCCCAATACATCTAGACCTGGGTGCTGTTGACGTGGGGTCGTGGGTCATCTAGTGGCACCCCTGGGCTCTACCTGCTAGATGCCAGTGGCATCTCCCCCACCCCCCACCCCAATGCAAAATGGCTCCAGACTTTGCCCAATATCCCCTTGGGGTCAAAACTGCTCCCAGCTCAGAACCGCTGCTCAGGATGAAGAATCAAGGGCTGGGGACACCCTCCATCCCCTTCCCGCGCCCTCCTGGGCAGAATCCTCAGCAGCCTGGGGCAAGGGGCAGCTGTCCGTCAACACCACCCCTGGCCAGGCCCGCGTGTGCCCCGTGTGAACTGTGGGCAAGCGTGTGCGCGTGCAAGGTGCCCAGGCGTGTCCCCCGGTAATGCTCTTATCTCCCTCTCCCACCCTGGGCATTATGAGCATTCATCACAATAATTGACGCGGATGAAATTAGCGCTTCCTGCAATGTCGGCCAGATAAACTCCGCTGAATATTGATTTCACACAAAGAAAATGACATGTGCTTGGGCCTCACCCTTTATCTGGCCGGGCCAGGGAACAGGCAGGAGGGGGACAGGGCCGGCCTCCGCTGGTGCAGACGCGGCCATAAGAATGACTTTTATCTCCTCTCGCACAAGAGACAAGGGGAGATAAGGAGAGAAAGCGCCTCCCTGGGCGCTGGGGAAATCTGCAGAAGGCGTGGGACAGTCCTCCGGGGACCTCGGGGACCAGGGCTGATGAATTCAGAGGAGGAAGAGCGGAGGAGAGCAGGATGGTGCTGGGGACGAGGGGCCGTGAGGGCCGCAGTCTCGGGCTCACAGCCTGTCCCTAAGATTCAGGTACCACCCAGCCTGGCTAGCCGGGGGCGAAGGGCTTGCCAGGACAGCCGGTCACCCACGTTGTAGCTGTGTGCCTCGGCTTCCTCATCTGTCCACCTGAGAGGGATGAGACCCCCCTCCCTGGCCTCCCAGGTGGAGGGAGGCTAGAGGTCCCTGGACTCCTGTGCTATGGCATCCGGCTGTCACAGGGACAGGGGCTTGCAAAGCAGGACTTCCTTATTCTTCCATCAGCCTGGGCTGGAAAGCCTCTGAGATGCCCGGGGAAGCAGGAAATTTTAAGACAGGGTCTTGCTAAGTTGCTGAGGCTGGCCTCGAACTTGCGATCCTCCTGCCTCAGCCTCCAGAGTCACTGGGATCACGGGCCTGTGTTACCACACGCAGCAGGAAAGCACTTATTTTCCTGAGAATCTCAGGTTTATTTTACTGAGGATCTGCCATGTGCCAGGCAGGTGCTAGCAGCCACCGTCAGGCACTAGCTGCCCCTTCCCCCACTGAGTCCCCTTCGCCGGAGAGTCCCCTTCACTAAACACCTGGGCACAGGAAAGAAGCCCCTGGCCTCCAGGTCCGACTGCAGGGCAGGGTCACTGCCACTCCTGAGTCACTACTGGGACCCTCGCAGCCCGTGGGTCCCTGGGCAAAGCCTCTCAGGGTCTCACCTGGTCTTGTCCTGCCTGCCTGACTCACGAGGGGGACAAAGTATGGCAAGTAGCCAGCAGGAGGTGGGCGAGGCCCTGGGCTTCACTCCAGCACTGTTGGGTGTGCATGTGCCCATCCGCACTGTCCTTGACCCCAGGAGACGCTCCCAGAAGAGGAAGCCGAGTCTCAGAGAGGAAGTGACATGGCCGGGTGACGGGGCCGGACAATGGCAGAGATGGGACCAGCCGTGCCCGGCTCCCCAGCCATAGCCTGCCCTGCTTGGCCTCCCTCAGAGGCCGTCCTAGGAGGCCGCTGTCCCCATTGGACAGTCCAACCAGCCTGGGTGACCTGTCCTGCTGCATCCTGGGGGACCCAGCGCCACCTCGGCTAAGAGACCCCATGGCAGCGTCTCCGGTGCCCCTGGCCTGGCCGGGCCTCGCCCGCAGGGCGCCCCGGGCTCCCAGACAGAGAGGCGCTGGGTCCCCGCGGCCCTTCCTGGGCAGCTCCACCCCCTGGCCATTCCCCACTCAGTGCCTGTGTCCCCACGGGGGGCCGTGTGGGGCTCGGGCTAATTGCAAATCATTTCTCAGGGCTCCCTGCTGTTCAGCTAAATTCACTGGAACTAATGTGTCCCGAAACAAATTTCACAGAAGAGCCGGGGCGATTACATGATATTTAGTTCCCCTTCCCGCGTCCCCCGCCCGAGGCAGGGCCGCGGCCCAGAGGACTGGGGCAGCAGGGGCTGGGTGTGTTCTCAGGGCCCAACCTCCCTCCTGCCCACTCTGAACCCCCACCCCGTCCAACCCCCTCCCTGTACCTTCTGCTCCCAAATCTTGCCACTGTTGTCGCGGTGCCCATCAGAGCCCCCTCCTGGCTCCCAGCATCTCTGTCCTCTAGGAGACATGTCAATGTCACGGGAAACGCCAGCACTGGCTCTGAAGTCAGACATCTTGGGTTGGAATCTCACCTCCAGCGCTGACCAGCTGTGTGTCCTTAGGAAAGTCTCTTCGCCTCTCTGAGCCGTTGTTTCCTAATCCCTCCCATGAGGATCTCACTTACCTGACTGGCATCGGGTGTTGGGAAGATTGAATGAAATGACACGGGTAATACGTTTCTCGTGGGTCCAGCCCATAGTGGGCCTTCCATAAATGTTGATTTCCCCTCTGGCACCTACTTCAAGATGATCGGTTCAAAGGACAGTTTCAGGATTCATTCAAAACAAGAGGAATCGGAAGGCAGAGGCCCAGCCTCCGCCTCCCAAGCAAGCCTCCAACCAGCCCCATCTCTGCTGGCCTGGAAATTCCACCTTCCACCTCCCTCATTCCAGCTCCCCGAAGTTGGGGACATGATCCCTCCGGCCTACAAGGAACCTCAACACTGCGGACACAGGCCTGTCGGGGCAGCAAGGTCCAGGGGTCAACCCAGCGCCTCCTAGGCCCTGGGCCCTCTATTGCACCTCAGGGAGCACCTTCAGGAGCAGGGCCTGGGGGCTCTTTGTGGGCCCTGGTAGGAGCAGCTCGTAATAAATAAACGCATCAGAGCGGGCAGCGGGCGGCCAGCCTCGCCCCGCACCACGGGCTCTTGTGCATTTAACCTTCATCATCCAGAATGAAGAGCGCGCTTCACTACTGCCCTCACTTTACAGAGGAGGAAACGGAGGCTCAGAGAGGGAAAGCCACTATTCCAGCATCACACAGCCTGCCATAGCCAGGATTCAACCCCGGGGACCGCTAAACCCACGTTCTGAGACTCAAGGTTTATGGTTGCAGGGGAGGAAGGAAGGTTCACAGACTCCCCCGGCCCCGTTGTCCGGCACCGTGACCTCCAGACCTCAGAGGATTCCCCTGATCCCCGAGGCTCCGCCATGGCTGCCGGAGAGCCAGGTCTCTGACACTCGGTCTGATCTCTGCCCATCACTGTCACTTGTGTTCCCAACCTTCCCTTCAGCGGGGCTCCTGATCCCCATTCCCTGCCAGGGAGAGGATGGGGCTGCCACCCCTTATCAGCCCCCTGAGCACACGCGCAGGAGGGAGTTGTCTCCTGTGACCTGCGTGCCCTTGGCTAAATGAATGCAGTGTCCGTCCAGATCATTCCAAAGCCATAAAGATGACGGGGACAGGGGAGGTGCAGGGCAGGCCGCGGCGGCGCAGGAGGAGATTACAAAACAGGCGGCGCCTTATCTAACCCGCAGCAGGCCTGGCTGGGGGCTGTCGCTCCGGGAGGGGGCGCCCGGCCCGCCGTCCCCACCCCCGCGCAGGGCAGCCCGGGCCCCAGAGGAGACCCCACCAGCCGGGCACTGGGAGCTCTGCGAAGGGAGGGCAGTCGGGGAGGCATCCGCAGGGGTGGCGAGCTAGGGTACCCCAAGAGCCGTCCCCAAGGCGGAGGGCTGGGGGACTGCCAGCTCAGCCAGGGAGAGACGGTGGCCCGAGACGCTGAGGTGGCCGCTGGACAATTTTTATAAATATTGACTCCGAGAGGGCCAGGAAGGACCCAGCAGCCCCAGAGGACGGCAGGGAGATGGACAGGAGAGGACCGTCCCCCACCAGCCCTGCCCAGCCACGCCTCCCTCCCCCCATGTGGCCACGTTCCCCCCGTTTTACAGATGGGTAAACTGAAGCTCAGACTCCTTTGGTCACTTCCCTGACAATGGCATGAGCAGAGAGCAAAGGACACAGAAGCCACATGGGGCCTGGACGGACCTGGCCTGGAAGCCCCCGTGGCCTTCCTGCTGGGCTTGGAGGCCCCCGGCCCTCGGAGCCTCCTCCTCTGGAGGAAACCGGGGGGTCCCTGCCTTTCAGGGTCGCTGTCAGGGTTAAATGAGATAATACGGCTAATTTTGTTCCTTCCCAAGAGTCACACACACCTCTCGGTGCAGGTGTGAAAGCTCCCGCCCCTCCCTTGGTGAGTTGCCAGGATGGGGTGCAGGGACAGATCCATGTCCTGAATCTTTGAGGGTCTGACATTTCCTTCAGGGGCCTGGCAAGTCAGCCCTTGGGGACTCGGTGGCTGGGGCAGCAGAGGAAAGAGTCTTCCCTCAGCGGCTGGTCGGCCATCCTCCCATCAAGAGATGGAAAACACAAATCCCCACGATGAAGGGCTGCCGACCAGATGCCCACCTCATTGTAGGGGTCAGATCCCAACACCTTCCAGGGACAGAAGTGCCCAAGAGAGTCAGTCCAGTATTCGACAGATTCAACCTTGCCTTAAAATCGTGAATGACATAAAAACAATTGTGACCCACACATAAATGTCTCTCTCTCTCTCTCTCTCTCTCTCTCTCTCTCTCTCTCTCTCTCTCTCTCTTTTATGTGTGCGTGTGTGAATGTGTGTGCATTTGGAACCAAATCTGTTTGATTTGTACCAACCATATGTGCTGTGTGACCTTGGGCAAGTTACTTAAACGCTCTGTGCGTCTGTTTCCCCAGCTGTAAATGAAGTTAGCATTAACAACCTCCCAGAGTAGCTGTGAAGACAGTGACTTCAAAGGTCCTTAGGACACTGCCCAGCACACAGTGATGTGTCACCTAGGTGTCTGTGCTACTTGTCCCCACCAAAGCCCAGTGGCTTGTGTCTGAGGGCAGGGGACATCTGAGGAATCCAGGCTTGATGCACAAGGTCACTTTCTGGGACTGGGCCCTGCTGAGAGCAGGGCCCAATGCAGCTGTGGTTCATCTTCGGGAACATAATGGTGGGGTGTCCCCTGGGGTTTGGTGGGGTGTGGAGGTGGGTCCTGGTGGAAGACCCCAAAGCTGGGTGTGTCCTTTGCAAGAACTTCTCTAAGGGCTGCTGGGTCCCTTCTCAGCGGGGGCCCCTGTGCCTGGAGTAAGGGACCCCCAACCCACCCAGGAGGCTGGCCACCTCCCATGGGGATTACCAGGGGACTGGGAGTCAGGGAACCTCTGATCCCGTGACCTGGGACCCTGTGCAGGTGGCTGCACCCCTGGGCCTCCTTTCCCCACCTGTGCAGGGGTCCCCTCCTCTGCTTCCTCCCCCACAGCAAGGTAGTGCTCCTGGGAACAGCTTCAGAGACCGCCAGGTGCCAGGAGGGATCAGGAACAATCCAGTCCCCGCCATGACGGTGGGAGGAGCCACACGAGTGAGAGGAAGGGCCCTCGCAGGGTCTGGGGGCCCCACCTTGCTGGTCTCCCATCCTCAAGTGTCAGCCCTCCTGGGGGGAGGGGCGGCCAAGTGCGGGGGCTGGGGGTCCCCAGGGCAGCGGCCTTCTTTGTCCTGGAGACAGGCACAGAGGCAGGGAGAGCCGAGGGGACAGATGAGACAGAGACAAAGAAACACAGAGATAATCAGAGACAGGGTCTGGCTGGAGGACAGAGAGGGGGAGAGAAAAGAGAGACAGACAGACAGACAAAGAAAAAGCGAGGCCGGCCGAGAGCGGAGGAAAACTGGAGGCTGAAGAGCGGCGCAGACGGAGGGGCGGGTGGACAGACCGACAGCCCCAGGGTGGACAGGACGCAGGGACGGCCCCGGGGTGGACAGGACGCGCCGGGCCCCAGCCCCACCCTCCGCTCCAAGCCCGCCCCATGCGCCCTGGGCGCGCCCCACCCCTCGCCCTGTCCCCAGTCCCCTGCTCCCCGCCTCCCGCCCGCCCGGGTCCCCTTCCTCCCGTCCCCGCTGCCCCCTCCATCTTCCGAACACGGCAGGGTTTTCTGGCGCCTTTGTAGCCGCCCCGAAGTGCGCGGCGACAATGGCGGGGTGACGGGGTCAATTCGCGCGGAGGTGGGACGCGCGGGCGCCGGGGAACAATGCGGGCGGCGCCGGGGAGCGCGGGCTTTGTGCGTGAGAACCGCGCCTGCTGCTCCCGCGCCCGTCGCCGTCGCCAGCCGCCGCTTAACCCCCTCGCGCCCTCGGCGCGGCCTTGAACTCGGGTCCTCTGCAGCCTGCCCCTGCCCCTGCCCCTGCCCACGGGGTGACCTTCCCGGAGCGTCTCCTGTCCTCCTGAAAACCAGGGGCGGATCTCACCCCTGACCCCTCCAGGAGGCTGGAGCTCAGCACCGATGGGGCCACAGAGGACAGGGGGACAGGCCTCAAGGTCAAGGGCGCCTTGACAATGTCAGTCTCTACGGGCGCTGGCCACTGAGGCTCAGACCAGGCGGCTGTCCTTCCACAGGGTCCTTCTCCACAGTGAGATACTCTCTGCTGGGCTCTGCCAGGCTTAGCCTGGTGACCTGAGGGGAGTCGCCCAGCCCAGGGTACAAGGGCCACGGCCACAGGAAGAATGGCAAGCAGACCGCGGAGCCTGTCTTGTCTGCAGGCTCCAGATGTGGACCGGACTCTTGGTTCTCTTTAGCAAGTTTGTGAGTCCAGGCTCTAAAATGTTGGTGACATGCAGAATCGGGGTGTTTAAAGGTCACACACCTGGCCCCCACCCAGAGCCTGACACTGGGTGGGTAGGAAGGTGGGTCCAGCCTGGGCAGGCGATGGCCATATCACAGTGGCGTGGGTGTATGACATTGGCGCTGCCCAGGCCCATGGACCAGCTCTGGCCCATGACGTCCCCCCGGGCTGTGCAGAGGCCACCCTCATTTCTGGCAGCTTCTCCCTGTGGCCTGCCGTTCATCCCGAGTCTGTTTTAAGTCCTCCGAAAACCCCCTTCCCAGAGAAAAAGCCGTAGCCACATCTCTGGGACCCTCGAATGGTTCTGTCTTCCCAAAGGAGGGTGGGAAGGATCTGAAATGTCCCCAAGTCCAGGAGGAAGAGGGAGCAGCCGTGCCCAGCAGGTGCCTGCGGCCCGCGTGCCTGGGCGGGCACAGATGGAGTGGTTCTGGGCTGGGGGCAAGGGGCAGATGAGCACCCCTGGAGCCCCAGCTGCCTGTTATCTCTCCATTGTCTCCGTGTGTCCTCCCCCCACTGCCACCCCCTCCCCAGCTGCCCTTCTGTCATCTCCACGAGCCCCCCCCCCCCTTAGCCAGGAGCCGTGCCCCAGGACTCCACAGGGAGCTGGAGAGAGGGTCCCCTTGGCCTCCATGCACCGCGGGTGGGCAGAAAGGTGGGGGCGGCGGGAGGCTGGGGAGGAGGGACAGGGGTGGCAGGGCACAAGGGGTGTCGGTCTATAACTCACGCCCACCGCGCTCCTGTTTAACACACACTTCTCCGACGACTTGTCAGTGAAACCGTTAATTAATTAGCTAATCCCGCAATGAAGTGGATTCTAAATGGCTCTCCCCCTCCCAGCCTCCCATTTAGATAATTGCTGCCAAGGGATCTTTTGTGACAGTCATTTTTTCCAACAGGGATGGCCCTGGAACACGGAGGGAGACGGATTTAAAGAAGGGGTCAGCGAGCCATCCCCGAAGCTCCTGTTGGGGGAGACCCTCCCCTCAGCGGAGGCAGAATCGGCCATGGGGGTTGGTTGTTGGAGTCGGCATGAGGAGTGGGCGGCGGGCTCCGGCTGGCTTGGGCGTTTGGGGGTTGGTTTTTGATCTCGTCTTCCTGGGTGGGGTTCCCAGGCAGGTAACGATATGAACACACTAGAGGTGGCGCTGATGATGTCACCCTGAGCCAAGTGACATGCCCAAGGTCACAGAGCTGGTGCCTGGCAGAATCAGAAATGGCACCACGGTGTCAGCCACCACAACCCACCTTTCTGACCATCCTGGGGGGTTATGGGCCTCGGCCCCTGTCTCAGAAGGGAGGGACTGGAGGCTTGACCTCCCCACTGTGGTCTCCTTTGTCCTTCACCTGATGGTCCAGATGGCCCCACCCGGAAGCTCTGAGAGAGGGCCACTCCCCTAATCTGGGCAACCAGCATCTATCCTCGACAATCTCTGTCCCCAGGCACAAAATGGACGAGCCAGGGACAGATCTGTGACCCAAATGGGGACAAGGAGACTCAGATCTAGGCTTTTTTTTTTTTTAATGGAATGCTCAGGAAAGAAGTGTTCTCAATTCCTGTTTGAACCCCTGGATCCAGCCATGCCTGATGCCTGTGTATATTGGGATTTTTTTTTTTTTCTTAAAGAGAGTGAGAGAGGAGAGAGAGAGAGAGAGAGAGAGAGAGAGAGAGAGAGAGAGAGAGAGAGAATTTTTAATATTTATTTTTTTTTAGTTCTCGGCGGACACCACATCTTTGTTGGTATGTGGTGCTGAGGATCGAACCCGGGCCGCACGCATTCCAGGCGAGCGCGCTACCGCTTGAGCCACATCCCCAGCCCTTGGGATTTTTTTTTTCACTTATATAAATGTTCATTGTTGTGGCAGATGCTGATGGTCACCTGTCAGCATCCACTTTCCTTCTTATCAACGGGATCCTGGTTTGTTTGAAGCAGTATCCAGTTGCAAGAGCTTTCCAAACAGTCTTGTAGCTCTAAGTGGCCACATCCCCTGGTTCTGGGCACTGAGTTTCTTGGAGAAAATGTCATTTCCAAAGAAAAGGACAAGGCCCTAGGAGAAAGCTCTGAGCCTTTGCCTCTCCACCGGTTTCCTGCCTGGATTGCAAATGCAGTGTTTATCATGGGATTCCTCGCTCTCTGTGGAGAGGAAACTGCGGGCTTATTTAAGGCATTGTACCTGTATTTCCATTACATGGGCCAAGCACAGGACGGAACAGGGTGTCTGTATTTGCAACCAAAAATCCCAGCCTGACACACTCTGTCTAAGGCACGCGAGAGGAAGAAAATGGCAGGATTGGGAGAAATGGCTTGGACTTCTCTATTTTCTCCAAGATGATCACCGTCTGGTTCTCGCATCTCTATTATCCAGCAAAGATAGCAATCTGGAAGGACCATAAATTGTAAGTAGATGGGGAAGAAAATTGGCCTTTAGCAAGGACTGGCTCCAGGCAATATTTCAAAAGAGAAGGTGGGAAGGGGTGTGGAAGGGATCTGTCACGTCTCCATCCACGCCAGGTGTGAGGGCCTGCCGGGTAAGACACTTCCGGCACAACTGCTGGCCAAGGACCTGCCCTCTGCAGGATGCTGGTCACTTCTTTTGATTAGTCAGGGCCTCTGTGCCGGCGAGGGCCCAAGGGCCTGGGGAACAGGGACTCAACACATGTGAGGAGCCCTGGATGTCCCAGCATGAAAATGATGGAGAATCACCACCCAAGGCTGATGGTCCTCACCCACTATTCCAGGGCCAGGTGACGGAGCCTGTTCTGATTGCAGAGCCAGATGACGCCGCAGTCCCAGGAGAACCTGGGACCGAGCTGGTGGCACTGAGATGGGGTGCTCAGAAGGTGACCTATTGGCTTCAGAGGTGCCCCCTGGAGATATCCTAGCAGCTGGGACTCCACAAGAGACCCAGGCGAGAATCTCAGAATCTCAGCAGAGAATCTCAGAACACTAGCTCCAGAGACACGTAGAACCACATTATTCTTGAAACTCCAGCGTACACGTCTTGGTATTTTAGAATTCCATAATATTAGACCCAGGGACTCTACAATTCCAGCCTTACAGGAACTTAGGACCATAGAATCTTAGAATTGGAGAAATCTTTTTTTTAAAAATTATTATGTTTACTTACTTTTATGCAGAGCTAAGGATGGAACCTAGTGCCTCACACATGTTAGGCAAGCACTCGACCACTGAGCGACCACCACCCCAGCCCAGTACTGGAGAAGTCTTTAAAAACTGGACACCCAAAGTCTAACAGCTCTCCATTTATAGAATCTAAGGATCCTAAAATGTGAGAAAATGTAATGAGTAAAACATTAGAATTTAAAAACTGTAGGATATGAAGCTAATTAGTTTTAAAAATGTCGGATTTAGGGTAACATATATCCTTGAAGTTTAAGAATTACATAAAATCATGGAACCACGGAGTTTTAGAATGTCAAATCATGAAATCTCGGGAGAAAGATAAGAGTATATGGGACTTACTGAATTTTAAAATCTTAGAATCACAGACTTTTAAAACCCTAAGGTGTTCGAGTCTTGGGGACCTTAGAGCTAATCCTGGCTCAACGTCTTCCAAAGGCAGCAGCTGCTACTCTGGAAATCCTGACTCTCAGCATCTCTACCACCAGGGTAGGTGTCAGTAGACACAAGCAAATAAGAATTCTTAAAAAGTGGAATCATGGGGCTGGGGGTGTGGCTCAAGTGGTAGCACACTCGCCTAGCATGCATGAGGCACTGGTTCGATTCTCGGCACCACCTAAAAATAAAATAAAGATATTGTGCCCACCTAAATAACTAAATAATAAATATTTTTTTAAAAAAAATTTTAAACGTGGAGTCACTAAGAGGAGAACAGAACAATACAGGGTGTAGCTTCCAAGTGTTAAAGGGTCGTGATCTCAACCAATCTAACAGAGAAAGCAGAGGAGGAGGGGGAAGGTAAACAGAAAATAAAAAGCAGCATAGTAATCAAACACACACACAAAGAGACACTAATACACACACACACACACACACACACTAATTAAGTATGGCAATCAAAATTAAAAAATAAAATGAAAAAATAATTTCAACTATGTTACAATAAATGTAAATGGTTAAAATCTGTTTATTAAAAGATCAAGATTCTCAGGTCAGATAGAGTACAGACTTGGTTATCTGTTGTTTACAAGAAATGACAGAAAAAGTTAAAACTAGCAAGGTGGGCATAGTGGTACACACCTGTAATCCAGTCGTCTTTGGGAAGCTGAAGTAGGAGGATTGCTTGAGCCCAGGAGTGTGAGGCCAATCTGAACAACACAGTGAGACCGCATCTAAAAAGCAATAAATATGTTACATTCCACAGCCACAGGGATTTTGTGGATGTAATTAAAACATGTCTTTAAGATAGAGAGATGATTCTGACTTATACAGGTGGTGGATACAGCATGATCACATGACAAATTAAAAGCAGAGAACTTTCTCTAGCTGGAGTCAAGGAGATGTGGCTGAAGGAGAATTCATGTTGGAAGCACAAAAATAACTCTGCTTGCCTTTGGTGGAGGGGACCACGTGGAAAGCATGAGAAGGGCCCGGGGCAGCCTCCGAGGACAGAGATGAACTCCTCACCGACAGACTGCAGGGAGGTGGGGGCCTCACTCCTATGCCTGCGAGGAACTGACTTTAGTCAGCAACACAAAAGAGCTGGTACGTGGGTCCTTCCTCAGAGCCTCCATCAGGAAATCCAGCTCTGATGACACCTGGCGTTTGGTCTGGGGACCAGCCAAGGCCATCTGAAATGATGACCCACGGAACTACAAGAAAATAAACGGGTCATTTTCATCTGGTAAGTTGACGGCAACTTGACATTAGAAAATGACCAGAGTGCCATCCAGCATTGTTAGGAAGTTCTCCTTCCGGGACTGAGATTTGCCTTCTCGACACTGGCCTCCTGTGATCCTACCTCTGCACTCTTGGGCCCCCCATGACCCTACTCACTCCCTCACCCACTGGGAGCTTTTCTGAAGATTTTAAGTCAATTATCACAGCCCTCCTGGGACCTTCCCCTCCCACAGGCCACCATTCCTGGCTGTTTATAGGACTCAGTTTCCAAATCGGAGGCTCCCAAACTCACCCTCTTGGTGGCCTTGTCAGGAACAGTGACTCCCGTGACCCCCAGGTCGAAGGCCCCCAGTGCCCCAGTTTGGTGATGGAGAGCTCCTCCTGGATGCGGTCTCAGCTCCGCCTTCCGCTCCTCTCCCACCCCAGCTCCTGCTCTGAGGAAGGACCCTCATCACCTCTCCAAGGAGTCGATGGTTTTCCTGCAGCGTCTGGGACACAGGAAGCTCTCTTGCTGAGGGCATGGCAGGCTCATGACTACATCCTGCAGATTTTAACCTCCAGGATATTCCCAAACTTCCCACTCTTCTGTAACCCACCCTGGGGACCCAACACGCCACCGTTCCTTCCCTGGGAAAATGCAGCACATTCCACTGGAGTCCCACCTTCCACTCCCGCCCCAGCTCTCTGTTCCCCACACAATGGCTAAAGGGGTCTGGATAAAGCATCACCCTCTTGCTTAAAACCCTTCATCGACCACCATGCTCTTAGGACAGTTAAGCCCCTCCCCTGTGTGAGCTGGATCCTGCCACCTCTCCATCCTCATCTCGAACTACCCGGGCCTGAGAACCTCATTCTTATCATGAATCTCCCACATGGGCGTATAGTCGAGCTGTTCCTCTGCTTGAGTTGTTGTCTCACCTCCCTCCGTTAGGTGTACCGGTCAGGATGGGCTGAGCGATGCTGCCTTAACAAACACGCCTGCCACATCTCCATGGCTGAACCCAACAAAGGATCGTCTCTCCCTCCCACTGCAGGTTCCTCACGGGGAGTGCGGGGGGGGGGGGGAGGTGTGCTTCTGCTGTGCTTCTGACTTCTGTGCTGGGTATTCAGCAAGATCTGAAATATTGCTGACGACCATGTGCAGAAGGAAAAGAGAGATCGTGCAGCAGGTGCCGACTCTGAGGTCTTCTCCACTCACCTTCCCTGGGTAAAGCAGTGGCCATTCCTGGTCCGTGGGGGCAGGGCAGGACAGTGATTCTCTGGCCCTGGAGGAAGGGAAGGAAGGAACTACACTCCCGATGACCCTTCCCCTTTCCTCCCCCTTCGGATTCCAGCTCAAGGAAGACTTGGTCCAGGAAGCTGCCCAGGACCTCCGAGCAAGTCCAGCCTCCAATCCTGGTCGCTCCGGCTATCAAATCTCTCACCTTACAGCACCTGCCACAGTTGGGCTCTCACTTTTGCTTGTGTCATTGATGGAGTGACTTCTCTCCTGCAACCTGAGCTCCGTGGGGATGGGTCATGGTGGCCCTAGTGGAAAAAGCCCCCATTTCCCCTCCACTCTCTTGTCGTGTCTCTCCCACGTATTCTCCTTGCTCTTTCCTTGGTGCTGTCATTGTATAAGATCTTGGAGAGCTCGGCACCGTCCGGTGAGTGGGGGTGCGGTCTATACAGAGGGGTGTTATTTAGCATTGAAAGAACTGAGCCACAGGCCACAAGAAGATACAGGGGACCTTAAAGGCATATGGCCTGTAGACAGGGAAGCCCTTCAATAAGGCATCCAAATATACGGCGCCCTGGACAAGGCAAAATGATGAGATAGTGGACACGTCGCCGTGGTGACCACGGTGGGCCCAGGGCTCTGGGTGGGAGCCAACAGGAGAGCCACAGGGAAACATTTAAGGCCCTAAAACTCTTCTATGGGGTGCAGCGTGGGAGAAAGTTGACACGATGCAAAGCGTAAGTGACGGTGGGCGTGACTGGCGTCTGGAAGACTCGGGCAGAAGGAACGGGGCGTGAGAGCTGTACCCTGGCGGATCAGTCCGTTCCCCACAAGAGCCCGGGCTGGCCTTCTGAAGCCACCTCACGCGCACACGTGTGAGGGGACAGAGAGCCAATGGGAAGCAGGATTCTCACTGTTGGAGGAAAAGATTTCAGAGGGGCCAGGGGAGGAGGCTGGAAGGGCCCAGATAGTCGTGGACTTGACGGAGGACATCAGCAAGGACTCAGGGTCAGCTTCATGGATGTCCAGGTGGTGCCATGAGTTGGATCATTGCTTGCCTAGATTGTGGGTGGGCTCGGGTCCCAACACTGCAAAAAAATAGGTGAGAAGATAGATAGATAGATAGACGGGATGGATAGATAGAATAGATAGATAGTAGATAGGATAGATAGAATGGATTATCTATCCACTCTACAGATAGATAGGATGGATGGAGAGAGAGATAGATGGGATGTATAGATAGATAGAATGGATAGATAGATAGGATGGATGGATGGATGGATGGATAGATAGGATGGATGGATGGATAGATAGATGATAGATAGATGGGATGGATAGATAGATAGATGGATAGATAGATAGGATGGATGGATGGATAGATAGATGGATAGATAGATAGGATGGATGGATGGATAGATAGATGGATAGATAGGATGGATGGATGGATGGATAGATAGATGGATAGATAGATAGGATGTATAGATAGATAGATAGATGGATAGATAGATAGGATGGATGGATAGATAGGATAGATAGATAGGATGGATGGATGGATAGATAGATGAATAGCTAGGATTTATAGATAGAATGGATAGATAGATAGATAGAAAGAATGGACAGATAGACAGATAGATACACACATACAAAAATACACAGAGAGGTGTGTCCACGGAAGAGCTGGGGTGCACACGTACATTTCCTTGCTTTGACAATCAGAAGGACACCGGCTAGCAAAGAGCACTCTTGTTGGTTTGACGCCATTCCCATAAAAAAGACCACTATTCCTCCAAGAAAAGGCTCCTTCTCATTTGGGGAAAGAAATAGAAACTCTGATCCCGGAACATCTTGGTGCGTCAGAACGTACTCAAGTGCTCAGGAAAAGAAGGAAAAAAAATCGCCTTCTCAGCCACGGGAACACGATCCAGGGACGGAGGGACTCGGGATCGAAATGGAAGAGCTTTCAGGGACCAAACCTGGAACCGTTTGAGCAAGAAGGTTTGTGCCATAGAGATGCACGCGACCCACGTTGTGGAGTCCGTGTCCTCGAGCCCCTAGTGACGCGAGGAGATGATGGTGGAGTCGGTAAGTGAGTGGGAGGAGAGGGGCATCGCCACGCAGAATTCCCACCAACCCCCCGCCACTCTGCACCCCGAGTTCTGCAGAGGAGCCCCGTGGTGCCTTCTTTTCAGAGAAGAGTCTGGAAAGAAGAAGAAAGAGCAGCCTCTCCAGGGAGCCGTGTCTCAGCCAGAGGGTCAGGACCGGCAGCCGGGGTCGGGCTCATGGCGTCCCTGGGTGAGATGGGAGGTGACGGGAAGTGCATTTGTCCTCCACGGGCTTCTCCCGGACCCAGAGCTCCAGTGTGGTCATGAGAAACACATCAGACACACCCAATAAAGGGGCAGCTTCCCGGATCCCTGGGCCCCTGCTCCACTCCTCAAAACTATCAAGGAAGCCAAAGACCAGGGACGTCGGAGAAGCCAACCTGAGGGGCCCAGAGGGCACAGGCGACGTGGACCCTGGAGAAGGTCCCAGGACAGATAAAGGACGTGGGGTAAAAACCAAGGAATCTCAATCCAGTCTGGAGCCTTCACTAATAATAATAATAATAATAACAACAATAGCAATAATAATAATAATAATAATAACAATAATAGCAATAACATATCGCCATTGGTCCATGCATGTGACCACCGTGCCATACTAACGTATAATGTCCCTAACAGGGGACGTGGGCTGGGGCTCGTTGGCATCTCTCTGTTCTGCCTTCCCAGTTTCTTTTTTTCTGTCTAGATGCCCCAATTTTCTAAAAATCAAACATTTGTTTTTTAAAAGATAAACAAAGAGAACAGACGTGCCACCGTGTACCCACCGAGGACTCAATCGAGACAGCGCCGTCTGTCCCAACGCTCCTCCTGGGGAAGAAAGAACAAGCGCTAGTGTCCACCAGGACCCCTCGGTCCCCGAGCGTCCCTCCGACGGGAAGATCCCATTTATATAAAACTGAGAAAATGCAAAGTCAGTGGGAGGATGGCCCCACAGCAGCACGAGATGCTGGGACTGACTAAGCTGCGCCTGAAAAGCATGGGATCTGTTGTGTGGATGAGGCCCCAATCAGGGGACATCAAAGCCAGCGAGTGTAAACAAGTGACCGTATTGGGGGCCAAGTCTGTGGGGAGCAGTGGAGGGGACCTGACCGTGGCTGGATGAGCCCCCCCCCATCCAGGCATCAGTCCCCCGCTCCTGGGCCCCGCGGTGGCTAATTCCCCTCCCCGGGGGAGGCCCTGGGAAAACAGGCCTCATTAGCCGAGGCCCGGCCTGGAGGAGCTTCGTGTTTGTTAAAGATTAATGGGGTGTCTCCCGAGAGCCGCTGAGGGGTCTCCTGGCCTCGATTCTTCCAAATCAGCCCCCCGCCACGACTCAGCCTCGGTCACGGGGGAGCGGGGGCCGCCCGAGAGCGCGGAGGGAAGGGGCTGCGGAGAGCTAATGGCCTCCCCCGGCCTCCCCTGCAGGCCTCGCCGCCTCCTCACAGAGCAGGCAGAGGCGGGGGAGCCCTGGGCTAGGGACGCCTGGTTCTCTTCTCCCACCGCTCAGAACTCAGCCGGCCACAGGCCATTGTGGATCCCGACCGTGCTGCCTTGGTGGCCGGCCACTCCTCGGTGGACACGTCTTCAGAGTCCCCTTTGACACATCTCTGAGTTCTGCAGCGGATCCTCCTCCAACCGGTGGTCTTCATTTCTGGAAATAAGCCCAGGTGAGTGACTCCAGCCTGTGCCCGGAGGATGCCCACGCGTCCCTGTTTGAAGTCTGTGAGCATCATGAACCCAGGAAGTGATCGCCACTATGTTCCCAGCATCTAGTAGGTGCTCAGTCATTGTTTGTTGAATGAATAATGAACATGGCGTCCCTCCATGTATCAAAGCGCTGTTTGGTCCTGACAGCTCTGCTTGTGTGCGGCCACCGTCACCTCCCTGCCGCAGACCCACCCACCCACCTCCAGGGATGCTTTAATGAGGAGCTCCACCTCCGCTCCTTTGTATTTTTTATTTTGAGGTGAGGTTGCCCATGCTGGACTCCAACTTCCCATCCTCCTGCCTCAGCCTCCCGAGTGCTGGATGACAGGGGTGCACCACTGTGCCCAGCTCCTGCTTTCTATTTTGTTCACCCCGCCCCCACAGAGCCGCCAGTCACCTTTGAAAACCGCAACCAGACTGAGCAAATCCGCCAACCCCAAACCAGCCAGTGGATTCCGTCACTCTCAGAACGAAAGGGCCTTTCCTGGTCCGGCCGCTTCTCACCCTCACCCCACATCCCTCCACGCTGCCCATCTCCAGGGCTCCCCCTGTCTCCCTCACTCCATCCGACCTGAGCCTCTTGCTGCTCCTCAAATGCCCCCAGCATGTTCCCTTGGTCCACTGCCTGGAGCCCCCTCCCCAGGGACCTCCTGCTCCACGCTCCCTGCCCGCCAAGGCTCTTCTATGGTTTCCTTCCTCGCTGAAACCCTCTTCCACACATCAATACAATTCTGATGTCATGTTCTTTAAAAATAAAAACTGATACAAAAAGTCCATGATGACTCCAAATCCCACCAATGGATGAATAGATAAATACAATGTGTCCTCCCCAGACGATGGAATATGATTCAGCCCTGAAAACTTGTGAAGGCCTGTCTCCTTGAGAACGTGATGCTGAGGAAAAGAAGCTGGACACACAGGACCTCGTGCCATGTGATTTCACGTCCATGACACGTCCCAAGCAGACAGATCCGCAAAGACAGCAAGATTAGCAGTGGTCAGGGGCGGGGGAGGAGGACTGGGGAGTGACCACTTAGTGGGTAGGAGGGTCTTTGTTGGACAATGGAAATGTTCTGGAATGAGATGGGGGAGATGGTCACACCACAGGCTTCCTGGATCTTGGATGGATATGCTGGACGACACGTTGAAATGGGCAAAATGAATGTAGTTTCATTTCAATTTTTTTTTAAAAATCTAAGATGTCAACATTTTCAATAACCACATCTTGGTGAGCCAGGGGGCACCTGAGGCAAGAGGAGAGACCAGTCACATTGGTCTGCGTCCCCCTCCACCAAGTCTGAGCTCACGCATCCCATTTTCGAGGGCCATTCTTGGTCACCTTTCTCAGCATCCCCTCTACTGGGCTTGGTTTTCTCCTCTAATGGCCATGTTGATCTGTTTGGTAACCACTTTATTACATGGGCTTCGAGATGACGGACCTTGCCCCTGGGGTTGGTTATAGACACCCAGCATCCCCAGCACCCAGCCCTGCCTGGCCCACATTGAGCCCTGGGTAGCACTGGATGGATGGATGGATGGATGGGTGGATGGATGGATGGGTGGATGGTAGGTGGATGAGTGGATGGATGGTGGGTTGGTGGATGGAAGGATGGAAGGGTGGATAGAAGGATGAATGGTTGTCAGATGGATGGATGGGCACATATGAGGGTGGGTGGATGAATGGATGGATGGGTGGGTGGGTGGGTGGACTGAAGGATGAATTATTGGACAGATGGATGTGTGGGTGGGTGGATGTGTGGGTGGGTGGATGGATGCATGGATGGTTAGGTGGATGGATGGGTGGGTAGATAGGATGAATAGTTGGATGGACGGATGGACCAATGGATGGATGGATGGACGGATGGATGGATGGATGGGCAGATGTGTGGGTGGGTGGATGTGTGGGTGGATGGATGAATGGATGGGTGAATGGATAGATGGGTGGATGGATGCAAGCTGGGGAAAACAGGCTTCCTGGATCTTGGAGGATCTTGGATCCTGGATCTTGGAGGATGAATCAAACCGAAGCCAGGGTCAGGAGGGAGCTCCCCAAACTCATTAGAGGTCCAGTGTCTGGATCCGAAGCCCCTGCCCTGCACCCAGCACCGGGGGCTGGGGGATTCTGGTGGACGATGCTCCCTCACAGACCACGGTGGGTGGCCAGTGTCTTCCTCCTGGAGGAGGGTCCCAGTCCTGCTGGGCGGGCCACGCTGGTGGCATAGGCCCCGGGCTGTCAGGGGAGTTGATGAACAAGCTCCGCTCTGGGGGCCGCAGCGCAGCCCAGAGACCAGGGAATTAGCGATGTTTGCTGAGCAAACACTGCTGGGCGGAGGAGCCGCGGCGAGTGTTGAGCACACATCTCGTGTTTGTGCTGGCAAACAGCCCCACCTGCCCGGCCCCTGGACCGACCATGCGAGGAGAATGCAGCAGCCGGGGAGCACCAGGGGCTCCCGGGAGAGCTGCCTGCAGGGCCCAGAGGGGAGACAGCAAGGGCACCCAGAGAGGTGTGCCCAGCCCGAGGCACCCGGCGAGGCTGGGAGGACACAGGGCGCCTGACCTGGGGGCACTGGAGGGTCCCCTCTCTGGCTCCAGCCTGTCCACACGTACCCTTAGGGGGTCAGGCAGGGAGACCCTCCAAGGCAGACTCCCTGGGGTTTCTTGCTGTGTGAGGGTAGACAGGTCACAGCACGTCTCTGATCCTTGCTTGGTGTCCTCGTGTGTGCTGATGAGACAGCCGGTATTCCCAGAGCCTGTCCCACAAATGCTAGCATCCCTGTGTCTGATTTCCTAAAGCAGGAACAAGAGTATGGCCACCCCCGTGGGCCCTTTGTGTTCAATATTGTTTCAAACCTGATGAAAAGGTACGAGAATCATAAATCCCCGAACACGGTGTGTTTCCCCCGTTGTTGGTATTTGGGCACCTTGGCTGTCCCCACCCGGCTGTCTATTTTTCCGCCACCTCTATCTCTGCTTCCTTCTCTTAAACCCTCTGAGAGGAAGCTGCCCCCTGCCCCGGTGCTGATGCAGCCCTCGGTGCCGGGTGCAACTCCTCATCGCGGGGACATCGGCAGAGACACCACGTCATTATCAGGTCAGGAGCATGGCCTTGCGCAGCTCCGTCACCTAACACACGCCTCAGACTTTCTGTGAGAAATAACTGACCTCCTAGGTCAGGTGCTGCACGGAGCCAGGCACATAGTAACTGTGCAGTCAACACCCTCTGTTTGAATCCTGAGGTTGCTATGGTGACAGCTGCTGAGCCGAGGGGTGGCCCGGGCAGGGCAGGGTGAGGGCCGAGGGGGCTGAGGGCAGCCACCAACCAGCCCAGCAGAGGGCTCCGGGAAGGTACCAAATCTGCGTGAAGACCGGGCACAGGCTGCGTCCCCCTCACCTTAAAGCCCTGCACAGCCCAGCAGCCAGTGCCTGGATTGTCCCTCCATGTCCACTTCCACGTGTGGACCCAGGTCCACGGGCAGAGGCTCACTGAACCCCCAATTCTTTTAATATCTGTTGTTTGGCTTCATGGAACCTCGGCCTCCATTTCTTCTAGAACTGTTATGTAGCCATTCACTCAAATTTTTTTGAGCACGTACTATGAACCAAACTCTGTGTCTGGCATAGAATACAAGACAGACAAGGCCGCTACCCTCAGGCCGCTCTGGCAGAAGCGGGAGGACGATATATCGATGTCGATGATAATTATGGACTACATGCCTGCGTGGCATGTAGTCCGTGCCCAGGAAAAATTCTAAGTACCTTACGAGTATCTCATTTAACCACCTTTGACAATCCTGAGATGGAAAAATTGGGCCCAGAGATTGAGTAAGTACCCAAGGTCACACAGCAAAGAGGTGAGGGCCTCACAGATGTGCCAGGAGCTACAAGGGAAATTAAGGGGTGACCTTCTGGGAAGTGAGGGGCTGGGAGATGACTTTAGATTAACTGGTCGAGAGGATGGGGGGCTGGTGCCGGAGCAGGGACCCACACATGTGAACAGCCGGGCACACATGGGAGAACAGGGCCGGGCGGAGGGGCCAGCTGGGCGCTGGAGGACCAGCAGCCAGGCCAGGGAGGGCGTGTGGCTGGGGGATGCTCAGGCTCCAAGACCAGGTGCTGGGAGGTTCCCCGGCACCCTCCTCTCCTGCTCCCCAAATCCCTCCTCTCCTCCCCAGCAGCAGCTTGAGGCTTTTCCTGGGGGGACAGTAAGGCCATCCTGCACCCTAAGAGAAACTAAGGGACAGCGCCAGGGCTGAGCGCATGCCCCAGGATACCACGAGAAAAGCTCTCTCCGTCAGCCCTTCGCCGACTCCACATCGACCCACAACCCCTGGCCAGGCACCCGGCAGCCCCCGGGGTGTTCCGACCCTACCCTTTGCATCCCACAAGCAAGAATCACAGCTAAATTTTACCAAGAAGGGCGGAAGGCGGTGACCCGTGGGATGCAAGTTGAGACACACCTGGACCCTAGCAGCTGGCTGTGTGACGTTGGTCGAGAAATGATGGGTCCCTGAGCCTTAGTTTCCTTGTCTTTCAGTTACAGAGAACAATATGCATCCCTGCTTGGAGCAGTTGTGAGGATTCCAGAAGATAATATATGTAACACAGTAAATGCTCAGCAAACATGATGGTTACAAAAGGAGAACTCTTTCCTCTCTCTCTCTCTCTCTCTCTCTCTCTCTCTCTCTCTCTCAATGGACTCCCAGAGTTCAAGATAGCATTAACAGCTTCAGCAGGGTCATGACCTTCCATCTACAGAAGATCTTTTCTTTCTTCCCTTTCTTATTCTACCACTAATTCTTCTCCCTTATTTTCATGATTGTTCTGAATGTGTTGTAGTAAAACGTGTACTTATTCATGTGGGGGTGCTTTTTACATATGCAGGCTCTATGGTGGTAAATGGCTTGTTCTGCCCCTGCTCTCCCCACCCCAGCACTCTGCTCTTTGGACCATCCATGCTGTTCCCTGTGCGTCTACTTTGTCTCCGTGGCAGTTGCTTAGTTTGGGTCAGAGACAAGGACTTGGCTGCAGGTAGCTTCCGGATCTAAGATCCCAGACCACAGGGAGGAGGGAGCAGGGAGAGGAAGGCGAGGAGAAGCCAGCGCCAGGTGAGAGAGTGATCAAGGTCACTGCCATGGAGCTCTGTCTGCTAGGACCCCCTGGGTGTACAGAACACCCCTCAGGACAGCCCTGAAGAACCAGGTAAGGGGCGTGCAGATGGGGTGCCTGGTGCTCCCGGACCCTGTTAGCTGAGATTCCCCAGGGACATGACCCCCAGCTGCTAATGAACAGAGCACATCCACATCAGAGAAGGCCCAAGGTGGGAGCCAGCAGGGCAGGGTCTGCACTCACACAGAGCTGTGGGAGGGGACAGTAACCTGGGCAGGGCGGGGCTGTGGTGTGAACACCTGCACACTCCACCTGGGCACCTTGCGGAGGAATAACAATGCTGGGTGAACTTCCTTCCGGGATGTGGCCCCCTGTGGACCTGGGTCCGGACTCACCAGGCTTTAGGATTTCTTCCCTAGGTCCAGCAGTGGAATATTCAGGCGCACCTTAATCTGACTCTAACCAGGATGTGCTATGTGGGTGGGCTCCTGCCCTGTGTCCTCCCCAGCACTTCATATCACTCATCTTTCTAATTGTGTCCCTCGAAGGGGGAGCCATCGGCAACGCTGCCATCAAGTCACATGACCACTTTTATATTTCACTGTATCAACTAGGTTAGGGCGAGCTGAGGGGTCAAAGGGGGAAGCCTGGCCAGAAAACAGGAGGTAAAAGGAGAGGAGCCCAGCTCTCCCCAAGAAAGGCTCCCCAAAGAACCAAGATCCTCAGGGAAGCACAGGAACTCAGCCAAGGAGAGGCCACTGCCCTGTCCCCCGGCTGTTCCTGGGTCCCCGCAGGATTCCGACTTGTCTTCCAAAGGATGAATGCCTGTCATTGAACTTGAAGATGCTTATCATTGAACCCTAGGAGATAACACACAGTAGGCATTCAGACTCGCTCCTCCAGGAAGACCCAGGCACATAGTGAGCCCATATCCGTGTGTTTTAAAATGCAAGCTGCAGGTGGAGAACTCCACTTTCCCCATTGGAACACACCACCTCTCAGCCATGGGGGACTGCATTCCAGGGAGGGGGGGTAGGGACGGCCTATTGATTTCCCTTTACCGCCAAGTGATAGATTTGCTGATTGACAAGAGAAAGAACCAGGAGGAGTGGGTGGGCTCTGAGCAAGAGGATCCCACAAGGGCGGTGCCCCACCCAGGTCCCCAGAGCCACTGTCAAATGTACAGGAATTTGGCAAGTGGGGTTTTCAATCCCCCACGGAAAGTTCCCTGAAACTTAAATAAATCAGTAAAGCAGGTAAGGGATCCCAGAGCCCGCCGCCTCTGGGTTCTTTAGCTGTCTCTTACTGTTGTCTGTGCACTTGAGGCGACTTGCATCTCTGGGGCCTCGGAGTCTTTGCTCCTGTGTCTTCCCCATTCCTCCAGGTGGGGTATTTACACCACGGAAATTGACAAACTCTTTCTACCAGGAATTGGCTTTCCCCAGAGCATGGCCAGATGCAAGCCAGCACCTCGTGGCCTGCACCAGAGCATGCCCTTCTCGCCGGCCTCTCTGGGCGCACGAGGGAGGGCCCAGGATCCCTGGCTTTATTTAGGGGGCTTGGAGCGGGTGGGCAGCACAGTGCAGAGAATGTCATGCCCCGCTCACGCCCCGTGCCAACCAGGAGGGAGAAGCAATGCGCTCCCAGCCTATGCATCCCTCCTCCTCCTCCTCCCCGGGCCAGTCACAGGGGCTCAGAAAGGGCAGACATGATCGGTGCTCAATTCCCGCCATCTTCTCCTAACCACCCTAACTGCCCCGCGCCTCCCCAGCCAACGGCAGTCTGCAGCCAGAGAATGAGGCAGCACTTTCCTCCGGAGAACGACTCCCGATAATTGGGGCTCCTACTTGTGATTTCTCTGCCTTCTATTTTCCCCGAAAAATGCCTGGTCGTAATTGCCCATCCTCCGGCATGGAGTGGGAGCCGGCCCTTCTGCCGCTCAAACTCCCAATTGGGGCTATTACCGCCCCGGCCCACTTTCTCTTAAATGGCCTGGCCGCGATTTGTCGACATTGTACAGAAGAAGGGACTCATCTTTCTCCGGCTCAGACAGAAGGAGAAGATAGGAAGACTCGCTTTATCTTTCTGGGCTGGGAGGCAGGCAATGAGATGGCTTCTCCATTCTTTTTTTTTTTTTTTAAAGCTAATCTATTGTTCCCATTTCATAGATGAGGAAAGCAAGGTTGGCAATTGACTGCACATTCCTAATATCCCAACGAAGGTGAGATCAGAGGCAGAACTGTCCAGGTCTTCGGGGGCTCCTGAGAACCCCTGCTCACATCATAACAAACCTAATAAAAGCAGGAGAGCCTTTTAAAAATCAATAGCTGTTTTCACCAAAAATAATACATACATACATACATACACACACACAAGTGGACTTCTCACATTCTCCTTTTCAGATTTGGTTCTAAGGACTCATGGGATGGTTGGCTGGGATTGGTTTAACCCTTCCTGGGCCCGTTCAGGAATTTCTAAGTGAGAAAAATCTGAACTAAAACTGAAAGGGGGTGTTGTTTAGAAATAGGAGCAGCGCCCGGGGCGCGCTCCGAGGAGGGCTCTCCACGGTGAGGCCCCTGGAAGCTCAGCCAGTCTGACAGAGCCCGACGTCTCTATTGCCCCTGTCACCACGGATCACACCTTCTCACGCACTCTCGCCTCGCCACCCACGTGCCACCCCCTGCGCCTCCCATCTCCAGCCACCAGCCCAGCGGGGACCCAGAGGGGGCGCAGCCCTGAGCCCAAGGTCCCCCCGGCCTTGGCTCGGTGGCCGGGGGAAGGTGGGGTGGGGGGAGGTGGGGTGTCCCGGAGAAGCCCCCTCCCTCCCCTCTCCTCCCCCTCCCTCCCCCCGTGGTCGGAAAGACGTCAGGTCTTTGTTGGGGCGGCCGGGGACGCGGGCAGCAAGGGTCTGAGAAAGTGGACGGGGTGTGGGGGGCGGAGAGGGGAGGGGGCGGAGGGGAAGAGGACGGATTCTCCGTATCTAAAGGGGAATTAAAGTGCTTTTACTGGAGTGAAGAAATCAGCTGAAGAATGGCCGGTGAACAAAAGCCGAAAGTCTGCGCACAAGGCGCGCTGAATAGGGCCGATCCCCTTAAGTTTGTAAGCCCCCTCCCCGCGCCCTAAGCCTTCCTCACTCGCTGCTGCCGAGAACAAATGCGGAGGAGGAAAACACAGCCGGGGGAGGGGAGGGGGGTGGCAGAACTAGGGGAGAGAAACCCTAAAATAAAAGGTAATCCCTCGGGCACTTTTGCCCTCCCAGAGCCGACCAGGAATCTGATTAAAGGTCGCAGATGAAGCCATTGCGCTATTCACATGCAAGAAGCAGGATTTACAAGAAAAGAGAGAGGGAAGAATAGGCGGAGAGCAGAAAAGAGGAATTATTTGTGTCTCTTAATGCTTGCTAAGCACCGAAGACAGGGCTCGGGGCTCGACGCAGAAATCTGGTGCATCCCACCCTCTGCCCCTCGGGCCCCCGCCGAGTCTCAGCCCCAACTTCCCTGCACACACACGTGCGCGCGCGCGCGCGCTCACGCACACGTGCACAGGGCCTGTGTGCAGGGCCGCTGGGCCAAACCAGACTCACAAGAGAATAGCAATTAACCTCCCGTCCCTGGCTGACAGTGATCTAATCAAACCAGCCATCCCGATTCTCTCTTTGTGCCCACAGCATGGTGGCCTAGGCTGCGGATGGTTTGGGACCTGACCAGGAGGAGAGTGAGAGTCTTCCAAGGGATCCTACCCTAAGATGCTCAAGGAGCTAGCTGGCTGAGGCTCCTGCCCACCCACCCCCACTTCCTCTTTAAAATGAGTTCTGCCTCAGGACCTTTGATCATGACACAGGTCTGTGCCTAGGATGCAGTTCCCCACCCTCAGAAGGTGGTAGCCTGCTCCACCTGACCGCCTTCTCTCCCCCGAGACCACCTCACCTTTCCTTGCTCTCAGCTCTCTTGAAACCCAAGGTCATGACAGATGTGAAGGGCATCAAATGTATGAAACATTAGAATTCATTATGGCATAAATAAATTTATAAGTATCTATGTAAATACATTTGAAATGTGTGAATGAACCACATATTTCTCTTTTTTTAAATTTTTGTAGTTGTAGATGGACACATCCTTTATTTTATTTGTTTATTTGTATGGGGTGCTGAGGATCGAACCCAGTGCCTCACACATGCTAGGCAAGTGCTCTGCCACTGAGCCCCAGCCCCAGCTGCCCATACACTTATTTCTTGGTGCTCTTGTTGAGCTCTGCACAGGAATGTCAGCAACAGGAGGGTGGAGACAGGGGCTTCTGGACTCCCCAAGGCGCAGCCTAGGAGTTGGCATTGAGAATCTGGTCTTCACAGTCTTGCTGAGTGAATGAATGAATAGGGAAGGGGGTCCCAAAGGTCCTCAGCCATCAGGCATTGAGAGCACAGCGCTCAGGGCCCATGAAAACGCTTGAACACGGATCTCTTTTAAAATTAAAAGGACACATGAATATAAAAACATAGTAATCATGAATCCAACCTGGATTATGTTCGTTTTTATATCAACCCAGTCATAAAACATACTCATTTATTTTCTCCATGGAAGAAGGACCCACACAAGTCCTTGTGGCCTGAGTTCTTGAAAGCAGAGCAAACAGGATGCTGGGTTTCTCCCCACCGTGGTGGGAATGGGAGGTTCAAGGTCAGGTGGGATTCCCTCATTCATTCATTCATTCATTCATTCATTCAACAGGCATTAGGTGAGTGGACCATATGCCAGGCACTGTTATGGGCCCCAGGGACACAGCACTGCATAAAACTGACCCAAATTCCTGTCCTCCCAGAGCTGACCATCCGTCCAGTGATCCATGCACGGACTGGACTCGCCAAGGCACGTGGACAAAGATGTGCAGATCACTAACTGGTAATGGACATGCCACATCCTTGGAGACTCTGACCCAGAGAGAAACGGGCACAGGGGCCCACGAGGAAGGGAGAAGGAAAAGGCTATTCTACCCCCCCGAGGAGACCAGATGCCCAAAGCCTTGGGGCTGAAGGATTGAGGCACAAAGATTTTTTTTTCAGAGAGGATGGCACCATCTTCTCAGAGCCAAACCCAGACAAAGCCACTAAACATTAGGATTCCATTTCAGACCCACTCGATTTACGAGAATGACAAGTTTATATGGTAATAAAACAGAGGAGGGGGACCCCGACGGTGGGTGGGGAGGTAGCCTAGGCATTTTACAATTCATCAGGATACTGGCTCAGGCGCTGGTTTTCCAAGTCCTGTATTTTCTTATTACAAAACGAACTCACACTCATGGTAGAAAATGGAGAAATTCGGGGGGAAAGTCAGCTTCTAGGAGACTTGCTAAACCCCGGCACCCAGAGAACCCAGCCTTCCCGTAGTTTCTTTCCTGTCTTTTTTCCATCCAGACATAAAAACCTGTTTTATGTTATTCCATCCAAAACCTTGGCCCGTGCTTTCTTCACTCAACATCTAAAAAAAGTCTTCGTGAAAAAAAACTTATTTCATCAAGTAGTTTATTTATTTTGCAGCACAGGGGGATTTTGTGTTCTAGGCAAGAGCCCTGTAGCTTTTTATTTTATTTTATTTTATCTTTGGTACCAGGGATGGAACTCAGGGGCACTCGACCGCTGAGCCACATCCCCAGCCCTATTTTATATTTTATTTAGAGACAGGGGCTCACTGAGTTGCTCAGCACCTTGCTTTGGTTGAGGCCGGCTTTGAACTCTCGATCCTCCTGCCTTGGCCTCCTGAGCTGCTGGGATTACAAGTGTGTGCCACCAAGCCTAGCTCTCCTGTATCTTATTTTAAAACTATTCTTTAAACATTAATTTTAAGTTCATAGTGGCTTTTACTGATTCTAAAAGAATATACAGTTGCATTTCCAACTCTTCCCCTGGAGTAGAATCCTGAACAATAACAAAGCAACCAACTCATACCAAAGAAGTTGAAGTTACAGCTCAGGGCACTGTAAGGGGATAGCTGTTGTAGCTGTCAGGGAGGGAAGGGTGAGGCCGCAGAACAAACAGTCCCAGCAGCTTGTTTCTCAGTCCCAGTGCATTGTGGGTTAGCAAGGAAGCCTGAGGTCCTGGGTTGATTTGGAAACAACCTTCCATGACCACAAAAGGATGTGCTCAGAAGACTCAGCCTATACGTGACTGTGGGGTTTAGGGTTTTTCTGTTTATTTGTTATTGGAGATGGGGGTCCTGCTTTGTTACCCAGGCTGGCCTCAAACTCTGGGCTCCAATGATCCTTCTGCCTGGGCCTCCTGTTTAGCTGGAACCACAGACACGTACCACCTTGCTCTGCTGTTGAGTTGAAATGGCGTGCAAGGGCACAGTCCCCAAGCCCTGGATGCCCCAGAGGCCCTCCAGGTGAAGCTCCTGTTCACCCGCCCTGGTCTGCATTGGCACCCCGTAGTTCTCATTTCTCAACAGAGCCTCAAGAATTCAAGAAGCCACAAGCACCCCTAGCCCGAGAATCCTTTTATTGGACTGAGTGATTTTAAATGTCTTTTTCCTTGGTGTTTTTTAATATTTTTAATTATTACAATCATGTTCTCTTTAGCTCCTCTTTTTATCATTTTGCTCTTGCTCTTCACCCCTGTTCACCCCTGGGGAACCGTGTGGCCTCGTCTAGATTCTCTGTGCGCGTGCCCATCTATCACAGGTCCGTGGGTATTTTAAGTCACACAGATCGGAGCACACGTGCTTCAAGTCTCCCGTGGGACTCCATGCTCTGAGGCACACCCACGTTCAAGCCCGGAAGCTCTCAGCTCGGAATCCCTTGTGCCCCTTCCCGTGGGTGAGGGCCCCAGAGGTGCCCGGTCAATGCAGCCACCACTCTGACTTCTGTGTTTCACGGAGTTGCTTTGCCTCTTCTTGAACCTTGCGCCACAGGCTCATATAGTGGCTACTCGTTTGGGTCTGGTTTCTGTCACTCAAAAGAAGGCCTGCAAGCTCCTCTTGTACCTTCATGTGTCCGTGTGCAGGTGCTGTGCTCTGACCTTGACCTGACCCCTTCCCTCTCCTTCCATCTGATGCCAGGGGCCTGACCTCTGAGATCCTGTGGGCGGGGTCTCCCCGCCGGGCTGCACCCCCTAGATCAGGCTGTTTTTGTTTTTCACCTGGATCCGTGCAGTAGCCTCCTGGCTGGTCTCGCCACCCACCTGCTCTCCACGCAGCGCCCGCTCACCCTGCGCCCTGTGGATCTGACCCCTGCTTGGCTCTCTAGGCTCAGTGGGCACTCTTGCCTTCTGAGCTCCATGCACACCAGCTGCTCTGTTTTTAGGGGGGCTCTGCTCTGTCCCTCCTGCAGTGGTTGGCACAAGCAGGGCTCAGCCTAGACAGTCACTGGTCAACTCTTCCTGCAGATGGACGCCACAGTGCTCCCTGCCTCCCCCACACACACCCAGGCCCCACCCCTCCCTGGGCTCTCTTGGCCCCTTGTGATATCTCTTAATGCCCTGTACCTTTCCCTTCTGTATCTTATCACCGCTAGTTATTTTATACTTGTGGGAGTGTTTTGTTCAATCCGTCCGTCTCCCCCCCTGGACCATGAGCCCTCCCGGGAAGAGCCGGGGCTCTTTGGATTCCCGCTGCATCTCCACAGATTTCTGCAGACCCAAGTGCTGCTCAAAAAAATCCGCATGCAAAACGCAGACCCCAAGCGCTCCTCTCTTGCCAGGCTTCCTGGCCTTGGATCTGAGGGAATGTCTCGAGGAGCGCACTATGCGGCCACTGCGGTCTCCTCATCTGAGCTTTATGTATTAGATTCAAAGTCGTCAGGGGTCCCCCCACACCCCGAAAGTCCTCATTCCCAATGAGTCCTAATTCCTGATTAGATGCTGGGCACAGGAAGACAAGTCCTGGTGAGGATCTGCACCTGGCACGCTGGTGGCTAGCAGGAGGGCCTCATGCAGGTGACATGTGACTCCCTGACAGGAGACTTCTCTCCAGCCTCATTCCCATCCTCTGACACATGGAGCCAACAGGGCCTGCTCTGCTCAGTTGGAGTAAATCAGTGAGCTAGAGAGGGCAACATCAGGAAGAATCCCACCAAGAGACTGCAGACATTAGAACCTGGCGGGCCTGAGTTCAAGTCCTACCCCGCCCCTCACCAGCTGTGTGAGCCTGGGCAGGGGAGAGCGTCCATCTGTCTCAGCCTCAGTTTTCTTATCAGCAAACCAAGCACAGTAAGAGTGCCTGAGAATCAGGCATGCGTGACGCATTCAATATATGCAGCAAGGGCTTCATAATGCTGACTAGTGAGACTGAATATTAAAATAAAAATTAAGGCCAAGTGTGGTGTCGCACACCTGCAATCCCAGTGGCTCAGGAGGCTGAGGCAGAAGGATCCTGAGTTCAAAGCCAGCTTCAGTAATTGCGAGGCACTAAGCAACTCAGTGAGACCCTGTCTCTAAATAAAATACAGAATAGGGCTGGGACATGGCTCAGTGGCTGAGTGCCCCTAAGTTTAATCCCTGCTACTTCCCACAAAAATAGAATGAAAATAAAAATCAGGGTGAAAATACTCTTGATGCTTGTCCGAGGTCGGATACCCCTGGTAGAAATCACAGGGGCTGTGTTTCCGAGTGCGGCTGCCAATATCTGGCTCTCAGCTCCGCCCACCTCTTGGAGCCACTGCATGTCAACCGCCACTGTTGATCACCTATGTCCACAGCACTGGGCACACGTGTGCTCTGAATTTTGCACATATTCTTCCAGTGACAACATGCTTGAGTTAAATGAGTTGATATTACATCCCATGTGTCAGTCCAGCGCTTGGTGCTGGGGATGTTGCAGCAAGCTAGACAGACAAGAATCCCCGCCCTTGCCGAGGTCCCAGAGGACACTCTCGAATTTAGGAAACATTGGAGCTTTGAGATGACCCATGGGTTGATGTAAGGTCATGATTTCCAAACCCCAGCTCAATGCATGGTTTGTTGATTTTGCAAAAATATTAGGGGTTGTGGGAGGGAGATGGTGAATTTATTGCTAAAGTCCCCCCAACTTTACTGTCCCCTAGGTCTTTAGCAAACAGGAAAAAAAAAGGAAGCTGGAATTTGGCGGAGATAACCAGGCACATGGGGTGGAGTCGGTGCCTTTCCCACAGAGCAGAGCCAGGAGCTGCACACGTGTGTGAGTGCGCGCATGCGCACACAGACAGGCGCACGCACACACCTCAATTATACCTCGCGAAGCAGAGTTAATGGGAGCTAGATTGATTCAAAGATAACAATTAGGGAACAATTTTAATCCCTGCTGTGATTGAGACACACAGTTTATTTTTAATTTGTATCCATAATAAAAAATAATAATTAAAAGGGCTGGCGAATTGCATCTTTTGCCGAGAAATTAGATTCCCAGTGCCCACCTTCACCCCATCAGGAACGCGATCCTCTCTCCCGCCTCCCGTCTCTTCTGCCACCTCGTCCCCATCATGACTTGCTCCCGCTTGGAAGCCACGGACCCCATTTTAAATATAGAGATTCATTAATTAAAGGAGATGAAGTGGACTTTTTTTTTTTTTTCAGCATCTACTATATGCCGGGCACAATGCTCAATGCATTCAGGTGGATGCTTTCATTTAACCCTCGTGACAGCCCTGTGAAGACAGAACCCAGCTTCCTCTCCCCTTATGGGGACAGAAAGAGGTAAAGGTCCCAGGGTAGCAGGGGGGGGTGATCCGGAGTCCCGTGGGTCAGATGAACCCATCAGATGGCCTCTGATGACGGTGGGCACTGCACCTTGCCCTTGACCCTCAGCCGTGCACTCCAGCTCCCCTGACCTATGTCCACGCCTTCACCCCCGTCAACTCCACTCCCCGCCTGAGGAGCAGGAGGAAGACGCTCCCGGGTTCCTGTGCTGAGGCTGGCTGCTTCTCCAATGCGGAGAGTCCAGAGACGGCCAGGGAAGAATCCCAAGGTGGAGGCCATGAGTGGAGGAGGAAGAGAAGGGGGAAGGCAGAGGAGGACCAAGAGAACAAATTAATAATAGTGGTACATACACTTGGTTCATAAAAAACTCCGGCGACCAGAGTGACAATAGTTCCCAATCGCTGAGTGTGTCTCACTGGGCCATTGAAGCCATACAGCATGGATAATATAAGTGTGAGATCTGTACCTATGCAGGTTCAAATCTCAGCTCTGCTACTTACCTGCTGTGTGACCTTGGCCAAGTTCCTTGATCTTCCGGTGCTTTAATTTCCCATCTGTAGCAGTATTGTTGTGCTACAACAATGCCTTCTTAGCACGGAAGATAGAGCCTAAGGAATGAGTGGATGGAGGTTACTATGGTTATTATTGTTGCTATTATTATTATTAACAGCTCCTAACTCAGCCTCCAGAATAATAAGTGTCCCTTATTGAGTGCTTACCTTACCAAATGCTGTTCTATATGCAGGATCTCAATAATCTTCACAGTAACCCTCTTCTTAATTCACGGTACAAATTTTTCCAGCTCCTAAGTGTCAAAACTAGACATTTTACTTGACACCCAGACAGCGTAAAAGGACCGGAGTTCTTGTCCTGAGAAGAGGAAAGAGGAGGAGGAGGAGGAGGAGGAGGAGGAGGAGGAGGAGGAGGAGGAGGGGGGAGAAGAATGCTATCCAAAGAGACAGGGGATTGAACAAAATGACCGGGGATTCTCTGGGATTGGGTGTAGTGCACTTTGGCCTCTGTCCTTGGTGCTGAAAAATCCAGTGCCCACCCCAGGTCCTCAGAACCAAAACTCGGGGCCAGAGTGCTTCCATCATCCCTTAGAAGGCAGTGGCTGTACCCACGGTCCCTGCCACCTAATTAATTGGGACCCAAAGTGCTGGTTTTAGTACCTTGCTGGTTCCTTGAAGCCCTGACCACAGATCCAAGCCCCCCCCACCCCCCGCCCACCAGCCTCCAGCCAGCACCAAGAGTCTGCCCTGAATACCAACCCGGACAGGCAGCCCTCCTTGCCCTCCATGCGAAGGAGGTTGTATTCTCCAGGAACCAGGGCAGAGAGGTGACACCAGACCCCTCCCGGACAAGGCCAAGGTCTCCCTGCTCAGACCCGGGCGACGATGTCCCCCTCTGAAGCAGACACCTGCCCTCTTGGTCTGGTTGTGGGAGCAGCAGGATCTCAGGACTCCGGGATCTAGAATGATCTCCCTCCAGGCTCAACAGAGCCTTGTGTTCCTTCACTAGACAACCAGGATCAAGTTTAGGAAGTGAAAGGGCTGGTCTAGACGGTGACTGACTGACAGCGGCTGTCTTCTGGGCAGGGAAGAATGGCAGGGGGTGAGGTGTCGGGAGCTTTGGAGAGACCCAGGTGGTGCCGCTTGCCACCTGGGCAGGTGCACAGGACTGGCCTGACCTGAGCTTGGCTTATGACGAGGGACAAGCCCATCTGCCCTTCTCCAGGTCACTTCCTCTCCCAGTCACCCTGAATCTAACGGCCTTTCTGTCTCTCCTCATGGACATCTTTGGGGAGGAGCCCCTGATGACCACCCCAGAGCCCAGGTTCGATGGAACCATTCACGAGATTGCTGAATTTCAGCCGAAACCCAGTTGCACAAGGAGCAGTACCAGCCCAGAATCAATTGCTCCGAGACGTCTCAGCCAGTCTTTCCAGAAAGGAGCTGTAGATTCAGGGGAAAGAGCATCCTGGCCAGTCATCCGCTGGACAGGGAGGGCGGGTGAAATGACTCAGCCCACAGAAAACATCAAAATAAAAATTGACGGACAATAAAACCAGAAGCCATTCCCCATGTCCACGTTCTCCAAGGCCAAGGTTAGCAAGTCAGCCATTTTTGAAAGAGGGAAAAATAATAGAATAAATATATATATTCCTCTCACGCATAGCAACAAATTGGCTTAAATAATCTGCAGAGTTGTCGCTTGTCTCCTTGGCTCATCATGTTGGTAAACGGCTGAGATTCCCCCCACCCCATGGCTGCTGCTTAGGAGGCGGGGAGACGGACGCAGGGTGGGGGCCGGGAAGGAGGCAAATGTTCTGTGATAAATGAGAGCTTCCAGAACGCGTGGATATTCTTGTTTAACTTCCTCCTAGACACAGAGAATTGGATTGGTCAGGCAGCTCCCTCCCTGTGTGGCACAAACAAGAAACATTAATTAAAAATAATTGCCACCCCCTCCCCAGAATTAAGAGTGTGATGTTCAGATTCATTTTAAGAAAGGTAATTTGATGCCAATAAATTACAATTATAAAAACTTCATTACAGTCAAGAGCCATCTATCCACTATTGTCCTAATTACACATTGTAGGGATAATGAATGCTAATGAGTTAATGTACGATCATTACCACGATTGAAAAATAAAATATAATAATCGCCATCGTTATTGTTATCAATAATACAGATATTTTGGCAAGGCTAATCTCCACTTGAGGCTGAGATAAAATTTCATGTTTTTTTTTTTTTGTTTTGTTTTGTTTTGTTTTTCCTATTGTCCCCCACCCCCAAGTGGTCCCTTCTCCCACCCACCCCCCGCCCCTCCCAGCTCCATCTGGACTGCATGGAAACTTCTCGCTTCTTGGGAGGGTTAAGCCCAGGGACTCCTCTGCCCTGGCCAAGAGCTCATCTTTGGATCCCACTCTCTTTGGGGATAGAAAGAAAAGAGAAAAAGAAACGATGATTCTAATGCGGAAACGGGACTGAGAACTGGTGAGCTCTGGTCCTTTCGTGAAACATTTGTGGCTTCCTATTGCCAGGAGAAAATATTCAAGATTTTTAGTGTGACCATCTTGGAGGATGAGGAGTTGGGACTTTGGAGCCAGAGGACCTGAGTTCGAGTTTAGGTATGACCACTTCCTCCCTGGGGACCTTGACCTAATCATTTCCCATTTCAATGCCTCCGTCTCCTCCCTGTAAAGTAGAGCTTGAAATAGCGCCCACCCCAAACATTTGGAAGTTTAAGGACGTTGATACACGCACAGTGATTGGAATAGTGCTGGTTCTTAGTACCTCCTCCCAAACTAGAAACTAAGACCTTTTATGAGCTTGCCTTGTTCTACTGCCCCGCTCTTTCCCCTCCCCATGGCCCCTCCATGCACATCCTTTATTAAGCCTCAATGCTCAACTCATTCTCTAATGATGGTCTGCACAATCTCACCTTGGATCAGGCTGGGCCCTCCACAAGGAGCGCCAATCACCACCTAGTCAAGCTGGATCTCCCAACTTTGGGAAGCTTTCCCCCTGCTCCCAGCCACAGGCATTTGTTCCTGTGGTATCTCCACAGCACCCAGGCCATGCCGTTCATACCTCTAGTAATCTAACCTCTTGCCCACCCCGGGTTAGAGTTCTTTGTCTCTGTGTTTGACAATTGTATATTTCCAGGTAGGCTGTGAGCCCTTTGACAGTGAGGATTACATTTCCCCTGACCTTTGTGTTCCCCCATTTTCACCCCACAGCCCCATCCACTAGTCGGTGTCTCCATGTGTATTTGTTGAATTTTGAGAATGTGGAGAATAGCCTTCTTTAGAATGTTTATTGTTTTAATTTGGGGGGTGCCAGGGATTGAACTTGGGACACTCGACCCCTGAGCCCCATCCCCAGCCCTATTTTGTATTTTATTTAGAGACAGGGTCTCCCTGAGTTGCTTATCACCTCACTGTGGCTGAGGCTGGCTTTGAACTTGAGATCCTCCTGCCTCAGCCTCCTGAGCCACTGGGATGACAGGCCTGTGCCACGGCGCTGGGCTTTTTATTTTAATTCCAATCCCACTAATAACTTTTTATTTTCATTCAATCTTCACTTTAGAACATAGGCAGGTAGAAAGAAGAAAATGAATACGAACTGCATCCCCATGTCCCGGGGATGGCCACTCTAGACACCTTTGTGTGTTTCTGGCTCATCTCTCCCATGATCGTGAACAGAACTTCTCTACTGAACACAGACTTGGGCAACAGAAATAATCTGGACCAGCACGTCTCATGTTTGCCGTGGGCCCGAAGTCAAGAATGTCACTGGTGTCGTTTTATTGGACCCTGACGGTGACCTGTGTTTGGACTGTGTGCATAGCGACCCGTCCAAACGTACCATTCCACCTGCCCCCTACAGCGGGGCACTCTGTGGGCATCTAAGTGTTCCCCATCATCAGCGATTCTTTGAGGGCCTTTCTTGTCCACGCATCCGGTCTGCATTCTGAACATCTCCCCAGGATTCCTTCAGAGAGGCGCAAGCAGACGGCGAGAGGGTCTGAGCTTCCCATCATCCGTTTTTTTGAGATACGATTTACGGACAATAACTTGAGCCAACTCTAAGGGTGTAAATCCATTGCTTTGACAAGGACATGCCACAGTGCAGTCCTGAGACCGAAGGTCCCCACGGCTTGAAGGCGTGTTTCTGCAGAGCCCCGCCCTCTCCTCTTGGCCCTTTCTGGCCCCAGATCACCACGTTCTGCTTTCCGTTGTTTGGCTTTCCCTTTTCTAGAATGTTCTATGAATGACCCCATGACATCTGTGACCTTTTGTTCCTGAATTCTTTCTCCTCCACGCTGCCCGTGTCTGGAGGTCATTTCTCTTTGTTCTTGAGGCCATCGTATAATGGACCACAATTTTATATCCCATCACTAATGGACATTTGTCTTATTATTTGAGTCATCGTTGAGTTGGGGGCATCTGTTTGGTTTGGTTTTACATATTCTGGATACAAGTCCTTTCTCAGATTTTTTTGAAATATGTATATTTACCCAGTTTTCCTGCCTGCCTATTCTATTTGCTTTTGAAAAACAAATTTTTCAATTTTAATCATCTCTCATTTATCGATCTTCTTCAGGGATACTTTGTGGTTTTATGTCCTAAGAAATATTTGCTTAACTCAAGGCCACAAGGACTTTTTCCTATGTTTTTTAAAAGAGATGTTGGGAGGCTGATGATGTTTCTCAGTGGTGGGGGGCTTGCCTGAGATCAAGGCCCTGGAAAGGAGGGAGGGAGGGAGGGAGGGAGGGAAAGAAAGAAGGTAGGAAAGAAGGGAAAGGAAAGGTAAAGAAAAGAGAGAAGAAAGAAAGAAGAAAGGAATTTTTATAGATTTAATCCTTGCGTTTTCATATAATTTTCACCATAATAATTACAATGAAACAATTTTTAGCCATTTTGAGGCTACTTTTTGTAAATGGTGTGAGACAAGAGTTGAGCTTCTGCTGTAGGTGAGACCTTAAGTGTCCCTCAAAGGCTCCTGCATCCCTAGCAGGGTGCCTGTAAGGGGCAGAGCCTAGTGGGAGATCTTCAGGTTGTCGAGGCATGCCCTTGAAGGGGACTGTGGGACCTCAGTCTCTTCTCTCTCACTTCCCAGCCTTGGGGGTGAGCACTCCCTGCCCCATTCCTTTGCCACCAGAGGCCTAAAGCAATGGGGTCAACAGATCACAGACCCAAACCTCTAAAACTGTCAGCCAAACCACCTTTTTTTTTTTTTTATAAGTTGATCATTTGTTACAGTCACTGAAAGCTGACTGACACAGGTTCTTTTTTGCACAGGGTTATTCAGTTGCCCAGCATTGTTTGTTTAAAAGATGATTCTTTTTCTCGTTGAGTTGCTTTGACATTTATTTTTAAATATCAGTCAGAATATAAATGTGTCATGATGCTTATAGTTGGCCTACAGTTCTGTTTTATATGGGATCTTTTTTTTTTTCTTTTTTTCATTCTTTTTTCTCCTCAAGCTTCATTTTGGGTACTTTCTACTGATTTTTCTTTTGCTGTGAATAATCTGATGTTAATCTTGCCAGTTTTCTTTTCTTTTCTTTTTGTCACTACTGGGAATTGAACCCACCAGTGTGTGTGTGTGTGTGTGTGTGTGTGTGTGTGTGTGTGTGTATGTATTTTTTCAGACATTATGCTTCTCATCTCCGAAAGCTCTAGTTCAGTATTCCTGATGTTCCTCTGGGTCCTGATCATGGTGTTCCTGTTTAACTCTTCCTTCTTAAACATATGAAGCAGACTCACAGCAGTTGGTTCCACATCGCTGACTGGTAACTCCACCACCTCTACCATCTCTGCATCTGTTTCTAATGAGGAGTAACCCTCATGGTGACGACTCTTATTCTCACGCTTCTCCGAGTGCCTAGTAATTCTTGATCACATGCTGGACATTGTGCATCTTCCCCATCAGCAGCTCCGTGTTATAGGATTCCTTTAAATAATGTTGAGTTTTGTTTGTTTGTTTGTTTTTTCCAGCACGAGATCAGGTCACTCAGAACGAGTTGTTCCTTTTCAAGTCTTGTTCGTAAGCCTTTAACCCGAGATAACCCTTGTCTATCATGAGCTCTTTCCCAGGTGGGTTGTTCCCAGCCCTGTGTGAGATCAAGGATTTGTTCTTTTTTTTTTTTTAGAGAGAGAATTTTAATATTTATTTTTTAGTTCTCGGCAGACACAACATCTTTGTTGGTATGTGGTGCTGAGGATCGAACCCGGGCTGCACACGTGCCAGGCGAGCGCGCTACTGCTTGAGCCACATCCCCAGCCCAAGGATTTGTTCTTTCTATGCATCTCTGAGCCACAGGAAGTACCTCTCACGAATGCACAGAGTGCTGAGCCAAAGGCCGATTCCTGTGCTTTTCTCCCACTTAGGTCTCTCTTCTATAGAACTCTGTCCTTTGGATCCCCCATCTTGGGCTCCCTGAACTCAGATCTCTAAAAGGAGCTCAACTCAGGAACACCCCCCCACCACCACCCGGGGCTTCTGCTCCCTGCGCAGTGGCGGGAAGCTCCTGGGTCCTCTCCTGTTTGCCTGACTTCTCTCGGAGACCGCAGACCTGGGCTGCCTACTGGCAAGGGTCCAAAACTGATGTTTTAGAATACTCTTGCCTGGTTTTCTAGGTGTTCAAGGCAGGATGGTAAATCTTTTCTTAGTTATGTAGCAGCTCAGTATGAGTATTGTCAAGAATTTTGATAAGAGTAATAATATGCAGTTGGAGGGAGATCTTTTGTCCCATCTCCCCACCCCCCAAAGTCTCTCCTTTGACTAATACTTTTAAATTCTTTATCATGGCTGGGTACGGTGGCACACGCCTGTCATCCCAGCAGCTGGGGAGGCTGAGGCAGGAGGATCGCAAGTTCAAATCCAGCCTCAGCAATGGGGAGGCATGAAGCAACTCAGTGAGACCCTGTGTCTCTAAATAAAAACCAAAATAGGGCTGAGGATGTGGCTCAGTGGTGGAGTGCCCCTGAGTTCAATTCCCCAATACCCAATAAATAAATAAATAAACAAATAAATAAATAACTTATCAAGGAACACAAATTCAAAAGAGTCTAAAGAAACACACCTGAAAGAAGAAGCATAACTCTAAATTAGATAGAGATGCTTGCCTGGCATTTGTGAGTCCCTGGGTTCAATCTTTAGCACTGCAAATAAATTAAAATAAATAAAGTAGGTGAGAGAAAGTGATACAATCGGGTTGGGATTCAGGATAAAATTGGGAGTCAAGCGAGTAATTGCCTACTCTGATGCCCCTTCTGGGAAATTCTCAAATTTGAAAATGCATATTCTCAGGCCCCAACTGAAACCTGCACAGGGGTGAGCTCTGGGAGCAGGAGCTCAGCAGAATCTGCCTTTTCCACCTGACCCTCAGTTGCCTCTGATGAATCCATGACCTTGACTGTAAAGGTGGATCAGACACTTGGCACCAAAAGGAGTCAGTGGAAGGAGTGGGCTTGGGGACCAAGACTGACCCCATCCACTCTGGTCTTCCACGCTGGCCACCGCTGACCTCTCTCCCTGACCATCAGAATCACCCAACAGCTCTGCAAGGTTGACCCCCAGGACTCCCCTCCAGAAATTCAGATTGAATTGGCCTCAGGCAGGACCTGCACATCTGGATCTTCCAATGTGAGCCAGAGACCCAGCATAGTACTCACCTGGGGAACCCTCAGGTCTGGGAGCCCCAAAAGTGTCTGTGTGCATCACACGGGTTGTCTCAGCTTGGGTACGACTTCATTGTCACAAAAGGGGATCACGATCCATTGGCTCAGATAAAGGGCAGTTATCAAAAATGTAGCTGCTTCAGTTAAAACAATATTTCTTGAACTTCAGTGAGCAATAAAATAAAATCAAACAAAATTCCCTGGAGAGCTTGTTAAACAGATTGCTAGTTCAGCGGTAGAACATGTTCAGGCCCTGGGTTCAATCCCCAGCATCAAAAAGAAAAAAAAAAAATCCCCTGATCTCAACCCCAGAGATTCTGATCTCCATGGGCCTCTAGCTAGGGCCTGAGAATTTGCATTTCTAATAAGTTTCCAAAATGCTGATGCTGCTCCTCTGTGAAACACTCAGAATTCCTGAGCTCTGGGGAAAGAAGACCTGGAAGGAGTGGACCAGGATCCACCAGGGACCAGTAGGCTTGGAAATCACTCTCTGTCCATCACACACCAGGAATGGAATCTCCGGGATGCCCCGCACGTGCTGGGACTGACGCGCCCCCAGCCATCTCCCACCTTAAATCCTCACCTGCCCTCTCCAACACCACCCTCCCCCCAAGTGCAGCATCCACAAAAGGTCTCACCTACCCTGGAGCCCTTTGAGTAGAGGAGAGTAATAATAATAATAATAATAATAATGATGATGATGATGATGATGATGATGGTGTGTTACACCCAGGGCTCACGACAAGAGGGCAGGTGCTTTGCAGGACCTAGAGCAGCCCCAGCGAGCCCAGGGAGGGAGGGGTGGGCAGCGCACATTCTGAGTGCGCTTTGGGCTCAAGCTCTTTCCTAACATGCTCGGCTCCGTGAAGCCTTAGGATCCAGATGAATGGGAGCTATCTTTTTTTATTCCCAAGTTATAGATGAGGAAACTGAGGTTCTGGGAGGCGGGGACATTTGCTAGCGCTGTGGCAGAAGCTGAGGTTGGAGCTCAGGACTGTGAAAGCCCAAGTACCCTGCTCCCAGGAACCATCTCAGGACTAGTTTGGGAGGAATTGGGTGGGGGGATGGAAGACCAGATGGTGTGTGTTTGTGGGGGGACAAATTAGCAGAAGCCCCGTGGAAGGTTCTGAGAGATAAAAATAGCCTTGAGCTGAGCTGAGGCGAGGAGGCCCCTGCGCTGGCGGGAGGAGGGCGACGGGCGGCGGGGCCGCCATCGGGATGCAGGGCACCAGGGAAGCGCGGTCAGGAGACTTCAGCTCAGCGCCACGGGTTGAGCTGCAGGTGAGGACAATGTAATTAAGAAATTAAAAGGTAATTTCCTCAGAAGCTGTCGCTCACCGGGTCCGCGATCGCCTAATTGATCACGCGCGGAACCCATGCAGCCGCCGGTGCCCGTGCGCCCCCAGCGCCCGGAGCGCCCCAGCGCTGCGCCCACCCAAGGCCAGTGCTTTCTCTGCGCACCTCCGCGCCGGGCGGGAGTCTGCCCCCACCCCCTCGCCCCGCGCCGGGAGGCCTAGGCTGGACGCTAACCCCGTCCTTGCCTCTGCGGTCCCCCGCGGGCTGGGCAGCCTAGGCCCCTCACCTGGCGCTCCCCGATTCTCTTCTGTTCCACTTACTATTTCTCCGTGTCCATTTCTACTTTCTCTCCTCCACCCGCTTCCCCCTGATTTCTGTCCCCCTTTCCTTTCCAGAATTCTACCCCTAGGAGAAACCAGCCAGTGGGCAATCACACTGGAACCCTGCAGGCCGCCTGCTGCAGCCCACCCTGTGCGCCGGCCACTCCCGCAGCTTCTGCCTGGGGTGACTCCTGAGAGCCCTGCGCGCCCAGCGCTGGCTTCAGAACCCGCGGAGGTTCTCCCGCGGAGGGATGGCGTGCGCGGGAGGGACGGGTGGTGGGTAGCTGCGTGGATGAATGGATTAGAAGAAGGGTGGTCACCTAAGTATTTGGATGGGCGGTGGCCTGATGGGCAAAGAGATGGCCTATGGCTCTGAACAGTACACCCTCCACTCCCCCACACCACTGAGCTCCCCAAAAGAGAGGAACCTCTTTTGTTCTTCTCTGGGTTTTCTGCCTCTGGAGAGTCGGGCACACAGTAGGCTCTCAGCCATTTCGCCCACAGTCTTGAATGGACAAGAGAAGAGGCTGATCATGGGGAGCCCAGGTGGTAACCCAGTTCTGCCCACCCCACCCCACCCCCCGTGGGTCTTCCTTTCTTTCTCCAAGGAGGGAATGGAGGCCTTAGAGGTTCCCCAACTGACCCCCCATATCCTGCTGACCCTTCTTATCCTGAGCCAAGCTGTCAGGAATGTGACCAGCAGAAGGGTCCTTTGTTCCCACACAGAGAGGTAACTGGGGGAGGGTCCCTGGGGATTAAGAGAGCCCCCAAAGGCAATTCCTTTCTTGCTGGTGCTCAGCGGGGGGCTGGAGCTGGATTGTCACCTGCTAAGAGCCCAGCCCAAGCTGCCCGCCTGCTGGGAATGTCCAAAGCCTGGGATGCCCTAGGCTGAGCTGAGGTGGCTGTTCTTGGGCCAGCACACCTGGACAAGGGGGCGGGGGAAGAGCAGGGCGGGGGGGGGGGGGGGGGGGCAAGGTGGGAGGGAAGGGTGGGGAGAGACCCAGTCTTTAATGTAGACATCTGTGATCACACCCTACACACCCGCAGGTGAGCTTGGGGTCTCTCTCAGCCACTCAGTTCTATTTCCATGAACAGAACCACACATGCACAGTCGCCATACTCTCCCCCATACGCTCCCCTCATCTGATGTCCACACAGACACACTGCTCCTGGACACTCCCCCCCCCCCTTCACACACATCCCTAGACCCAGGCCACACACCCAAGGGGTTTGTTCGTTGTTATATTTAAGACACACATAAAAACAAGAGCATCCTCCATCCCCATCCTGCCCCGAAATAACCACTACCCTCAGGGGGAGGGGGGTTGTCAGTCATTATTGTATCCATTTAATGGTGGAGCCCCCTGAAAATGGAGAACCCTAAAAGTCCTGTCATCGGGGAAATGCCTGGTGGAAAGCATTTCCTTACACTTTTGCTAAACGTGTATATCCCTAAAAACACGCCGTTTATTTAACCTATGTTTGAGATTTACGTAGTACGGCAAGGCTCCTCTCCCTCCACATTATTGACATTTGGAGAAGGATGACACTGGGGGTGGGGGCTCTGCTCACATTGCAGGGGGTTGAGCAGCATCCCTAGTTTCTGTCACCAGATGCCAGTAGCACAACCCCACCCCCAGCTGTGACAACCAGTAGGCTTCGTCCAGTGTGCCCAGAGGTGGAAGAGCCCCTTGGATCAGGAATCACTGACCACTGTCCACCCTCTTCTTCCTTCTGTAACTTTCCCTTCGGCACCAAGGCTGGGTGGGTGAGCTCTGTCCGGCTTCCCGGGAGCCCTCCTTCACACACCTGCAAGAGCAGACTTCCACTGTGCAGGAAAACCACCCGCAGTTTCATCTCCCATTTGGGGAAACATTGAGATGGTTTCCTGGCTTTGCTTCGTAGAAGCAGAGATGCTAGGAACATCCCTACCTGCCACCCAGGGGCCAGTTTCTCCAGGGCCACATCCACCCACCGGCCACATCCTTTTTTCCTAAAACCCTACTTTCATTTTTAAAATTGGTTCTTGCCTTCCCTCGCCTCAGGCCCCCAAATGGCACCCTGGGACCCAGTGAACAGAGTTCCAGCTCCTCAAAGAAGGAACACCAGGAGTCGGGCAAGCTCCATCCCAGATCTTTGGGACCTCTGGGCTCCATGTTCTTCCTCGGTAGAGTAGTTAACCGGTGAGAACTGAGTGTGTCGAGCATGTGCGGCGTCATCTCGTGGGACACACACCAACTGCAAAAAGAAGGAACCAAGACCATCCTTGTTTCTTGCTTTATAAATAGGGAAACTGAGGCACAGAGGGGTTAAGAGACTTGCCCAGGATCATGCACCTCGTCAGTGGCAGAGCTGGGGTTTGAGCCCAGAGTGCCAGACTCCAGGCAGTGTACTCATCCACTCACTGATTCAAGGACTTGTTTATTGAGCACTTACTGTGTGCCAGGCTCAACAGTATCGGGGCAGCCAAAATCTTGACTTTTATGCGATCTGCCACCCCCAAAGCAAGGGATGGTAGATGATCATCTTCACTGAGCTGTTAGCTTCTTCATGGGCAGCAGTGATGTGGGAAGGGCAGGCAAGGCAGAGGGGTAGGGGCTGCTATGCTCAGGGAAGTTCTCTCTGTGGAGAAAACTGTCCAGTGAAGGTCTGCAGGAGGAGCGTTTCAGGCAGAGGCCCTGAGTGGAGAGCCGGCCAGGAATGTTCCTGGGACAGCTCAAGCCAAGGGGACAGTGCTGAGGACAGGCCAGGAGACCTCACCCAGGTCCTCTGCAAATTCCTGGCCCGATGTTGGGGGGCTTCCGTGGGCTGACCCGCCTCCCCTAGTCTCCTCTTCTTACGGACCCCCAGTGTCCACCCCAGGGAGGAAGCCAGCCTGAGAAGAGAAAGAAGTTCACCCCCGAGACCCCACGGCACCAGGCAGGCAGCTCCTCTGCTCTTCCCCACGTGTGGAGTTGCCGGCCCCAGTGGGGCAAGGGACAAGGGATCGTATTCCTTTTGGGGGTGGAAAGACCATGACCCTGCTTCTGATGACACTCTGCACCCCAGGAGTCCACCCCAACCGAGGGAGCAATGCATCTTCCCTTCCAGGGCACCCGGGAGGTGGCAGGTACACAGGAAGCTGGGGTTTCCAAAGTTTCCAAAGTGGCCTCCTCCACGGCACCACTGTGTGTCCTTGGGCCAAGAGCACAGCCTCTCTGAGCCTCCACAGCTTCATCCTGCAAATGGCAGGAATGTTGAGAAGGAACACGTGTCTCATCCCCGGGACACAGGAGCCTTTCAACCCATATTAATTTCCAGTGTCCTTGGGGACTAATTTTTCAACCTCGCGAAGCAAGTTTTGCCACCTCTGATGAGGGCTAGCTCGAGTCTGCAGAGGGCTTGTTAAGATCTGCCCGGCCTTGATTGGGTGCCGCGGTGAGACCTTCCTCACCTCCCCTTCTCCGGGGCACGTCATCCCAGGACCTGCCCCTGGTCTTTGCAGGGCTCTGGATGCCCCTCCACACCTCTGAGTCACAGCTCCACGACCCGAGCCCGGGGAGGGAGGGGGGGGGACACATGCACGGTGACCTCCCAGCCCTCCTGGTTTGGGGGCTGGGGGTGGGGCTGCCCAAGCCCTCATCTCTCCCTTCCTCTTTCTTCCCAGAGAGAGTGAGGGCTTTCACACTTGTCTGAGCCGACTCCCAGTGTGTGATCACTCTCCCAGGGTGTCAGGGCGGCTGGGAGATTTGCAATACCGCCTGGCTCCTAATTACCTCTCTCTCTGCCTCTGTCCCCTCCCAGATCACCATCTCCATCATCTCTAGCTGACATTCTGCCCAGCTCTATCTGCAGAGGAGAAGCAAGGCTGGAAGGTGCGCCCAGGTGTGCACGTGCCGACCCACCCACGGGGTACCCACAGCATGGAGTCCAGACCCTCTCCCCCCCCCAGCACCTGCCTGAGGGTCTGCTCACCCAGGAGGGGCAGCTCCAGGACCCCAGCATGTTTCAGAACACAGGAGCAGTGCCCAGCACCGCAGCATCAGAGTCAAGGAAAAGGGCACGGGCACCCCAATAAATGCTGGCAAAGCATGTAGATGGTGTCCTAGGCCAGGTTCCAGCAAATGGGAATTCCTTAGGAGGTGCACACCCAGGTACAGAGAGTGAGGGGGGAGGGATCGGAGACAGGAGAGGACAGGGACAGGGCAAGGTCACAGGATGCTATGCTGCTCACTGCTTCTTGGGAAAGCATGGTGGGTCATTTGGCCAGTGTGGCTGCTCAGCCCCACAGGGCACTTCCTCGTCTCGTGGGTGCCCCTCTGAGAGTCCATCAGAAGGGGAAGGAGAACATTTACCAGCTCAGTTGCCTCCTTTCCTTCCTGCACATCGGGATAACATTATGCAGCCTCATTGGCGGATGCTCAGAACATCATGCCCTGTGGCACAGGGTTTCTCCTAAACCCAAAAGTGACAGGAGAGAAACCAGAGACTCTGGGCTTGTTGCTGACTGGACCTAGACAGCAGCATTGCCTGAGCCCGTGCAGATCCAGCTGGCTGCTGTTGGTGGCTGAAGCTGAGCAGACTGATGGTTCCGGGGAGCAGGCGAGATGGGGAGAATCTGATGAGGCTCACAGAAGTGTCCAGTACAGTTGATTTCAATGTCTATTCTTGATTAAAAATAAAAACCCAACAGGCGACACACTTATTGGTGAAATATTTAAAACATTCCCATTTAAATTCAGGACAGAGGTGGGAATCACCCAGGATCACCGTTGCTATTCAACATTGGGTGTCAGGCATTAGCCAATGCAATAAGACAAGAAAAAGAAAACAATCATTCGGAAAGCTTAAGGCACAGGGGCCGCTGGTCCATAGAAAGGAGTCAAGATCTTGGGTTCTAGAGGCACAGGGCCCTAGTTCAAATTCTGGTGCCAGCATTTATCATTTCATGTGTTTTCAGGGACATCTTCTCCCCTTGTTGTCTCATCCCAGTCTTGGCGCCTTCTCTGTAGAGTACAGATGGTAATTGTCTGCCTGGTGGGATTGCTCTGGAGCTAAAATGAGATCCTCAACAGAGAAGAACTTGGCGAAGCAGCAGGCATCTACTATGCCCTCATCTAATGCTAACCTTCACTTCACTCATTCTACAGCTGGTGGGCTGGGGGCCGGGGAGAAGTTGGATGTGTCCTGGGTCACACCAAGCTGTGACTAGATCAGGTATCCTGGCTGCAAAAGTCCACTTCATTTTGAGGTTTCCCAGGGCCTAGCCAGCTCTGGCAGCCTGAGAGCCATGAGAGAGTCCAGAAGGGGAGCCTCATGGTCTTTCCAGATCCTCTCCAGCTACTACTGAGTCACCCTGAGCCTGGACCACAGTTGCTGGATTGGACCAAGGCAGCCCCTCATCAGATGGTCTAACAAAGTCAGAGTTCCCTACGTGGTAGGAGGACGGCTGTGGTTTAGAGATGGTTTCCGTGTCCCCCAGAGCTCCTTGTGTTGGGAGCTTGGGTCCCAGGATGGTATTGAGGTGGCGTGGAACCTGTAAGAAGCAGGGTCTAGTGGGAAGTTCCTGGGTCCTTGGCGGGGACATGCCTGTGAAAGTGATTAAAGTGGTTCTCACACAACCCCTTGGCAGTTCGGAGGACCAAGCCTGGACCCTCACTTCTCTCTGCTTACAGGTTTGAGAGGCGGGAATGTTCCCACCATGGCCATCTCCGTGAAGTGACACAGCCAAGGGGGGGCCCTTACAAGAGCCCACACCAGGCCACAACGGCATCCAGCTTTCAAAACTGTGAGCTCAACAGACCTCTTAGTTTATAAGGCAGCCTGCCTCAGGCATTTCACTATGGTAAGGAGAAGCTGATTCGTACAAGGCTTGGCCCTGCACCTCCTTCCTGCCGAGGCCTCAGCTACCTTGTTCCCCTCGCTTGGCCTCCCTGGATCTCACCCGTCCCAGCCTCTGCAAAAGAAGGGAGAGCACACAGGACTTCCCTTCTCTCACCCCAAACCACATCTTAGAAACAGGACCTTCTTAACAAGGAGGACTGCTCTCTTCCTGACATGACCGATACAGTAAAGAAAGCAAGGACAGAATTGAGAAATACCACGGGCTCTGCTTGGCCCGAGATGGAAAATGCTGGAGAAATATCAATCCCAGGCGCTCTTTTTGTCTGGCCGGCAGGGGCAGGGGGACGACAGTGATGTCCTGCACCCCACGCCTCCATGTTTAACGTAGACATGGCTCTTGTAATCAAGAATAATAGAACATTGGAAAAGAAAAAGGGATTTTTCAGGTGTTGGCTGGCAGGACCTCTTGGGAGGGAGCTGGCTAGGGGGTCTGGAGCAGGACATGGCCAGAAGGGCCACTGCCCAGGCTGCGGGGAATTCCAACCTTCCACAGAGGCGAGCCCGGTGCTCATCTAGAAGTCCTTGCACATGGCTTTTTCTAAAGTGTCTGTCCTTTTGTTCCCAGGGCCAGTCTCAACCTCTAGGAAGGGGAGACAGGTGGCCATGGTGGGGCGGCAGGTGGCAATTCTACTTTTTACTTTTTTTTTTTTTGTTTTCTTGGTACTTTTTGAATTATAAACCAGGCGAAGGTCTCATCTGATGCAAAAGCAAATGCCATGTAAACAGGAAGACAGAGTTCTTTCCCCCAAAGGACGATCACATCAGTGTGCTCTATGCCATCTGCACCTAGGGGCCTGGATAAACAGCCATTTGAAAACAAAGAATTAATTTTAAAATGTCATTAAGAAACACTGGGAAACTGGGTGCCGTGGTTCATGCCTGTCATCCCAGTGCTTGGGAGGCTGAGGCAGGAGGACCGTGAGTTCAAAACCAGCCTCAGCAACAGTGAGGCACTAAGCAACTCAGTGAGACCCTGTCTCTAAATAAAATGTAAAATAGGGCTGGCGATGGGGCTCAGGGGTCGAGTGCCCTGAGTTCAATCCCAGGTACCAAAAAAAAAAAAAATTGGAGGATACAGGGAAGGGGTCCTTGTTTGTTTATTTGTTTGTTCTAGAGCCTCACCTCTCAAAGACAGCCGTGGTTGGTCAACGTGGCCTCGCTCGCCAGTCCTCCCCAGTCTGTTCTCTGCCTGGGCTCTCGGCTCCGTTTGGTTGGAGTGCGGATCATTGTGAGTTCAATCTTTGTGAAGATCCGAGCCTGGGTAAACGCTCACCGTGATGTCACTTCGAGCATCTTTCTCCATAGGGGACGTGGGTCCTCCCCCGAGATGCGAAGCCCTGAGGATGGGCAGGTGGACATTCTGGGCCCTCCCAGGCCGGGAAGGGAAGGAGAGGGAAGCTTGTGGGCTGCCGGCCGAGCCGACCCTCCGCACCCCGGGGCGCCCTGATGGATGGCCCCCAGGAGCTGCTGGCTGTCGGCCCCGTGGAGATGGAGCCTGGGCGGGCAGCTGGAGCCTCAGGAACAGTGCCGAGGGCGCAGGAGATGATGGATGGGGCGGGAGGCGGCCGAGACAGGACACTGTCAGGAGGGGAGGGTGCTTCACTCCTGCTGCGTCCACACGGAAGGCCGGGGTCTGGGTGACCCCACGTGGGGCAGGGATGGGCCACGCACCGCACCCACCACTCCTCATGGCGGGAGCAGGGTGCACTGAGACCTTCAAGGTTGTCTTCTGTCTGGTGGGTTCCTGGGGACCCTCCAGCTGTGGGTGCCACGTGTGACTCTGGTTGTGCCATCAGTTGGGGGGACAATGAGCTTTGGGGGCTGAATGACGGCCCCCAAAGAAAGAGGAGGGGAGAGGTCTAGAGAGCAGAGGGGGCCAGGCTGCCTGGTGGGGGAGGACAGAGGGAAAGTGAGAGGGGAGGACAGGCAGACAGGCCAGCATGACCGCGAGAAGAGGGCTCTGGAGAGCCGCAGTCACAGGGGTGCAGGGGACGGGCCAGAAACGTGATCCAGCCCCTGGGATCCCACCCCTGCCTCCTGGTGCCTGGGGGCCTCCGGGGCCTGGCGGCCTGACCGCACCAACAGCCTGTCCCAGGCTCCCTGGCCTCCCGCTGCCTCCCCACCGGAGCCCACCCCCCCCCTGCATCCGGGGCCTCTCAGAGCCGCGTCCCACCAACACCCAGCTCTGCCCAGGACCCTGGAGCTGCTGTCCCTCTTTCCCCTGGGCCAGGACCATGACAGACAGTGCCCCGCCAACGCGTTGCAAAGCCCACGAGTCACCAGGAACAGAAGTTCCTGTTCCAAAGCATCCGGATGCCTGGCCGGCCACCCTGGATTTCCACCCACCACGGACAGGACGCCGTGCCTTTCCAAGTCCACGGGCTTCTGTTAGTTTGTTTGTTTGGGTGTCAGGGTTGGAACCCAGCAGCTCTCCACCCCTGAGCCCCAGCCCAGCTATTTGTTATATTTTATTGAGAGACAGGGTCTCGCTGAGCTGCTGAGGGCCTCATTTTTGCTGAGGCTGGCTTTGAACTGGTGATCCTCCTGCCTCAGCCTCCAGAGATGCTGGGATGACAGGCACGTGCTACGGCGCCCTGCCACGTGTTCATGTAGGAGGGACAATGACTTCAAGGGCCATGCTGGGTGGGTGGAAGTCACGGGGGGGGGGACAGACTGAAGCCCAGGAAACTCATCTCTGTCCTCTTCAGGGTGCCCCCACCCAATGGGTCATGGTGGACAGCCTCGGAGAGCAGGTGGTGGCCCCGGCAGGACCCCACCGGTGCCTGTGCCTCCCCTCCCCTCCCTTTCCCTCGGTCCAGACCTTGCCCGGCTCCCCCTCCCGTCTAGTGGATTCACCTCTAGGTTTGGGCCACTCTGGGCTGGCAGCTTTGGGACAGACGGGGTCACACTTTCACTTAGTGCCTGGCCTTAGAGAGGGAACTGTCCACCCCACCCCAATGTCCATCCCCTTCCCCTCTCAGCAAGCAGCCGTGTAGGGGGACCAGGCTTCAGGTCCCCCCTGATTCTTCAGGTGGGCAATGGGGAGGCCCAGAGAGGGTAGTGCCCACTCCATGTCACACAGCAGGGAACCCAGAGCTCCTCGGCCACAGCTCACCTGGCATCTTCCTCGCTGGTTCCTGAGCCCCTGCCCCTCGCCCTTCTTCCCTTTGCCTCTGGCTCCATGCCTGGATTCTTCCCCTCCCCCTCCCCTCCGCCTCCCTCCCTGGAGTCCTGGTCTCCATCTTTTCCACTCTGTGTGTTCCTCCCTTTCTCTCCCCACTCTCACCCCTGGGCCATCTCTGCTGGCCTGGGCTCTGCCTTCCGCTGCCCTCTCCATCTGTCCCTGCCCACCCTCCCCCTCCTGCCCCCCTCCTCCTCTCAGCACCCCCCCCCCCCCCGCTGCAGATCAGCTCTCACAGGCAGGCTCACACCTGCCAGGCCCACACTCAGGTGCCATCGTGCTCCCACGCACACTCACACATTCCTCTCCCTCGTCTTCCAGTGAAAAGCTGCCGGCTGTCCCCACCCAAGCCACCTGGAGAGGCGGGCACCAGTGCCACCATCCAACCTGGACTGGGATTAGGCACCCTCTGGGAGCTGGAAGGGGACAGGGACAAGACAGTGGCCGGGGAGGGGCAGAAGGTGGCAGAGAGGAAAGCAGGGGGCCCCTCCACCCTCTAGGCTGGACCCCAGCGCGGAGCATGTGGCCAGACCGCATTGTCGCGGGCCCAGCGCCTCACGCCCTCACGCCAGCTGCCGCGTGCCCGCGCTCACCCTGCGCGTCTCATTTATTCCTCATTAGCAAAAGCACCTGTTTGTCAAATAGGGACAGCTCGGTGAGACATTAAATTGCAGTGAGGCTGAGGGGCTCGGGGACACTGCAGGAGCAGGGAGGGTGGTGGGGAGGGAGGAAGGGGATGGGTGGAGGTGACTGACTTTGCTCTGGTCCTAATGGCTCCATCCTAATAGCCACCAGGGCCAGACGGTGGGACTGAATTTGAGCAAGGCCCAGGTGGATCAGGTTTCCCAGGGACACAGCTGGGGGTGGGGGAGTGTCAGAGACTGAGTAGCCCTCCTCTACCCTTCCGAGGGGCATCTCTGCATCCCTGGATTTGCTCGGTGCCATGCCTTCCCACAGTGAGGAGGAGGGCGCCTGTCTCCATCAAGCACAGAGCCCTGATGGAGGCAGAGCCGGGCTCCCTCCCTGTTAGCCTGCTCCCTGCTGTGCCAGCTGGGGCAAGTCACTGCACCTCTCTGAGCCGCTCTCTTGCATGCTTTGGCGGTCTGTCCCTACCTGGTGGATGGTCCAGTCCGACTTGGTATGTGGAGAAGGTATGTGGAAGACACGGAGCCCAGTGCCCAGGCCAGGGGAAAGACCAGCTTTGTCATAGGACCAGCTCTACCTCTGCCAGGCTGGGAAGATGGCCTCAAAGCCCCACCCCCTGTGGAGTGGTGGTGGCCCTCACATTTCCAGGGTTCACTGGCCGCCGGGGACAAGCAGCCACCCAGCAGGGACCATGCAGCTCCTCACCCCGGCTGGTCCTGGGCCACAGCATCCTGGGAGTGGTTTTCAGATGCATCGGGAACCCGAGCACCCGGGCCACCCCCAGCCTCGAGAGCCACCCCACTGTCCTCTCTGCAGTCCCCCGACCCCTGCGGAATCTGCTTTTCAACCAGGTTCCCAGGGGACCCTCGCGCCAGAGTGACTGGCTCCTCCATTTCCTCTCGCTCCCTTCACTTGAGGGAGAAAGTCTTAGCTGGGAAGGAATTGCCCTCCAACACCTCTCAGGGGCTGCTGATGGCCGGGCCGCACACACAGGTGTCCCTTGAAGCCTCACTTTCCTAACCCACACTCAGGGGCCACGGTCACGGCGACCCACGGTGTGGCAGGGAAGATTAAATGAGCTTATGCCACCAGGGGCTTCTGACGGGGCTGAGCCCTGGGAAAACCTCGGAGCCCCCCTCGGGCCTTCAGCCCTAAGCGTGAGCTAGAGATGTTCAGGGCCACGCCGCCCACGGCTCAGCCACGTCCACCCTGGTCCACGGGGGCCGGGCCCAGGCTGGTGCGTCCGAGCAGCGGAGGACCTGGCAGCTCTAAGAATCCTGCTGTGTCAGAGGGGACAGGCCTGCTGTTTCATCCGGGCCTTGGTCTTGTTCCATTTTCACAGTGCTGAGCATCCAACCCACCGCCGGGCACCGCGAGGCACAGGCTGCACCCCAGAGCTGCACCCCGGCTCCTGTTTTATTAGTTTTTAAAAAAATCAAAGGAAAAATGATTGACATTTAAAAAGAAAGCTCGTGGACTCAGTGTCTGCTGTTGCTGCTCCGATTGCCCCCGTCCAGCGTCTCAGAGGGAATCGCTCCTCACAATTGTGTGTGTTTCCTTCTGGACGGGTTTCTGTGCATGTTCAAATATGCATGTGTGTGCGTGTGTGTGCATGTGTGCATGCGAGTGCGTGTGCATGGGCGTGCGCGTGCACGTGTGTCCACAAAAGGCATCAAGCTGTTTGTACCCATGGGCAGCGTTTCCCACCCCCCACGTGTGTGCCAGGTGTTGTTAAATGAGAAAAGCAACTTACAGGGCGGCGTGTTGGGTGGGATCCCAATTCTGTACGTCTATGCACAGAAAAAGACCCCGAACCCCACACCTGAAAAGTCACCGCCCTTTGTGGCAGGTGGGCGTGGGGGAGGGGAGACCGGAGACAGCACTGTCCACCATCCGTCCTGCAGGGCACTCGCTGTCCACCATCCTGAGCCTCAGATTTCTCTTCTGTAAACCAGGACGGGGACATTCAGCCATCTCTGGAGGTGCTTTTGACGTCTGGCGAGGCGCCACGGTGCAGGGGACTGTCCCACGGCACAGAATTATCTGGTCTGAAATGTCAGAGCGCCCCAGGTGGGAAGCCCCGTCCTGGGGCGAGGTTCCGGGAGGTGGGGACAGAGCAGTGCCATCGCCACCACCATGGCCATTGCCGTGATCCCCAGCAGGTCTCTGTGTAGTTCTCCTTGTCACCGTCGACCACTGTGAAGAGCTGCATGTTTTTAAAACCTCAAAGACGCCATCGGCCATCTGAGTCCCGGCTCCGGGAAGCCACTGGGCTGATTCGCCGTCCAGGTGAGCACACGGCTCTCACCGCATTTGCTCCAGGGAGGGAGCCACGGGAGCAAGGCACAAGGTGGGCCAGCAGGCTGACAGGACGTCACAGGCCTGGCGCGAAGCCCCCGCCGGCGGCTGACCAGCTGGCCGAGCCCCGTGCGGGAGCCCAGCTGCCCCGCCCGGGCTGGCCTCGCCGCCTCCCCAGCGGCTCCCAGGGAGCAGGAATTAGCGGCCTAGGCGTCCTTTGCACCTCGAGCTCATTAGCTCCCGGGTCTCATTCACGGAGAAAGCCCGAGCTGTGCCTGTGGCCTCCCGAGCCACTGCTGGGCCCGTGATGGCGGCTGGCCCGGCTCCCCCAGCCCACGGGGGCCACTCCTCCCCATCTGCCTCCATCGGAAGGAACACTGCCCTTTGTCTGCTCCCCTCCCCGCCTCCAGCTGCCCCTCTTGACTCCTGTCCCCGCCGTGCCTCCTCCTCTCCTCTCCCTGGCCACCCTGTTGGAGGGCACTGGGCTCCCTGCTCCTCCCTGCCCCAAGTCAGACCCTGGGCCCTGAGCCTCCCTGGTCACCCTGCGGATGAGGACACCGAGGCCCAGAGCAGGGGAGACTCACCCAAGGTCACCAGCAGGGAGATCGTCCACGTGGTCATTCTCAACATAGCCAGGGAAGCTGCTCGCGGTGCCAGGCCGTGCCAGACCCTGGGACACAGCAGCTGGGCCAGACCTACCCAGGACGAGGCTCGCTCCCCACCTCCCGGGGGTCCCCACCCGCGACTGTGCCCTGCCCTGATTTCAGCCCAACTGACCTCGGCCACTGTCCCTCCCTTTGTCTAGACCAGGTGACACACTCCCCCTGCGAAGGCCAGGGTAAATATTTTTGTGTCCCAGCCTGTGCCCTCTGCCACAATATCCCCGCTCTGCGATTGTAGGGTAAAGACACTCCGTGAAGGAACGGCACAGCCGGGCTCCAGGACACCTTTACAAGCAGCCTGTGCCCTGGGTGTGGCCCTCGGGCGGAACCGGCTGAGCCCTGGGTCCTCCGGTTCTGAGCAGCCCCAGCGGTTAACTTCTGTTGCGTTAGGAGGGGGGAGGAGGGGGGAGCTTCAGAGGACAAAGAGAATCTGCCTCCTTTGCGTTCCCACCTGAGGGACGGCTGAGGGCAAAGGTCAGCCAGAAGGCCCCAGCCCCCGAGGGCAGGGGATGGAGACTGGCCGAGGGTCAGCACTCTTGCTCACAGCGGCCAGCCTGAGCGTTCCCAGCCCACGTCTAGAAGTGGCCCTGGGTCCACCTTCAGGCTGTCACCTGCAGAGCAAGTCACCTGCTCCAAGCTGGGCTTCTAGGGCTCCGATGAGCAGCCCCCCACAAGCCACAGGGCCCAGGGACACAGGTGGCCTTGGGCTGGACGTCCAGAGGCTGAGGTGCTGAGAACCAGTGCCGCATACTGGGACCCCAGCTCTTGCTCAAGAGTAGGAAGGAGGCTCATGGGAAAGCACAGGTGTGCCTGCTCACACACGCCCGCACACACCCGTGCAGGAACACGCGGCACCCGGGTGGCTCACCTGCTCCTGAGGGGAGGTGGGAACCCCTACCGCTCACTCCTGCCCTAGCCCCGGGCCCGACAAGAGCCACCAGGTGCGGGGTTCTGGGGATCGGCCTGAAACCCAGCTGCACCCCTTAAAGTAGCAGAGGATCCCTGTCTCTGACCCGCCTCACGGGGTCAAAGCCGAGATGCAGGTACCTGGGAAATGCTCAGCGCTGCAGGACACGCAGGCAATAACCCTGGGCGCCGGTAGCCGGTCCCCTCCAGGTCCCTGCAGGGAGATGCTCCAGGTGGCAGGCTGAGAGGAGATGCCCCTTAGTGCCTGATCTGCAGATGATGAGACTGAGGAGATGGTGCAGGCCTGGTGCGGTGGGTGTTGGGTGCTGTCCAGAGTCCCCAACGGGGGCCCCCATTTCACACATGCTCCCAGTGAGTGGCGGCTTCTGAGGTTCTCAGCCACAGCTGTCCCCAGGAACTGCCCAGGATGCTGAGGTGAAGACAGCCGGGCCCCAGCTCCCGAGTCCAGGATTCAGTACATTCAGGAGACCCCAGATGGTGCATTTCATGTCTATCCAGGTTTCCAGGTGATACTGGACCAGGGACCCCAATTTGGAGAACCATCCACAGGGTGCAGAAGGGGACAAGGTCTGGATTCAAAACCACCTGCATTGAACTCCTGACAGCACCAGTTGCACACTGTGTGATCTTGGGAAAGTTACCTACCCTCTCTGAACCTCCATTTCATTATGTGGGAAATGGATGAAGAGGCTTAAATGGAGGATCCAAAAGACCAGAAATGTAACAACACCTGGCAAGCGCCCAGACCATGAGATCTATGACTGATACGCCCAGGCGCTAAGCTAGGCCTTGCTCATTTTTATTTTCACGACTGGTAACAGCGGGGACCTTATTTTTGACCCAAAGCCTGCCTGTGGCCGTCGGCCCCCTCTCTCTAGGCTGGTGATTCTCCCCATTTTAGAGAGGAGAAGACCGAGTCACGGTTGGCCCACGGTCAGAGGCCCACCCCGCGCTGCCTCTGCCCTTCGGGCACCTCGTCACCTCCGTCCTTGGCCCGGGCTCCTCCGGGAGCCAGGCCGGCTCCTCTGGCAGGAGTCTCCCCAAACGAGAAGAGAATAAAGAGCTTTCTGTCCACCGCAGAAGAAAAACCAGCCCCCGCCGCCCTCGCTGGCCCGCTAAGGAGATGATGGATCTCTGTTATTGTTGTTGTTGAAATCACTACCAGGGGAAATAGATCAAGGGACACTTTGCCAGCCAGGGAACTCGCCGTGTCACCAAGAGGAAGACGCATCAGGCACCACCAGTGGCCTCTCGGTTCTCCTGCTCCTTCTCTGTCCCCGCAACCTGGGGGCAGGGCTCAGAGGACCCGGGGCCAGGGCTGCGGATGGAGGAGAGGAGATGGGGCCCTGGCCTGGGGCTGGGGGACAGTCCCTAGCGGGTCCCTCCTCCTTCCTTCCCCTCTTCTCCCCCATTTCCTCCCTCCTCTGTGGGGGAGACAGAAACCAGGTACACATGTCACCCGATCCCCCCCTTCCTAGGTGGTAACGGAGAGGATGTCGTCACAGTGAAGAAAGAGCCAAGGAAAAAGCCACCATCCTCCGGGGACATTCCTCAGGAGTGTGTGTGGTCTGTCTGAGAAGCCACCACATCCTGCATCCTCTGGGGCCATTTTGATTTCAAATGCTCTCCATTCGCTGGCCCTGCAGGGAGTGTAGGGAGGAGAGAGAATGGGGTGGGGTTCCCTAGATTGGTGCTGTTCTAGTGGAGACAGATCCACAGAGGGTCACCTGCTTTCCTGATGGGCTGAGGCCATGTGGACCTTCCCTCCCTCCCGGAGCCTCACACCAGGAGGCAGAGAGACCAGATGGCCCAGAGTGTGACCTTGGGCAGGTTTTAAAACCCATATGAGGCAGGCGCGGTGGCGCACACCTATCTGGAGGCTGAGGCAGGAGGATCGTGAGTTCAAAGCCAGCCTCGGCAGCTGAGCAAGGATTTATGCAACTCAGCCAGACCCTGCCTCAAAATAAAATATGAAAAGGGCTGGGGATGTGGCTCCGTGGTTAAGCGCCCGGGGGCTCAATCCCTGGTACAAACAAACCAACAAACAAAACCACGTGAGCCTCAGTTTCTCTCTGTAAAATCGGATCATCTCACTTGCACCCAAAGGTTGAAATAAAAGATTAAATGAGAGCGATCCCCATCATGTCTTCCCAGCCGTCCTAAGAGTTGGCTCGTTCAGACGCACTGGGCGCCTTTCTGTCCTCACGAGGACTCAGTCAATCTCTGTAGGATCCCTTATGAGGTCACTTGCCCAGGGGACACAGGGACTGGGAAGCAGCCTGGCTCCAGCCCTGGCCCCCACCCCTCCAGGTTTGGCCCCATGGCCTCAACCCAATCTGCACTTCCTGTCCTCCCTTCCTCGGTGGCTCTGTCCCTTCCTCCACTGGGGACCTGACCAAGGTCCCGTCTTCAGTCCAGATGTTCCCGATGGCCAAGGGCCGCCACATGGTGCTCCGCCACGCTTAGATGCCTGGCGGAGGGGCCACTGTCTCCCGTTTCACCTGGTGGCCATTCTGGCCACTCACATGGGTCTGTCCGTTCACATCCAGCCTCAGGAGCCACCACCATGCCGTGTCCTTGGGAATGATCCTGGGCACCTCGGGGGACGGACGAGGCCTCGTAGCCACACATCGGAGCAGCTGGGAGTCGAGGCTCGCGGGCATTCCTCCTGGGCCAGACCTTGGCTTTGGGGAAACACCCCCGGGTCCACCTGGCCTGTCTGATCTCCGTCTCTTCCTCGGCTCTCGGCGGAGCTCGGCTCCGGGGGCCCCGAGACACCCACCGTGGAAAGCCCCCCAGGTCCACCTTGGCAGTCCCCTCTTTAGGAAATGCCAACGGCCCCCGGCCGCCAGCCCCCCACCCCACGAGGTCCCCACGGCCTGCTGCACATCTGTCTCAAAGCCCGAGCGTCCACCTGGCAGAAGCCTGACGGCAGAAGCGTCCACCTGGCAGAAGCCTGCGTCGGGGCCTGGGGGAGGTGGCCACTGAGCTCAGCCAGGGGTGCAAGGTGCAGCCCAGCCTGGCCGGCCCCCGTGGACGTGGGTGCAGAGTCCATCAACATCTGTTCAGGGGAGAACGTGGCGGGCGCTGTACGGGACTTTGAGGTTAGCCTTGACCACAGAGGCCAGCTGGGTGGGCAGGGATGTGGGGGCGGCCTGGTAGGCAGAGGGGGAACCTTGGAAAGGGGGAATACGCCAGCGGGTCCAGAGCACGGCGTGTGGCGGGCACCACGGGGAAGGAGTTTGGAGAGCCTCGCCAGGTGCTGGACGTGCTTGACCAGCGACAGACACAGGAGGGCGAGTCCCCTGGCCAGGAGACTGGCTTCTGTGGGCTGAACCCAGGTGCCACACACCCCTGACCTCTGGTCCCCCCCAGCTTCAAACCCAATCCAGCTGAGCTGAGCCAGGAGGGTCCCTTGAATGAGACCCCTTCGGGGCTGGATCACACACGGTCCTCAGAACCTTCCAGAGCTAGGGAAACGACCCATATCTGCTCTGTCCAGTATGGCGGCCGCCCCGGGGCTCCTGGGCCGTCGGGATGTCGTTAGCGCCACGGAGGAACTGGATCTCCACGTTTTAACTCATTTAGCTTTGAAGGTTGTGACCTCGTTGGACCTGTCTGATTTTTGCCCTGTTGAGTGTGGAGATTGTCACCCCCCTATAAATCACAATCTTCCTACAGGATGGCCGACATTTATTGAGCACCGACTGAATGCTGGGCAGCAAGAGCTCAGCTGAATCCCCTAACAACTCAGGGAGGTGAGAGTCCTCGTAATTGAGTCCCTTTTCCACGGGAAGGAGGGGAGGCGCAGGGCGTGGGAAGGGACGTAGCTGATGGATTCAGGTTTGTGCCTGGGTCTCTCTGACCCCAAGCTCCTTCTCTGAGTCCATATTCATATGCCCAGACCAGCTTCTGGGACACTCTGGGCAGCAGCCCCAGGATCCAGAGGTGAGACCCTGGCTCTTTTCTTTCTCCAGGTCCAGGATGGGGAGGGATTTGCTCCCCCACTGAGTGCTTCTGTCAAGGGGCTGGACCCGGGTGGGGGGAGGACAGGAAGGTGGGGAGCTGTGTAAGTCAGATGCTGTCCTCGGGGAGCTCCCCGTCTATTGGGGGACAGCAGGCAAGCGAACAACTGCCCACGATACAGCAAGGCAAGAGCCCTCAAAGAGCAGGCTCCTGGTCCTCTCCCCTCGGCCCTGCCCAGGTGACCCCAGCCCCCTCCTCCTCCACAAAGACACGGGCAGGCCCCGCACACGCCTCCCCCCAGCGTGAGCGTGAGTGTGGTGCCCGTGGTGCCCGTGAGCAGGGGACACGATCCCGTACCTTTCATCCCTTGCTGAGTTCAGATAAATCTCCCGGCCGGCCCGGCTCGGGCTGCTCCCACTTATGCAGCTCATGAATATTTAACAGCATCTGCCGGGGAGGCGATAAAGCCCTACCAATCCTTGACAAATATGGCCTAATCTTTTCAATTTCGGGGTGCAAATATGCCTTCTGAGTCCTGTTTGTCACCTAGATTAATGGCCCAGGGTCCCATAATCCTTTGGTGCTAATTCAAGTGGTGGCTGGCCGGCGTGTGCCTGCTGGGGGGACGCTGGGACACACACACACACACACACACACACACATGCACGCACACACACGCACGGGACGGAGTGATTAGTCATGTGAGGCTTACTGGCTGCAAATGTGCGTGTGTGCGTGTGAGTGTGGCCGTCTTTGTGCGTCCCTGGTGCTGTGTTTCTGAGGGTTTGGCTGAGCGTGTGCACAGAGCTGTGTGTGCCCGGCACGTGTGCACTCTGTCTGCACGAGGGCAGGTGGGCGCGTGCCCCGAGGTAGGGCCCGGACGTGGTGCGTGTGCCCGGGGGTCGATGGCAGAGGGAAGGGCACACCACAGTTGGAGGTGCTCCTGCCCCGGCCTGGGTGGTGAGCGAGAGGCAAGGAGGGTGCTCACAGGTGGGAGGACCCCAGAAAATACAGGGGGAGATGCCTCTGGAATGTGTTTGCGATCTGTCTGAAAATCAACCGTACGCCCCTCGCCCTCTGGGGGCTGTTTTGGGTCCCAATGCTCCAGATCACTGTTCCTGGAAGAGGCTCACGGTCTGACGTCTACCTGGAATGCCGGGAATTGAGAGCCCAGAGGAAGAGATGACATCGCTGTGTGTGTGTGTGTGTGTGTGTGTGTGTGTGTGTGTGTGTGTGTGTGTGTGTTTCAGGGTCTTCACATGGTGACTTAGTGTGAGCAGAGGTCCAGGGTACATTATCTGCCTTGTGCTTTCTCTGACTCTCTCTGTCTCTGTGTCTCTGTCTCTCTCTCTCTCCCCCCCACCCCCTCTTCTCTCTCAGTAAACCTCCAACACTTCGCCAACACGTTGGACAGGTCCCCTGTGGCTCTGGCCCACCCTCACGGAAGGAGAGCCACCACGCTGTCCACCAACTCTCTACTCCAGTGGACAGAGAAAGGTCCCCCTCAGAGGGCAGGAGCAGGTGACCTCCGTCCACCCCTTGACATTTCCAGGGAGTTCCCTGGTGTCATGGCTGCGCCTCGGGGCCTCTGCAGCTGGCCTGATCTTGCTAAGGTCACCCCGAGACCTGCAATCCGGCCTCCTAAGGGCTGAGGTGGTAAACATGGGGAGCCGTGTGGGCCTGCCCAGCTTTGGGGCGAAAGTCCCAAGGGCTGGGCTGATGTTTCTACCAAAGAACAGAGCTTTGGGGACAATATGCCAATCCCCCCAACACAGCCCAGAATGGAATGAGGGAATTCTAACTCGGCCGCGGTGTCAGACACAGCTGTGCTTGAGTGCTCCCCAAGACGCCTCCAGGTGTGTGACCTTGAGCAAGTCACCTCCCTTCTTCTGTGGCTCAGTTTCCCCAGATGCAATCAGGGACAATATGAGGCACGGTCCCTGTGGGTGGCCAGCCGTGAAGATCTCCCACCCAGCCCCTCGTATGTGTTCGTGCCAGGCGATCGTGGCTGCCGTAATTGTCATTTCTCCTATCATCTGCAAGTGCTCCCGGTCCCCAGATCACCCACAGCATCTGCTCGGGGAACCCTGAGAAATGACAGCCCTGTCGACGGTCGGCACCGTCTCCTCGAGCTCATTCCACACCCGCTCCTCCTGTGACCTCGCCAGTGGGCAGAGCAGACCATCGCAAGGCCCCTCTCCCGTTTGCAAGGAAAGTTCCAGATCAGAGAACCTTCCCCCGGTGAAGCGCCCAAGCAGGAACCAGTGTCCCCCGCTCTGTGGACCGTCTCCTGGGAACACCCCTCCCGGGGCCCTGGAGCACCCCCAGCCCCGCAGACAGGCCCCTCCCTCTGAAGGTGCAGGGTTCGGGGGCTCAGGACGAGACCGTGACTGCCACCTCTGGGTAAGAACGCCCTTGCCCTGAAGTGGCGGGCAGCCACCTTGGCCTTTGGAAGAATCAGTGCTGCGTGATTCTCAGTCTCCTGATCACATAAACATCGCCCTCCTCCCCTCCCCAAGAACCTAAGCAAACCGGCCCCTAAACAGGTGAGCACTCCTGCCCTGTCGCCCGAGAGTCCCCACAAACCAAGGAGCTCGGGCCGTCTTTCTCCCCTGTGGGTCTCACCAGGAAAACAACACGCTCAGCTCTTTTTTCGGAGGCTGCTGATTTTTCAAAGTGCGCTCGCCCCTCTCTGGGAGACTCTCTCCAGAAACCCGTCCGTCCACACCCGGAATCCACGGTCTCCGTGGTAGCTTATTATCTCCTGCAAGACAGGGACCCGAGCCAAGGGACTCCGTGGGACATTCAGGGCCTCTTCCCTGGCCCTCGCGAGGACTTGGTAAGGAATCGACAAAAGAAAGCTGGAATATTTAAGCCGGGGTCGGCTCTCACGGAAGGCAGCCGTGGGACTGCAGGAGGGCACCTCTGCCAGGGCCACCACCCAATGGCCCCGTGGTCCCCACCTCAAGTATTCAGGCCCTTGGGTGGCTCCTGTCCCTTAAGAGCGAGGACTCATAACTTACTTCTCATGACGATGGCCAAAGAGATGGGTCTCATTCTAAGACTTGGTGGGGACAATACTGTGACTTCTGCCTGCTGGCTGATGCTCCGTCGGCAACCTGAGGAAAAGGTTCATGTGACAAGGAACCAGCGTCCCCAACCAAAAGCCAGTGAGATCTGAACCCTGCCCACATCCATGTGAGCAAACTCAGAAGCAAGCCATCATCCCCTCCCCCCTGTGGATCCTTGACTGGTGTCACCCCGGGCCATGAGCCGATTGCAGCCGGTGATGGTCCCTGAGTCAGAGGCCCAGCTAAGCTACTCCCAGATTTCTGACCCACAGAAATTGTGAGGGAATAATTGTTTCTTATGGAAAGCCATTAAGTTTGTGGTCACCTGTTACCCAGTGGTTGAGCATAGACCATCATAGCACCAGCTTGCCGGGGTCCAGTGCCCACCTCTGCCATTTCCTACCTGTGTCCACTTGTACAGACCCCTTCATCGCTGAGTGACCCCGTTTGCTTTTCTGTAAAGAGGAAGTTATAGTAACAGGACCTACCTCAAAGGGTCGTGGTGAGGAGGGAATATGCTAATTCATGCAAAGCAGCTGGTACCTGGAAAGCACCTAGAGGAGTTGGCATCCCCGGAATTGTGACCTCTGAAGGTCAGAGTCTGAGATAGCGCAGACGACCCAGGAAGCTACTAATGACCAGGAAAAGTTCCCATTGGAACCAGCAGCCTTGAAAATATGAGACCAACTTACCGCTCACGTCACACTTTTTTGATGAGACCCCTGGGCTCCAATCCACTTTCATTTCCATGGCGTTAACCATATGTGCCTGGTATATACCACGTTGCTCCCTCCTACAGCAGTCCTAGGAGACGGTGCTGGGGCAGATTATTTCCAGAGATGGCCGCCATGGATTCCTTCCCTCCCTGTAATTCCTTTCCTCCTCCACCCACCAAGAGGGGCAATTGGTTTCCACACACACACGCCTTGAGTCGAGTCTTCCTTGTGACTTGCGTGGAATGCAGTGGAAAGAATGTTCTGAGATTCCCAAGCCTGGGTCTTAAGAGGACTGGTAGCTTCTCCCTCTCCCTCTTGGAAGCCAGTTTCCAGGTAAGAGGTCTGAGACCGCCATGTTGTGAGGAAGCCCAAGCCAGCTGTATGGCCTGAGAGGTCACACGCAGGTGTACAGACACAGAAGCAAAGCCCTGTTGGACCTCCTCCTGTAATCCAGCAGTCGTGCAAATGCAGCCACGTGACACCCCCAAGATACCGTATGGAAGAGGCCAGCCACCCATCCACCCCACGGAGCCTACTCAACTAACAGAATTGAGAGGATTCATAGATCATTGTTGTTCTTAACTACTCAGTTTGCGGTGGTTTCTTATATGGCCACCCTTTACTGAAACAGGAATTATTATCTTTCTTTCTTTTTTATAAGTAAATAAAGTAATATCAACGGCAAGTGGTAAGTGGCCCCAGGGAGACAGGTTCTTCCTAGTCTAACCAGGATGCTGTGCAGCCTCAAGACCCAGGATGAGCTGCCTTCCACCACCCACCATCAGCCTCTTTCCCTGGACAGTGAATCACTGCCCTGAAGTCTTGGAGCTCCGTTGGGTGGGTTTGATTGACATGGCATCTGATGCTCTTCCCAATCCTGTCCTGTCCTCTGCCCGAGCTGATGTCCACTGAAACACAGTGGGTGTGTGGGGGGCAAGGAGCTCATGGGGAGCACCATCATGATCACAAAACCTGAACGGCCTGCTGGGAGCTGGGGCCTACCAAATCCCAGGCCATGGGCCAAAGGACACCAATAATGACCCCAGCCAAGGAAGGACAACCCACCTGGCAGGTGGCCCATGAACAGGGCAAATACGCACCGCTCCACATCGCCGAGGCCTGAGCACCGAGCATGCAGCCCAGGGCCCTGGCCTCGGCACACAGGGTGCTATGGGCTGTCCCTGGAGGACAATGCCAAGAGGTTGGGCTTTTCAGTGACCAGAGTACCAGAAAGACACGGGAGTGGGGCACAGGAGTGGTGGGCGCAGAATGAAGGAGGAGATGTGGGCAGAGGCCAGCTGGCCTGCACCTCGTGGGCTGAGTCAAGAGTCGGGATTTGATTCTGGAGCCACGTGGGTCACTGAGGGATTGTGACACTGGTGTCCTGATGATGAATAGCAAGCTCTGTCTGGGTCTGGCAGAACTCGGAGCCATGTGAGAGAGACAAATGGATAGTGACCGTGTGCAGGGACAGACGTTCCAAGACAGACTCACGCGGAGTTCCCGTGGCCAGGCCCTGCCCAAGAACTGGCTTGGTCATCCCTGTTCCTTCAGCCAGAGAGCACAGCCCTGCCTGGGGGCCGCCCAGCCCCCTCATCCTACAGCCCCAGGTTTCCCACTCCCCACGTCCATCCCCTCGTGGATGGACCTATGACATTGCTCTTCTCGACCTCTCTGGACTGTTTTATTCCTCCCCTGGGACAAGAGAAGATGGAGGGTTGGTACTTGACTAGGTCCAAGCTGTGGTACAAGGGGCCCAGTAGCTTCTGCACTCCCTCTGGGGACCCTGCTGTCACCACAGAAAGAAGTCAAAACTAGGCTGGGAAAGGGTGAGAGGGAGCAGAGACCAACACGGAGGCAGCCCCACTGCCCCACTGAGGCCCCAGAGATGTGAGGGGTAAAGGTCAGCAGAGCTGGACCACAGCTGTCCAGAAGTGCAGAGGGATCCCAGCCAAGGCCCAAAGAAAGTGTCCCCTAAATGAGAGCAGCAATAATCGATCATTGTTTTAAAGTCTTAAATTCTGGGGCAACTTGTTACACAGTCCGTGCTGACTGATACACCCTCAGAGCCTCAACCGCTCCCTGACAACCAGGGCTGAGACAGCCTATTCTCCATCCCTCCAAAGTATAAAAGGAAGACCCCAAATCACAATAAAAATAAAAATAATAATCATCATCATATCCTGCCATGGTGGGCAAGGAGGAGTTAGGGACCCCCTTGCCTCACCATGGCCTATTTCTCCCACTCAATTCAGCTAAGAATGACCAAATATTGTTAATGATCCCTTCACATCCTTGATGATTCTATAAATATCAGGAAGCATCATTTACGGAGCTATTTTTCTTGCTACAAATCACTCTTTTCATTCCGCAAGTATTTGTTGATCACCTACTGTGTGAAAGGCACGCGGTGGCAGAAACGAGCAAAGCCCCCAACCTCATGATATCGATGGTGAGTTGGAAAGACAGAGATACAGGTGAAAAATAAATCACTCTAAACCACAATGTCACAATGTGATACTCCGGTGATAGGAAAGAAGCCTATTTATAGACAGTGGGCAGGAACGACTTAGAGAAGCCGACATTTCAGCTGAAAAATGAGAAGAAAACAGTTTTTTTCAAGAGTCCTGGGAGCCAGGCGCGGTGGCCCGTGCCTGTGATTCTAGCAGCTCAGGAGGCTGAGACAGGAGGATCACAAGTTCAGTGCCAGCCCTAAGCTGCTCAGTGAGACCCTGTCACTAAATATGATATTTTAAAAGGGCTGGGGGTGTGGTTCAGGAGTCAAGTGCCCCAAGGTTCAATCCCTGGTACAAAGAAAAGCCCAGGGGAAGAGACTTTCAAGGCAAACAAACAGCCAGGGCAAAGGCCCTGTGGCAGGAAACAGCTTGTCGTGCTCAAGAGGAGGTTCCAAGCTTGGAGCACTTTTCTCTGGCTCATTCCTTATCAGTTGCAAAAATGGCCGTGAAATCTCTGCTGCCCTTTCCTCCAAGAGAAGTTTCCCTACCCGCCCTCCTTTGAATCTAGGCTTGGCGGTGGGACTTGCTTTGGTCAAGGGGACATCAGTGATTGTGATGTGAGCAGAGACTTCAAACAAGCTTGAGCATGAGAGTCTGCTGTCTTGCTTTCTGGAACCCCCCCCCCCCATGTAAAGAAGCCTAGGCAAGCCCACTGGGGGCTGAGAGACACATGGAGCTGTGATGAGCAGCTAAGACCCTGGATCTGACAGCTACCAATGGCCAGAAATGTGAGTGAGGCCATCCTTGACCTGCAGCCCCCGTTGAACCAGCCCAGGCCAGAAGACCACTCCAGACACCCAGCATCCCAGCCCATGCACCGTCTAAATCACTAATCCAATTGGTGTTTTAAAGACTATGTTTCGGGGCAGCTTGTTATGCAGCAAAAGCTGACTGATACACTCAACTTCACCAGTGATTTCAGGCTACCTTATTGTATTTGGGGTGATTTTTCACACACACACACACACACACACACACACACACACACAAATCTTTGTTCCATTACCCAGATTTGCTAAGTAGGAACTGGAGGAATGAGAGGCACTTGCCCGGTGATTGCTAGGCTCCCTCCAGACCTGAGTGACGGTCACCTCTACCCACAGGAGATTTAAATTCCTATCGTGATAAAGGTACAAATGACTGCTCGGGCTGGGCAAAGACTCCAGATCCCTCCGTTGAATCTGCTAATGTTAGATTCATTCGTTCCAGGGATGCACCGTTTGAGCACTTACTGTGTGCCTTCCTTTGTGTAAGGTATATGGAGCTAGAGGAAAAGCCAGTGGGCCCAAATCCTCGCCATCCAGGAATCTACAGCGTCAGACTCACGGAGCGTGCATGCTGGGCTGGCGATTGAGAGCAGCGGGAGACCCCCTCGGACCCCTCAGATGACACCGTCGAGACGTGAATTTCATATCATAATCGGTATCAGCCAGTTGTGTAGTCAGGCTGCGTGCCTGTGCGAGCACGTAACAACGGAGCCCCACCACCCGGCTCAACTATAAGGCACCAACAAAAACGGTGTTTAAATACTGTCACACGTGACACCTTGGTGTGTGGGTGCACACGTCCTGGTGGTCCTCCCAGGTCCTTTGCACCCTGTCCTTGTCCCAGAAGGTTCAGCCACAGGGACTCACCAGGGACTCCCTCCCTTGGGTACATGGCGGGTCCAGCCACTCAGAGGCACCAGCAGGTGACGGGGGGGGGGGTGTCAGATGCAAGGTGGGACACTTAGCCTCATTGGGTGGTGGTGACTCCCCTGCCTCTCCCCAGGGAGGGGGATCTGGAGGGGGATCTACCCCTTGGCACCCCTCCACTCCCTGCTTTTTCAGCTCATCCCTTTGTAAGCAGACCCTCCTGGGTCACCCTGAGTTAGAAGTCGTGCCTTTCCTCCTCCAGTTTGCCCAGACCCCACCATTCCCTAGTGCCCTGAGGTGGACAGGACAGCGGCCTCCGTGCATGCTACCCTCCTGGTCCATTTCAGTTTTAACCCGTGCTCATGTCAGCTGAGGCCTCCGCCTACCCACAACCACAGGTCCAGTGCGAGACCCTGTGGCCACGAGGACCTCCTGCCCGGGCAGGGAGCGTTGCAGGGACTTCCTAAACAAGGCCGGGGGGGGAGGCAGGTGTGGCAGATCTCCCAGCCGGGGACGTGGCCAGTGCCTCGTCCAAGGGGGCCCCCATTTTTCTCCTTCTCCTTTGTCCAAGGACCCTCCCTGGGGCCCAGAGACAGCCAGGACCATGCTGAAGGACCAACGGCCAGGGGTGTCCTCCCCTCCCTTGATGTGGACTTTGCGCAGGGACACAGCATGGGGACAGGGCTGTGGACTGACCGAGCAGATGAACAAAGAGGCCAGCCTCCGCTCTCTGCCTCCCTCTCCGCCTGTCTTCCCACGGGTCTCCCCCAGGCCCCTGTCTCTCTCTCCCCTCCGCGGCCTCCCCTGTCCTCTGGGCCTCTGCCCCTGTCCCCTGCTCCTGCCCATCTCTGTCTCCAGCCCCCCTGCGGCTGCCTCTCCCCCCCCCCCCCCCCCCCCCCCCGGGCCTTTCCTCCTTCACTCCTTCCTCTCCACCCTCTTCCTCCCGCTCTGCCCCTCCTGCCTCAGCTCCCGCCCCTCCCTATCCCCACCCCATCCATCTTCCCTGCTCCCCCCACCTGGCCTCCCTGGCTTGGTGACAGGGAGCGGTTGGAGAGAGATGGATGGAAATGACACTCGGGCTCTGGCGTGACTGCCACTTGGTGATGCATTGGGAGCAGGCGCGGGCTCTCTGTGGGAGCCATACAGATGAGACGGTGACCTCCTGACGCACAGGGTCAAGGACACAGGAAGGGCAGAGGGCTGGGGCCTGGGGAGGAAGAGAGGCCTGGGCCAGCACTCGCTGGGCTCCTGCATCCTGGGACCCGGTCAAGGCAGGGCCCAGTCGTCTTGGAAACCCCGTGCGGGGCCTGGGGTTGCGGGGAGGCCGTGAAGTCGGAGGCCGTGGGGAGCAGAGGGAAGCCCTGGGCTTGGGCTCGGCCCCCAGATTCCCAGCCTGGGGCCTGCCCCATCACAGGGACCCTCAGAGCACCCCCCAGTCCCTCAGCTGAGACGTGGGGTGACACTGACGGTACCCGGGTGGGGTGGGGGGATTTCCCTCTCTCCCACTGTCCCAGGACACACTGAGCGCACCCTGCCTGCAGGCCCTGCTGTAAGAAACCGTGTCGGCCACACACACACACACACACACACACACACGCACCCTGCCACCTCACATGGTCCCTTCCCCCGTGTCAGACTCAGACACACCTGAGTGGCTCCATGCACTATCAGGAAATGGAGAAAACCCACTAAGTTCCAGAAACTTTCCAGCAAGGAGAACCCCGAGGCATGGCCTCCTCCATCCGTCCTCTGTGTTCCCAAGGTCCTCCGTCCAAAGCTCCATCCCAACGGCCCCTGCCCTGGGAGCCCAGCAAGCTGGGTTTGTCCCCTGCCTCCCTTGAAGTGGACGCATTTCCTTCCTCGTCTTCCCTCGGGAACTATTCAAAATTGGCATCTTCCCAAACTCCTGAGACCACCTCACTGCTGCGGCTTTCAGAATCAAACAGCGCAGTGTTCATCCCCGCGTGGCCCTACGTGCTCCTCAGAGGCTCCTTATAGAGGTGACTTACAGTGGGGACTGCCCCAGAAAGCCAGTCGTAGGTTTAACATATCCTGAGCCAGCATCAGCCAGTTGTGTAGTCAGGCTGCGTGCCTCCGTGAGCACATAACAACGGAGCCCCACCACCTGGCTCAACTCTAAGGCACCAACAAAAACCAGGGAAAACAAATGCCAGAAGCCAAAAGTGCACTGAAGACATGTAAAATCTATAGCGCACGATCACTCAGTGACCCAGAGCAATACGGCCTCGCCTTCCCCCTGGGTACCATGTGGCTGACTGGAAGCTGCACTCATGCTGCTGCTGGTCTCCTGCTAGAGGGATGGACCAGGTGTCACTGGCCCGGACAAGATCAAAATCCAAAGCCCATCACTTTCTTCTAAACAGGTGTCTCTTTTAACAGTGTCAACAGGTCAAACCATGGAGGGTCAGGCACCGTCCACATGGCAATGTCCTCTGTCCACCTGGTTGTGATGGCCCTCGGAAGGTCCATGCTTCTGTCATCACTGTGAGAACAACATGCCTACGGACTCAGGGCTCTCCCTAAGGCCAGAGCCTCAAAGCCAAGCACCCTCCACAGCTTGCACAATCCCAGCAGAACTGAGCTCAACCCCAGCCAGACACAGATAAGTGAATTATGGTAGTGATTGCTGCATCGACCCTCTGCAGTTTGGGGCAGGTTGTTACCCAGCGTTAGCTGACTGATACAGCTGTCCTGGCAAGGCCGTGTGTGAGATTTGGGCTCACTTAGGCGGTAGCCTGTCCGGGCCTCTGTGGCCTCCTTTGTGGAGTGGGGATAACAATACAGACCACAGTGTGCGGTCATCGTGAGGACCCAGTGGGGACTGGGGCTCCTGGGCTCTCCGAGTCAGCTACCACAGGACAGTGGCTGCAGGTCCTCATCATCTGCATCAGCAGGAAGGGCCAGGACGGGGCTTGCTCTTCTCCTGGGGCATCAGGGGTTCCACTCATGCACGCAGGAAAGCTGAGCCCAAGCTAAGATTGGGACACCACAGAAAGGGACCTGGATCAAGGTAGAACTCGAGGTTCAAATCCCAGCTCTGTCCCCTGCTGCCGTGTGACACCTGATTTCTGAGAGCCTTCTCCTTCCATGACATGGGAACGATGGGTCCCAGGATGCCCACCTGACAACCCTGCACTGAACACGGGGGGCTGGCGGGGCGTCTGCACACGGCACCGGCTGGTGGAAGGTGAGTTCCCCTCTCCAAGAGCCCCAGCAGCCCGCAGGGCTGAGCCCTGAGGTGTCCGCACCCCGGCTTCAGAGAGCTGGCTCCTGCCCACACGGCCACCTTTAACCCCTGACCCCTTCCCGGCAGAGCAGAGGGTGGGCAGGGGTGGGAGGAGCCACACCCTAGAACAGGGGTCCCCCACCTGGACCCCGCATCAGCACCCCTGGAGGCTTGTGCAAGCACAGAGTGCTGCGTCCCCCGCCCCCAGCTCCTGATGCGGTGGGTCTCTGGTGGGACCTGAGAATCTGCATTTCTAACAAGTTCCCGGGAGGTGCTCCTGAGCCGTGGGCCACGCTGAAAACCCACAGCTGAATCCACTTGGCCGTTAGCAAACAGCTGCTTCCAGGAGTCTAGTTCTGTGTTGGAGGAAAGGGTTCCACTGCTCAGATGGCTGAGGGGGTGCTCAAGGAGGAAGAAGAAAGGGAGGGAGGGAGGGAGGGAGGGTTTAGAGAGATTAAGCCACTAGCCCAAGATCACAGCCCATGACAAAGCTGGGTTTTGAACCCAGTTCTCTAAAATCCCACCTGATTATCATTTCACCGACTTTAAGTAGCCCTTGTCAGAAGTCGGGGCTTGGAGTGCGTGAACTGGACCCCTCCCCAGCTCAGAACCTTCCCCGGGGCCTGGGCTTATCGCCCCTCGTGTCCTTGGTCATCCCCGCCCACGCTGAATAGGTCTCACTTGCACAACCAGAGGATCTTATGGAAATGACAGTGTGTGACTTTCTAGGTTAGGTTATAAAAGACATGCGGCTTCTTCCTTGCACGCACACTCTCGTGTCTCTCTCTCTCTCTCTCTCTCTCTCTCTCTCTCTCTCACAGATCACTCGTTCTGGGGAAGCCAGCCACCAGTTCATGAGGCTCCTCAAGCTCTGCAGGGCGGTCCCCAGGGAGAGGAGCGGCTTCCTGGCCATGTGAGGCACCGCCTTAAAAATGCACAGATCTTCCAGCCCCAGCCCAGCCTCAGCCCAGCCTCAGCCCAGCCTTCCGAGGGCTGCGCCCCAGACACAATCCAACTGCAAACTCATGAGACCCAGAACCACCCGAGTCGACCACTTCCGGCTTCCAGCCCTCAGAAACGGTAAGGTGACAAATGTTGTTGTGTTAAACTGCTGGTTTGTCCCGCGTCTGCGATTAGCTAACACACGGGGCCATCTTTAGCTCCTTTATCCTCATCTCCCAGAAAGAAAAAAACATATGCTTCCCAAGGACAAGGGGGTGTGATTCACCTCCTGGTCCCCAACGTCCCAGGCAAGAGGGCTCCTCAGTTGCTGGAAACGACTAACCGTGGTGGGCAGTGAAGGGGGAGTTCAGAGAAGCCCAGAGACCTGAAGTGGTGGCCACGGTCTAAGGGGAGCCTTGGAACGTGTTTCCATTCATCTCCCAGATGGCGTCCTCAGAGGACCTCGACACGGAGGCCAGGTTCCAGAAAAGTCCTCCCCCACACACTATAGCCCAACTGCCATACCCCCCAGTCCTCCTCGTCCCCTACCTGGTCCCAGGGGTCAGCACCAGGAAGACAGAACAAGAGGACCCCTAGCCTGAGACCAGAAGTTGGGAGCCAGCATCCATCTGGGCCTTCGCCTCAGGGGGTAACCCCTCCTCCTCGGCCTGGCCACTTGTTCACTTTGGGACCTTGAATGAACCATCTATGGCTAAATTGCAACTCACACCAAAGCTTCCAGCAATAGGCTTTTCTCGCAGTTTCTGTGGGTCAGGAATTGGAGCAGAGCTCAATTAGGCTTAGGGTCTCTCAAGAAGTAAGTGTCTGGCAGTGGGATGTCAGCTGAGGCCACGGCCAGCTAAAGGCTTGGCTGGGGCTGCAGGGCCCGCTTCCAGCATGGCACACGCTCAGGGCTGGCGGGCTGGCACGGGCTGTTGGCTGGGGGCCTCGGGTTCTCGCCACGTGAGCCTCCCACAGCCTGCTTGAGTGTCCTTACAACATGGCGACCGGCCTCCCCCAGGGAGGGCAATGCAGCCCTGATTCGGTGTAGGTGGACACTCCCCAAGGACAAGAACCGTTGCCAGGGTTCAAGGGCAGGTCTCAGCTTCTCCACACTCAGCTCCACCCTCTGAAGAACAGGGGAGGTTCCCCACGCAGATTGCCCCACAGGAAGCCCAGTCCTCTTGCCCAGCCACCTGGGCTCCTGACCCCCTCTAGTGTGAGGCACGGCCCCCCAAGTGGCTCCAGCAGAGTTCCATGAGCTGAGTGGTTTGAAACAACAGGAATTCCTTCTTTCACATTGGAGTTCAGAAGTCCTAAAGCAAGGTGTCAGAAGACACCGTGCTCTCTCTGAAGTCTCAGGGGACCTGTCCATGTCTTTCTCAAGCTTCTGGCACTGCTGGCAAGCCCTGGCCAGTAGTGGCCTCACTCTGATCCCTGCCTGTTTTCACGTGACTCTTTCTTATATCTTTACACACCATCTTCTTACTGTGTCTGTCTCTCCTCCTCTACTTTAAGGACACCACCCTATCGGATTAGGACCCACTCTAATGAAATCCTTTTAACTTGGTGATATCTTTAAAGACCCTATTCCCAAATAAGATCTCATTGCAGATACTAGCAGTCTTAAACAGATGGAGGAGGACGTTGTTCACTCAGTTCATAACATTTGCTGAGCTCATCTGCACCCCAGGACCTTTGCACCAGCCTCCTCCTCCACACCACCACTCCTCTTCCCTCACCTATTTGGATTCCTGGCTCCTTTTCATGCTTCCTTCTTCCACATTGTCTCCTCGGAGAGGCTGTCCTGTCTTCCCCTTCTAAAGTAGCCCCTCTGGCTGGGTGCGGAGGCCCACATGATCCTAGCAACTCAGGAGGCTGAGGGAAGAAGATCGCAAGTTCGAGGCCAGCCTCGGTAACTTATCAAGACCCTTTCTCCAAAGTATAATCAAAAAGGCTGAGGATGTGACTCAGTGTGGAGCACCTCTGGGTTCAATCCCCAGTACTAAAAAAAGAGTATGAACCCAATAAAGTAGCCGGTCTGTCACTCTTTCACATACCCCTGTCTTTCAGAGAAGAAAAGGAACTTTAACCAATTCACCCATCCATGCCTTCATTCATCCATCCATCCATTCATCCATTCATTCATTCATCCATTCATTAATTCATCACTCATTCATCTATTCATTCATTATCCATCACTCATTCATCTATTCATTCATTATCCATCATTCATTTATCCATTCATTCATTCATCATTCATCCATCCATTCACTGGGTGCTGTCTCTCCTGCAAATATAGAAGCTCTCTAGGACAGGACAGTGTCTGTCTCTCTCCCAGCTATTTCCGCAGCACCTAGCTCAAACCGGAGCGCATAATAACTGCTTAGTAAACACGTGTTGAGTGTTTACTAATGGAAACCCGCCTGAGCCCGCAGCCTGCAGGCCACCACCTGTGGAGCTTCATTGCCACGTGCCGTGCAGCCGTGTTACTGCCCATGTGAAATTCTCTGTCGCTCTGCTGCCTCTTCGGCCTGCGCCAGGATCACCGCTGTGCAGGGAGAGGGCCTGGGGCCCCTCGCCCCCGGTGTCTCCTACAGGTGTCCTTTCTCTGGCTCTGGCTGGCAAGACGCCCGGGTCCTGAGCTGCCTGCCCCCCCCCCCCCCCCCGTCTGGAGGCTGCTCCTGGTGGGTGGGTCCTGGTGGGTGGGCCCCGCCCGGGCCCCGCCCCTCCCCACCTCCTGCACCCCTGCAGCCCTGTCCACACGGGCTCGGGGGACCTCGCTTGTGGCAGTGCCCCCGGAGCATCCCCTGGAGCTTAGGGCGCACGCTGGGCTTGGCACTCTGGGCCTCAGAGGGGGCATCTCCCTTCCCACGGGGGCACCGGGTCTGTGCAAGAGAAGGCCTGGTCCTCAGCCAGGGGACCCACACTCCCGGCGGCCCTCGGAGCTCCAGGCACGTTGGCTGCCAGACCCGACCTCATGAGGAAACTGAGGCTCAGAGAGGTGCACTGACTTGCCCGGAGTGACCCAGCCAGAGGGCGCAACAGGCCTCTGACAGGTACGGCTGGCTCCAGATGCCACCCCACCGCCACCTCAACAAGGAGCCCAGTGTCCACACCTCCGTCCTTCTCGCACTGATGGGCCCATTTACCTTCATGATGAGCAAGGAAAGGAATTTGGGTTAAATTAGGGGACCAGAGGCCCCCCAGCCCACGCCCACCCTGCCCAGAGAGCAGTTCAGAAGCCCCCGGCTCTGTGGGGCCCTGGGGGAGGGCGGGAGGCCACCAGAGAGGTCCGCACGGGCCCAGGAGCTGCCGAGGCTTTGCCCGGTGCCCACAGTTGCTGAGGTCGGAGGTCAGAGGTCAAGAGGAGGGGGATGGCCTAGGAGAACTTGTGACCCTCTGGAGGACCCCCCCCCCATTTGTCCCACGTGAAAATCAAAGACGTGGGGCTCCTCAGAAACGGAAAACCTGAGAACAGTGTCACAGCCTGCCGCGGCGCCCTGGCTGTGCAGGGAGGGACAGCGTGGGCCCCCGGGATCCTGAGGCTCTCTGGGGGGGACTGGAACTAGATCCGGGAGGAGGAGCAAAAGTCCCGGTTCCATGGCGCATGAGCTGTGCCGTCAGGAGCAGGCTCCTCACCCTGCGCGGGCCTCGGTGTCCCCCTCCGGACCAGGACAAGGAGCAGTGCCTCCCGAGGATGAGAAACGGCTGCGGAAGCTCTGGCAGGGTCCAGCGCAGCCTGGGGTCAGGCAGACCTGGGCTCCCATCCAGCCTGGGGGGTGCAAGCTGTGTGACCCTCCAGGACCCCGAGCCTCTCTGAGCCTCAGCTCACCCGCGAGTGGCGGATGAGCAAAACGTCTAACTGGAGGTGCTGTACCCCCCTCCTCCAGGGCCAACGCTGTGGCCACCCAGGAGCTGGGCTTCTGGGACCAGAGGCGCTGGAGGAGCCTGGTTCTGACCTGCAGGAGGACAGGGACAGAGTGGCCAGGAAAGGAGACGGCCACCTTCCCCAGAAGCGCACGGGCAGCGATTTCCCGAGGTGAGGGGGCCGGGAGCCTCCGAGGGAGTGGAGCCCATCTGTAATCGCAAGGCAAGCATTTTTCCACCCTTAATGGGGGACCCAACCAATCCACCAGACACCCTATTTCTCTCTGTCGTTCCCCTGCCAAGTCAGCAAGCTGACTGATCTCCCCCGGGTGATTAATTTTCCCCTTGACACCCTGGGGAATGAGACATTTGTCCCAAGGGTAGAGAGACAAAGGGGCAGGCTGTGAGGATCAGGCCGGCCTCAGGCCTGGCCCACTGTCCCCTGCACCGGGAAGGCCCAGGACAGCAGGCAATGGGGGCCAGATCCCTTTGGGGGGGGGAAGGGGGGGTAGTGGCAACCTTGGGGGACTCAGGTTTGACCGGTCTGACTGGCTGTCTCACTTCCAGAATCACTAAATCCCTGGATCAGACCAATTAGAAAATAGTGCCAGTGTGGTCGGGGCATGGGACACACATTTATTACCTCCAGGTCGCCCTTCTTACCTTCCTGGGACTACAGCCAGGTAGGCACATTCCTAGAACCAAACTCCTCACCTCCAATGTCTTGTCTTGCTTGCTGTGAGCCATGGGGCAAATCACTCAACCTCTCTGAACCTCCATTTCCTCCACCGTTGAACAGAGCTAATCATTTTACTTACCTCCCAGTGAGCCAGGAGCCCCAGGTCACAGGCATCTAAAATCTCGGAGATGTGCCCAGTACATGTGGGCTGCATTTTAAGGTCTGCCTCTTCCTCTCTGCCTCTAAGCTCTCGGACCGAGTTTAGGGCTCTTTCAAACTCGAGTCATTTTCAAAGGCCCCAAGCACCGTTCTTGCGAGACTCCGGTGGCATTTCTCACAGCGTTGACTTAATATGTTTATTTCAATCTATTCTGTGTTATACTTAAGTTTATCTCGGAAGGAAACTTTTCATCCTGACCTTAAATGGAAAATCACCCAGATGTCATCGTAAGAAGGTAACCAGAAAATCAAATGCCACCAAAAGGAGCCATTACTATTCAATCCTGGCTGGCCCCGGAGGATCCGCGTGGGGGCCCACTGGCTCATGACAAAGGGGCACAGCGAGGGCTGGGTGGCGTTAAGCAGGAAGCAGTGCCAAGCGGAGACTCCCCTGGGTGGAATGCCGAGGCCAGAAAGAGGACTTTCTCACGTGACATCCAGGGTCAGATAATGTCTCCCAAACGTGGCGACCAAAACCTCTCATGGAGCCCCAGTTCACAGCCATTCCAAGGGCCACACCCTCCTGGGGACGTTGCAGCCCTGCCTTCGGGTGACTTGGCACCTCTGGGTCTCAGGATACGGAGTCCAGGCTGCTGCTGAGGTCAGGAAGCAGCCGTGGACAGGAGCCAGGGGTGCAAGATGCCACCACCAAGGACTCACCAGGGCCTGGGTCACGCAGGACCCCCAGTTCATCTGGGTTTCCACGGAGTGAAGCCCAAGTTACGCAGGCGGTTTCTCCTGCCCGCCTTTCCCCCTGTTGAAGTGGTCCTGTGGCCCCTGAAGCCCGGGCCCGGGCCCTCTGCCCCTGTCAGGCTGGAGTTGGGGGGAGGGGCGGGCTGGCCTTCAGCAGGGTCCTGAGGGGGAAGCAGGGGTCTGCAGCTGGCCCGTGTCCAGGATTGGCAGGAGAGAAGGCAGCGGAGAGGGGACTGGAACAGCAGGCTCCCCTCCCTCTGCCACCCCCCACTCCTCCAAGCCTGGGCCTGGCAGGGGGTCGTGCTCTTAAACACAGCATCGTTGGGGCTTTGGGACTCTCGTACAAAATCCATTGGCAAATACTGAGCACCTACTATGTGCCTTGTCGGATTCATCTTTGAGGTCTCCCTCCATACCCAGCACACAGCCTAGAGTGCAGGTGCTTGAGTGTTTTCCAAAGGCAGAAATGAATGAGGGGCAGAAATGAGTCGATTGGATGTGTGGACTGGTGGATGGGTGGACAGATGGATGGACAGACAGGCAGATGTGTGGATAGATGGATGGATGGGTGGATGGGTAGGTGGATGGATGGATGGATGATGGATGGATAGATGGATGGATGGATTGGTGGGTGGATGGGTAGGCGAATGGATGGAAGGGTAAATGAAGAATAGATGGATGGACAGATGGATGGACAGACAGGCAGATGTGTGGGTGAGTGGATGGATGGACAGGTAGATGGATAGTTGGTGGATGGATGGAAGGATGGATGGGTGGATGGATAGGTGGGTGGATGGATGGATGGATGGATGGATGGATGGGTGGGTAAGTGAATGGACAGATGGGTGAATGGAAAGATGGATGGACAGATGGGATGGACAGACAGGCAGATGTGTGGGTGGGTGGATGGGTGGGTAGGTGAATGGATGATGAGTGATTTCAATAAATGAGAATGGGATAAATAATTGGTGCATATGTCAAGGATCTTGTCACAAGCAACAGAAACACTCTGGCCAGCTTAATCAGAAAGCAAACACGTGGATGGCTGCTGAGCCTCCCCCAGAGATGGTCAGGAATGGAAGAGGACCGGGCTGGGGAAGCAGGTGAAAGCAAGGGAGGCTGACACCAGAAAGCCCACCCAGGGCCTCATTAGACAGACAGGGGGGTCCGTGCACATGCCACCGATGGCCGGCTCTCTTCCAGATGCTCTGGACACTGCTGCTGGGCTTCCACTGTGAGTCATAACTGGACATCATTGCTGCTGGACAGCAGATGTCTCAGCCATGAAAATGTACTGGCCCATTCTGGTTTCTTTGGCTCCCCCAGCCCCTTCAAAATCCAAAGTCCTGGGCGGAGCCATCAGTTAACTGAGTGGGTCCCATGGCCGAGTCCCAACAGCCAAGTGTGAAGAGAAGGGTATCTGCCCCCCACCCCCCAGGCTTCTGTATGGAAGGCACAGCTGGGGCTCCCCTCAAGATTCACTTGATGGAAATCCCTCCAAGCAAGAAGTAAATAAATGAAATGAACAAATGAATGAATTTGTATGTTAGTCAGATGGATGGATGGATGGTTAGATTGGTGGATGGATGGATGGATGGATGAATTGGTGGGTGGATGGATGTGTGGGTGGATGGATGGATGGATGGGTGGATAAATGGATGGGTGGGTGGATGGATAGATGGATGGTTAGATTGGTGGATGGATGGATGGATGGATGGTTAGATTGGTGGATGGATGGATGGATGGATGAATTGGTGGGTGGATGGATGTGTGGGTGGATGGATGGGTGGATAAATGGATGGGTGGGTGGATGGGTGGGTGGATAAATGGATGGGTGGGTGGATGGGTGGGTGGATAAATGGATGTGTGGATGGATGGATGGTTAGATTGGTGGATGGATGGATGGATGAATTGATGGGTGGATGGATGGATGGATGAATTGATGGGTGGATGGATGGATGGATGAATTGGTGGGTGGATGGATGTGTGGGTGGATGGATGGGTGGATAAATGGATGGGTGGGTGGATGGGTGGGTGGATAAATGGATGGGTGGGTGGATGGGTGGGTGGATGGATGGATGGATGAATGGATGGTTAGATTGGTGGATGGATGGATGGATGAATTGATGGGTGGATGGATGGATGGATGAATTGATGGGTGGATGGATGGGTGGATGGATGGGTGGGTGGATGGATGGATGCATGGATGGATAGATGGGTGGGTAGATGGATAGATGGGTGGATGGATGGGTGGGTGGATAGATGGATGGGTGGATGGATGGATGGGTGGGTAGATGGATAGATGGATGGATGGATGGGTGGATGGATGGATGGATGAATGGATGATGGATGAACAGATTAGTGAAAGATAAAATGATAAATGATTGATAAAACTGAGGAGCAGAGGGAAAGAAAGAAGGAGATATTACAGAAGGCTGCTAGATTTTATAGATGGAACCAGAAGAAAGGAAAGAAATAAGAAACAGAGGGAAGGCAGAAGGAAAGAGGATGAGTGGGTGGTGAATATAAATACGGATGGTGATCAATGGTAAAAAGGGTTAAAGAGGATGGGTGGATGGAAAGAGAGAGATGTGAAAAGAAGGGAAAGGAAAGACCAGGAGATACCAAGCTTCTCCCTGGTTCTGGCCAGAGGATTCCAGAGAATAGAACATGCACTTTCCTGGGCTCCAAATGGGAGTGTACATTGGAAAAGTGCTTTGCAGTCAGAAATACCAGTCAGAGGTGGGTAAATGAGATGAGCCGTGTGGTGGTTGCTGTGGATAACAACACCATGGGCGTGCGTTTACTGGACGCTCATGTTCCAGGCACTGTACTAAACTCCTCCAAAGGCTGCATGTGATTGAAATGGCATGACAGCCCTGCCATCCTCATTGTACAGGAGATAAAGGAGAGCTCAGAGAGGTTTAGCAACTTGCCTGAGGTTGCACAGCCACAGAGTGGCAGGCTGAGACTGGCATCCGGGTGTTTTGTTTGTTCATTTTGCTGCACTAGGGATTGCATGTGTTTCTCCCACAGGTTGGGCGAGTGCTCTTCCACTGAGCTGCCCCAGCTGGCCTCCAGGTGTGAGCACCACTCTGAAACCTGTGCAATGGATTACTTGTGGCTGGCGCGTGCTGGCCTTTCTGTGACTGGTCAGCCCGGCTTCCCTCACCAGACTGCAGGGATGGGGAGCGGGCTCCAGGCTCTGTGGGTCTGGCCTCGGGGCCAACACTCCCACCATGAGTGATCCAAGCCATTCGCCCCTGCATCTCAGCAAGTCCCCAGCCTCTTCCACCCCTCGATTCTTCCCCAGCGCACCTCTGCCCTCCCCCACGGTAGAGACCGCTGGGCGCGGGTCCCATCTGAAAACCTCAGAACCCTGCACGCGTCCACTCCGATGATCCTGCATCAACCACGAGCGCCACCCAGAATGTCCCACCTCCAGATCCTCGTGGCCTCAGCGACTCAAGCACACCTGCCAGGCGGGACTCCATCCCCCACCTCAGGGACGGGGGCTGCCTGGACATCAGGGGAGCTGTGGACATCAGGGCTTTCCCAGCCTGGGGTGGACAGAGGGCGGGAGCAGGGCTGGGCTCTGCACATCGCGTCTCCAATCCAAAGCAAACAAATCAAGCCAGGGAAGGGGACGGGAGGCCAGCAGCCCGCACACCTCGCCAGCGCCAGGGGGGGCTTCTGATGGCCTAGGAACCACCTGGTCTCTGTTTAGCAGAAACCGCCGTCCTGGCCTGGCGGGAGGCGATGGGGCCTATAGGACGTCAGGTGCGTCTTGGCCAGGAGCCAAAGGGACCCGGGCCTCATGCCGGTGGCCAGCCGGGGCTCCGGCCGTGGCGTGGGCTCCCTCCCGCCCTGCTGGATGCAGAGGTGCTGGCTGGCCGGGGTTTTGTTTTCTTCTTCCTGCTCCTGGCAGCGGAGGCTGGCAGAGTTGGCAGCGCGCCCTGTCCCTGGAATTTGCCATCTCAATTAGGACCCACGATGAGCAGGACACCTGACGGGGACAGTGGGCAGAGGGGCAGGGCCGGGGGCCGGCGGCCAGGCTCCAAGAAGCAGAGGGCCACAGTGGGCACAGCAGAGGAGCCTCGCACCCTGCAGGCCCCCCTCCAGGGCAGGGGACCAGGCCCAGGCAGGGCCCGCAGCGCCCTCCCTCCAACCGCGGCTGCAGGACTCACCTTCAGTGACGACCTGCCACCTGTCATCAGAGACTCAACGCTTCTCATGCCTCGTCCGTCCACCTCCTCCCAGCAACCTTTGCAAAGTGTCCATCCCTTCCTTCAATCCCACGGATCTTTCTTGAGCCCATACAGACCCAGGTACCGAGGTCCACCTGAGGATCTTTCTAGAAGAACACGGTCCCTGGCCCTCGTGGAGTTCAGCAGCTAGGAACAGGAAGCCAGTGAGCACGTGAGCAGATAACTAAATGGCCCCAGAACGTTGGGAGGTGGCCAGGGAGGGCCAGGAAGGAAAGTTGGTGACACTTGAGACCTGGACGCCATGTGACACAGATCATGCAGTCGGGGAAGGGCGTCCAGGTAGCGGGAACAGAGAGTGCGAAGGCCCTGAGGCAGGGAGGAGCTCATGGGTGTGTGGCAGGCGAGGGGCCAGATACAGTCTGGAGACAGAACCCTTGGGGACAGATGCCCTGCGCTCGGGAGGAGCACATGGAGGCTCAGACCCGGGCTTCCCGGAGTGTCCCCGTGAGCCGACGAAGCTGGAACCCATCTCTAGAGTCCTCCGGTGACAGGCTGTCCTGGGAAGGGACCGAGGGTGACCGTCTTAGGCCCTGCAGGCCGAGGGGTCTCGGGGCGACCCCCCCCCATTCTGACCCGCAGCCACAGCAGGTCAAGGAGCACGCCTGGCCGTGTGCGGGGGGGGGGGGGGGGGGGAGGAGCTGTAGCCACAAGGACAAAGGACAGGGACCAGCCTTGGGGAAGACGCTTTGGAGGGACAGACAGGAGAAGTCATTTCAGGAAACAAAAATCACCTTCTTCAAACGGATTTAGGTTCATGGGACAGAATTTCTGTGCCCTGAGGATACGAGACGCCCACCACTAAGGGACAGGGGCTCCTCCCGGCTCCCAGGCTCCAGTGAGGAGCAGCTTCCACGAAGACACCCCGACTTAACCCCTCCAAGGGGACGGGCCGAGCGGGAGCCCCTGCCCAGCGGTGTCTGGCGGGTGACAGGATCCGAGGAGGTGGGGACTCTGCATCCCAGAGCCATTAGCATCACAGATGTGCGCTGGCAACGCCTCCAGACCATTGGCACTCTGCGAGGGTCCCCCGAGAGACGGCAGGACACAGATGCTCTTCTGGAGCAGAAAATGGGCTGGGAAATGAGACCGAGCCCGGCCAGGGACAGCACCCCTCGGGGCCCGTCATCTGTATGGAGCAAGGGACGGGGACGGGAAGCGGCCGTGGGTCCTTCTTCTGCTTTTGTGTGACGGTTTCCTTGTTTCCCCTATAAACTCGCTGTCTGGGTTAATGGCTGGGTCTCTGCGTCACCTCTGGCACTTGGTGAGGCTCGGTGACAGCACTCGGCCGCCTGAGCCTGGGTTTTCTTTCCGTCAGGACAGGATCGGCTACAAGAGGCACCTCTCGGGTGGCCCAGTCCCTCCCCACCCTGCCCACGTGTCACATGCGCCTGAGGAGCCCTTAAACCCGCCAGGGTCCTGGGCCCCTCCCCAGAGATTTGGTGGCCGCTGTCCAGGGGGGCCCTGGCCTCTGCACCTTCAGAAGGTGGCCTCTGCTGCCTCCTGGGTACTGCCAGGCCACAGGACCCCTGGATGCTCCCTACAGACACCAGGAAATGACCCTCGGCTGGGACAGTTTGGCCCACAGGGGGACTTCCAGCAATGTTTGGAGATCTCAGTGGACCAGCCACAGTGAATGAAGGGGCTGGCCACTCTGGTGACCAGGGAGCATGGAGGCTCCGCAGGGGACAGTGCAGAGACACCTGGCCTTCGGCAAGAGCGGGAAACCACAGAGGGACCAGAATTTGGGCTCAGCGCCACCTGGCCGCCTGTCTGTCCGCCCCACCTGGCTGGCTGGCTGTTCCCAGGGACACACACCCCTGAGCCCACCCAGGGCTGTCACTGAAGAGGCGACGGGCAGTGAATGAGAGCAGCGTTCTGCCTCCACCTGGAGCTGTTTCAGAGAAGGGACCCTGGAAGTCAACCCGGGGACCCCGCCACAGTGTCTTTAGGCAGCATCCCCCTGGGGACACCGGCAGCACCTGACACCTACACAGCCGGCTGCAGGCTCCGGGCGGTCAGAACAAAACCAAGCAAGCAGACCAGGCCTGGGCCCTCTGGGACGCCACGGGGCGGGAGACAGTCACAAAGGCGTTTGTTAGTTTCAGTTAATTCTAAGTGCTCAGGAGGTAAAGCAGGTGACATGATCAAAAGCCACCAGGAAGGTGGGGCAAGGGCTGTGTCCCTAGAGGGGTCAGCAGAAGACTCTCTGGGGAAATGTCTAAGCTGAGGGCTGGGGATGTGGCTCAAGCGGTAGCGCGCTCGCCTGGCATGCGTGCAGCCCAGGTTTGATCCTCAGCACCACATACCAACAAAGATGTTGTGTCCGCCAAGAACTAAAAAATAAAATATCAAAATTCCCTCTCTCTTAAAAAAAATATTTATTAAAAAAAATGTCTAAGCTGAGATGTGGGTAAAGTAAGGGGGGGTCCTGCAGCCTGCTGGGGGAAGAGCATGACAGGCAACAGGAACAGCAAGTGCAAAGGCCCTGTGGTAGGGCTGCTCTGGGTGTTTGGAAAACCAGAGCCAAGCGATTCAGTGGGAGATGGGCGGGCCAGACAAGGGCCATGCTTCCCCAGGGTTTTATAGACCAGGGCAGAGGAGCCACCTGACCTGATTCCCGTGCTCCTAAGATCCTTCCACCCGCCCTGCAGAGATGTGGACTAAGCGGAATAAACGAATCACAGTATCTTCTATTCATGTGGATTTCACAGGTGACTCAATTCTCTCCCCACCCCCACCTCAAAAAATGGGGCCCTCATCTCACCAAGATTGCAAACGACTGGCTCCCGTCACCAATTTATTGTCGATTGGACATTTCAGCCTCAAAAACAGGAGCCGGGGAGGAAGGGCCAGAGTCAGGAGGGGGGTTAGTGACGAGGCTCTGCATGAAGCCCGGTGGCTTTGTGCCCACCCGCGTCTTCCTGGGGCTTTGGGCTTCCCCTCCTCCAGTCTGGTGCACCTGCCGCCTCCTGCACCCGCGGGAGGTCTGAGAGAAGCCAGGGCCGCCAGGGGTGCCTGGCAGAGGCACGGGGAGGCGGGGAGGGGCGCTCCTGAGGACCCCAGGCACTGACTGAGGTGTCTCATCACACACACCCACTCCCAGGCCTCTGCGCACAGAAGAGGCGGCACCCACAAAAGTCCCTTTTAGACTCTGTCCCAAGGTCTTGGTTGTGTGCCAACCGTCTCTCTCAAGGTCAAAAGCTGCTTTCACCCAAACCGCACAGAGCGCAGGCCCGGGGGGTGCTGGGATCCACTACCAACTGAACTGCAGGCCATGCCCTTCCGCAGGCAAATGGCAGAGACGCTTGTGTCAAACATGCTAGGGTTACAGAGAGGGGAGCAGGGGGGACAATCAGGGTGACTTCACCCAACCAGGGGTCAGGAAGTGACCTCTGGGCTCACCACTGGAACAGAAAGAGGAATGGCTGGGTCAGGACTTCTCAACCCTCCAGGGCCCACCCAACCACCCAGGGAGCTTGGAAAAACACGCAGTCCCCCACACACACCCCGCACCCACAGCACCTGTGTCACCTGGGCACGGAGTGAGGCTCAGGGTGATCTGCACAAACCTGCCCCGGGACTCTAAGGTCCAGGCCTGGACAGAGACAGGGAGAAGGGCTTCCAAGCAAGGGGTCAGCCTGAGCAAAGGCCCTGGGGCTGGAAGGAGCTCACGGCCACTGGCCAAGAGAGAAGGGAGGTCAGATCTCAAGGGTCGCTGCCTCCCTCGGGACAGCCAGCCCCTGGGGGTCCTGGCAAAGAGCTGGATTTCAGCAGGGGAGGGAAATGTCCAGGTCAGTCTTTTCTAAAGGCCGATTGGTTCCACCCGCTGGAAGGAGAAAACGGAGACATTATTTCCTCTGTCCCTGGTCAGCTGCAAATTCCACTTGCCCAAAGCCAAGAGATTCCTAGACTCCTGCTGCCGGGTGGGTGTCTCTCCTGCAAATGTCCTTCTGTCCGTGGCCAGTGAAGACCCAGCTCCACCCCAACTCTGCCCTCCCCCATCCCCCCGTCCATGAGACAGGCACACTGCCTTCTGGTTCCCAGAGGCAACACGTGAGATCCCTCTGAGGGTGCTGCCAGACAATTCTGGGGGCCTGCCCTGTCCAGGACACCGACTGGGCATCAGGGACAGAGCAAGAAAAAGCCACTACCACCACCCTCCCAAGACTCAGCGCTGGTGGAGAATCTAAGAAGCTGCTGCAGGTGCTGCTGGGGGCCTGCGAGGGGTGGGCAGGCTGTGGCTGGGCTGGACGCGGAGCCCAGGGAGGACAGTGGGCAGGGTGCCTTGGGGACCCTAGAAGAGGCAGCCCCAGGAGGAAGCCCAGCACACAAAAGGATCCAGGAGAGAGGAGACAGCCGGCGGGCCCAGCGCCACCTTTTAAAAAACAATAAATAACAGCGCCCGGTGACAAGTGCGTCCCCCACCCGGGGCCTGAATGGAGGGCTGCAGAACTCGCCCCTTCTCTCTAATCACTTAATGACCCCCAGGAGGGCGGAGGGGGCGCACTCGGGGACCCCTCCTCCCTCCCCTCTCGCCACCGAGGTCTATAAAGAGAAACTCGCTCCTTAAAGAGGGTCATTTACAAACCCTCCTTAATGGAGGGCGGCAGAGCTCCCGGGTGACACCCTTCTGGTCCTGGACAAGGGTCATGAAAAAGGAATTGGCTTCGCAGGCCCCAGCACATGCGCTCGCCAGCCCCCGCCCGGTCCTGGGCGGCAGGAGCCCGCGGCTGGCGGCTGGGCGCTTTCTCCTCCACCCCCCCCCATTGTCTCGGCCTCCCCCGCCCCGCAGCCCCGCAGCCTCCTCGGGCCTCCCCCCCCAGCCTCCGCGGCGCCGCCCCCTCCCCAGCCGCCCCTCGGCCCGCCCCCCGCCTGCATCCAGCCTTCCTCATAATAGCACCCTTTTCACAGAGACAAATTGTCCAGTCTCAGGACGCACCTGAGGACTTGCGCCCCTTAACAAATGGTCTTTTAATTTTCTACCAGAAGGGCAGAGGGAGGGGGGTGAATCAATCACACATCCATCTTCATCATGGCTGCCGAGGGACTCTTTTTGCTGGCTGGCTGCCCCTGGGGAAGATGGGGTGAAAAAGCGGGGGCGGGAGGGGGGCGCCGTCGGAAGGGCCGTGGGGGAGGGGCGGCCGCAGGGAAGCCGCGCAGCACCGGCTCCTGCACGCCCCGACCTCAAGTCGGATCTGAGCTCTGGCTGCACCCCCGGAACGAGGCGGGGCTGTTTGTGCAAGTAGGAAACGGAGGTCCACCTCTCAGATGGACCGTCCGCGCCGCTGGGCCAGCCCCAGAGAAGGGAGAGCTGCTCGGGCCTCCTCGCCACTTGTCGGGGGAAAGGCTCTGCAGTCAGACTGGCTCGGCACATTCTGTCCTGTGCGTCCCCCAAGGACAAGCTTGCATCTGGCCACGTTGGTCATTGGGCTCAGCCCGGAATTTCATGTCTCTGGGAGCAGCTACCTCCTAAGGAAGTTAGAGAAGAGCTGAGGCAGGGCTCAGTAAGTGACCCGGGTAGAGTGAGGTCTTTGAAGAGCTCCGTGGGTCCTGGAGACTCCTGAGCTCACCCTTCAAAAAAGTGAAAATAATAATAATGCCAGTACTTAGAAATTTGGTTTCGATGGAGTCTGGGGAACTAGCACCTACTTTCAGGTCAGGAGTGTGCTGCCTCAGGGCCTTTGCATTGACTGACTTGCTTCGCTCTCATGTGGGAGTGGCTTATCCTGGACTTCTGCTCCAATGTTGCCTTCTGAGGGAGGCCTTCCTGGGCCCTCCTACATAGAACTGCCACACCCCACACGGGTGTTGGGTGGACTGGAGGACTTATCACTGTCTAAGGGACACTTGTGTAGCATGATCCCTGCATCAGGCAGGGTTATAAGCACATACCAGGTACTGGCTCAGCTGATCTGGGACGAACCAGCAGAGGGACGTTTTTTTCACATCTAAGGGGTGCAGAAAAGGAGGCGTCTGGCTGGGCCTGCTGAAAGGACCGACCTGCAGTGACACCCCAGTAGCAATGGGCCCACCTCGTGGTGGCTTCTACCCACCATCCCCTGCTGGAAGGGACCAGGGCTCCTTGGAAAAGTGGCTAGGAAGGGCCGGGGGAGGCGGGTACCAAGGGACCCTGCCTGCCAAGCAAGAAAGCTCCGGGAGTGACAGGGACATGTCAGAAGGCCCAGGAGCTGGTGGGAAAGGGCTTCCCTGAGGCAAAATATAAGACCAGCTGAAAGTCCAGGTAAGGGTCCCAGGTGGACGCCATTGGTGGTCTACACCAGGTAAGTGAAGGAATGAACAAGGAACCGCCTTCCTCCCAGCAGAGCCCAGGAGTGGACAGAGGAGAGCGGCACCCTCACCTCCGATGCACACAGGGATCCTCCACCTGTGCCCCAAACCAGGAGGTATGGCTGAGGTGGCGCCACGTCCCCACACTTCCCCGGAATTACAGAAGGGGACACCTGAAGGGAGGGACCCCCGTTAACACAGCCCTGGGACAAGTCTGCATGGTGTGGCTTGTTATGGGAGCAGAGGGCACAGCAGGGCCTGCACAGGGGGGCTGCCCACACCTCCCCCAGGGTCACTGTGAAGGACACTCTCCAGAGCAGCTGGGCTGGCGCCTCCAAGACTGTCAGTGTCCCCAAACCCAGAGATGGAGGAGCTGGTTCCAGGTTAGAGGGGTCTAGAAAGACCTGCCGGCTGAGTGCCCACTGTGACCCAGGAAGCGTGTGTGTGTGTGTGTGTGTGTGTGTGTGTGTGTGTGTGTGTGTGTGCAGGGAGAGAGGGAGGGAGGGAGAGTGAGTGCATGTACACAATTGTTAACACTTAAGATTCTGTGGAGTCTGATGCCATTTTTTTTCAAGTTTCCTGTCTGTCAATATTTAAAATTTAAAGGAAGACAAGGAGAGCACGGAGGAACTGAGGAGGACTGTAAGCAGGACTGGTCCTGGCCCTGGTCCCCAGGCCCCCAGCACCCTGCCCGCTGCCCAGCCCCCAACCCCAGAAGGGCAAAGGCTTGTTTTGGGGGGTGTCTGAGGTTACTGGGGGGTCTCTCCGCTCATCACCGGCCTCCGAGGCCTACCGGAGGCTCACAGTGGGCGCTGGGTGGGTGTTCGCTGAGTGCCCAGGGCTGGGCTTGGGCCAGCTCCTCATGCGCTGCCACGGGACGCCCCTGTCCCAGAGAACCTTCCAGAACCTCCACAGGCAATGGGCTTCTCAGAATGCATCCCCAACAAAGAGAAGCGGAAAAGACAAAAAACAAAAAAAAAAACCTCTCCATTTCCAGGCGCTGCGCTCCGCCCCGGGCCCCGGAGGAGCAGGCGGCTTTGCCCACTTGGAGCGCAGGCCTGGGAGCCAGGGCGCGGCCCCACCTGGAGGGGAGCTGGTAGAAACCGAAAAAAGGAAAAGAGGGGCGAGAAAGCGCAGGCCGGCCCCTCCCCCTCCCCTCGCCTCCCCTCCCCTCCCCCAGCCCATCCCCCCGGGAGGCGGTGCAGCCCCCGGGGCCGCGCGAGAAGGTTAATTAGATGTTTGCATCCAATTTGCGTCTTGTTTGCGATCGCGCGATTCCGCCGCAGCCCGGGCGCCGCCCCTCGCCCTCGGCGCCTCCGAGTTACTTCACAGCTCGGAACCGGTTAGCCCGGGTCACCACGCGCCCATTAGCATCTGACCACGGCCTGCTCCTCTGTAATTACGGGGACAGCGGGGACAGTGCTGCGCCCCTCGTGGGGCCCCTTCCTCCCTCCCCAGGGCACCCATCTCGGGAGGAGTGACCACGGGGAGCCCCCAGCCTGGAAGGCCCCGACAAGGGTGCGACACCACGATCTTGAGAGCGTGAGACCCCAGCAGGGACAGCGGAGGCCGGTCCTGGGTCAGCCCCAGTGGATGCCCGCTGGTTGGCAGATTGGCCGGTCTCTGTCCCCGGGGAGCTTTGGGGAAGATGGGGGCAGAGGAGGCAGCAGGAGGTGAGGTCAGAAGACAAGGAGGTCCTGGATGGACCAACAGCCATCTCTGGAAACTGCCCAGATGCCCATCAGCCATGGATAAACCAAGCACAGCCTGTTCCTGCAGGGGAGGGACAGGCCGACCCAGGAAAACCAGGAGGAGGAGCGCAGGGCCTGGTCCTTTGTCTGCTGATGGGTCCCAGCACCTCACACAGCCCCAGAGCATAGTAGGTGCTCAGCAAGTGCTTGCTGAAAGAAGGAATGAGCAGCATTCTTGAGAAGTCCTGTTGCAGACCTGACAGTCCACTTCAAGCCACTCACAGTGGCACGAGCCTGTCACCTCAGCTGGAGGGTCCCTTGAACCCAGGAGTCCCAGAGCAGCCTGGGCCCCGAGGGAGACCCTGTCTCAAATAATCAGAAAATAAAACATCTACTTCCAAGTCCCCAGCGTCCCCGGCATCCCCCTGTGGTAACCCTGGCCAAACCCTCCTGGCTTCCTAGTCCCCAGCCCACAGCCAGGGCCTCCTTCCAGGCTGTCCCTCCGCCAGGCCGGCTGTGACCTGTCAGTCACTCTAAGTCCTGCAGGCAAGGCCCACTGGAGACCAGATGGAACCCTCCAAACTCATTCAGCTTGTCAGGGCGACGCACCTGGAGGTGGGGGCCTCGGGGAGAGGGGACCACAGGTCTATTAACCCCTTCACCCCCGCCCAGCCCCATCAGGGAGTACTGTGCTGGGGACACAAATGGCGGTGGTCAGCCGAGGAGGACAGTGGTGGGGGAAAGCTCAGCCAGCCTCCTTGCAGGTGGGGGCCCCTGACCATGGCCCCCAGGGAAATAAAGTGGGGGGGCTCTGCCAAATTTCCCTGGCCTCCACCCTACAGGCATCTCAACAGCCTCTCTTCACAAATGGGGAAACTGAGGCCCAGAGGAAGGAGAGTCTGAAGTCACCCGCCAGTCAGAGAGAGGGTGGGGCGCCAACCCCCTGAGTCCCTGGTGGCAGAGTCCCCACCACTCACGGGCTCCACCTGTGGCCGCCCCCATCCCGTCCCACCCTCTGCCCCTTCTTGCTCCGTGGCAGGAGTGGAGGCTTTGGAGAGAGGGTCAGGGACAAAGAGAACCAGGAACGGGAGGTGGACCTTCCCCTCTGCTCAAAGGCAAAGAGCGACTCTCTGCCTCGGTTTCCCCCTCCACCAGCCTTTGGTCTCGGTGGGTGGGACTTGTCCCTGGCAGAGAAGGTGGCTTGGGAAGGACAGAAGGGTGACTCGGCCCGAGCCACCCAGGAGCACTGGAGAGAAGAGCGAGGTACCTGCAGCATCACAGTGCCCTGGGGTCTGGTGACCAGAACCCTGGTGACCCCACGAGGCCCTAGTCCCTGCCCCAGGTTCCTCCCCAAGTGGCGGGATGGGCAGGGGGCATGGTCTGCCTGAACTGGCACATCCCTCCCGCGGCAGTGCCCAATCCTGCCCGCTGCCCCCCATCTCAGCTGGGGGGCTCAGAAATCCTCCGTGGCTGGAGGGAGGAAGGGAGGGGGTCCTAATTGCTTCTTATGACAGACTAATGGCAGGTCTATTTACAGGAGATTAAAATCCCATTCATAATGGGGTCTAATAATTTCCCCGTTGCTGGTCTGGCAGCTGGGGGGGGGGGGCGGTCTGTGCGGCTGAAATGCAACAGCCCAGCCACAGGCTCCTGACCCCACAGGCCACTCTGTCTTGGGCCCTGGGAGGTCTGAAGACCTGAAGCTTCCCAGTGTGGCAGGGGCGGGAGGAGCCTTCGCCTGCTCCTTCCTTCAGGAGTTTGTTGCGAGCTCTGTTCGAGGTGCTGGGGAGACCCCTTCCCGCCCTACACAGATGACAGTCTTTGGGGGACAGCCCGGTGACAAACAAGCTATCAGATAAAGACCTCCATGATCCCCTTCCTGGGACACAGAGGCCCTGGGATAGAGGGGGATGGGACAAGCCTCTCCCCCAAGCGTCTGACAATATCACCATCAGGCATGGAATGTGTCCCCTGTTAAAGGGCACACAGGACCTCAGGATGCCAGCTTATTTGGAAATAGGACCTTTACAGAAATAATCAAGTTTGCCTGGCATGGGGTATGCGCCTGTGATCCTCGCAACTCGGGAGGTGGAGGCAGGAGGATCCCAAGTTCAAGGCCAGGCAGGCTTGGCAACTTAGCAAGACCCTGTCTCAAAGTAAAAAATTAAAAAAAAGGTCTGGGGATGTGGCTCGGTGGTAAAATGCCCCCTGGGTCCAGTCCCCGGTCCCGGAAAAGAAAAAAGAGGAAGAACCAAGTTAAAATGGGATCCTGAGAGTGGAGCCTAATCCATTATGGTTGATGTCCTTATAAAAAGGGTCATTTGACAGAGAGACAGCCGTGCCCAGGGACAAGAGGATATGAAGAGACACAGAGAATGTCACGCAAAGATGGAGCCCCAGAGAGATGCGTCTGTGAGCCCAAGTGTGCCCGCACAGCTGGCAAACCCCCTGAGCCAGCGGGGCCAGCAGAGGTCCTCCCGGCCAGCCTCAGCCTCCGCAGCCAAGAGCCGAGACAAGTGTGCCCGTCAAGGCCACCCAGTCTCTGTGTTACAGCAGCCCCGAGGGCATCAGCACAAGGACCATCCCCAACACAGGGGACACCAGAGCCCAGGTCCAGGGTTCCATGCAGGGAGCCGGCTGTCAGGTCCTGACTCAGCCTCTTCCTAGCTGGATGACCTTGGGCGACCACCAACCTCAACTCTCTGAGCCTGGGTTTCTTTTTTTTGGTCCCTGGAGGCCTCCCAGAATCATCATCGTTAAGATCAACCAGTAAATAACAGGTCACAGCACGGCAGTGGCTCTGTCAGGGAGGAGTGGGGGACAGCACCGTGGACTTCCTAGATGGCTGTCCCCAGACTGGAGGTTTAAAGAAATCCACCCAGGATGGAAGAGGCAGGGTGGACATGGGAGGGGAAGAGGGTGCAGGAAGAGGACAAATAGAAAGGAAAAAATGTCACCTAGAGAAGGGCAGCTGGGGCCTAGCACAGTAGTGCTGGCCTGTGATTCCCAGTGACTTGGGAGGCTGAGGCAGGAGGATCCCAAGTTCGAGGCCAGCCTCCGCCACTTAGTCTGTCTCAAATAAATAAAGAAACAGGGCTGGGGATGTGGTTCAGTGGTAAAGCGCCCTTGGGTTTCATCCCCCGCACTGCAAAGAAAACACAAGGGGAGAAGAAAACTCCCATTGCCATTGGTAGAGAGGCACATGGCCTGGTGGATAAACACCCAGCCTTCCTGGGTTCGAATCCCGGCCCCGCCCCTAGCTGGCTGTACAACTTTGGCCAACTTACTTAACCTCTCTGTGCCTCCATTCTCCCATCTGAAAATGGAGAGAGTCACCACACAGACCTCACAGAGTTAACTCTGAAAATCAAACTTTACTCATTAGCTTGATCTGGGCGGCTGCACCACATGCACGGGTTTTAAAACATCACCTCGAACCTGATCAGTGGTTCTGATTTTTATCTGTGCATTTTTTAAAAAAAAGAAAACAGGCAGGAATACCCGGACAGCCCTTCACACATGCCGCCTGGTGCACAGCAATCGCCCTGTGAGTGAAATAAATAAAGGAAACGTCTGCAAAGCCAGTGTCCCTTGCAGGCAGCCCCCAGGGCACCTCTGGCCCAGCGGAGGCTGCCCCAGCCCTCCGTCTGCACCCCGCACGGGGGCACGTGGGTGAGGGGACCCGCCTCAGCCGGGCGATGGAAGGCCAGCCCCACGCACCTGGAGGGAAAACACATTCCGCCACCAGGAACCGGGGTCGCTGAAAGCTTTTGCTGGGAGGAGCCCGAGATTTTACCTTTGCCGGCCTGGGATCCCGCTGCCCACCTCCATGAACCCAAGGACAGATGGTGACAAAAGAAGTGGCGAATTTATTGGGCCCCTGCCATCAAGGGCTTTGGGGGAGTAACAGGTTGAAGATCGATAGGATGCAGGAGAGGAGCAGCTCAGAAATGGCTTAGTGGGGAGGGGATTAGAGGGGACCAAGAGGGAGGGTGGGGAAGAGGGAGCCACCTGGCACCAGGAGGCCCACTTCCCGGGAGAGTCCCAGGAGGCTTTTAGACCCCCGGGGCAGATTGGGGTCAGTCCCGGATAAAACTCCCAAGAAGCCCCAGTCCTGGCACCTGCCAGGGATGTCACACAGTTGGGAGGACTGGGAAGCACCCTGGGAGCTGTTTGAGGCGCGGGGCTGCTCCAGGGGAGTGCAACTGGGCATCTACCCCTGATCCTGGAGGCTGGCCTCCACTGAGGCTCCCTGTCTGCCTGGCGCAGGGATACGCCCTCATCCGAGGTATTAGTCTCCTGTTGCAGCTGTAACAAATGACCACAGCAGCCCTACAATTCTGTCAGGTGGAAGTCTGACCTGGGTCTCACCCATCCAAAGTCACGGTGTCAGTGGAGCTGTGTTCCCTCCCCAAGCTCTAGAGAGTCCGTGACCTGCTCTTCCAGAGGCCACCTGCATTCTTTGGCTTGTAGCCCCTGCTTTTTGGGACTCTGTGATTACATAGAGCCATCTGGATAATGCAGGATGACAGTCCATCACAAGATCCTCCATTTAAGCACCTCTTCCAAGTCCCTTTTGCCATGTAAGGTAAGATTCAGATGCTCCAGTGATTAGTAGTTGTCTTTCTTTCTTGCTTGCTTTCTTTCTTTCTTTCTTTCTTTCTTTTTTTTTTTTTTTTTTTTTTTGATTTGGCCTACTTGGATTGACTGGTTTGGCCCTTGTGAGGCAGGCACCACTATCCCCACCACCCCCCACCTCTATCTTTTAAAGACAAGGAAACTGAAGATCTGAAAGGTAACCAACTTATCCAAGTTCCTGCTCCCAGGAAAGTAGGGACTCTTCCTTCCTCTGGCCTTGAACCAGGGAAGATGAGCCCCTGGATCCAACTGTATCTGAAGCTACCTTCAACTTTTCACTTCAATAGCTAACAAATTGCCTTTTCTGGCTCAAGTCAATCAAGTTTGATTTCCTGTTGTATGCCGCCAAGAGAGGTCTGGTGGCCATGGGAGTCCTCTGGGAAAAGGACAAGGATCCATGTCCCTTTCCCAAAGGACAGGGGCTGCAGGTGGGTGTTAGGCCAGTTTGCTAATCAGGATCAGCAAACATTTTCTGTAAAGGGCCTAGAGGATGGCAGAGACGGTGGCACATGCTTGTAATCCTCGATACTCAGGAGGCTGAGGCAGGAGGATCACAAACTAGAGGCCAGTCTGGGCGGCAAGACCCTGCCTCAAAATAAAAACCTTAAAAGGCTAGAGATGTGACTCAGTGGTAGAGCATTTGCCTAGCATGGGTGAGACTCTGAGTCTCTTCCCCAGTAATGCATAAAAAAAACCGAATAGGGCTGGAGATGTGGCTCAGCGGTAGCGCGCTCGCCTGGCATGCGTGCGGCCCGGGTTCGATCCTCAGCACCACATACCAACAAAGATGTTGTGTCCGCCGAGAACTAAAAAATAAATATTAAAAATTCTCTCTCTCTCTCTCCTGTCTCACTCTCTCTTTAAAAAAAAAAAAAAAAAAAACGAATAGTCGAATTTTCAGCTTTGCAAGATCTGCCCCCTCGGCTACGCTTCCGCATCAGTAGAGCAAGACCAGCCCCAGTCCGAATATAGAGGAATGGCAGGGCCATGTCCCAATAAAACTTTATTGACAACAACCACTGTGAGCTGGCTTTCCAGGTAACATGAGTGCAGTGTGGACGCCTCCACCAGGGCCCCCCATGTTTCCCAGGCCCCTCATCGGTTAGAGCAGAGGCCTGGGCAGGTGAGGGTGGGGTCGGGTGGGTATCTGTAGGAACAGCTCCACAGCAGAGGGAATGGCCCGTGCGGGCCCCAGAGACCAGGCCACACAGGCAGCGTTGGGGGGAAGGAATGGACACTCTGGGCGGCCGTGCAGAGGAGCCAGGTCAGAGGCACCACAGGACAGGAGGGCAGGGGCCACAGCTGGACATCATCGGGCTGCACCTGCAACATGGCCATCCACGTGCCTGGGGCCCAGGGGTGACGGGATCCGGCTCGCCGGTGGAAATGGTGCCTCTGGCCACTGGGCGCGGGCTGGACGGAGGACCAGGAGCAGAAGCAGGGGACAGGGATCAGCTGCCACCGCGGCCGGGAGCCACAGAGGAGAGGTGGGAGGTGGGTGGACTCAGGATCAATGTGCAAGGTCGAGCTGACAGGATCGTGCAGCGGGTCCACCCTGACCTGGGCCTCGCCTCCTGTCACCCTCTCTGGCGCCCCTGCCTGCCCCGCCACCATGAACATAGCTGTCAAGATTTCTTTCTTTTTCTTTTTTTTTCTAAGAATGAAAAAAAAAAAAAGCCAACAATCTATTAACTCATCAATACAGAGCCCTGCCAATCTGTCCGTCACCCGGTCCCCGTCGATAACTCCATCTCGGGGCTGACAAGGCGGGAGAGAAGAGGGAAAATGAAATATTTATAATTTCTTAAGGGACGAGGCCCTTCCCCAAGGTGATGTTTTCAGGTCCAAGCACATTAAGGATTCCATCCCAGGACAACCTCCGTGACTCCTGCTGTCATCTCAGCAGGGCAGGGACCCCACAGAGGGGGAAACCCTCAAGGACACCTCTGAGCCAGACTCTTTTATGTTGGAGCCTTGACTTTGTAGTCAGGCTTATAGATTTCCATCACTCATCCTGTGTGGTCAAGGGCAAGTTGCTTAACCTCTCTGAGCCTCACTTTCCCATCTGGGAAATGGAAACGGCAACCAGACCTATCTCATGAGGTCCTTATGGAGAAAACCAAGATGAGTGGGTAAGGCCCTGAGCACAGGGCACAGATGGAAGTCACTGGAACCCATGTTTTCTAGGAGCCCATTTGATCTGGATTTTTTTAAACTGGGCATTGAACCCAGGGGCACTTAACCACTAAGCTACATCCCAGCCCCTTTTATATGTTTTTGAGACAAGGCCTCCCCAAGTTGCTCAGGGCCTCCCTAAATTGCTAAGGCTGGCCTCGAACTTGCCATCCTCCTGCCTCGGCCTCCAGAGCCACTGGGATTCCAGGCTTGTGCCATCGCGACTGGCTTGATCTGGATCCATGGGAAGGGCACACCAGGCAGGAGGAACAGCCTGAGCCAAGGCCCTACGGGAGGGAGAAGCGTCAAGGCTGAGGACTGCAGAGCAGTATGAGGTAGGGAGGGGAGAGGGGAAACGGGTGGGTGGCTGCCCAACCACAGTGGACTCAGATCAGGCGCCCCAGAATGGAGGGTGGGAGGTGGGATTGGCACCGATTGGGGTGATAAAAGAGACCCTGGCCCTGGCCACTCTGCCCAGAGGTGAAGTTGACCTGCAGGAGTCTGTGGGTGAGCACAGACTCTCTCTCTGACCCCAGGGTTTGACATTAAGCTGGTTGTTCTCAGTCCACAGAGCAGGCTGAGTACCCCCTCTGCACTTCAGTACTATTTCTCTTTGTTGCTGTATCAGTCAGTTATTGCTGTAATGATGCTGCGTAACAAACAACCTCCCAGTTCCAGGGACTTATGACAACAAATGTGCCTTTCACACATGTGAATCTGCAGGTTGTCCATGGGGCAACTGATCCAGGCTGGTGCAGGCGGGTAGCTCGGATCCAGGCCTCCTGGAGGGTGCAGATCCGCTCGGAGGGGACCAGACGTCCCAGGCCATAATGCATCCCCATGCATCATGAAAGGGCTGAAGATCAAGCAAACCTCTCACAGATATTGAAATCTCTGCTTCTGTCCCACCCTTTAACATCCCATCTGCCAAAATGAGTCAACTGGCCAGAGTCAGGGGCCAGGGAAGTGCCAGGCACCATATTGACAGAGGGGAGGAGCATAAATCTATAGCAAGGGAGGAGTGAAGGGTTGGGGACCAGGAGCAATGATGCAGTCACCCCACTCCTCTTACTTGAGTTCCCCCTCCCACAGGCCCCTAGTTATGTATTTCAGGTAGAGAGATGGGTGATAGGTAAAAGATTGATAGGTGGTTGAAAATAATTGATATGTGAAAGATATTTAAAATTTAAGTAGTATGTTCTATTTTATTATTTACAGTAAAACAGTGTTTTAAATAAACCATTGAGGCCAAGTCATATTCAACGCAAGGATGCACCCATTTTAAGTGCGTAATTGGGTGAGTTTTGATAAGTGGATACCTTCACGTCATCTGCACAACCCAGGGACACACCCTTCTCTGTGAGGCCGTCGCCTCCACCCAGCCTGCCCGGGGAGCCGTCCACTCCTTCCCACCCCGAGGGTCAGTTTTGCCATTTCCACTGGCCTGTTAAAGGATGTCCCTGTGCACGCTCTTGTTTCTGGCTTCTTTCCCTTAGCATAAGATTTGTCTGACAGTCCCCGTGGGCCACCGAGGTGGGAGCTTGTCCTTCTCACGCCACCATCACCTGGGACTTCGTTTCCCAACTGACATGAGTGGTGCGACTTCCCACGTTGGCCCCTTTCTCACAGGCCACATTCCACGGCCCTCCTGTCGCTCCGCATGGCTCCTGCGGTCTCCTTCCCTGGCGGGATCACACACACACCCCTTCACCTAACCAGGGACGGTGGTCTGCCTGCTCATCAATACACACAACACTGCCACAACCCTGTGCGAGTATGCTGTGTCTGCGACGTGGCTCCTCCGTGTCGATGCCCAGGAATTGCATCTCTGGGTGACACTGAATGCAAATGTCTAACCTCATAACCTGCTGCCTCCCTGCGCCCACACAGCCCCAGCAGTACACTGCAGGACTGTGACCTCCCCACAGCCTCTCCCTTGATGGTCCCCAACGTCCTGATTCTCACACATGAGATAGATCTGGGATAAACAGCAAATTGTTCGGTTTTCACATGCATTTCTTGGATTACGGATGGTTCCGTCCACTCTCATCTAGACTGTCCATTACAGTTGCAAGTAGGAGGCTTTCCTTTATTATTCTTTTGTTTTGTTTTGTTTTGTTTTTCTTTTGTGTTCTAGAACAGCTCATGTAATCCAAGAATTATCTGCTTCTTAACATTTACAGAACTCACCTATATCACCGTCAGGGCCTGGTGCTTTTTCTGTGGAGGGGGGCGGGCACCATCTCCCCCGACCCCTGCAGTGCGGGGTCTCTGGAGAAGCTCTGCTGTGTCTGATGCGACCTGTTGGATTCGCCTGAGCCCAAGAAAATATGTTATTACCAGGTGACTGAAGAAGGGACGAGGCACAGATATGTAAGTGCAGAGAGGCTGCGGGGTGTGCAGTGTGGACAGCAGGCTTAGTTCAAGGGACAAGGGACTCAGGAGAGCAAGCAGGGGTGACACTCTGAAGCTGCACGTCCTATGCCCTGTGCCAGTTACACCTGTCGGGGTACATCGTCAACGTGTCCCTGCCCAGTGCCTGGCTGCCGTGGTGCAGGTATGATCCTGTGTGTCCACAGCTGCCCATCACTCTGGCCAGTCCTGGTTGCAGGAGCTCTGCATGGTGTGTGTTCCCATCTTACAATCGATTATCACACATCATTTGCATAATCTGAAGCGCACACTGTGCTCAGTGCTTATTGTGTTATTTGGTAAAGATCACGCACAGGGTCTGGGTGCCTCTGTGTGCCTGGGGGTGGGGGACATTGCCTAGTGTGCCTGTGATGACACAGGCGATCCCATTACATGCATTTATTTGTTAAACAAAACCCACACACCAATTGTGTTTGTGTGCACACACATGTGTGTGTGTGTGTGTGTGTGTGTTGACACGGCCATGTCTGTTTCCACGACACCAGGCACCGTGCGTTTTCATGTTGGTGTCTGTCTGTGGCACCCAGGAGGCCTCCCCTGCCCCCTCCCCAAGCCTGTCTGTAAAGACACTGTCGTTGTGTGGCTGTGTGTGTGTGTGTGTGTGTGTTTGCCTTTTAGTTTGCTCACTGTTCTGTGACAACAGAATGCTCTCCCGCTTACCTTCCCTTGCACATTGAGATCCTTTGGGGATATCAAGGGCAAGCCAGAGAAGGGTTACCTGGAGAAAAGGGTTGCTAAGCAACCAAACACCCACCACCCCCGAGCACCACCAACCCAAAACTCCGTTCCAGGCCTGCAACCAGATTAGCATATTAATGAGGCTGTAATTTCCCCCCGAATTGTCTGCGCGGCACACTCACCCACAACACGCTGGCCCAGGAGTTTCCTATGCAAATAAACTGGTTTTACAGACTGCGACTTAATTAACTCATCAAGTTCATCCTCCTAACAGAAAAGGCAGACGAACTACAGATTAATGAACCTGTGTTTGCCGGCGCCTCTCCCTCCCTCGCCGCAGCCAGCCGCCTCTCTCCCTTTATGGCCCGTTCCTCGCCTGCTCCTGCCCAACCTGATCCCTCCTGGAGCCCATCGGGGGGTCCCGTCCACTCCCCGGCCCCGCCCTCCCCCGGCCCCTTCCCCAGCCCCCAGGTCCCCGCCCCCGGCCACTCGGGCTCCGCGGGCACCGTCCCCGCCCCGCCCCGCAGGCGGCTGGGGAAGCGGAGCCCTGGAAATGGGGCGCGGTTCCTTTAACGCGAGCCGAGCGCGCAGGCTTTCTTTTTGACACGCGGCGCCGGCTCCAGCCTCAGCCCCGAGATTCAATCAGCGGAGCGACTCGGGGACGGAGGCGCCCTCCCTCCTGCGTGCTAATTAGAAACGCCAGTCCCGGGGCCGCCCGCGCTCGTCAACTTCCTCCGCGTCCTGATGGAAGACGCGCACCCAGGAGGGGGCCCGGGGCTCTCCCTGGAGAAGTTGGCGAGCCCGGGGCGCAGGGAGCCCGAGGAGGGGCGCCGCCTGGGGGGTGGACCTCCTCCTCCATCAAGAGCCCATTCTCTCTCTCTCTCTCTCTCTCTCTCTCTCTCTCTCTCTCTCTCTCTCCTTTTCTTTTTTCCCTAAGCCTGGGGAGGAAACCCAGGGAGGCCCCCACCCTAGCACGGAGCTACAACCGCAGCCCGAACCTCCTTTTCCCCTCCTGACTTGTCCTCCTTGGGGCCTGGGGTGGCATCACCTCCTCCAGGAAGCCTTCTCTGGTTTGGTGAAGTTCAACACTTAGATTCCAGCAAGGAAAGCGGCCCTGCATCCATCCCAAGGTCAAGGCTCCTGTCACCAAGCTCCACCCGAGGAAGGACAGGCCATGACTCTCCCAGGGCCACAGCTTAATGACCTTCTGGCCTCATCCCCATCCAAATCCTCCAGTGTCTCATGCGGGTGGCTGCACGTGGTCAACTGTGGGTTCCCTCTTTCCTTCCAACTGGCCTCCCCGGGCTCCCCCTTCCTCCCCTGCTCAAACGCCCTGGGGGCTCCCTATGGCCTTTAGAACAAAGTCCAAGAGTGATGTGTTACCCAAGGCCATCTGGATTGGCACTACCAATCCAGAACTCCCCCAGGTTCTCCCAGCAACAAAAATGTCGCTGGTTTTGAAGCACAAGGGAGCCCAAGGATCCCCGAAGCCTTCATTAAAGGTGCAGCCTCCTGAGCCTCACCTCCAGAGACCGAGCCTCCACCCTGCTAGGTGGACCTGGCCCTGCACCCCCAACCTGCATCCCAGGTAATGTGATGCCCGTGGTCCTCGGACACGTGCCACTTCTCATTAGGGACACAGGGAATGTAAGCAGGGTCCCCCACTGGTCACCACACCCCCACCACTGTCCCCCACTATCCCCCCACTCATCTGAACCATGGACACCAGCAGCCCTCAGTCAGCTGTGTGTGACGGTGGCTGACTCAGTGGTGGCTTGGGGTCTGGGTTGTTTTTTTTTTTCAATGTTGGGATTGAACGCGCCAGGCGTTGAGCTACACCCCCAGCCCCGGGATTCGTGCCCTTTTTAACTGTCCTGGAAACACAAGAGATGTTTGGTCATCAGAAATAAAATAAATAAATAAATCTCCCAAGTGCTGTGCCCTTGTGTTAATTCATAGAGGTCTCTGAGGCAAATAAAGCCTGTGAGTTCCAGAGGTCAGCTTCCTGGGTTTGGTCAGTGCCACCCCACCCCGCCCCCTTGCTGTTTGACCTTGGGTGACTTCCTCTCTCTGTGGGAATAAAGACAGTCCTCGATTCATCTGAAAACATCCACAGAAAGCACCTGAGACACCCAGTTAGCGGTCAATGCCACCAGCCCTTGCTCACAAGGCACCCTGTCCCTGGTCCTCAGGGTCTGGGGCCCTGGGAGCTGTACACCGAGGTTCTGGGTCTGGTGCATGGGAGGCGCTCAGCCCGGGAGGGTTGGACCAGTGGAGTTGATGAATTCCAAGCGGGAATTTCCCTGGGGTCCAGCTCTTCCGCTCAGCCACACAAAAGACAGACACACCAATACAGACAGACGTGCACCCCAGGGACACGCACGTGCACACAGACAGCAAAGACACAGATCCAATCCACACCAAGGCCCCAGCAGCCGGTGCCGTGGCGCACACCTGTCATCCCAGCTGTCTGGGGAGGCTGAGGCAGGAGGATCACAAGAGCTGGGTCAGCTTGGCCACTGAGGGAAACCCTGTGTCAAATTTTAAAATAAATAAGGGGGGGTGGCTCAGTGACGGAGCACCTGCCTGGCAGCTCTGGGGCCTGGGTTCCATCCTACATATTGCAAAGAAATAAGACACAATCAGACACTCAAAAACAGACACACAAAGGAGACAGACGCACAGATGCGCACAGGTGCGAGCATGCGCACCCAGACTGGCACCCGAGCAGACTCCTGGACCGCGGCAGCTGCCTGCGTCCCTGGCAGCCTGCATTGATGTGAAGAGTGTCAGGAGGTCGTCCCTCAGCTAAATAGTGTCACTGCCGTCCCTCCCTCTCATCCCTGGCCTCCTCCACACCATCCATCACGCCTATCTCCAGGCACGGGGCTTCCCGGCCACCACACGCAGGGGCGGCCAAAGCCACGATGGGAAGCGGACCCCAAATCCCATCCCTGGACTTGACCTCCGGTGGGGAAGGCAGGGCCCCCGCCCGGGGTCGTGGCACCCACCCTATAGAGGGCAGAGGTTCCCGAGGAGAAACGCCCTTTCCCATCATTCATCAAAGATGAGATGAAGCCCCTGAAGTCACCATATCAGCAAAGCCACAGGTTCGTTCTGGTGTTCAACGAGGGGCGTGGTATTCAGGGGTTCGCCCTCTGCCGAGCTCCAGGGGTCACGGTGGAATGGTAGAGAGACATAGGCACAAGCCACAGCCTTTCAGCTGGTATTTAGTGCCCTGAAGATCGAGGGGCTGGGGTGGGGTGCTGCTTTAGACCAGGGTGTCTAAAGAGAAAGCAGCAAAGGAAGCCAGGCCAGAGTGAAGGGAGGAGCTGAGCTCAGGGGAAGGGGAATGGCCAGTGCAAAGGCCCTGGGGCAGGAGCAACCTGCACTGTATGGGCAGCAGAAAGGCCAGGTGGCTGGAGCAGAGGGAGCATGGGAGCAGGCTGGGGACAAGGAGAAGTAGGCAGGGAAGAGCCAGGTACATGGGTAGCCCTGGAGCTACTCAAGTGTGAAGGGAAAGGGCGCCTCTTCTTCTGGGTGTGCCCCCAGGCATTCAAAACAGGGGCTCAAATGACCACTGAATTGGGTTTTTTTTTTGCAGCACTATTCATCAACCAAAAGGCAGGAGCCGCCTAACTGTTGCTCAAGAGATGGATGGTAAACAGAAGGGGTCTCGCCACCCAGAGGAACAGGGTCACATCCAACCCAACTCTCCTGCAAGAAGCACCTGGAAGAGGGAAGGGAGACGGTAGGTGTCCCCCCTCGGAGGGAGCAGAGTTTCTGTTTGGGGCAATGACGTTTTGGAACAGGATGGTAGTGACACTTGCATGATGGGGTGAACGGACTTAAAGCCCCTGACACTAAAAATGGGTTTCGGCAAGTGCCTGGGTGACCCTGCCATCCCAACCACGCTGGGGCACGTGGGTCGCGGGTGGAATAGCCTCTCCATGCGCATGCAGATGCAGGAGCCTCTGACATGCTGCCCCGAGCGGAGAGGCCGCCTCTCTCCAGAGCCCCACAGCTTCTACCCAAGGCCCTTCCTGGGCCCTCGGGGCTCCTGGGAACAGGCCTAACTCCCTCTTGACACAGCAGGTCCTCCAGGGCCCAGAAACCCCAGGGGTCCAGTCCCCGCACCCAGGCCCCTTACAACTCCCATTTCCATCAGGGCCCGGGGAGGCTGAGGAGGCTTGTTGGTCCAAGTTCAAGGGCAGCCTGGGCAATTTAGTAAGATTCTATCTCAAAATAAAAATAAAAAAGGCTGGGGATGGAGCTCAGGGGGAGAGCGTTCCTGGGTGAAATCTCCAAAAATAAAATGGAAAAAAAAAAAAAAAAACCCACTATTCCTATTTTAAGTTTCACCTCCACCAAAGGAGGCCGGGTTTAATGGAAGCAAGCCTGCTCCAGATTGGACGGTCCCGGGGACCAGATTTGACAAAAGCAAGCCCGCTCTGGATTGGACGGCTCTCACCTCCCGTCCTTGACCTCCACCTTCACCTCTTCCCGTGCCCAGCTTGGATTCTTGCCATAATGAGGGACAGGGGAGCCCCCACTCCCTCACCACCTCACCCCAAGTAATAAAACTAAGTGTCTTCATCTTCTGGAAAGAGTGACGAGCAGGGACAGTGGGCAGGAAGGCCCTTACTTCAAGATGCCCAGGCATCCTCACCAAGTCCACCTGGAGGCCGCACACCTGAGACCAGCCCCACCCACCGAGCACGCAGCTCTCCAACAAGCAGAGCAAGGCGGAGGCGCTCAAGTTGGAATTTTCCCCCCTCGTCCAGCCGTGTGCTGGGAGAAGCTCCGGCCACCCTGGGCCTGGGGGTGCGTTGGAAAATCTGTGCCTGTTGGGAAGGTGTTCCTGCGGGTGGAGCAGGGTCTCGGTCCCAGAGGCCCTGACAACGTCCTGGGACGCTTTGGGCTGGATCAGGATGCGAGGTTCCACAGAGGGTCTCCTGGGAGGTCACAAGTCCTTAAATGTCACCCAGCCTCTCACACAGTTGCCACCCCAGGAGGCTGACAGGTGAGAGCTTCAGGAATCCACCCCCACCCAGGCCAGATTCTGGTGCTTTCCACCAAGCTGTCAAGAGGGAGCCTTCCAGAGAAATGACAGAAGGGGACCTGGAGGCAGTACAGAGAGCCCTGAGCAGGAGCCGTGGTCAGAGGGACACGTGCTCGCCCCCCTCCAACCTCCCACCAAGATGCCCATCGGCCTACCCCTGCCAGAGCGAGCCAAGTGAGAACAGGGACGCCATCCGGGGAGGTGGCCTCCTGGCCATGGGAGGAGACGGTGGCAGGGTGGAGGGCAGGTGAGGAGACCCCAACCCCACCTTTAGCACTACTCCCGCACACGCCCTGGCACAGTGCTGGAGCTCAAAGATGCTTGTTGAATGACTCAGTGACCTTGACCCAGCCTGGCCTAGTGACCTGGCATTTCCCTGCCTTCCCACCGCGTCCCCTGGTCCCTTCTTCCTGCGGGGTTCTCCACTCCCCAAGCCTTGGCCTCACCCTGCACAGCGCAGCCCCAGACCTACCCCCTCTGCGGCAGGAAGCAAGTCAGACGTGGAAGGATACAGACGGCGGCTCCTGTTTGCATACAATAGAAGGAAATGCAGACTCACCTCCAGCCCCTGAGAGCAGGTGGGCAGTGGTTTGTGACGGGGACACTGGCTCCGGCTGGGTATGAAGAAGGGGTCCACAGGGACGGGATGGGAGGAGCATCCCCATGAGGTGAAGACTTCCACCAGGTCCTCACGTCCGCAGCCCTGGGGCCGGTGTGCCGGTGGCTCACGCCCTGGAAGCTCGATTCCCCAAGTGCTGAAGGAGGAAGGACCCATAAGACCTCGGTCAGGTCTCAGGGGCACTGTCCTCAGAAGGGATCAGGCAGTTCTGTGGGACCCTGGTTGGTTCTCAAGAGAGGGTTATCCTAAGGCAGTGGCAGCCTCTCCATGCTCTGACTTCCTGTCTTCCCACGTGACCTCCCTCTCGCTGGTCCTCCCAACATCACCAAGCCACCTGCCTGAGGCTCTCACCAGGGCAGAACTGATGCCAGAACCATGTCTTCGAACCTACAAAACTGTGAGCTGCATAAACCTCTTTTCTTTATGCATCACCCAGCCTCAGGCATTTTGTTACAGCAACAGAAACCAGACTACACTCATTCCGGGGGGTATAACTCAGCAGTAGAACACTTGCCTAGCATGCACGAGGCCCTGGGTTCCATCCCCAACACTGCAGAAACAAGGAAGGAAGGACGGAGAGAAGAAGGAAGAAGTCAGAAAAATACAACAGCAAGCCACACTCAAAGCCTGACATAAATTTTTCCTCCTAATAGGTATTTGCTGGTTACCCCATTGATGAGTTCTTCCTCCTGATTATACACATCAGTCCAGCATCACAAAACTCTATTTTTAACCCTTAATCTCTGAGATTTCCACGTCTCCTTGGTCCACATCCCAGGTGACCGTTAGACATCCCTGGGTTTCCGTGGGCCAACTCCACTAACCCTCTCTGCGACTCTTGCCTTGGACCCCTGTGCCTAGATCAAGCTGATCTCTGGGTGTCTTCTCTTTATGACCAGTCTGCCAACAGAGGGACACAGAGCTCTACACCTGCCACTAGGGCAACTCTAGCCCAGCTCTCCAGGAAGCTCCGGCCAATGTAAGTGCACAAACAACTCCCGATTCACAGATAGAGGGGTGGAACAGAGAGGTTGGGTAACTTTCCCAAGGCCACACAGTCAGGCCTCCTGGTGCTGAGAGTGACTTGTCTCCAATACTGACTGCTCCCCAGTGGACCTAACCTCTCCAGAGTTGGCCCCTGAGCACACTGATGGGCTCAGATTAGAAAAGTCATGAAAAGCACAGAAGGTTGAGAGGACCCGGCCTCACTGCTAGCAAGTGGCCTGTGCTTTTTCACTGGAGTAGAAACCAGAACTCCCCCGACGTCTCCGGGGGCTGTGGAGCATCCGTGTCACCTGGGTATCACACCATGAGCCTGGGAGCTGCAGACTCTGCTTCTTGGGACATCTGGTATTTTCTCCTGGTTTCATATGGAATCTTCGCCACTGAACTCCCAGGGCAGGAACTGGGTCTGATGTCCTCCCGCTGCCTGACCCCCTTTTGGAGCGCCGTGGGGCTGGATGCACAGGTACGATTCATTCCGATTCTGGGGCGAGGTGAAATGAAGACATTCTCGAAGGAGATGAGCAGCCAGCCGTAGGCTCAAGGTGTCCAGCCCTGGGCTGCCCTCCTCCTGGTGTGCACCCTGCCTACTGGGCACCACGTGGGAGATCCCCGGGCAGCCGCCTGCTCCAGAGCTCAGGCTCAGCACGTGGGAGCCACAGTGGAAGGAAGGGCTTAGCCACGAATCCCCACTGCAGCGTCCCTCCTCTCATTAGCTACAGGGGACAGGTGACCAGGGACCTTTTGCTGAGCTTCCCCTGCCTCCCACACTGTTGGGATCCAAGCCCAGAGAGGAAGCCATTGTCCAGAGTGAAGGACGGTCCATTCAATGTGACACACACCCCAGTCAAGCCCTCCTCCACTTACAGATTCAGACTCAGGGAGGCACAGTGATCCCCCGCAGCTCACACAGCAACGGAGGGACACTAGACAAGCTGAGGTTAATCAGGTGAATCATCCCTGTTGGAAGAGGGCCTTGGCCAGTTCCCACCAGACAGCTCCGGGTTCCATCTTCTTTTTAAATTAATTATTATTTTCACCATACCAAGCATGGGCTCTCAGGTGATCATTTAATCCATGTGTACACTGTGTAATGACCAAATCAGGAAAGCTAACATTTCTTTTGGGTTGTAGTTGGACACAACACCTTTTATTTATTTATTTATTTATAGGTGGTGCTGAGGATCGAACCCAGGGCCTCATGCATTCGAGGCGAGCACCCTACCGTTGAGCCACAACCCCAGCCCCAGAGTAGTTGACATTTCTATCTCAAATATCTTAAAATATTTCGATGGACACAGAATAATCGGACATAGTTATGGGGCACGATCAAATGTTTTGAGACCTGTAACACAGGTCTGTGTTTGAATCTAGGTAACGAACATTTCCATTGCAAGTGGAGACTTCGAGCTTCTCCCTAGCTCTTCATGAAGGGTATGACAGGAGGGTCGGAGCTGTAGCTCCATGACAGGGGACTTGCCGAGCATGCATGAGGCTTGGCTGCCAGCGTCAGCCCTGTCAAAAGTAGAGAGAGGGTGGGGGAGACTGCCTCTTCCTTTCTTCCTTGGTGAATATTCACAGTGAACTCAAGTTCAAGCTTGGCTCTGGGGGCCGAGATCCCAGGAGAGTCGCTGGCCCTCTCTGCCCCAGCTTTCCCCATCTGTGAAATGGGCGGATTAACTGCACCTGCCCAAATAGTGCACGTGAAGGGCTTCCTACTTCGCCCACCCCAGCATCCTCCAGAAAAGCTGTGGTTGACATTCCACATGTCCCCTGAGATGGGAGACCGAGAGTGGAGACGCCTGAGACGGCCTGAATCTGACCAGATGGTATGCCTCTTAGACTGGAGGGACTTCTGGGGTCTTCTAAACCTCACAAGCTCCTGGCCCCTGACCGTCGGTCACCTCTGCACCCGCTCCACCTACAGACCCCACAGGGGACCAAGAGATCCACGCAGTAAAGAGGGATCCAGAGGGGATCTTCAAAACAAAGCCTCCTCCGGTCTCCAGCACAGGGTCTGGGCAGCAAGATGGGGCTATCCACCAGCCCAGGGCGTAGGCGGCGCTTTCTCTACGTCCTCACTGTTGAGCCTTTGAGCTGGGTAATCCTAGGTGGGAAGGGGTGGGAAGAACCGTCCTGTGCATGAGGGTGCTCCGGGGTGTCCCTGGCCTCCACCTCCTAGCCTCCAGTACGAACCTCCACCATGTCCATCAACCAAATGTGTCTCCCAACACTGCCACGTGCCTCTTAGGAGACAAAACCCCATTGATGTAAAAGAAGCTTTCTGGCCTAGGAAGGGACAGGGGTGGGGACAGACACTCTGGTGGATAGAAGGAAAAGAGAAGGGGAGGGGAGGGGTGGCGGGGATACCTGCTGGCCTTACAGGGGAAAGGGGATGTTTGACCCTTAACTGATCACATCGGTGCCCCCAGAGACGGGTGGGGATCTCCTGCCCCCCGTGCTCCTCGCCGAGGGCCCCCCTCCTCCTGTTTCTCTTAATAAGGGCGCGATTCCGTTCTGTAAATATGGATGGTTTTCTGTAGACAAGGCCCCTCTTGCGTTCGGTTCCAGTGGCCCTTTGGTGAATCTGGAATGTCGTCATTACTTAATATCTGGCTGTTGGCGGCCACCGCCGACTGGCTCTCACCGGGAGCCTGGGTCCATCATCTCGATTCGTCCTCGGAGCCCCTGGGAGCTCTGGGTTTCTTTTATCATTGCCACTTTACCTGGTTTACAGATGACCAGAGTGAGCCTCAGTGAATTCCATAACCAAGGTGCGGTTACCTGGCTCGGGCCGCTCTGGGGAGAGGAAAGGAATGAAGGGGGGAATAGACAGTCCCAGGTGGACGTGTGCAAACCTACGGGATGTGGAGGTCTCCCCTGCTCAGCTACGGACAGCTGGGGGGAGCAGGGGCAGCTGGGTAAAGCTCCTTCACCTTGGACCCTCAGCCACTAGCACAGCCCCTGGCACACAGTAGGTGCCCCAGACATGGTTACCAAGTGAGCAAACAACGGAGGGTGCTTTTTGAACATCTCGTTTACCTTTAGATACACCACTCCCCCAGCCCAGTCCCATAGTGGCTCCAGGTTTTGTTCTGGGGCTCCAGGGGAGGGATGAGGAACGGAGACGCGTCTTTGTAGAATGTTTTCATTACGTAAAGGAAGGTTCCCCTCTAGGGTCACCGTGACCACGGTGGCCCAGATAGAGCCTCTGGACAGGAGCTCTGTGGGAAGCTTGGTCAGCCCCGACCCTGGGAATGGGGTGACTCCGAGACTTGGCTTCCCACCCTCTGCCTTCTGCATCCATTCCAGGCCCAACAGAGTAGATGTGCTTTCTCAAAGAGGACGGCCACTCTCCCAGGACACACTGTCCTTTATAAAGAGGAAAGAACGCAGCCTCCATAGCACCAGCCAACAAGCAGGCTGCTGCCCTCTCCCCCAACTCCCAGCACCCCCAGGAGGCAGACACAGCTCCTGCCCCGTGGACAGAGATTCCCAGAGGCTGCGCAGCTGGGCTGGGCGGTCAGCATCGGAGCTGGGCCAGAAGCCTCCCATCAACAGGTAGGAAAAGAGCTCCTGACCGACAACGTGAGATCGTAACAGATGAGGCTCATCTCTTTCCTTGCACCGTCTTCTCCCCAGCCCTGGGACATCCTGACCCTCTCCTTCTCTCCCATCCCAGGCTCTGACACCGATTAAACCCACCAAGGTGATCTCTCCCGGACACTTTAGGGGACAGACACAGACTTTGACCCCCACTCCACAGACTCAGAAACTGAGGCCCAGAGAGGCTAAGTGACTTGCCCAAGGTCACATAGCTAGTGAAAGGTGTCACCAGACTCCAGCCTAGGAGAATAGGGCCCAGAGGCTGGGCTGTCCATGGACTGTGTCCCCTCCACCACAAGCCGGGCTGGCAGGCTTTCCAAAGCTGAGTGGTTCCCATGTCTTCCTGGGCTTCCTACTGCCACCCTCTTATCTGGACCCAACTGAAGGTGAGCCACCTGAGAACAAGTGAAAGCCACCCTCCAAGGCCATCACCCCATTTCCCTTCCCTGACTCAATCCTGTACCCAACCTGCAGATTCCCCACTCCCGCCCCAAGGACTGTGTTCTCTTGGGGTCCCTTAAGCAAGATTTTTCCTCTTCTTTTATCCAAAATGGGAATGCACACAGTTAGCGGCAGACTCCAGAAGATGGACCAATAAAGCACAGTCCTTCTTCAGCTCTGCCCATCCATCTCCACCTACTGCTGCATCTCTGAGGCCATCCATGAGCTCCATCATTATTTGTTCATCCAAAAAAATATGCACCAAACAACTATGTTCCAGTACCTAGCTGGGCATTTAGGGGTTAAACAGTGGACACGATCTACAGTCTCTCTGCCCTCAGGGAATGGATATTTTATTAAGGAAGACAGATAATATGCAACTAAACATATTATCAGGATGATTCTAAGCCAGGCATGGTGGTGTAATCCCAGCTACTCAGGAGGCTGGGGCAGGAGGACCACAAGTTTGAGGCCAGCTTCAGCAATTCAGTGAGACCCTGCCTCAAGATTAAAAAAAAACACAAAGGGTCAGGAGGTGGCTCAGTTACAACTGGATTGGATCCCCAGTAGTACAAACTAAAAACAAATAGGATAAGTCTAGATATTAATAAGGGCTACAAGGGCTGGGGTTGTGGCTTGGTGGTAGAGCGCTGGCCTCCCATGTGTGAGGCATTGGGTTTGATTCTCAGCACCACAAACAAATAAATGACTCAAATAAAGGTTCATCCACAACTAAAAAAGAAATTTTAAATAAGGGCTATAAGAAAAATAGAGACTGCAGAGGGACTGGGGAGGGAGTGTTTTTAAGTAAAATGGTCAGGAAAAAGACTTCGTTAAGGACTTGACATTTGAGCTGAGACCTCAGTGATAGAAAGGAGCCAACCCTGTAAGGATCAGAGGGCAGAAGAGCAAGCCAAGCGCAAAGGTCTGGAGGTGAGAAAAGCGAGGCCTGTGTGAGGCCCAGCAGGGGGGTGAATGTGCAGGGTACAGAGATAGGAAGGGGGAGCCCAGGAGGAGAGGTGGGCAGGAGCCAATCACAAAGAGCCCTTCACACCAGGATGAGGAGTATGGATTGTGTTCTCAGTGCAACGGGAGCTGCCGGAGGGTTAAAGGCAGAAATGACAAGATCTGATTTATGATTTTAAAATATAACCTTAGTTATAGTGTAGAGAATAGATGGAAGAGGAGGCAAGCATTAGAGGAATGGGCGACCTGGTCAGGAGGAGGCTGCTATAAAACAGATGAGCTGGGGTGGCTGAGACCAGAGTGCTAACGCAGGAAGGTGAGGAGCAGGCGAGTTGGGATGTGCGGGGGAGGCAGAGCTGGCTGACTCCGCTGACGGATTGGACGGGAGGCAGGAGAGGAGCTGCGGTGGGGGAGGGGGGTCCGAGACGACTCCCAGGTATGAGCCTCACAGAATTTCACACTGAGCTGGTCCCATTGGTGGGGGGGAGAGCCACCCGACCCCACAAAGGGACAGGCCTCTCTTCTCGCCATTATTTCTTGCTTTCAGAGTTACCACTAAAGCTCACTTCCAAACACAGACCACAAGCCAAGGTGGTCTGGGAAACCAAAGAGACTCTGCTTTTTAAAAAGTGATCAGTCTCACCGCTGGTCCATCCCCGGTGCAGCCATGTGTGTGGCTCCCCTGTAAAGCATGGAGTATCATAGCAGGCACAGGATCCAAAGCCCCCCAAACCTGGATAGCAACACAGGTCCTTTCTGTGTAAACATAGGTAACAATAAATGTTTCAGAGCCTCCGTTTTCCTCGTCTATAAAATGGGTCCAGAATAAACATCGACTCTTTTTTCAGAGTTGCAGTGAAGATCAAGGAATCCAATGCACATTGTGATCACTCAAAAAAAAAATGACTTTATTATCATTTTTCTTATGCCTTACTACCCAAGGTGAGGGCTTCTCTTATGACACATTGAGGTTCTGTGTTCTGAGAGGCTGAAAGGCTTGTGACCTCAAGGCTTTGGTCTTAATTACAGGTCTAAGTGTATTTGGATAAGAAATTAACAGTCCGGATCTGCAGGAACTGGAGTACCATTGTCCCCATCCCACAGATGCAACCTCTTGTTACAAATGATCCCAGTTGGAGAATTCAGGTTATTTTGCCTTCATGGGCAAAGAAAATATCTACAATATTCTGTGGAGAACCAGCCAGTTGTATGCCACTGAATTAACGGGGAACCCTCTCCATATGTAATGGTGATGTCAACAGCTGGACTTGGCTGACACCTCTGCAGTGGGGAGGTTTGAAGGGTAGTGAGAAGATCAAATAAAGAGGGGCCCATGGGGCCTCGGGGCTCCCCGGGAGGCAGTGCATCTATGAGATGCCACTGGGAACAAACCCATGTGCACGAAATGGGTGCTCTTTCCCAGGGAGAGAGTTTGTGATTGTTCCTCTCCCTAGCACACAAGCTCCCCTAGATGGGTGCCACATGCAAATTTGAACAGAGGTGTGGACACTTGCTGGGCACTTAGATAACACCTAGAATGTTTAGAAAATGAAGCACCAGATGATCCCTTTGTGTCCAAACTTTCCAAAGGCATCATGTCCCTCTGAGTGATCCCAAAGGTCGCTATCCCTGAAGCTCTCATCTCTGCCTCAAAGGGTTAAGCCAACTTATGTCCCTTACTGGGACCCTCACAAAACCTCTTTCTTTCCTCCATTAGGCAGGTGCCTTTGTCTCCTCACCTTCCCGTGCAGCCACCAAGCCTTCCAGCTCCTAGATTTTTCTACCCCAGAAATTAAAGTGGCAGGGATCTGGTATTCCCCAAACCAAAATTTCAAATCTAAACTCCTGGCCTCCTCTTCACAATAAGTCAATGGGCAGATTCGTGGTATTCACGACAGTTTCGTTCTATTGTTTACCACGTGAATTTTCATTTCTTGGGAGGGTGGGGAAGAGCTACTTGTGTCTTTTATGGAACATAGTTAAAATGAGCCTTCCTTACAGAATTTATCTAAGCAACAAGAAATCGTTTCTTAATCAATCGTTTCATCCTTTGAGATTGCATTCTATATTGGCCCGAGTATAGGACACGGTTCTAAGGAGAGGCAAAGGGAAAAGGGGTGAAATACATTCAAGGGGCGGCAGGAGTCACAAAGTGAAGACGCAAATCAAGGATCCCTGGGGAGCAGGCCGACTGCAGCAGCCCCTCGCCCCCAAGGCGGTGCGGAAGGTTCAGCACCGCGGACAGCTCCCGGCTCCGGCTCCCGGCTCCTGTCTTTGTCTAGGTCCAAACTCCGGCGCCAGTGCAGACCCTGCAGCCGCCACAGGCGCGCCCCTGCCTCGTGCGACAAACCTGCTTAGGAGAGAAAGAGACAGAGAGCAGAGCAGGGCGGTAGAAGCCTTTTTCTATCCTCTTCCCGCCTCCTCCGAACTTGGCCCTGACCCCATCCCACTGCATCAGAGGGGTCGGTGTTAACTTGGGTTCACCGGGAACCTCGCTTGTGTCTACCTGGTATTGGGGTGAGTGTTGGGGGCCGGGGGTCTCCATGGCGAGGGCAGATTTGGTTTGGAATTCGTTTCAGTGTTACTGCCCGAGGCCCCAGCCACGTCCCTAGACAACACCTCGCCTTGGATTAAAACAAAAATACAAACATAAAAGGCACACACACACACACACACACACACACACACACACACACACGGCGATGTCTAGCGCTTCGCGGGTGCGTCTCCCGGCACCGCACAAAAGCCGGGTCCAGCTGAGCTTTTCGCCCCAAGACCCGAAACCTCAAATCCAGGGGAGGGAAAACCAAAACTCCGAGAAGCCAGATAGGATGACACCGCGCGTCTTCCAACGCAGCCACGTCCCCCTAGAGAGGGGCGATGGGTGCATGGGACGAGCCTGTGCACCTCCCGTGCCCCAACGCCGCAGCGCTGCTTCTCTCTTGGCCGGCAAAAGCGTCTGGCTCCGAGTTCAACACGCCACCGAGGCTGCTCAAAATATTTGTTTTTTATGGGTCATTTCGTAGGATCCAGGATAAAAAGGGATTTCTTCCCACGTTCTGCTCAGCCAGAAACCTCTCCTCCCCCAGGATGTGGAAAACGCGAGCTCGTGAAGTTCGCTCTCCAAATCCCACACCCACCTGCGTAAACACACACACACACACACACACACACACACACACACGCTCTCTAGCCCGGGGTCAATGAAGTTCTGCGCCTCCGCCGAGCTTGGAGAAGTAGGCGGCCACGCTCCCTTTCCATTCTCCGGAATCCGTTCCCCCAGAGGAGCCCCCGGGCAGGGGCAGAAGGGCAAAGTAACTTTAAGAACGAACCGCCGGCATGGGGGTCTGCAAATGCGTTGGTAGGAAAGAAAGGATTCTTTGCAGACCCCCTGAAGCTTGGGGCCCGCCTTTGGGCATCGCAGGGCGCAAGGAGACCTCAGCCACCAACCAACCAGCCCTGAGATCCCCCAATCGAGGTGAATTCATTTGTACTCGCCTCCAAGATAAGGCACCTCACCCCCCCCCCACAAACACACACACACACACCCCTCCAAAAAATCCCTGAATTTTTTTTTTTCTTCTAAACAGAATTCTGCCCTCCCCGCCCTCCTCCCCAAGAAACCTGCGGGGGAGAAAGGCCACCGCGCAGGCTGAGCAGCTCGGAGGAGTTTCCGAGAACGCCCCGTCCCTGCTGCGGTTCCTGCGGAGCAGAAGGGCGCACAGCGGGATAAACATACTCGCCTTGGGAGGAAAGAGCTGGGGTCGCCTTCCCTGGTCCCCTCCCCCCTCCCTGGATCCGCCGCGGTGGGCGCCTGGGGGGGGTGGCCGCGCCCCCACACACACACCAGCCCGCTGTGGCGCGCAGGGTTCAGCCCCGCTGCTGTGTAAACCGCCGCTTTCCGATGCAGATTTCCCTTTTAACACCTTCTAAACAAAGGCTAATGAGGCCACTGCATTACTCTATCAACACACAATCATTAGCAACCGAGAAATACACACACGCATACACACGGGCGCGCGCGCGCACGCACACACACACACACACACACACACAGCGCGGGCTGCCAAAGTCGGGCGAATTCTAAAGGAACCCATATTAGGCTAACAAAAAGGAGGTAGGATATGGAGGGGCGGGGAGAGGGAGTAGGAGAGAATGGAGGGGGGAGGGGAAGGGAGAGAGGGAGAGAGAGAGAGAGAAAGAGAGATGCGCTATCAAAACAGAAAAATATAATAAAGACTAAGAGAACAGAGGAGAAGCAAGACGAAGACTAGCTAGTTGCAGAAAGAATGATGAGAAAGTCCAGGGACCCTTGTATCTGAGATGAGGAGAATGGAGTGGAACTGTGGGCATCTTCTTACCAATAGCTCCCAAGGCCTGGTGGATGGCCTCCATCTCAGGTACACTCAACAGGGCCAGGAGGCCTGGCCACAGCCTCCTCCAGCCTCAGATGCAGAAGGACTGGGCCACTCCAGGCCCAAGCCCTAGACAAGGAAGAGGAGAATCTCAGCCATGGTCAGGGCTCACCCAGGGCTAGAGCAGTGCTGTTGGCCGCCTGGAATCTACTTCACCAAACAGGGTAGCCAGGGCCACTCTGGGACACGTGTGGGTCTTTCCCTCTCTGAATAAAACCCCAGACTTTCCCTCACAAGTGGAGGGACTGGACTGCACCTTTCCTTTGATGTCAACAAGATCCCCCTTTTGTCCTCAGGGGTCTATACAGACTGCACCTTCCCAGAAACTGGAGCAGGAGTTTGGCCCTGAGGATGAGCGCCCAGGAGTGAATGCAGCCTGCTGGTGCTGGTCCAGCAGCCTGAGTTGTGGAACTGCTTGGGGGTACCTCCGGGGCCGGACGGGGCTTGCAGGAAGGAAAAGGACCTCAGTCCCTGCCCTGGGTGGTTGGGATCTGAAATCCCAACAAGCTATTCAGATCAAAGCTGAATTCAGGCTCAGACACGGCCTCCTCACCTGCTCCAACTTGGAGATGTGGAGCCTGGAGAAGGCTCAGACCCCCAAAAGTTGACCCAGCGGGTATTGTCCCACCCCTCACCCTCTGGCCCAGCAGTTCCTCTTTAAAGTTCAAGTTCTGGACTGGGCTTGAGTTCAGACCCAGGAACGCCCCTTCCTGGAGCTGGAGTGAAAGTCTTGGGGAAGGAGTGAACTTGTGGAAGGGTCCCCGGCAGCTCTCCCAAGGAAAGAGGGAAGAAGGAGGGAAGAAGTGGAGAGAGGGGGAAGGGAGGGGGAGGGATTCCCTGCCTTTTTTGATTAAACGTCCCAGGTCGGGCCTGCCCAGTTAACGAGACCGTTAATTAAGCCGTGCCCAATTCAACTGTCAGGAAGGCCCTGCGCCCCGCAGAGAGGTTCTGGAAATCAAGCCGTCCACGGTGGTGCGCGAGTCCAGGGTTCCACGCAGGCGGGCACCCGCTTCCATCTGGAGACCCGAACCCTCACCCACTCCGCCCTCGCCATCCCTTCAGCGTCCCTGCGCGGACACCTAGTCCTGAACCCACGCCCTGACCCAGGCATCACAGCCCTGGGCCGTGCACTCCGGTCTGCTTGGGTGCACAGGATCTCAGAGTCCTCCGGCAAAACCCAACTCCCGAGGACAGAGGTTGGGGACCCAGTCTGCCGCCTCCGCTCGCCGGATCCCGCCAGAGCGCCAAACCAGCCACCAGCGGCTCGGGCCTGCAGGCGGCGGGCGCAGGCTCCACGCCCACTCCTACTCCGGGGCAGATTCCCGCCGGCGGCGGGCCGTGCGCTGCGGCGCGGCGGGACGCTGAGTGTGTGTGCGCGGCGCGGCCTATATTTACACCCCAAACAAAATAATTACACTTTTGTCGGAGGGAGAAAGCCAGTGATTAGGCGCGGGCTCTTTGCGGCAAAACAGTTTCTCAGTGGTACACCAGTATAATTTTTCACGGCTGGCTGAAATCAAAGAGGGGAGGTAATGAATCCGGCGAGCAATTTAAATTTACAATTTGTAACGCCGCCGCCGCCGCGCAGACCCGGCCGAGAGCGCAGCTCCCAGGCGCTCGCTGCGTTTGTTTAATGTTAAACCGCGCCGGCTCTTGGGGTGGGGGGGGGGAGTTCGTGTGCGAGTTGGGGGTGGGGAGGCGGTAACGATCGAAGTCGCGAGAGGACCCGCTGCTTCGCCCGAGATACCGAGGGGAGAAGGGAGCGAGGGGCGCGCCCCCTAGATCCCCCCCAGCCACCGCGGCCCCCAGCGCGCGCGATCTTCAAAAGAAGCAGGCCACTCGAGGCTATTCAAAGGGAGGGAGTGCCCTTAAAAGGGACCAGGAGAACCACTAGCCGCCGGTGAAGCCCTGGTCCCCGTTTCTGCAGAATCCCCCAGGCCGGCGACTCCCCGATCAGGAGTACAAGGCGTGCAACTGAAATGTCCTCCTCTTCCACCTGAGGAAAAGGCGGCTCGGAACGGCCGGAGGAACTCTCCTTCCGGCCACTGCTCCGAGTCCCTGGCTGGAGGAGTCCAGGAAGGTACCCGATGCCCCACCTCAGCTGCCTTAAAACTCTCACTTGGGGCGGGTGTGCAGCCTCCTCGCCCGTAATTAATTACCGAACTCAAGGGGGAATATGCAAACCGCAGATTACTAACTCTACAGGGCTTAAGTGATTGGAAACAGATTATTATCTTGTTTGTCTTTTGTCTGTTTTACTTATCCCGCCGCCGTCTGTCGAGTTGTAATGTTGATACTCTTTACTCTAGGAGGAAGATTTTTATATAGTAAATTCCATCAACATCTTGTATAAGTGACATTGCGTCTCCATGCATTACCCTGTTAAGACACAAGCGGTTTATTAGTTACATATAGGAGGGGATTTCACTGCCTGGTCGCCATCTGTTAACGCTGCTGGGGCGGGATAATGCCTCTAATCGTTGGTCTGCCGGCGTTTGGGGATGCTGTGGACCGGGGAAGGTGATGGACTGGTGAAAGCAACACAGGCTTCCAGGCATGGAGGGGCAGCGAGGGTGGGTAGAGCCGTTCCTGGAACTGAACTTGGGCTGTGTGGAGGGCGAACCCCTAGAGGTGGGCAGTGCTTCGACCTGAGCAGATTCTGCTCTAAGAGCTGAAAGATCAGACCAGGGCTTCTGGAAATAGAACCCTCTTCTGCAACCAGGGATTCAGCACAGGGTGACCCACCCCTATCCAGGCTCAGGGGGACCGGGGGCAGCTGCTGCTCTCTGCTAGCCGTCCCTATCTTGCGACCTACCTGGCCTGCCATTGCGCAGTGGCTAAGGCCTGGCTGTGCATTGGAGAAGAGGGAGGGAGGATTTGTCAGAAAGAGTCGGAAAGAGCTAAGCGACACAGGCTGAGCGTGGACCCAGCGGGGCTGGGGAGGCACACCGATCTGGGTCCTTGAATTTTTTGTGAGGTCTCCATGGAGTGTGAACTCGGGTGCCTAGTCTGGAGCAGAAGAGGCTCCCGGGTAGAGAATTTGATCACCGTAGAGGGTATGAGTGGGGGTGTGAGACTTCTCCCCACACCCCCAAATCTGTACGGAGGGGGGGCACAATGAGAAAAGTCACTCGCAGCATTAGCCAGACGCTGGACTCAGAAAGCAGCCCCGGCAGAGAGGAGCTGAGGGAGACAAAAAGAGAAGGAGAAAATAGAGGGAAAGGGGAGGGAGAAACCGGTAAGGGAGACAGAACAGGCGCCTGGCCTGAGAGCCAGCCAGAGCCTGGAACAGAGAGGTGAGAGCTGGAGCCTTGCTCGCTCGATGAGACAAAGACGGAGAAGGCAGCAGGCGGCCGCACACTTCCCAGGAGCTGGGGCCTCTCCCGTCCTCTCTGGGTTCTTTTTTTTTTTTTTTTTTTTTTTTTCATCTATGCCCTGCCAGAGCTCAAGGACCATTCATGCCCCAGGCGGGCAGAGCCAGGTGCTACCAGAAACTGCAGTTTCCTTTGAGGCTCTCAGAGCCTCTCTCAGCTGGGCCTAGGAGGCCAAGTGAGAGCGACTCTTCCTGAGCCAGAAGCCTCACTACTGCTCTATGTAGTGCCTGTCCCCGGCCAGACAGAGGGTGAGGGCACAGTACTGGCAAGCAGAAGCAGCCCGTTTGGACTCCTCTTCCAGAGGCCCAGCTGGTGGGTCAATGACTCACCAGAGACCAGCACCCAAGGGTTCTCTGTCACCAGTGAGACCTTCTCCTCTAGAAACTGTGGGGGGACAACGCTTGACCTGACTGGGAACTAGGGAGAGAGAAGCATCTTTGTGCTCCAACACAAAAACCTCACTCCTCCCAACCCCTGAAAGGTAAACACTACTAGGAGCACACACAAATACAAACACCCTCCCCGACCTAGAGGAGTCACATAAACAAAAATTTGCTGTCTGAACACACAAACAGGCACCCAGATCTACAAAATTCTGCACTCCAAATGCCCAAGCCAGACCTCAGTCACACACAGGGAGGGTCTAAAACCTGCAGAGTCTCATCTACATACACACACACACACACACACACACACACACACGCTCAGATTTTTTAGAGTGTACTTTCACATCAGTGTTAACACGCACACATAGAAATAATCTTCCACAAACACACTGACACATACACACATCCCCACATTCATGCTGCCTCACGTAAGCACACATACACACACACACACACACACACACACCAAAACGCACACACTCACACACAAATATTAGGAGGACCATACGCAGTTATAAACATGCATTTTTGCACACACACAGAAAAACACATACCAAAATGCACTCCCAAAATGAACACACTATAAACTGATGAAAATATTGCAACCTCCAAACAGCAAATATACACTAACAAGCTCAGGGAGTCCACCCAAACAAACATTTGATGCCAAGTCTTGGCACAACAGTCTTCTGGGCCCAAGCCCTACCCATCAGCCCTCTTATGAACGCAGCCCTCCCACCAACCCACTCTGAGCAGCCCAGGAGCAGAACAAATATCTGAGAGACACAGTCCCATCCTCCCCAGCTTGGAGGCTCCTGAGGGTGGCCCGGATGGCCTTCAAGAGGAAAAAAAAAAAAAGCCCTGGTCTCTTCTCATCCCTCTCAAGCCCACACACTCCCCCCCCCCCCAGACCTGCAGGGACACATACAAGCACACATATTGCCCACAAACTCAGAGTCTTGTGGAGCTAGGAAAGCCCGGGGCTGCTCCTCCCGAGTCCTGTGAAGGGCCAAACTTCACACACAGCCGCCCGCTGGTGGGATGAGTGAGAACAGTGCCCAAGTAACCCCCAGCCTCTCTGCTCCCGTGGGGCCACCCACTCACCTTGGCGCCTGGACCTACTGATCTGGAATCTGGAAGGTGTGGCGGGAAAGGAGAGATGTGGTGAGGGTCACCTCTGAGTCTCTGAGTTGCCTGAGTGGAGACCCATCCAGGGTGGACCTCACCGCCCCCCTCTACAACTCTCTGAACTGAGTGACCGCTGCGCTCAGGCCTGAAACTCTGGCGTAGGGGATCAGGCGACACACACACACATACACCGCCCCAACCTGGGTCTGGGCAGAGGCCTGGGCCCTGTGGTCAGGCTGGAAAAGCTCCCCAAGCCGCGTGGCCTCCACTCTTTCCATGAGAAAGGCCCGGCTGGGCCCCAGCTTAGTGTATGACAAAAGAATCCAGAGTCCAGAGAACCGCGTTGTCGCAGCTCCAGGGCTCAGACCCCGGGGGCACCGGAGTGCAGAAGTCCAATGGGGGTGGGGCTGGGCAGGGGAAGGGGAGGCGGACTAGAGCGCGCTCCGGGCCTCGGGCAACTTCTGCAAGTTCCAGGGATGGCAAAACGGGAAGGGAGGCCCCTCCCTGACTAGGCCTTGAAACCCCGGCCCCCAAATATTGGCGAGGAGAGAGGAAGAAAAAGTCCGTGTTCGTGTCGCGCGCCCCGCACCCCTCCCCCAGCCCCAAACTGGAAGGTAAATACTTACTTAGCCTCCGAACCAGGTAGAAGCTAATACTCAACAATACGGATGCCTTGTTTTTTTTGCTCTGTCCGGACCGCAACGCTGTAGCCAATTTAGATATGCTATAAATTTAAGAGGTTGCCATGGCCACGGCGCGCCCATTGGCCGCTGGGCCCCCTACGTGCCGCGCCACGTCACCAAATCTGAATAAGGATGCGCGAATTAGGCGGCGGCCAGACAAAGATGAGGATCGGGACCGCTTGAAAGTGGGGGAAAGTGCCGGCGCCTTCGCCACCGGGGAAAGCCGCCCGGCAGTGCCGAGGCCAGCAGCCACCGGAGACACCTGGGGGAGCCCGGAACAGGCGCCGGGGCGCGCGCAACTGGGGCATGAGGTTGTGAACGCCGCCCCCCACCAACCCACTCTGGGCAGCCCAGAGCCAGGGCAGAGATCGTCCAAGGACTTGACTGGCTGAGTCTAGGTCCGGACCGGACTCGCCGGGCGGCGGCGGCGACAAGAGGCGGAGAACAGCCGCGGGGCCCCGAGGCCCAAGGGCCAGCGGCCCCTAGGGACGGCGAGGCGGCGGGAGCCGCCAGGGCGCGGGGCTATGATGGTGCACTGTGCCGGTTGCGAGCGGCCCATCCTCGACCGCTTTCTGCTGAACGTGCTGGACCGCGCGTGGCACATCAAATGTGTTCAGTGCTGCGAGTGCAAAACCAACCTCTCGGAGAAGTGCTTCTCGCGCGAGGGCAAGCTCTACTGCAAAAATGACTTCTTCAGGTAAGAGCCCGCCCTGCCCGCGCTCCACCAGGGCGCAGGGGAAGGGGGACCAGGTTGCCCATCTCAGCCTCCCGGGCTCACGAGCGTAGCGAGGAGCAAAGGCCCTCTGCTCACTGTCCTCGGTCCCGGAAAGGGCTGAGCCCAGGCGGAGAAAGAAGGACGCGGCCAGCTGCCCGGCCTGCCCTGCCCCTCCAGGGGGTCGGTGCAGAGGGCAGGGGAGGAAGCCCTGACAAACTTGCTCTCCATCCGTCCCTTCCCCTGCCCAACGCTGCAAGCCCAGGACACACGCGTCAAGCCCCATTCAAGGGAGAACGGTTCTCCCCAGAGTTAGGGGCCGCTGGAGGCTTCTCCCTTCAGCAGAATGCAGAAGACAGGGTGCCCTCCTGGACACTGAGAAACTTCCCCGCTCCACAGGAAGGTCGGGAAGGTCGGCCCTGGCTACAGGCAGAAGGAATTTGCCCTCCCATTCCCCCAACCCCTTAAACATTGCCTCCCATGTTGAACAGCACCAACGAAATGGAGGCTGAGAACCGGGATCTTGGAGGTCTAGCCGGGGCTGTGGCACCTACCTCCCGATCTGTTTGGGGCCCACAGGCCAGGACGGCTCACTTCTCTGGGCCTCAGTTTCCCCAGTTGGGAAAGCTGAGGGACAGCCTAGAATCCTGCAGGGCTGGGTTTTGGGCAGCTTAGCCTGCCTGCTCCTACTGGGCACCAGAGCCAGCTTTGTGAGTGCAAATTCCAGGCGCTGAGGGAAGGGCGGGTGTGATTAGCAACACAGAGAAAGGCAGCCTGCCGGCCCCAGCACCCGGCACCAGGGAATTTGAATAGGAGAAAATGTCAGCCGCGCCTTTACACGTGTAAACTCCCCGGCCCCAGGCCCGCGCTGCTAATGTGGCGGTGCTTGCAAAGCGCCTAATGATTTTTGATAAGGTGCATATGGCCAATTACGCTGCCGGATAAGGCCAAAAGTGACTTATGGCTTCTAATGCCCTCACTACATCAATGTCACCCAAATTCACCCTGTTTAGAGACATGGGTGTGAGTGTATGTGGGGTCCCCAGAGTCCTGAGCCCTCCCCCCACACACACCCTGCACCTCACCCCTCCCGTTGGGAGCTTACACTACCCGTCCTGGGGGAGGCCTCTTTCTTCCTGAGTGCAAAGCCAGGGAGAAAAGGAATTAGCTCTGGAAGTAGGGAAAGAGGGAATCCATGTCCTGGCCTGCAGCATTCTGGAAGGCTTTCTGGTCACATTCTCCTGCTCCCTGCCAGGGCCAGAGGTGGGGGTGGGGCTGAAACTCAGTCCCTACCCCGATTAGGTCCTGCTGTCCACAGCTCCCAGCTAGATCCAGCTGATTCCATGGTTCGGAAAGGAAAGGCTCCAGTTTGTGCTGGGAATTAGCAGAAGATTCCCTCCTTCTTGCTCAAGTCCAGCCCTGGAAAGGGGCTCCCCACCCCCACTGCTAGGGCCAGCTGGCCAGACAGATTGGCCCTACCTGGGCCTCAGAAGACTAGAAGGGATCCAGGAGGCAAAGCAAAGATGTGATCCCAACCCAGCCTGCCAGACCTCGAGAGCATGGACTCCCGGGGCAACCCAAACAGATCCAGCTGGGATGTGGGGGACAAGAAGGCATCTTGGGATGCTCTGAGCTGTGACTTGGTTTCAGGCTGCACCCACCGCTCCCTGCTTCACAGCCCAGTCTGAATCAACCCCCTAGAGACAGGACAGGTCCCCATCCCCAAAACAGCCCAGTCCATTTGTCCCACTTCTCCTGCTCTAGACAGGGAGGACAGAATTAGGGTTCTGTTGCACAGAGGTGGAAATAGAGGCCTTTGGAAAGCCGTGGCAATGGGAAGGAATCAGGGGGACTGGACACTAGGCCCACCTCAATGTGACTGACACCTTGTGTCCCACAGGCGTTTTGGCACAAAGTGTGCAGGATGCGCACAGGGCATCTCCCCCAGCGACCTGGTGCGAAAAGCCCGGAGCAAAGTCTTCCACCTCAACTGCTTCACCTGCATGGTGTGCAACAAGCAGCTGTCCACGGGTGAAGAGCTCTACGTCATCGATGAGAACAAGTTTGTGTGCAAAGATGACTACCTGAGCTCCTCCAGCCTCAAGGAGGGCAGCCTCAACTCGGGTATGGAGGCCTCTGCCTTTCCCTGGCCGGTGGCCCTAGCACACTCCTGGGTCTGGCGCACTCTGCCTCCCCTGGTTCCCGGGTCTGTACTGGGCTCAGAGCTCATCATCCTAACTCACCGGCTGAGCCGTTCTAGGGTCGGGAGAGGGTTATTAAAGACCCGGGAAGACAGGACATTCTGAGCCTGTCCTGCAGGGAAGCTGGGTGCACCCTCCTCCAATTCAGGAGCCTTTTCCAAGTTCTCCTCCCTCAAATTTGAAACTGCACAATTCACTCTCTGTCATTTGGGATCCTGGCAATTTCTAGATGCATTGGGAGGACATTCTCTGGGATTTGGAGGAAGGGCGGAAAGGAAAGGAAGTGGAAGGGGGGCTGCACACTGCTCTGTCCCCTCTCCAAGAAGGTGGGTTTTCTAGAGAGCGTGCCCTCTGTACCCGGACCCCAGCTGAGATGGGCCGAGATTGAGTAGGGAGGTTTCAAAGGCCCAGCCCCGCCTGGAGAGAGTGGGCGGGCGCCGGGTGGGGGGGGGGGGAGGGGCTGTCGCAGGTTCGGGAGGGAACCCTGCGCAGGCCGGCGGTAGCTTGGTCCGGGTGGAACTGGCCGCTGACGACTGCTGTCCCCCTTCCCAATCCGTCCGCCCGCAGTGTCATCCTGTACGGACCGCAGTTTGTCCCCGGACCTCCAGGACCCCCTGCAGGACGACCCCAAGGAGACGGACAACTCGACCTCGTCGGACAAAGAGACGGCCAACAACGAGAACGAGGAGCAGAACTCGGGCACCAAGCGGCGCGGCCCGCGCACCACCATCAAAGCCAAACAGCTGGAGACGCTCAAGGCAGCCTTCGCCGCCACGCCCAAGCCCACACGCCACATCCGCGAGCAGCTGGCTCAGGAGACTGGACTCAACATGCGTGTCATCCAGGTGCGGCCGGGATCGGGTCACTCCTCTCCATCGGTACTAGGGAGCGGGGCCCGGAGTCTCTTCGAAAGAAGCCTCCACCCAGCCTCCTCGTCTAAGAAACGTGCAGGGTTCTGATCTAGGGTCAGACAGTGCACCCGAGGTCGGGGACAGCTGGGCACCGCCCGAGGTGGGGAACTTGGAGCCAAAAGAGTCAGTCCCGCCCCGCTGCCCTCCTGAAGATGTCACAGTGGACCTGGTCACTTTGCCTCTCTGAATTCCGCTCCCCACCCTGTTCAGCGAAGGTTTTAAGCCTCTTTGGGGTCCAGGACCCCCCTCCTTCCCTCCCACCCTCCCATCTTCCCAGCGAAGAAAAGCTATGCCCGGCCCCAACCGATGCGCTGGCAGACAGACAAACGGCCAGAGCCTGGCTGGCTCCGGAGCCGGGGCAAGAGCTTGCCGGGCGGGAGGCCTTTATAAAGCCGTCAGGCCGCGGGCGAGCGGAGGACCGGGAAGCCCAAGTCTTTATGAGTCGCCCCACGGGTCCGCGAAATCCTTCACCCTTGGCTGGTTCGCCGAGGCCCTTCTCCACCCCTACCGGCCTAATCCGGCCGGGCCCCCGCCTCAAGGGAGTCCTGGCGCGCAAAAGGCGCTGGGCTCCAGCAGGGGCAGCCCGGGCAGGGGGAGGAGCGAGGGCACCCCTGACCCCAAGCTCACAGCCCCAAATTCCTCCCTAGGTGTGGTTTCAGAACCGACGGTCCAAAGAACGCCGGATGAAACAGCTGAGCGCGCTGGGCGCCCGGAGACACGCCTTCTTCCGGAGTCCACGGCGCATGCGTCCGCTGGGGGGCCGCTTGGACGAGTCCGAGATGTTGGGGTCCACCCCGTACACCTACTATGGAGGTAAGGGGCGCGCGGGGAAGTACGGCTCCACCCCCAGCCGCACTGTTGGGCACCTGGGTACACCCTTCGCTTTCTCTCATTGACACACGATCAAGGACACCCCTGGACAGACAGACATCAACTCGGGCACCCTTATCCACAGATACCTCCTGGACAAAAGCAGGCACAGTGATATACAAATAACCACACGGGAGAGCATGACACTTGTCCTCACCTACCACCCCAGGACACGTGGGCCCGCGCGCTTGCTTTCATTCAGAGACTTCAGGGATGTGGTAGTAGAGGGAGGGTTACACAGAACCCCGCACAACAGGTACACTCAACTCCCCACACGCTGTCACCGAGACACACCCAGAAAGAGACCCAGAGACCCCCACACTCCCCGGGCCTCAGTATAATGCGGTCAGTGGCAAATCCACAAGAACTTGCGCCCCGGGAACACACAGCCCTCCGGCCGCCCTTGCCCAGGTGCCTGGTGTACTTGGCAGTAGCTGGAACCCAGCTTGAGACAGTGCTCAGAGTCCCTCCGGGTCCTCCTCCCTGGGCCGCGTCCTCCAGGCTTGCAGTGCAGTAGTTCCTGTTTTGCTGGGGGAGGGGACCATGGCCCGTGAGTCTGGCCCTGTTAGCCCACAAGCCAGAAGTTGCTCTGCGCCCTCCTTCCAGTCCCAGACAGGCAGGGATTCATCTGGATTGGGGGCCGCTTGATATCCACTTTCCCATCTTTGGGTCTGGAGAGATTGAGACCCCAATTGCCAAGGGAAAATTCCAAAATTCAGCATTACCAGTCTCAGCCTGGGGTGGGCGCCCCACTTGGTCTCGCCCTTTCTTCTCCTCCCCTCCTCCTCTCCCCCACCTCCTTCCCCTCACAAGGGCTTGCTGACCCATCCCAACTGCCCACTCCCACCTCATCTCCCGCACACTGAGTCCTTTGCTCCGGGGACTAGCAGCACTGTTGGGGGGGGTGGGGGTAGAGAAAACTCCTTCTTCTCCTTATTCATGAGCCTCTGAGCTCACGGAGCTAGGGCAGCGCCTAACCTGAGAGACTGCACACCTCTGCAGGACTCCGCTGCGGGCCTGCTCTGGGATAGTAACCCAGTTTAAGAAAGGCAACTGCCCTTTAAAAACTAGATCCAGGGACAAAGCAGGGAAGGGAGGGAAGGCAGGAGCCAGGCCTCCAGGAGGGAGGTAAGAGAACCCGGTGACCGGCCTCCGGGCACGTATTAGGGAGCCTCCGCTGCCCAGCCCTGGACAGTCCAGATCGTGGGTGTGTTCTCCGGGGTCTCCACTCACCCACTCGTTGCACCTGCACAAAACCTCGGGCGGGAGCGGGGAGGTGCGGGGGGTGGTACTGACCCGGAATTTTTCCCCGCCTGAGTAATTAACCAAAGTTTTCCGGAGAACCGGGGCGCCCCGCACCAATCCCGCCGCCTCCTCTCCCTGCGCGCCTGCTGGGGGTGGGGGGCAGGACACCGGGGCCCCTCTTATCCCGGAATGAAGCGGGGGACAGAGCTCCCCAGCCCCCAGCGAGGCAGCCCCGCCTAATCCGCGCTGGGAGATCCCGGCGGTGGCGGCCGGCAGCGGGCGAGAAAGGGGCCGGGCGGCGGGGCCGGCGGCTCCCCGTGGGAGCGCGGACAAAGCCCCAGCTGCGGCTTTTGTGCCCTTTTCAGACGGCGTTTGTTCCAATTACCTCCGGCCCGGCCGCCATATGGGCGGAGGCGGCGCGCACCGCGCGGGGGCCGCGGCCTTCGCTGGTTTGCCGGCTCGCTGCGGGCCGCGGTCGTCCCCATCCCCGTCCGTTTAGGGCCCAAATTCGCTTTTCTGAACCTTTTCCGGGGAGAATGGAATTTGTAGTTAAAAAAAAAAAAAAGTAACCGGCGAGGGTTTTAGCCATAGCCTAAGCTGTCTCCAGGGCGCGCCTCCAGACACCACCCCCCATTTTGGACAGATTTCAGGATTTGGAGAAGAAAGGGGGCGGCGGGCGTTGGTGAGGGGGGAGGGCCTCCGACACTTGGCCTGTGACCGAGACTCCAGGACTGAGTAGGAGGAGTGGGTTTGCAGAAGAGACCCTGGCTTATGGACGAGCTGGTTTTCCCACCGTACAAAGCGGGTTGTTGACATTAGAGCAGGCTACAAAGTGCTCCTTTCAAAAGGGTGCCATACCCTAATACTTGAGGGGCCCAAATGGGGAGGGAAGCATGCTGTCCCCAAAGACCTGGAGGAGAGGCTGTGGAAGGAGGCCCAAGGGTTAATGCAGAAACAATTTGTTTTTGGAGGATGACCTGTGGCCTGGAGTCCTGGAACCCCTGGATGTGTCAGGGAAATCCGCATCTGTCCATTTTTTTTTTTCTTGCAAGAGAGCAGGTAGATCTCATTAGCTTCTGCAAAGGATTAAACCTTCACAAATGGTTCGGAACCTGGTGCCCTGGCCTGTGCACCCAGGGTGAAACTGGAGAACCAAGCCACCACCCCAGGTGCCTTCCAATGTTCTCCCTTTGCCAGTGGCCAGGGCTCAGTTTCTCTGTTCCAGGCTAGCAAAGCGGTTCAAACAGAGCCCGCTTTCTCCCGCCTCCACCAGGAGGGTCGCAGGGGCTGTGGTTGGCAGGGCAAAAGACCAGACCAGGTCGGTGGGGCTCAGGGGCGGAAGAGAAGGGGCCTGCCCGCTCTGAGTCCAGGTGATGCTCTGGGAGCTCAACTGGACAACCCCTCTGTGGTCCCGCCGCCCGAGTTCGCGCAATGCTCTGCTCCTGCCAGTTCATTTATTACCACCCGGCTCCTTCCCTGCCTCGGTGTCTCCAACGGTTTCTTGGGCTCATCTCGCTGGCCCACTGTCTCACCATCTCTGGACGCATCTGCCTCTTCATCTTGCTTCTTGCTCCTAAGCCTTTCACCGTCCACCCTCGGTTTTCTGGTGTATCTCTAGCCGGGACTCTTACTCGATCTCCGATCCCTATCCGGCCCTTGCATCGCTGTCCCGATCCTCGGCATCTCTGGGTCTCCAAGTCTGGTGACTCCCTGCTGCTGTGCCTTTTGCGCTTTCCACTCGCCTCGGCCTTCCCCGCTGCCTCTGCCCGTGCCCCTCCCCGACTCTAAGACCCTGGAATCCTTCGCTGTCTCTGCGTCTCTGACCACCGCTGTCCCCCTCGTCTCTGGGACTTGAAGATTTGCCGCGTTCCGGGTCTGTCTCCCTGGGTCGCTGCGCCTCTCTTGCCGCTGTCCCTCGCCGCCTCGAGTATTTCTCATTATCTTTCTCCCCAGCCTTACCCGAGGGTCTGCTGCGTCCTCCCCCATCTCCACGGGCCCGGGCCTCATTCTCCCTCAGTCTCTGCAGACAGCCTTGGGTCTCTGACTTCGAGTTTTTGTCGCGCTGTCCCCCCACTAACGCCCCCTCTCGCGTCTGTAAGGTCTTTTGCGGCCGGTGACCACATCGACGCGTCCCAGGCAGGCCTTGGTCTCAGGGGGCCTCCTCCCCGGGATCCCGCGGGCCCCTCCGGGACGTGGCGGTGTCTCATTGCTGCCTCTCCCCTCCCGCTTCCCTCCCGCAGACTACCAAGGCGACTACTACGCGCCGGGAAGCAACTACGACTTCTTCGCGCACGGCCCGCCGTCGCAGGCGCAGTCCCCGGCCGACTCGAGCTTCCTGGCTGCCTCGGGGCCCGGCTCGACGCCGCTGGGCGCGCTGGAGCCGCCGCTCGCCGGCCCGCACGCCGCCGACAACCCCAGGTTCACCGACATGATCTCGCACCCGGACACGCCGAGCCCCGAGCCGGGGCTGCCCGGCGCGCTGCACCCCATGCCCGGCGAGGTGTTCAGCGGCGGGCCCAGCCCGCCCTTCCCCATGAGCGGCACCAGCGGCTACAGCGGACCCCTGTCGCATCCTAACCCCGAGCTCAACGAGGCCGCCGTGTGGTAAGGCCGCGGCCGGGCCGCCCCTGCGCACGGCCCCCGGGGCGCAGCCCGGACGCAGCCTCCGAAACCAAAACGCCCGACGCGGACGCGGCCCGGATCTCCCTCAGGGGTTCTCTCTCGGGTCCGCACTCAACTGGAAGCTGCTCCTCGGCTGGGCGCCGAGGGGGGCCGACCCCCATCTGCACCCCGGGGGCTCTCCAGCTTCAGCCAGCCTCCCGCCTGCGCTCTCCGGGCAGCCGTGAGCAATTTCTTGGGACCAAAGTCAATATTCCGGAGGGTCAAGAGATTCCAAGCACGCTCCGGATCCCGGCCCCCACCCTCCCACCAGCTCTTTGGACGGAGAGGGGGTGAGGCCAGGGGCGGAGACGGAGGGTTTTTCCCCCTCCCTCTCTCTCTGCAATCCGAGTGGCATTTTGTAATCTCATTTCTCGCTCTGCTTTCTCCATCTTTAAATTTTTTTTTTTATAAGAAAAAGGAGAGATTGAAAGGGAGAGAGAGAGAGAGATGAGGAAAGCGTCAGGCAGAGAGAGAAGATGGAGAGGGCGATCGAGGGAGGCACACACTCCATCAGGGGGACCCGGGGAGACAGAGCCACCTGCAGGCTGGCGCCCCCTGGTGGCCAATACGAAGGCTCAAGGTCAGCTCTTCCAGGATGTGGGGCTGTCCTGGATGTGGCCAGCGGGGCCAGCTCCCTTGCCCTTCCTTACTTTGACATTAATTTTGAGCCTGAGGGTCCAGGTTGGACTCGAACACCGCCCACTTCTGCCCCTGGGCGAGGCACCAAGTTGCTGGGCTCTGGCCCGCAGACCACCCTCCCTGCCCCGGGGCCTGGAGTTGGGCCGTCAGGATGTACAATATTATACTTTTTTGGAAGTCGAACGCTTCTAGTTTCCTTATTTTGTATAAAGAAGAAACAAATAAAGTATGTTTTTGTGTTTACTGTTTATTTATTGTACTCTAGTTATCTGGGGGCTGGACATTTTTATATTTTTAAGAGGGAGGGTGGGCAGAGTGGGGAGGGGAGGCAGAAAGAGGTTTACCTAAAAAAAAAAAAACAAAAAACAAAAAAAAATCAACGTTTTTTAAGAAAGATTAATAAAAAAAAATTCTTTTTTCCCTCCTCGCTGTGTGGCTTTCTTTTGTCTCTGATTTCTCCTTCCTTGGGTTGTGCTTACCTTGACAGAGTGAATAAGGCCATGGTTCTTTCCTGCCTGAACAGATTCAGTGGGCACAAAGGCCTCTCCTCATCAAAGGGGCAGTTATGGGGTGCCCACTGGGTGGGTGAAAGTGGCGGCCAGTTTTTGATGGTTGCTACAGCCAGGCTGGGTCTCCCCAGCTTGAAGTAAGGCCCAGCGTGACCACGAGCCGGCTCAAGCACATAGTGGACCTGTGTGTGCATCAGCAGAAGACCTGATGTGTGAATGCATGTGTGATGGACTCTAGCTTCACTCCTGTGCATGTGCATGTTCCCTTACTTTGGCCAAAAACAAAACAAAACAAAACAGAAAAACGGAGGAGGGAAGAAAAGGGAGCCGGCCCCAGGAGCCTGCGGGCTTTATCTGCAAGGCTGTGTTAGGACCCAGGGCCCCGTGGGGAACAGGGCTGGGGCGCTCCCCAGTCCTGGGTACATCTTATGTCCTTGGGGGAAAGCAGGGCAGAAAGAGGGCTGTGGGAGATTTAGGGGGCCCAAGGCCACTACCCCCAAACAAGCCCCTCCAACCCTCTTTGCTCACTTTCCTGACTTGCGAAAGTGGGGTTTGGAGGGACAGCTGCTTACACCCCCTTTCCACTCAGGCACTAGAGGGTTCGGAAAACAGGTGAACTAGATAAAAATAGGTGCCTAGCGTCCCTCATCACCCTCACTTGGGGTGCTGGGAGCTAGCCCAGGTGAGCAGCCAGGAGCCCCGGTCCCCTGTCCCTTATAGCACATTTGTCCTCACCACACAGGTGCTACTTGCTCACTGCGGAAATTGTAGAAATTTCAGACGCACAAAAAGAAGAAAATGGCGTCGTCCAGCGTGTGGAGCCCTGTGGTCCTGGGGTGGACGCGTTTCCTCCCTGGCTTTTTTATTTATTTTTTCCCCTCGTTTGAAACTAGAAATGGTGCCCTGAGGGCGCCCTGGGTCACTTGCTCTGGCTCACCCAGCAACATCTTCCAGGTTCATGAACTGATCATAATCAGAGTTATATTATCCCCTGCGATGGCTTAAAATCCCTTGAATGGATGAGCTGCGTGTGTGGGTGTGTGTGCGTGTGTGTGTGTGTGTGTGCACGCACGTGTGCGTGTGTGTCTAGATAATTCTGTTGTGGAGACGTTTGGGTTAGCTTCCGGTGCCCACCACTTCCACCCTGTTGGAATGAGTACTCCGGTGGCCGGCTGTCTGGACTTGTATCAGGGAAGGTATTATTTGTCCCATCAGGATGCTCGCAGAGGTCAAGGGACTTGCCCACGGTCACACAGCTGGGGAGTGACAGAGCAGAGATTCAAGTCCCAGCACTGGGGTGGGCTTCTCTTCCTCGGTGGTGCCCCAGGGGGAATGGATTCTAGAGGCCAGAGGAAAATTTGCAAGGTGGACCTTGTCCCTGCTGGGCTCCTGGTGACTCCTGCGCACGTGTGGATTTTGCAGAGGGGCTGTGTCACCAGAGACAGGGAAAGCTGGGAAAAAGAGGACCTGCCCCCCCTGCTCCTCCAGGAACAGGCTGTGACCGGGTGACAGAGGCAGGGAAGGGGGGAGGGGGAGGAGGATGGAGGAGGGCTAGGCAGAGAGGGGGAGAGGGAAAGGGAGGGAGGGAGGATGCCTGCTCCAGGAGGAACACCCCTCAGGGGTGCCACCGCTACTGCCCAGGCCCCACGGTGGTGTCCTGTCACCCAGCCACCTGCCTGAAAGAGATACCTGTGCCCGGAGGCGTCAGCGAGCTCATCAATGTGGCAGCAGACTCCGCTACCCCCTTCAAGTGCCCCCCCACACACACACACCAGAGACACGTGTGGGCACGCACAAGCTCATGAGCCCATGCAAACACACGTGTACAACAGAAACCACCTGCAGACGGCATGATCAGGCACATGGACACCCCTCCCAATCCTCTGCACATGCAGACACACGTGGACACAGGCAGGTGCGTGGCAGGCACCCGAGGTGACACATGTGTGCTCAGAACAGTGTGTGAACACACACCCGCAGGCCTGTGTATATGTGTGCACACCTATCCCCCACAACCCCCATGGACACAAAACCCACACCCCTGTCCCTACCCAGGTGGGCCCACGTCACACAGCACAGCACATTCCTGCCATTCAGATGCTGTGACTTCAGTGTGGGAGGAAGAGCCAGGATGGGGAGAAGCCTCGTTGAATCAGGAGATCCCTAGATAACCTGGGGGTCCCCATCAAGGCCTCTGGGGAGGGCTCCAGAATCCAGATTCAGCACCCACCGCTGTCTTCTTAATATGACAGGAGTGGGTGTTTGATGAAATGGCGTATACGCCAAGGCCCACCCCACCGAGGCGGCTTGGCCTAGATGGAGCTTCCCCCAACCAGCCCGACAGGATTCTGCTTGCCTGGACCCCTTGACGAGAGTCCCCCTTAAACCTCATGACCCTCTTCTGAAAGAGTGTTGTTATCCCCACTTCACAGAAGAAAAGCCTGAGGTCCAAGGGGTAAAGTGAGCTGTGGATGGGGCCGGACCGGGTTTTGAATCCAGGCTTTTCCGCTTTGAGAATCTGTGCTGCCCCTGGGTGCGGGACAGAGCCCTGCACAGATGTCTAATGACACAAACCCGCGGATGGGAAGATGGCTGGCGAGTGAGTGAATGAAGGATCGAACGAGGGAAGGCGGTCACCAGGGAGGGGGGTCTTCTAGAGAGGACCTGGCCAACGCTGGTTCTTCCTCAAGCACCTCCACTGGATTTTTTAAAAAGCCCCCTCCACGTTTGAACAGCAGCTGGCCGGAAGGGCAAAGGGCGTAGGCAGATTGCCAAGGTCAGAGACCCGAGGACCCGGCCTCTCGGCCTCTCCCGGCTGCCCTTGTTCTCCCCCTGCCCCGATGTCCTTGTCCCTCTCCTTCTCTATTAATGTCTCTGTTCATCTTCTATCTCCCCATCGCTGGATCTATTATCATTTAAAAATAAAAGGCTTCCAAGAAGGTGGGGGAAAAAAACATGGTAAGGTGTGGAGATGGGATGTCCCCCAGCTCTGGAAAAAGGGGCTGTCACCTGTCCCCACCACCCCGGATTCAGGCCAACACCAGTTCAACCCCACCTCTCCCAACCCCCCCCCCACTGCCGTCCCTGTCCCTCTTCTGCTGCCCCCAAATAAATGCCCCGCGGAGCACGAGGGCCGGCCCCCCGCGCTCAGGACTAATATTTAAAATGCAGAATGGCTGCGGAGGGCCCTGCTCCCAAGTCCTGTAGTGCAGTAAAAAGATATAAACAGAATAAATTACCTCTCCCGCTCAGATCCCGAGAATGCCCATCTCCTGACTGGAATTTTAAGTCCTGCCTCCCCGGTCTCGCGGCACTCGGCTGATTTATGGAAACCCCGGCGCTTCTCTGCATATTTCTCTGTTCAGCCGAGTGACCAAGTTTACCCTTCCTATGCCATTAGCGTTATTAACACCTGGGCAACCGATCATTGCAAATGCGCCATTTCGATGATGGACAGACACCTCTCCTCCAGGGCCACGCCACCCCTGGGCTCTGCCTGCTGGCTTCCATGCCAGGGCTCAGGACCATCCCCGCCTGCCCGCCATGCCCACCCCCGTCACCTGCTGATGGGCTCCCCGGGACTCGAGGAGGACACCCCTCACCCTAGCAGGTGGCTAGCTTTCTGGCAAATTACAGAAGCCACGACCCAGCCCCTGGATGTGGTTTCTAACTCTTCAGAGAATGTTCTAGAAGGGGACAATCAGTGTCCCCTCCTCATTAATCAGAGAAAGAAGCAGAGGCTCAGAGAGGGCAAGAGAGCGGCCTAAAGCCCCAGAGTTCACAGTGGACGTGGGAGCAGAATTCAACTCTGCTAGCCCCTTGCCACCCAAAGTTCCATCTCAGGACCGCCAACAGCAGCAGCAGCACCTGGAAGTGGTGGCCCCCAGGTATCCATGGACACATTGATTTCCTGAAGCATCGGCTTAGACATCACCTCCAGACCCTCAATGATCCATTTTCACTGGGGCCGAATCTGAGGGTAAAAATTCTCTTTGCTTAGAAAGAACTGAGGGAGACCCTCATGATGGTCAAACTGACCAAGTGAAGATGAAGTAGCTGGCCCTCCTGGACACCTCTGTCCATGTCTCCTCAACTCAACCCACACTGTACCTGTGACACGTTCTCAGGCTGCTCACAGCCTGAGCCCAGGGGCTGTGTGACCTGAGGTTGGTACTCAACCTCTCTGAGCCTCTGCTTTGCCACCTATAAAAAGGATATCGCAATCTCTAACCTCAAGCCTCACGGTTAGGAGGAAAGAAGGCCACATATATCAAAATCCCCACAGTCCCTGGTATGAGGAAAATCACTGAGTTAATAACATGAATGAAAAAATAATAACATAGTTACACTAATTTCCATGGATTGATGCTGCCGTTCTTCTTGGCAATTCTATTTCCGTCTTTGAAGAAGTGCTTGGAGCTTTTTTTGTTTTTTTAAACAAAGAATAACGTCACAGATTCCACAGACAAAAAAAACTACCATCTTCCAGAACCTACTTCAAGAGTCTCTCTGCTGTCTGGTGGGAAAGAGGGGGATATAGCACAGCGAGGGTCAAGATCTGGGGGGGGGGACTGTTTTAATAATCTGTTTGAAAAGGAATGTGCCATTAACAGACGACCAGAGGAACAGGACATGGCACGTGGGACAGCATGGAGGGACCCCCAAGTTGTGCTAAGTGGCAGAAGCCAGTCACCAGGAAGCCACACGTGGGAGGATTCTGTTCATAGGGAATGTCCAGGACGGTGGAGTCGCAGGCGCAGAGAGCTGACCAGGGTTGCCAGGGGCGGGGGACCGGGTGGCCGTTCAGTAGGTGCGGGAGTCCTTGTGCAGAACCGAGAATGTTCTAGAACCAGGAAGAGGAAGAAGTGGCTGCCCAGAGCTCTGAACGGGCTGAACGTTCCTGACTTGCTCATTTCTAAGCGGTGAGGTTTGTGTCCATTCAAAACACCAGGGAGGGCACCATGCCCTGATATTACCTCCAGGGACCTGAAGACCCCCCGCTCCCCACCGCAGGGACCACCTTCCAGGCTGGCAAGGTCGTCCGGCTACAGCGGGCAGCAGCAGGTCCAGCTGGAGCAGGTGTGGGCCTCCCACGGGGTTTAGGGTCCTTGACACCAGAACGGGTGTCCTCGGGGCAGGGCAGGCAACCCCGGGGCTGGGCGTCGCAGAGACGCCAGGTGCACCCTCGAGGGAGCCCATCTGGGTGTTAGGCGGCTGCACCTGTTTCCCAGGCTCAGCTCAGGAGCCGGTGACAATGTGGCGATGTTGTCCCCTTCTCCTCCGATGTCTCCACTGTTGCCTGGCTCTGGGAGGTGACCCTGTTTGTCCACTTACACTGCTAATGGGGTCTTCTTTCCAACAGCCTCGCAGGCTTCTAGAAAACTATGAACCAGAGAACGAGAGTGAAGATGACCCATCCCTATGGCAAAACCCAGGGTGGCGGGTGGGTTAGGGGAGGATGTTTCAGGAACGTCTACTCAGAAAGATCTGTCCCCTACCTGGCCTCTTCCAGGTGACCGGAGACCTCTCCGTGGTAACCACACAGCCTCATGGCTTTTCAGTTTGAGACTGGCTTTGCCATGGTATTACTGTGTGACCGAGACTGGATCCCTCACCCTCTCTGGGCCACAGACTTCTCATGTGGAAAACGGGGTGGTGGTGGGGGTGGACTGGAAACCCTGGAGCCCTCTACCTGGCTTCCTGAACCTTCTGTTCATTTGATTGTTCATTCAGCTTTTCAGCAAATATTTGTGGAAGGTCTCCCATGAACTGGCTGCTCCTCTGGGTTCAGTCACAGATGTGAACAGATCTGGTCCTGGTTCTCCCAGAGATGATATTCAGTCGCCAAGGGAGAAAATCAACAAAAACTGCAAATAGAGATAGGAAGAGAGGGGGTGGGGTGGAGAGTAACCGGGCGCGGGGAGGGGTGCTCGGCCTACAGGAAGGCAAGTGGGGGATGGCCCTGGGTGCAGAACTGAAGCGAGCACACCCCAAACTCAGAAATCCAGATAAATAGCATTTAAAACTAATACCTCCAGACATCAAAATGAAGGTAAAATAACCCATTGCAAATAAAAGGGCCACCTTTTTAAGTTATTCATTTTTAATTGATACATAATAGTTGTGTCTATTCATGGGAACTGATGTGATGGTTTATATCTATATTGCAGATAAGATTACATCAAACTAATTTTTCTTTTCTTTTCTTTGCACTGGGGATTAAACCTGGGGGTGCTTTACCCCTGAGCCACATCCCCAGCCCTTTTTATTTTTCATTTCGAGACAGGGGTCTCTCTAAGTTGCTGAGGCTGGCCTCCAATGCCATCCTCCTGCCTCAGCCTCCCAAGTTACTAGGATTACAAGTGTGCCCCCATTTTACTGGACTCTAAGAGCCACGTTTTAGATACACAGACTCTGATAGGCCTGGGATAGGGGTGAGGGGACAGGTTAGCCATGCAAGTGCCTGATGAGCTCCTGTCTTTATCTAGAGTTTTCTATTTCATTCATCATGAATCGTTTACATCCATCTTAGTTTTTAAAGCGTTTCCTTTTTATAACGGAGGTTTGGGGCCCCCCTTCCATTCTGCACCAGGACAGGGGTCGCTCTCGCCTCATCCTGGACCCTGCCTTGCCCTGAGCGGCAGGCTGCAGGAGAAGGGTCCTGCCTAGGAGGTGACCTGGGAGTCCAGGGTTGAGTGAGGCGCCGCAGACTCTGCTGAGATCTAGGGAAGGAGCAGGCAGGACCCAGCGTGCAGCCCAGATCCCGGCTCAGGGGCATGAACAGGCTCCGTGGGCTTTAGGAAGAGAACAGGGCTGGCACGGCTGGGCGTCTGGAAGGAGAGAGGGAGACGGGGACCTCCAAGGTCAGCAGGGGCAGGATGAAGGTCAGGGGAAGCCCTTTATCCTCCGTTTAAGCGGGGGAAGTGGTCCGTGGATCTGCCTCTTGCTGGTTGTCTGGCCGCTGGGTGGCAAACAGATGGGGCTGCATCAGGACACGGTGGCCTCCTGTCATCCAGGCCAGAGACGTGCTTGGCTGGTGTCCTTTGTCCCCAGGAGGATGCTTTTATTCCTCATTTTGCAGAAGGAGAAACTAAGGTTCAGAGAGGTTAATTCACTTACCCAGGGTTCCAGCCAGTAAGGAGAGGTAGGACTTGAACCCGGGTCTTTCAACACCCAGCCAAGCCCATCTTCTGCCCACCGCACCATCTCAGAAGAAGAGGCCAACATGTCACCTCGGGCGAGCCTCAGTTTCCCCATCTGTAACACGGGACAATCACAGACCACACCTCCAAGGGCTGAAGAGGCCCAGAAATGCACCAGGCGCAGGCTCAGCGCCCGACCACTTCAACCTCCAAGGAAGAGAAAAGGACCCTGCCCAGCGGCCTCCCTCCCTGCCAGGTCCCCTCTGAAAGGAGAAACTTTGGTATTTGTTCTTGAAACATTTATTTTATTCTTCAGATCTTTTTGGTAGGGGAAGGATTGGGGAAGGTAATCAGTTTTCAGACTTAAGATAAAAAATCGCAGGAAAGGGTCGACTTGACTCTTGATAATTAATGGGGCGGCTTGTAATAGGATTCTCCTGCCTGTGGCGCTCCCAGGAAACACCTTTTTACATAAGATATTGCCCACGCCGGAGTGGCAGCGGGGTGATTTATGGGGTTTCTTGCTCCAGAAAACCTCTCCTGGGGTTGCCCTGCTGGTGGAATTTATCAGGGAGTTTGGAAGCGGAGCGAGAAACCTGCCCGTGACATTTTTGGTGGAGTTTAAAAAGCACAAACACTGGAACAGGGAGAGGCCGATGGGACACAGGGTGGGGAGAGGGTCCACCCAGACCCTTGGAGTCTAGATGGGAATTCCTGGCGTGATTTATGAAGGGGGTGAGAGGAGGAGCCTGGAGACGGAGGGCACAGGACAAGATGTCAATGCGGGCACAGCCAGCACCCTCGGCAGCTGGGGATTCTCTGCACCCCTCCTGGTGAGGGGGCTCTGAGGGAAGGGGCACCAAGCATGTCCACTGCAGAGGTCAGGCTGGCACGGGACAGGAGATAGAGACCAAGGCTGGGGACAGGACCCAGGGAGGCAGCCACAATGGGGCCCCATATGTGACTCTCCCTCATGCCCAGAGGAAAAAACAAAGTTTTCTTTCTGTCTACCCCCTGCCTCCGTATACCTTCTACCTCTCTGTCCACCTTTTCTTTGTTTACTGAATTTTTTATTTTCTTGTGGTGGTGGTGGGGATCAAGCCCAGGGTCTCACACATGCTAGGCAAGTACCACACCCTGAGGTACACCACCAGGCCCCTGTCCATCTTCTCCTACTCTCCCCTGCAGCCACACTGGCCTGCTCACACAACCCTACCTCAGGGCCTTTGCACATCCTGTTCCCTCTGCTCTTCCCCTGCCTCCCCCACAGGGCTTGCTCCTTCATGGCCTTCAGACCTCAACTCAAATTGCACCTTTTCAAAGAGGGCTTCTTTGACCTCTCACCTCATCCCTGTCATTCTCTCCCTCCTCACCCTGCCTCGTCTTTCCTTGAAGCAGCTCTCAGTAGGTGACAGATTACATTTCTAAGTGGGGGCCTGTCCTTGTCCACATCTCTGCACTGGAACGTAAGCTCCATGAGGGTGGGGCTTTGGCTACATCCCTGGGCTTAGAAACCCCTGGTAAAGGACCCTCAGGCAGAGGTCAATGTCGGATGGAGGCCCCGGGCACTTTTCCCCAGCACAGATGGCGGCCACCCTCCTGGGCCCCACACACGAACCAGGAACACAATGTAGAGAAACCAGGTGTGAGGGTCTGGGATGGATTCCCCAAAACTCCCAGCGTGGGACACAAGGTGCCCAGCCTGACCCTAGAGTTGCAGGACACTGAGGTCCCCAATGAGTCCTCATGAGAACAAAGCACCCTGCCAGGGCAGTGGGGAGAGCCTGTGTCCCAGCTCTCGATGTCCCAGCATGGACAGCTGTGCCTCTCTGGACCTCGGCACCCCATCGCTCTCTGCAGACAGCCCTGCCGGCCTCCAGGAGGCTTGGAGAGAAGGGTGCTGCCTCCCAGCCCCTCCATCGAGGGAACTGCCTCCCTGGAGGGCTTGCGCCAGACCTGCCCACCCCTTGCACTAGTGGCTTCCAAGAAACCCTTGCCCAGCATGACTTTAAAATCCTGCAATCTTTACGATCCCTGGCCTCCGCCGGCCAGCAACATCCCAGGGAGCTTTGCCTCGCTCTTCCGTAAAAGCAGCAGGAACTCCCGGGTCCCTTGGAGCAAGAAGAAAAGTGGATTCAAAGCGAGGGCTGTCCTCATTTTGTTGAGAGTGAAGCCCAGATAAGACTCGAGCTGGGCTGGCAGCCCAAAGCAGGTCAAGCCATCTGGAGACACGTGGCCACCACGCACCCCACTCCCCAAGCCCAGGCGACAGCGAGAGTGGGATTTACTGACTTGCCAAATCAAAGGGTCCAGGGATGTTCCGCTTCCCCGCCAAAACCCCGGGAACCATTCTGATTGGACAACCCGGAGGCTGGGTCCACCCTGGAGCCAATCGCTGTGGTCCGGGGAGATGCAATGCTCGGATTGGCTCAGGCGGGAGTCACGTGCTCCTCCCCTGGATTCCGGGAAGTGGCAGGAGCTTTCCCGCTCCCACAGGCACAACCCTCGACCTGCTTCACTGTGGACCTGGAGGCGGGAGCTCTGGCTGGTGACGGGATTATAAATGTCAAGTGCAAAATTGCAAAGCATCAAGCAGGCTCCTGATGGACAGGGGCACACGAGTGCGCTCAGGTGCGTGCAAACACGCGTGCAGGGTCACAGGTGTGCACACAACAGAAGACTTGGGAAAGGAAGTGCCACCATCAGAATGCTCGTGTCCCCCCTAAATTTATGTCGAAACCCTGACCCCACAGCAATGGTATTAAGAGCGGGTGTTTAGGTCATGGACAGAACTCTAATGGGGGGTTTTGTGCCTGAAGAAAGAGGCGCCCAGGGACCACGCTTGCCCCTCTGCCGAGTGAGGTTGGAGTGTGAAGACGTTTGAGGCATCATCACCTTGACCTTGAACTTTGTGGCCTCCAGAACTGTGATCAATACATTTCTATTATTTTATAAACCCCCACCAGTCATGCTGCCAGCTCTGCAGGATTTCGTCATAGTGGCTGGAGGGGACTGAGACACAAAGCCACCCTGAGCCGCCCCTTCCCCTTAGGAGGGTCAGGCCATTATCCACAAGGCAGCAGCATTGGCCGGACCCTGGACGGGGCTCTTGCCCAGGCTGGGGAGGGACAGGCAGCAGCGGCTGAGCCTGCACCACCCAGTTCTGGGGTCAGAACACTACCTTTGCCTGTGTCTCTCTGTCACCTGGCTTGAAGGCAGGACTGAAGGACCAGATGGAGACGAGGCCCTTGGAGTCCGAGGTGTGGGACCAACCAGGTGGAGGACAGAGGGGCCTCCACTGCCAGGCGCTGAGCGGGTGTGGGAGGCTGGGTGTATCTCACATGTGCACACCTGGTGACCTGGTCTGCAGTGTTCCCGGGGCAGCCCTGGACAAACACAGAGACACCCTGTCCCGGTTACCTCCTTGGAGGCCCTAGAAGGCAGAGGCAGAGTGATAAGAGTCTCCACCTGCGCAGCTGGCCCTGCTGCAGCCAGTCGTAATGGCTTCTGTCCCTTCTCTGAGCCCTGACCCTTCCTCCCTTCCTCCACATGCCTTGGGTGTCAACCAGGAGGGGCCACACTGGCCCACTGATGTGTGCTATCTGGACGGGGTCAACAGCGCCTTCAGCTTCTTATCTGCGGCTCCAGAGACCAGGAGAGGGGCAAGCAGCAGCTGAGGCCTGTCCCAGGGGACAGCCACAGACATGAGGCAGGCGGGGCCCCCTGGGAGACAGAGCACCTGGGACACAGTGGCAGCAAAGGAAAGGAGGTGGCAGAGCAGTAGGGATTACATACTCTTTACATATCAGGGTTGCCATACAGCTGTGTGACCCAGGCTAAGTGGCTCAACTGCTCTGTGCCTCCGTTTCCTCATTTACAAAATAGGGATAATGATACTACCCCACCACGAGGATCACTATGAGATAAGGTAAAAGGGGTCCACATGTGAATAAATCCTAATTCCTCCCCACCTCGGGTTGTGGGAGGAGGGAGGCTTAGGGGACAGGGACAGTAGGCATTTATTGAAAGACTGCCTGTGGCCAACCATAGTGACAGCCCTCCACAGCCTGCTTTACGGAAAGCACACTCAGGGGTCACCTTTGTGTCACCATGCAGGTCAGCAGGAGCAGAGTGGGTGCAGGTCCGGCTGCATCCAGCTCCAGAGCTCATAAGGTTTTATCTGTCCTGGGGAATCCACAAAGTGAATGTTCTCCCAGGAAATAGGGCCTGGTTCTGGGGTCTCTGGGGTGGGGGGGCGGCATCCCTGGCAACCGCAGGTTAAAGAGAGAATGAGACAGGGAGCCCCACTGGTCACCGCAGGCTCTGACCCTGCTCCTGAGCAAGGAGGGGTTTCCTGGCATAAGGAGGGAGATCAGCAGCGGCGAGAGGGCCTCCCACATCACTGAGGGGAAGCCTGAGGCCCAGAGAGGGAGGGCACTTGTCCAAGGTCACACAGCCCACAGGAGGCAGGAGAGGGGGCTGTGGGAGGGGTGGGAGGTGGGCTCTGCGGTAGGTCTGGTGGTCCACACCTCCGAGCTGTCTCCCAGCAGGGCTGCGAGGGGTTAGAAAAGGCTCCTTGGTGCCAAGACCCTGTGGCCCATCTCTGGGGCCTTGGCACTCCTGGCCAGTGAGGGGCCCACAGAGGTAGAGCCCGGGAGAACCCCAAGGTTGCCGGCCTCCTGCCCTGGGCCAGCTGGCCCCAAAGGAGACCCTTTGCTGCCCCCTTGTGGCCACCAGGAAGTGGACTTTCCATCCTGCTTCCTAAGAGGCACCTCAACCGGCCCTGGGCTCCTGCTCCCCGGGGTCACCTGCGTCCAGACCACCTGGGTTCCTACCCCTTCCCCAAAACCCCACCTCCACCACCTCCCACACGGTGAGCCCCCAGCCACATGGAGTGACGTTGGACATTGCAAGAGTTTGAACCAGGCTGGGCCCCGTCCCTGCTGTGTCCTTGGGTGACCTCTGTCCACTTCCCTGCTCCATATTCCCATCTGTAAAGCAGGGGCAGGAATAATGGCTTCTACTTCATAGCACCTCCGAGGAGATGAAGGAAGACGGTGGGTAGAAAGTTCTAGAAGAGTCCCTGGCACGTGACTCACTCAATAGACACTGTCCTCTCCCTCAGATCTGATGAGTGACAATGCTCCTGTCCTTCCTGACCCGGGCCCCCTGAGCCCACCCTGTAGGTGAGAGGAGCCCTCCTAGGACCTGGGCTGGCTGGCTTCCTGTAGCACGGCTGGGTGTGGGCAGTCACCTGTCACAGGACAGGATTAGGATTGTCACCGTGCCTCCTTGAGCTAGCGGAGGGAGGAAGACGGGATCCACGGGAGACGGCAAACTTGGCCCAGAGGGCTTTATTGGCCGTGGCTGCCAGGAGCCCCAGGAGCAGTTCTGGAGGGCTTCCTGGAGGAGGAAGAGGAGGAGGAGGCCATCTTGAATGTCCAGGCAGCCCCCACAGTCATCCCCTGGAGCAGAGGCCCTGAGCCAGCCACACGTGTCCACAGCCTTTGGGGGCAGGTCTTGGGGACCCTCAGCTCTGGCCCAGCTTGGCTTTCAGAGCCTGCAGCTCCCCGCTGTTGATGCCGTTGCCCCCACAAACGATGACCACGACAGAGGCCAGGGGGCCCAGGCGGCCCTCAGCCTGCAGCCTCCCCAGGAGGCCCGAGTAGACAGAGGCCAGGGCTGCACCGCAGGCAGGCTCCACCAGCAAGCGCTCGTCATCTGTGGGTTGGGAGCAGAGGGAGGCCGGGCTCAGCTGGCCCCCGGCTCCACGGGCCACCCGGCCACCTCCTCACAATCTGTCACTCGCCTGACCCTCTCTCAGGAGTCACCCCACCATCTATCTCTCCAGCCGTCCACTCCTCCATTCATCACTAGCCTGTCTGTCCATCCGTCACCGTGGCCATCCATCAACGTATCCATCCATCCGTCTCCTTTCCATCATTCAATTGTCTGTCTGTCCATCCATCAATATGTCTATTCATCATTGTGCCTGTCCATCCGTCCATCCATCCATCCGTCCGTCTCTACATCACGCATCAGTCTCGCCCATGGCTGCCCCGCCCACTCTCCATCCCTGCCCCGCCCACTCTTATCCCTGCCCCGCCCACTCTCCATCCCTGCCCCACCCACTCTCCATGTCCCACTCCCTCCCTCCCATCCCTTCACCCAGCAAATCCCCGTGGGACCCACTGCTGGAGCCTGTGCTGGAAGGACCCCAGGGGACACCACCCAGCCCCGCCCTTGTGGAGCTGGCCGTCTGGTGGCGACAGATGGGAACCAGCAGGGATGCACCCAGGGGCTGGTGCACAGGAGGTCCCCGGCCTGGGCACTATGGTGGAGACCTGGGGGCTTCCTAGAGGAGGTGCTTGGGTGACTCCATCACTAGCCCTCTGTCCTAGGAAACGGATAGCAGGCAGGGCCAGGGATGGACGTGCAGAGGCAGGGACACCCTCCTCCACCCGCCCCACCTGCTCCAGGGCCCCAAGCACAACTGCCCACGCCCTGCCCAGGTCGGTGCACTGGGGACTTGCTGGGTCCTGGGCTAGCGGGGCCGTGCCACTCACCCAGGAACCGCTGCACAGCGCTCACGGCCTCCGCGTCGTCCACCACCTCAGACAGGACCCTGCACTCCCGCGTGCACTCCAGGGCCCGCGCGGCCACCGTCTTGGCGCCCAGGCTCTTGGCCACGCTGCACGTGAGGCAGGCAGGTCAGGGAGAGCAGGGAGCTGGGCCAGCTGGTCCCCCCCGGCCCGCACCCTGTGAAGACTATGCCCCTTGTCCAGAGCCCCCGGGGCACCAGACTCCTGGACCCTGAGAATGACCAGTGCGGCAGCAGTCACCCTGGCCCTTCCACCCGGGGACGCCTGGACACAAGAAGTTCACTGTCTGTAACTGTGGGGCACACAGACAGGAGGCAAAGCCCCAGGGAGCACGTCCCCCTTTGAGGGCAGGACAGCCGGCCACTTGGTTGTCCGGGGCAGCTTGGTGTCTTCATTTCCTAACTGCCCTGCATCTGGCTCAACCTGCTCTTCAATGGAGCCGACCAAGGAGGACTCGCTCTATTAGTGGGTGAGGCTTGGGGGGACCCCACCCTATCTCTGCTGCTCAGCGCTTCCCAATCAGACCCTCAGTACTGTGCCTGGGGGACAAGGAGACCCTTTTCGGGCCTTGTCCACCCTGCTGGCTGGGGCAGGAGGCGCTGGGCACAGCAGCCCGCCCACGGCCCCCTCCAGCGCCTGGCAGGGGCTCACCTGGTGATGTCCGGCAGCGTGACCAGCTTGCCCGCCTCCACGGCGGCGTTGAAGCTGTGCGCCCCTCGGGTCTCCATGGCGATGATGGGCACGTGCTGCCAGCCCACCTCCACCAGGCCAGCCACCACCCCTGCCAGGAGTCCCCCGCCGCCCACTGCCAGGACCACAGCACCTGGAGGGGTCCCCAGGGTGGCCTTCAGCTCCCGCACCAGGCTGGCGTTGCCTTCCCTGGAGAGAGGAGTCGGGGGGACACCACAGGTTCCTGGATAGGGGAGTCTCTAGGGCTGGGCTCCCTGCCCCCACATACGCACAAATCCCTCTCAGTCCCCTCCCCACAGCCAGCAGGCAGGAGAGTCCCTGTGGGGGCCCAGAGTCCCCTGCATTCCTTCCTTCAGTCACCTCCACCACCACCTCCCAGGCACTTTCCTGGACATGACCCCAATGAGTCCCCCAACAACTTTGGTAAGAGGCAAAATGTTAGTGCACGTGGTTGAGGGGACAGGCCTGTCACTTGGACTCAGCTGACTGAAGTTGTGGGGCTAGTACTGGCTGTGTGATCTTGGGCAAGTTGCTTAACCCCTCTGTGCCTCCGTGGTCTGGCCTGTGAAATGGTTTTAACAACAGTGCCCCCGAGGGCTTTGGGGAGGATACACAGGAGGGCACAGGGAGGGCACAGGGAAGGCCCTTAGCCTGGGGTGGGCCCCAAAGCCCATGCTCCGTCTGTCAGGGGGACTTAGCGTCACCCTTTCCGTCTTACAGATCTGGATCCTGGGGCACGGGGAGGTGGGTAGCTGTGCAGTCACAGGGTCCCCGAGCAGCAGAGGCAGGGCCTGGACCCCCTCTGTCCACTGTGGAAGCGTCTTTCCCCCGGGCCTTGCATTCCCTTCTGTCCAGGGCAGGACCTGACTTGGTGAGGGTCTCCCGTGCTGGGCCTCCTCTTACCATATCAGAGGGTGGTCAAACGGGGGGACGTTCACCCAGCCGTCCCTCTTGGCCAGCTCCTGTGCCCTCAGATTGGCATCATCCCAGACCTGAGGAGAAGCAGAGGGGACCCTCAGAAGCCCCAGGCGCCGGCTCCACAGAGACCAGAGCAGGTGCCGAGGCTCCCAGACGCCCAGATCCAGGGAGCTGGAGGGTCCCCTCGCAGTGTTCCCTGAGCGTGGGACTCGGCCAGGAAGAGGGCAAGGTGGCAGGACGTACACGGCATGGACAGAGGGAGGCCAGCCCTCCACCAACAAGGAGTGGGCATTGCGGGTGACTGCCACAGCTTCCCACCCTCGAGGGACAACCTAGGGACAGCCTTGGGATCCCTGGGGGGCCGGCTCACTCATGGTGCTGGGGCTTCCTTCCCTCCTGCCTCCTGCCACTGAAGGCGCCCCCTGCAGGCACCCCCGGGAACTATAGGCACCTGGTCCTGTTCAGGGCCCACTCTGGGGGACCCACACCAAGACCCCAGGTGAGAGGGACCCCACTCAATTGACCCCAGGGAATCCACAGAGAGGAGCTAAGTGGCAGGCTACAGACCCCTGCCCAGGTGAGGCAGGGAGGGTCACGGGGCCAGAAACCGCCCTGAGCACCCTCCAGGACCTCAGCACCCGGGGCCCGGCCCGTGCAGAGGACTCGCCCGCAGGAGGGAAGCCGAGGAGAGGGCCCTGCCCACGGGAGTTCCTGGAAAGACGGGCCTCGCTGCTCTGAATCAGGGAGACAAAGCTAGACTCAACCCTGAGGCCCCCAGCCTCCCTCCTGGAGACCCAGGGCAGCCTCCTCCCGGCTCTGCCTCCTCTACCGCCCGCCTCCCATCCCTGCCCAGAGCAAGCGAGTGCAGTCACCCGTCCCTCCTTGCTCAGAGCCTTCCCTGGCTCCCCACTGCCCTCCGTGGGAGCCCAGATTGGCCGTGCCTACAGCCTCCCTGCTCCTCTGGGCAACGGGCCTCCCTCTGGCCTCACCTCCTGCCTCCTCCCCTGGACATGGGGCTCCAGCTGGACGCACCCTGCTGGCCCCCTGGCCAGGCCTTTGCCCAGGGCCTCACCTCTGTCCCCTTTCTCCGCAGGGAGGACTCATACTTCTCCTTCAAGACCCAACTGAGGGGACCCTTCTGGGGGGGCTTTCCGGGTCCCCCTTCCCGAGTCTAAGTCGCAGACTGCTGGGCTGTGACCCGTGTCCAGGTCCCCACTGCTCCTGCGTCACAGGTGCAGTGCCTGTGGCCAAGCCCACAGCCCCTTGACGCTGGTGTCCACTGGGACTTGCTCTGGTCAGTGGCCAGTGGCAGGACACACAGTGTGGGCTCTGAGCAAAGGTCTGAAGGGACGTCACTTGTTCCCTCTGAGACCCTCTGGCCATGGCCATGAGGAGAGGGTGCTGCAGGGCCCCGGACGACCTGCCTCTGCCCCGTGGTGCAGCAGGGGACGCCGCCTCCGCGAGCCCAGGGAGGGCAGCGGAGCCTCTGTCCAGCGTGGGCTTGGGCCACACGGCCCCTTCCAGCAGCAGCTGCCTCCCCTGGGCCTGGGTTTCACGGCACCACCAACCTGGCCATCTCCTGCTGGACGCCTGCGTCTCCCAACACACGCCAGTGCCCAAGCAGAGCCCACAGGGTGCTGCCCGCACCCAGGACCCCTGATACAGCAGGCCCAGGCAGGCACTGGGGACGTAGGATGGCCGGGAGGGGCGGGTACAGGATGGTCGGGTGGATGAGTGGGCGGGCGGGTGATGGATGGGTGGATGGGTGGATGGATGGATGGGTGGATGGGTGGATGGGTGGATGGGTGGATGGGTGGATGGATGGATGGGTGGATGGGTGGATGGGTGGATGGATGGGTGGGTGGATGGGTGGATGGGTGGGTGGATGGATGGGTGGATGGGTGGATGGGTGGATGGGTGGATGGATGGGTGGATGGATGGATGGGTGAATGGGTGGATGGGTGGATGGATGGATGGGTGGATGGATGGGTGAATGGGTGGATGGATGGGTGGATGGATGGATGGGTGAATGGGTGGATGGGTGAATGGGTGGATGGATGGGTGGATGGATGGGTGAATGGGTGGATGGATGGATGGATGGATGGGTGGATGGGTGAATGGGTGGATGGATGGGTGGATGGATGGGTGAATGGGTGGATGGGTGGATGGATGGGTGGATGGGTGGGTGGATGGATGGATGGATGGATGGATGAGTGGATGGATGGATGGGTGGGTGGATGGGTGGGTGGGTGGATGGATGGGTGGATGAGTGGATGGATGGATGGGTGGGTGGATGGGTGGGTGGATGGATGGATGGATGGATGAGTGGATGGATGGATGGGTGGGTGGATGGGTGGGTGGATGGATGGATGGGTGGATGAGTGGATGGATGGATGGGTGGGTGGATGGATGGGTGGGTGGATGGGTGGGTGGGTGGATGGATGGGTGGGTGGATGGGTGGATGGTTGGATGGATGGGTGGATGGGTGGGTGGATGGGTGAATGAGTCCATGAGTAGGTGGGAGGCCCCAGAGGGAGAGAGGGAGGTGAGAAGCTACTTAATGGAAGGATGGCTGGAGAGATGGGTCACCCAGAGGAGGTGTTTTGAGGACAAGGAGAGGCGAGTGGGTCCCGGCCCTCAGTGGTACAATACCCCCCTCTCCCCCCTCAGCTCAGCCGTCCTGAGAGGCGACCTAGGAGGCATCTCCCCTAGGAGCAAGAGGGGTGGGGACGTCCCCGTGGCTGCTGTCCTCCCTGGGTCCTCACCTTTCCAGCCAGCTGCACCTCGGCCCCCTGTCCCCGCAGCCTCGTCACCACCTGCAGGGACGTGGTCTCGGGGAGCACGATGGTGGCTGGGATGCCAAGCTTCCGAGCAGAGTAAGCGGCAGCGATGCCCGCGTTGCCCCCTGGGGTCAGAGAAGGGGTGACATGTGCAGAGCGGCCTGGGCCTGTTGACACCCCCAGCTCTCCCTCCACCCCTTGGGAGTCTCGCTTATGCCCCCCACTGACTCGTCCCCTGGCTGCAGAGGTGGACACCTGATCTAAACTGAGCCAATCGGAGAACTTGACCTCTCGACCCACGACTGGCTTAGGGATGAGTAGTGGCCCAGGCTGGGCCACAAAGAGGAATTCTAAGGCTGCGGAGACGTTTTTCTCTTCATTCGAGTCAGGAGATAGCAGGACAGCAGGTCCCTCTGCAGACATCTTGCTGTTGTGAGGCCTGGGTAAGATCGAGGTAGAGGAGAGAAAGAAATAGGAAAGGAAGAACCGCAGAAGAGACCACCTGGATCCAGCTGGGCCTGAAAGCCACAGAGCCTGAGGATTTTCAGTTCTTGGAACCTACAGCTTATACCTGGTGCTACCACCCTGAGTCCCCGATTCTGGGAAGAAGCCCAGGAGAGGACATAAGAGATGGCTGCCTGAGATTTGACCCTGATAAGGAGGCCAAGCCCTGGACGTCTACAGCCACCCCAGGCAGATTCGCCTCCCCAGCCCTGCCTGGAGCATCCCCACAAAGCAGAAAGGGGTGAGGTCACCTGAGGAGCACACCAGGTGTTTGCACCCCCTCTTGGCCATCTGGGGAGAGAAGGAATGGCGTCAGGGGCTAGCCCAGGCAGGCGGCCTTGAGGCCAGTGCAGGGCAGCTGGCCGCCCCCCCCCACCCCACCCACACGCCCTCACCTGCTGGCAGAAGTGCCCGATGCCCCGGATCTTGAAGGAGCCGGCCGGCTGCATGTTGTCACACTTGAGGAGGACCTTCACGCCCGCCTCCCGGGATAGCGCCCAGCTCTCCAGCAGAGGCGTGGTCGTGTGGAAGTGGCCAGCCGGGGCGCCCTCCATCCCAGCCACCAGGGGGTTGGCCCTGCAGGGGCACACGGTCCTCAGGGCTCCAGGCAAGAGGCAGGGAGGCTGAGCCCCGCTGGCTGCCGAGCTGGGAGACCCCAGGCAAGCGCCTGCCCCTCTCTGGGCCTCAGCCTCCCTCCCCTCTGCCCAGGAGGCCTGACGGGGCGCCCTTCATGCTGGAAGTGGAGGAGGCAGGGTGTGAGCCCTCATGAGGAATGAGTTCATCCCAGTTCCCTCGGGACACTGAGCACCTACAACGTGCCGGGCAGAGGCCAGACCTCGCTGTCCAGGTGGGCAGACGCAATCACAGGAGTCCACACAGGAGCGACCCCTGGGGGTCCAGTGGCATCCAGAACCAGGTTGCGACCCCTTGTGGCCATGTGGTTCACATGGCCTCAGTGAACGTGGACCCAAGGCCTGCACCCTCATGTCTGTCTCTCCTGCTTCCTGAATTCTTATTTTCTCCATTATTGTCATGACCATTATTCCCCCGATTATCACATCCGTAAACATGTCAGCATGTGTCCCTAAAAGCACTGACTTAAAAAAAAAAGTACATGGTTTCACCACTGTATACATTTGTCCAAACTTATTGCACTCCTTTACTTAGAGTGAGATGATTGATTTGATGTAAATTATGTCCAATGGTGCTACTTTTAAAAAGCCAGGTTGTGTAGCTCACGCTTGCTATCCCACCTACTTGGGAGGCTGAGGCAGGAGGATGGAAAGTTTGAGGCCAGCCTCAGCAACTTAGCGAGACCCTGTCTCAAAATAAAACAAAAAGGGCTGGGGGTGTGGCGCGGGGATAGAGCGCCCCTGGGTTCAATCCCCAGGGCTGCGAACATTTTAAGAATTAAAAAGAAAAGAAGGAAATTCCAAGCATCTCATTAAATTCTAACCATGAAACCGCTGCTTGGTTTCATGGCTGGTCGAGGGATTTAAAGGTTTAATTTCTAAATTTTTCTTTGTCACCCGCTCTGGCAGGCTGGGGTGAAGAGGAGTGGAGGGGGTGGCTGGGACTGGACCAGCCTCCTCCCCAGGGGCCGGACTCCACCCAGAGGGCGAGGCCTCGAACTCTGTTCTGACCCGTAGGTCGTCACAGGGGGGCTTGGGAGGGATGACAGAGGGGACCACGACCACGGGGAGAGCATTTCTGCAGAGGGAACGAGTGACAAGGTCCGGAGCAGGTGGGAGGATGGGCAGGGAAGGAACAGCCCCTGGAGGACCCTGCTCCACGGTGGCCACCAGGGGGCACCACACCCCCACACCACCCAAGCCCGACTTGGCATCTGCACTTAGTCTCCAAGGGCCGCAGGGCAGAGAAGACCAGGTTTCCTGGCACTTCATCTGACCCTGTGCCCTTGGCACCTCCTTACCGTCCCCACCCCCGCCCCACAAGGCAGGGCGAAGTCCGAGCCTCTCCACAACCTCACCCCAATTCTGGAGCCCAAAAGCCTGGGCGTTAGGATCAAAGTTAGAAACCAGCTCTGAGTTCCTTGGCTGTGTGACCCAGGCGAGTGTCTTGAGCTCTCTGTGCCTGTTTCCCCTTCTGTCAATGGAGATAAATACAGTCCCCAATTCTCAGGCTGTGGTGTGCGTGAATAGTGATGACAGCTACCAGTGGTCGAATTCCTAGTAGGTGGCAGACAGTAGCCGGGTTCTCTGGGGTATTAGCTCACTGGGGCCTTTTAGCAATGCCAGCACACTCACCCTCACTCTATCCTGTCTCTAAAGCACCCACAAGGTGCAGGCCTTGACCCAGGAACTGGGGACAGCACAGTGATGCAGGCAGGCGTCCACTTCAGAGCTGACTGAGCGTCTGATGAGGAGAACAGCATGCAACAAATATCAGCACAGACCAACAAAATGACCAGAAATGGTGGAAACTGCCGCGTGCGGAAACACAGGCAGGTAGGCGTGAATAAAGATCAAGGGGACCTGTTTTGGGTGTGCAGGCCAGGAAAGACCTGCAGGAGGTGGGACATGACACTAAGACCCGGAAAGCGACAGCAAACTGGCCGTACCACGGGTGAGAGGAGCTGTGTGTCCCAGGGTGGTGGCAGGATGGAGCCAGGCCATGTGCTGAGGGTGCGGACTTTGGCCCCAGGACTTGCTGGGCGCTGGGCACTCTGCCAGGCACCCTATGTCTCCTCTTATCTGACGCTCACACAGCACTGAGGCCATTTACTAGCCCATGAGGCCCAGAGGGGTCGCCTCCAAGGTCACACAGCTGTGAAGGTCATCCAGCTAGGAAGTGTGGGCTGTGTCCCCTGCTTGTCCCCTGCTTGTCCCCTGCTTGTTAGCATGGCCACGATGAAGGGTGTGGGCATCTGATACATAACTGCCACCTTCTTCAGGCATCAAGTGCCCCCAGCTGGGTCCCCACGTGTCTCCAGCCCCCTTCATTATAGCAACCATCCCCCCAGAGACAGCAGGCATCAGTTAAAGGCCAGCAGCCTTCAAGGCCAGGTTGGTCCCTTAGGGCTAGGCAGACCGAGGCCTTGGCCCAGGGACACGCAGTGCTTGCCAGAGTGGCAGCCACCAGGACTGAGGTGGCAGCCTGGGCCTGCTCCCCGTGGGACAGGCAGTGGGGACTCAGGGCTGGGGACCAGATCCCAGCAATGCAGGGCCCGGCTGTCCCTTCTCATGGGCCTCATGGTCTCCCGTGAACTGGGGTAAGGGGCCCTTGCTTTCCATGCCTTGTCCCCGAGGGCTACCTGGGTGGCCCTCCACAGTGAATCCCTGTGGAGCCTGGGGCTGGTCCCTGGCGGGGTGCCCAGCCCTGCCCTCTGTCCAGCAGGACCTGCTCCAGGCCCAGGGTCCCCTGCAGGGCACCCTGAGCGGACGCACGTCCCCAGGGAGGGCTCTGACCTCACTGCTCCCTCTGCCCGTCCACCCAGCTGACCTTGGCCCCCGACCAGGACCCCCCACTCACACGCACACCCCGGGCCCCAGCAACACTGCTGCTCCCGGCTCCTCACCTACCTGAGCTGTCCCCCAGCCAGCTGGGCCCTGGCTGCTGCCGGCCAGCCCCTGCTGCCCCTGCCAGCCTCTGCCAGCCTCCCTGGCCCTGGCCCCGCCTCCTGTGTTAAAGGGGCAGCTCTCACCCAAGGCTGCCTGGGACGGAGGCGGAAAGCAGGGGGGGTCGAGGCTCACAGCCGCCCCAGCCTCCCCATGTGCATTTCCCCTGTCAGATGGAGGAACAAAGGGAGGCTCAGAGAGGGACACTCACTTGGCTGTGGAAGCCCAGCTAGCGAGGGGCAGAGATGCTAGACCCCCTCCCGTGAGAGACTTCTCCCAATCTCCCTCCCAGCCCAGGGCTCATCCCAGGCCAAACCCCTTCCATGGAAACAGGAAAGCAGGGACAAGGAGGTAACCGTCATCTGTCACATGAGAGGGGCTCAGAGACTTCACACCCAACTCCGGGGCCCAGTTACTGCTCAAATGAGCGGCTGACCACTGATCCATTCACTCAATAAATATTTATTGGACACCTACTTTGTGCCAATCCCTGGGACCTTTAGCCTCAAACAAGATAAGGTGTCCCCTGTCGTCACAGCACCTTTGGGTGCCACAAAAGAGGAATTGTCATCTCTGCTAGGGATGGGGACCGCTGGGAGGTGAGTGGGGCTGCGGAGCCCAGAGCAGGGGACCTGCCTGGAGGAGAAGGCAGCGGCTGAGCAGCAAGTGGCTTGGGGACAATGGACGGGGCAGGAGCCACAGGGATGTCTGAGCCAGTGACAGGGCACCTCAACCTTGCCCAGGGGCACTGGGGAGTCACGGAGGGCGTTAGGCCTGGAGGTGACTGGGTCTGATTGACGTCTCCATTGCCACCTCCCTGGTGAACCCGAGCCACGCACACACGCCTAGGCCTCAGTTTCCCTGTCTGTAAAGTCGAGCTCCCAGGAGGACCCAGTGTTGTGCGTCCCCCCTGGACCGTGCATGACCTCCCAGGGTTGAGGATCAGCTCCTGGACACGTGGCGTCAAGTGGCGCTGTCTAGATGGCCGCCGCCCGCCATGAGGACTCTGGCGAGTTTCTCCCCAGCCTCACACTGAGCATGCCCCACCCTTGCCAGGTGTCCTGTCCTTGCCAGGTGGTCAAACCAGGGAGAGAGAGGGACACCTGATACGTGACAGTCACACCCCAGGAGGTCAGAGGGCAGAGGTTTACCAGAGGGCAGCAGGGGTGGGGGATCTGGGAGGGCCTCCGAGGAGGTCGGCTCCAGCACACGGCTAGGGCTTAGATAGGAAGCACAGCTACACTTATTTCATGCCTACTGTATACTAGCCCTTTTATACTGACTAGCAGAAATAGCTTTTAAATAGTCGGAGATTTTTAAATAGTTGGGGGTTTACTTCTGTGTGCATTAGGAGACATGTACACTGTGTGTGTGTGTGTGTGTGTGTGTGTGTGTGCGCGCGCGCACACATAATATCAAACCCATAATTTTGTGAATATTAATGCTTAGGGAGAAGTGAGGTGTTAAAATGTTTAAATGCAATCTCTTTAAAGTATTAAGCGTAGGGCTGGGGATGTGGCTCAAGCGGTAGCGCGCTCACCTGGCATGCGAGCGGCCCAGGTTCGATCCTCAGCACCACATACCAACAAAGATGTTGTGTCCGCCGAGAACTAAAAAATAAATATTAAAATTCTCTCTCTCTCTCTCTCTCTCTCTCTCTCTCTCTCTCTCTCCCCCTCCCTCTCCCTCTCTCCCCTCTCTCTAAAAAAATAAAAATAAAAAAAAAATAATAAAGACATGTGCCATCACACCTGCCTTAAAAAAAAAAAAAAATAAAGTATTAAGCGTAGAAGAATGTCCCAGTGTGGCGAAGACCCCAGAGCCAGGCCATGGTACAAACCTAGCTCAGCTGTTTCCTGGCTGTGTGACCTCAAGCAAGTCACCTGACCTCCCTGTGCCTTGATTTCCCAGCTGTAAGATGGGGATAGAAATAATCCTTTCCTACGAGAGCTGATGGGAGAGTCAATGAGCAAATGTCTGTGAAGCCTTTGGAGAAGTGGCTGGTGCTGGGGGTTGGGTGTTCTTGCTGCTCTTTGCTGTCATTATGACCCCTAGGAAAGAGATGACGTGACAATATGGCACAGATTGCAAAGGGGGAATGCCTGAGGTCTGGGAGTGTGGCGTCCTTCTGTCACAGAACACTTATGACGACCTGGGGAAGTGGGGACCCCAGGGAACCCGGCATGGAGGAAACAGGCTCAGAGACCCAGGCACTTTCCCAAGGTCACACAGCAGCAGAGCCAGGGCTCAGACCCAGGGGCCGGGACCAAGCTCCGGCTGCAGTGAGGAGAGGCTGGCAGGGTGGGCCGGGCCACTGGCCATGTTCGTCAGCCAGTGCCGTCCCTGACACCTCGGCCTGCCACCCAGCCACCCTGGCCTGTCCCCTGGCTACTCATTAAGCTTCATTTCGCCATCCTCTCCCGCAGCTGGCGTTCCCAGGCGGGGCCACTGCGTGGAGAGAGGACCGAGTCTCGACACCGCGATCGTCACCAACAATAAAAATTAAAGGGAAAAAAAGAGAGAGAGAGGAAGAGGCAGCTTGTGGCCGCCGTTTCAGAGTCTGGGAGAAGCACAAGGAGCTAAGGCAGAGGCCAAGCCCCGGGACACCTTGAGTCTGCCTCCCGCCTGCTGCGTGCGGAATGGTTGCCCCGGGTACCAGGAGCACAGCTGGGAGTGACCCTGGGCCACCTGGGGTGGGAGCAGACCACCAGGGACCCAGCAGCACCCCCACTGCTGCCCTGGTCCCCTGAACACCCCTGACACCCTAGAAGAAGGGAACCCCCCCATGACACAGACGAAGGACCAGCTTGAAATGACACGAAGCCAGGTCAGGGAGGCCCAGGGAGGTGTGGGATGGCGCAGGTGGTCCGTCCGTGTGGCTGAGACTGGACTCTGCTGAGAAGTCTTGGGCTTTCTTTTTTTTTGGGGGGGGGCACCAGAGATTGAACTCAGGGGCACTCACCCCCTGAGACCCATCCCCATCCCTATTTTATATTTTATTTAGAGACAGGGGCTCACTGAGTTGCTTAGGGCCTCGCTGTTGCTGAGGCTGGCTTTGAACTCAGGATCCTCCTGCCTCAGCCTCCCAAGCCGCTGGGATGACAGGATGACAGGCAGGAGCCACCAGCTACCGGCACCTGGGGTTGTCAATGAGCTTGGACAAAAGCCCAGCGAGGGCCGCTGACCAGCTGGCTCCCCCTCCCTCTGTCCACCATGCATGACAATAACCCCAGCGGGAGGCTCCGCCTGGCTGCAGATGCCTGACCTTGGCCGTGGTGGCAGTTTTAGACACAAGGTCCCACCGAGAAGCTGTTTGTCACATTTGGAGATGACGCAAAGCTGAAAGGCCACAGGTAGCACCATCTAATAGGACAAAAAAGGTCCCTTTAGGACCCAATTCGAAAGCTGGGCTGCAGCCACAGGAGCCAAGTGCACCGCGTCCAAAACAGGGAGACCAGGCTGGATGGGATCCATTTCACGAAGAAAAAAAAGTCATTTAACTTCTCCAGGGGGTTGGGGGAGTCGCAGTTAGATAAGGAACAACGGCTTTTTAGGTAGAAGACCTTCTTCCCACAAGGCCCTAAGCAACTGAGCGAGACCCTGCCTCAAAGTTCAAAATGTCAAAGGGCGGGGGAGGCGGCCCAGTGGTGCGCGCCCCTGGTTTAGTCCCCAGAGTAAGAAAGAGAGGGAGGCCAGGGGAGGAGCGGGCGGGAGGTGGGAAAGCCAGGTCCGTGGAGGCCGCGGGGGGGTTGAAGTGCCCAGGCTTGGGGCCGGGCCTGTCCTCTGAAACAGGAGTGGGGAGTCCCTCTTGGAGCAGGTGCCCAGGCTCGCGGGGGTGGGGTGGGGTCGATCCCAGGCCCTCCAGGGCCCAGGCTGCAAGGAGCCCGGGACCTCTCGGACGTGTCGGCATCCCCCTTTGTCTTTCTTGAACTTCTCGGATGCTTTCCTTTGTTTCATTTGACAGTGAACCTAGCCGAGTTTGCTGAGCACCTACTGTGTGCCAAGCCTGTCCTGGGTGCAGGGAATTCAGCGCAGGAGGGATTCACAGGCCAGCGGGGTGTGGGGGCGGCCAGTTGTGCAGACAAGGGTGGGTGGGGTGGTTTTAGATAGGGGCCAGGGAGTCCCCTCTGTGAAGGTGACAGGCAAGTCGACACCCAGGGGTGTGGAGGGGAGCCAGGTGGACCTGTGGGAAGAAGATCCAAGGTCCAGGATCCCAGGGCTTGGGCAGGCGCTAGCAGTAGAGGTTGGCTGGATTCTGGGTGCCGGGAACTCAGGCTGCCGTGGACAGAGGGACAGAGGAGCAAGTGGTTGGAGGCTTCGGGGAGCAGGCAGGAGGCAGTATAGCCCGTTCTGGGCTGCTGTGGCCCCACTGGGGAGAGACCAGGCCGCCTGGCTGCAGAGCGCCCCAGAGCTCCAGCCCAGGCACAGCGGGGAGCAGGTAGGAAGGACTGCTGAGCACCAAGGGGGACCCCAAAGTCCGGGACAGTGGGGGGGCAAGGAAAAAGATGGGGACAGGCACAGCTGCTGGCCTCAGTGCCTCGCTAAGGCCCAGCCTCTAACCTGGCAATGCCTGGCCGTGTCTTTGTCCCCATCTCCAAGGAAGGAAGCCAGGGCCGTGAGGTGACCACCCTGAGGTCACACAGCTGGGTGGCAGTGCCAGCCCGGGGGAATGGACCCAGGACTCTGAGACCTGAGCTAATCAAAGACACCAGCGCTGCCTGCCAACCAGGGAGGCTAGGGGACAGCGCCCACCCCCAGCTGTGAAAACACCCGTCACAGCCCCACCTGGCTCCCAAGGACACTCTGACCTGACTGTCCTCGGGGACAGGGGACACTTCCCAGAAAGGTGTGATGTAACAGCAGCCGACGTGGGGACGTGGACGTGGGGACGTGGGAGACGCTTGCCCAAGGTTCCCCAGCCAGGCTCCTGCCTTCCCCGGGGCAGAGCGAGTCCTCAGTTTGTCCATCTGTTAATGGGGAGAGGCCGGCCTCGACATCCCTCCCGCTTCCCAAACCTTTCCAAGGTGGCAAAAGAGGGCTTCTGTGCTCTGTCCGTCACCCAGAGCCAGGGACACAAGTGTCCTTTGAACACCAGGAACAAAAAATGGCCATTGCTTTTTTGGGGGGTGCCGGGGATTAAACTCAGGGGTGCTCCACCACTGAGCCACGTCCCCAGCCCTATTTTGTGTTTTATTTAGAGACAGGATCTCACTGAGCTGCTTAGGGCCTCACTAAGTTGCCCAGGCTGGCTTTGAACTCGCAATCCTCCCGCCTCAGCCCCCAAGGTGCTGCGATCACAGGTGTGCGCCATCTGTGCCCAGCTGACCGTTGCTTCCTGAGTACACAGTCAGCACCAGGCACTATCCTGACAGTTTTACATCAATTAAGTTATTAAAGCCTTATAACAAATCTAATCATAGATATGGAGGCACAGAGAAGTGCTTGCATATTACACAGGTCACACAGCAAGTTGATTTGAACTTGGAAAATGTTTGCACAGATAAATAAAATGTGGTGATGTCCTTATGATGAAATACTATGTGTTCTAAAGGGAAAGGGTACGGCATCACGATGCCACATGGAGGAAACTGGGAGACATTGTTAAGGGACAGAAGCCAGGCACAGGGGAAGAAGAATGATCCAAGAGCAGGCAGCGCCTTGGAGACAGGTGGATTGACGGTTGCCAGGGCGCAGGGGAGAGAGGAGGAGCAACATCTGCTGCGGGCACAGGGTTTCTTCAGGTTCCAAAGTCGCAACCCTGTGCGTGAGTGAATTGTCCGGCATGTGAATTGTTTTCCCGGTCGAGTTGTTCTTTCCAGACATGAAGGCCGGCCGGGCGCCAGGACGGGCCGGGAGCCTTCTCTCTGACCCCTTGGGTTCTTATTCGTCCGTTCCAACGATGACACGACACGTCTTGGTTGAAATTAGTGGGACAGACAGGCAGATCTCAGGAGAGAGTTGTCCCCTGGTCCCTGCCGCCTGCAGCCCCAGCTCCCTTCCCAGCAGCCGTGAGACGGACATGAAGGAGGGAGGGTGACAAAGGGGACGTCTCCCTTCAGTCCTGTCACCTGGGCCACCATTACCTCATATGGAGATGCCCTTTAAACCTAAATCTGGGGCTTCTGGATGTGACCAGGCTGGCCATGTGCCCTCTGTCCCCTACCCCCACTGGCCTTGTGTCCACAAAGGACTCAGAGTCCCCGAATTCACACTCCCGAGCTGCCACTTGCCACCTGCTGGCCTTTGGCAAGAGTCCCAGCCTCTGAGCCGGTCTCCTCGCCTTCCATGTGGGGCCCAAGACGCCCACCCCCTGCTCCCCTGGGGTGGGCGACCCCACATGGCAGACACTTGGTGTGGGATCGGCCCAGCTCTGGCCGCGTGGGCGCCGGCTGTATCAGACAGGCGAGAGCGGATGTCTGCAGGGTGCCCACAGCCCTCCAGCTCTGCCACCTCGTGTCCCCAGCCCACACCCCCGTGGACATCCTGCTAGGGAGGGGGCTTGGAAATGTCGTGCAAAATCAGGGAGGGCCAGCAAAACGGGACAGCCTGTCCCAGAGGGGCGTGGCCGTGCGAGCCGAGTGTGCCCTGGCCGCCTCGTCTCCCCTGGTCGCCCTCGTCTCCCCTGGTCGCCCTCCGGCTCATCAACATTCTACTCCCGGCCGGCCGACAAGAGAGCTTTGTTGAGAGGCCCAGGGAAAGAACCAGCCAGACTCTGTGTGTGTGTGTGTGTGTGTGTGTGTGTGTGTGTGTGTGTGCGCGCCTGTGGACAGACGGACCTCTGCTCACAGCCAGGGACAGACCCAAGGATTGGTTTAGGGCAGAGAGTTTTCAAATGCAACATGCTCCAGTTCCTTGATGGTGGTGGTGATGGTGGAGGTGTTGATTATGATGTTGGTGATAGTGATGGTGAAGGTGGTGGTGATGATGATAGTGATGGTGAAGGTGGTGGTGGTGATGATGGTGATGGTTGTGGTGATGATGATAGTGATGGTGGTGTTGGTAGTGGTGGTGGTGGTGGTGATGGATGGTGATAGCTGTGGTGGTGGTGCTGGTGATAGTGATGATATTGGTGTTGGTGATGATAGTGATATTGGTGTTGGTGGTGATGGTGATGATGGTGATGGTGGTGGTGATGGTGGTGGTGATGGTGGTGGTGATGTTGATGGTGGTGTTAGTGATGTTGGTGATGGTGGTGGTGGTGATAATGATGATGATGGTGATGATAGTGATGTTGGTGGTGGTGGTGATGGTGATGGTGGTGATGGTTGTGATGGTGGTGATGGAGGTGGTGATGGTGGTGGTGACTAACTTACCATACACTCATTCAGTTCCTGGCCCCTTACGTAATACCTTCTCCCAATCTCTGAGACCAGGAGGGAGATGCCATTGTCACCCACTGTACAAGTGAGCACACCATGGTGGCAGGGGGAGAAAGCGGCTTGCCCAGGGCTAACAGCTGTGCACGACAGGCCAGGCTGGAGCTCCGGCCCCTGAGTCTTGGCCACCTGCTCCCATGTGCCAAAAGACTCTTGAAGGAGGACCGGGGACAGCAATGAAGACCTGTGCTTGGATCGCAAGTTTGGGGGTCAGGCTGCCGGGGTCCCCGTGCCAACTCCTGCCTCTTCCGAGCTCTGTGACCTGGGGCAAGTGACCACCTCTGAAACCCCTGTCTCCCGGCTGTGAGGTGGCGGTAATAACAGTCCCTACCTCCTCTGTGGCTGGACACTTATTAATGTGGCTATTGTTTCTCTGTCACCTACCGTAGGCCAAGCACACACCAGGGACTTTAGATTTATGTAATGGTCCCTGGGAAAGGTGTTGTCCTGTTTGCAAGTGAAGACACTGGTGGGGGGAAGGCAGGAGGACCCTGTGGACTGAGCGTAGCAGCTCCCCACCTCCGGGAACCCCAGCTTCTGACGGGGGCGGGGCGGGGGCGGGGCCGGCCCTGCGAGCCCATTGGCTGCCCGAGGCATAAAGCAGGAGCCCAGGGAGGATTCAGGCCAGTCCAGCTGCCTCCCTGGGTCCCTGAGACCATCAACACCATCTCCCTCTCACTCCCTCGCTCTGTCCAGACGTCCAGCTCATTACTGTGCCTGGTAAGTGGCCCCATCCTCAGTCACACCCCAGGACCAGCCAGGGTTTGCCAGGGGACAAGGGGTGACAGAGCCAGCGACTGGGTGCACGGCCCGCTCTGAGCCTCAGTGTTCCTACCTGTCAGTTGGGTGATAGTAGGAGCTTGCTGCAGATGAAATGAAAGAGCACTTCATAATAACCAGTGACATTTACTGAGCACCTGCCACAGGCCCAGTGAGAGGGTGAGGGTGGGGGTGACAATCCAAGGCGGGTGCACAGAGGAAGGGGTGGCTTTCCTGTGCCAGGCCCCCCACCTGGCTCCACATCTGTGGGAAGAATTGTGACCTACAGGACAGGGTCCTCCAGATGACCCCGGGTCCCTGGGGTGGGCTCCTGCACTGGCAGCCAGGGCATGGTGAGCTGTGCAGGCCCCCTCTATCCGTGGGTCAGAACCAGCGTCCACTGTCGGGGTCAGGCCCTGCTCTCTGATGGCATTTAGGAGATGTAAGAGGGGAGGCCTCAGGGGCCTGTCAGCCCAGACAGCTTGGGGCTCCCACATGTGAGGGCACTAAGGCTGGTGCAGGACCCCCCACTGGCCAGGTGTCTGAGCCAGTCTGGGGGAGGGGGCTTCCTGAGCCAGGAGTGCCCAGACGAGGGACGGGAAGTTGGGGCACGGGCTAGCCGCCCCCGGTGCCAGGCTTTTGGGGGGTGCGGGGACCCCAGATAGGCCCCTGAGCTGACCACCTGCTGATCTCCTCTGGCCCAGCCCAGGTTGGGGGGCATGAGTCTCCCTGTGGCTCTCAGCAAAAGAGAGGGACGGAAAGGCCACAGGGGTGTGCGTGGGCTGGATCTTGGCCATCTCCACTGTAACCACTCAGAGCCAGCACAGGAGGGCTGGCCTGAGCCACACCAGGGTCCTGGGGAGACCCTGAGCTCGGGAAGCCTGCCCCAGACCTACCCCGCCTCCCTGCTGTGACCTAGGACATGCTGGTGTGGCTGCTGTGTCACCAACTACCCAGAAACGGCTACAGCTGGCAGCTCCACAGGGCTCAAGGGGGCGGTGCCTACCTGGGGTCCTCTCAGGGCACAGGGGGATGACAGCTGAGCCAGAGTCACTGCGAAGCTCCCCTACCCCACGTCTCGCAGTGGACACCACCGCCAGCTGGGACCTCCCGACCTTGGGTGGACCCCCAGGGGCCTCCACCCAGGGAGGGAGCCCACAGAGGTCCAGCCGGCTGTTCTGACCTCGGCTTGGGACAGTGATGACAGCAGCCACCCTGCAGACTCCAGAGGTGGCTGTGTCCCTCCCTTCCCAGCTCCACATTGGACATTTGGAATTGTCCCTGGCAAGAGTAGGGACGTCACAGAGGTGGCCCGCGTCACCGTCAGGGCTTTCAGTCCCTTGATTGCTAAACATTTGCTGACCCGCCACAGCTTGGACATCACAGAGTGTCCCTGCCCCCAAGTCATGGGAGCCCGGGGCTCGGGAGGAAGCTTGGCCTGCCTGTCACGGTGTGGCTTCATGAGAGGTGTGTCCAGGTGGGAAGGACTGTGGTGGCCTCCCAGGATTGGGAAAAGCCTCGAATGACATCACGGTGCCCGGCTCGTGCTGACCATTGGAGAGTGATGACTAAGGACAACAGTGGAGCCGGGCTGGCTCGTGGCCGGCGGTCGCCCCGCATGCCGAGGCCCTGGCGCCATCCCCAGCACGACAGAAATGACTGAGTTTGTGGCAGGACCCAGCCAGCACAGAGGCGCGGGGGCTGAGCGGCCTCCCGAGAAGCCCCCTGCCCAGCAGTTTCTTGGTAGTGTCCTGAGGTCCAGCCGGGGAGGCAGCTGGACTGTGCCTGTGGGGACCTGGGCACTTTCGCCTGTACTCTACCGCCCACTTTGTCCTTCTCCCCGGGGAATGAGGGGCGGGGCCGCTGGCCTCGGGGTGCCCACAGCCAACATGGTGCCCACTCTCCTGACCCTCCGGGCTTCTGACCTTTGTCCCAGCAATGACGTCTGGAAAGCCCCTGCACGTGAAGACACCCATCCGGGACAGCATGGCCCTGTCCAAAGTGGCCGGCACCAGCGTCTACCTCAAGATGGACAGTGCCCAACCCTCTGGCTCCTTCAAGATCCGGGGCATCGGGCACCTCTGCAAGACGGTACAGGATGGGTCAGGTGCCATCTGGGCAGGTGGCAGCCCCCTTCCTGGACAGGGCAGGGCCAGGGCTGGGTGGACCAAGAGGAGATGCAGGCTATGGGGCGGCTCCCCACACGCACTGCACGTCCACCTTAGGACGTCCCCGGACTAACGGGTGACTGTGCACGAGGGTCCCTATGGAGCCATCCCTGAGCCAGGCTCTGGAAGGAAGACGCAGAGAGACTAGAGCAGAACAAACCCCAGAGGAGAGGGAGGGGGAGGGGAGGGGGGCAGGGAGGGGAGCAGGAGGTAGAGGAGGGGAGGAGGAGGGAGAAGAGGGGGAGGAGGGAGAGAGGGGAGCAGGAGGAGGGAGAGGAGGAGGAGGAGGGAGAGAGGGGAAAGGAGGAGGGAGAGGAGGGGGAAGAGGAGGGAGAGGAGGGGGAAGAGGAGGGAGAGGAGGGGGAAGAGGAGGGAGAGGAGATATTCCAGGGGGAGGGAGGAGCCCAGGCGAAAACGAGGAGGCAGGCCAAGCCTGCTGGGGCACACCTGTCATCCCTGCAACTTAGGAGGTTGAGGCAGGAAGATTGAAAGTTTGAGGCCAACCTCAGCAATTTAGTGAGACCCTTGCTCAAAATTAAAAGGGCTGGGATGGTAGATCCAGGGCAGAGCTCCCCTGGATTCAAACCCCAGTACACAAAAAAGAAAGAAAAGACATGGAGGTGGACCTGACCCTTCCCCTCTTCTCCCCACAGTGGGCTGAGCAAGGCTGTGAGCATTTTGTGTGCTCCTCTGGTAAGTGACCAGCCTCCCCCTCCAGTCCTCTGCTGTGTGTGCTAAGGCCAGGTGCTTCGCCTCTCTGGGCCCTGGGTATCCCAGCCATGATAGGTGGCAAACTTTTGCAGTAGCCGGGTTTGGAATTCCAGGAGGAGGCCAGTGGGGTGTGGGGAGGCCCGAGCTGTAGGTGGAGGTCCAGCAGTCCCGGCCCTCGGGCGCTGACCTCCAGCCCACCCCTCCTGGCAGCGGGCAATGCAGGCATGGCGGCCGCATACGCCGCCAGGAAGCTGGGCATCCCGGCCACCATCGTCGTGCCCAGCACCACACCGGCTCTCACTGTGGAGCGGCTCAAGGGGGAAGGCGCCATGGTGGAGGTGGTGGGCGAGGTGAGTGCCCACCCTCAGGCTGTTGGGGCACGGGTGGCCGACCAGGACCATCGCCTTGACTGTCCCCACCCCGACCTCGCAGACGCTGGACGAGGCCTTCAAGATGGCCAAGGCGCTGGCCAAGAACAACCCCGGCTGGGTCTACGTCCCCCCCTTCGATGACCCCCTCATCTGGTGAGTGCAGCTTGGGGTCACTTGGCACGCGGGCGGCCACTCCCGGGCACCACTGGGCTGGGATGCTCGTCACCACACAAGATGCCGGTTCTCGTGGCTGCGCCCGTGACCTGTCCACGGGAGAGCACAGTGAGAGGAAGCCCAGGGAAAGGGGTTCTCCAGTCAGGCGGCCCTCAGGGACCCGGGAGCTGTGTGGAACGGCCCCACAGCCCTGGCCACTGGCCTCTCAGCCCTGCCCGTTGCCACGTTCGTAGCTGGCACTGGTGGCCAGAGCAAGGCCCCAAGTAGACACAGAGCCTGGTGGCTGGCGTCAGGGTGGCATCTGGAGCAGGGGACCAGCTGCCCAGCCCCCCTGGGCACATGCTGACCTGCCTGCCAGGGTGCCCCGGGCCCTGCCGGGTGCCTGCAGGAAGCCCAGCGCTGACCTGTCACCGGTGCCACTCCCCAGGGAAGGCCACACCTCCCTCATCAGAGAGCTGAAGGAAAGCCTGGGCACCAAGCCGGGTGCCATCGTGCTGTCTGTGGGCGGCGGGGGCCTGCTGTGCGGAGTGGTCCAGGGGCTGCAGGAGGTGGGCTGGGGGGACGTGCCCGTCATCGCCATGGAGACCATCGGTGCCCACAGCTTCCATGCTGCCACCACAGCGGGCAAGCTGGTCTCCCTGCCCAGGATCACCAGGTGAGAGCCTGCAGGTGCCCCCCGGGGAGCCTCCCTTAGGGTGGCTGGGAGCTGGCTCCTGGGGCCACCCACTGCACAGCGAGGATCCCAAGGCTTTGGTCACTCGCCCGGGGTCACAGACAGTGAGTGGCTTAAACAACATGGAACTTGATTTCTCTCTCTATGAAAGTCTAGAGGTGGCAAATCCAGAAGCCATTCCAGAAAGTCAGGGACCAGTGTTCCTTGGGCATCTCGCTCTACTGTCTTTGGCATGTGGCCTTATGGTCCAAAATGGTGGCTTGCATGCCAACTATCACGTCCACGCTCCATCAGGCAGGAAGAAGGAAGCAGAGAGAGAAGGTTAGGCGCTCACCTTTAAAGACACAAAGTGCAGCTGTTCCTTGATTTATAACTGCTCCAGGGTGACATCCTGATAAACTGTCATTTGTTGAAAATATTTCAAGTCAAAAGTGAGCTGCATACATCCAACCTGACACCCCACTTAGCAGCACAGTGCCGTAGAGTGGGTGGCCCCTTGCCATCAGCTGACCAGAGCTGTGTGCCACTGCCTGGCACCGCAAGAAAGGATGGCACCTCAAATCCATGCTCTGGGGAGAGGTCCAAACCAAGATTCCAAGGACAGTCTCCACCGAGTGCGTCACTTCCCTGGTGAAGCACACCTCATGGCAAGTTGGGGACATGTGCTTTCGATGACCTCTCACGGGCCAGAACTTAGTCAGGTGGCCGCGCCTGGCTGCAGGGGACGGGGAGATGTCCTCGCGCCAGGCATCCCTGGGGCAGCTAGAGGAGAGGGCAGCGCAGGCTCAGCGCGCACGGGGAAGCCTGAGCCCCGGGGTACCTTTGGGTTTCCCAGCCGGCCTCCCTGGAGGCTGCAGGGCTGGTCTCTGCCGCAGCCAGGTTGGCACAGAAGCCGCTGCTGAGCGCCTACTGTAAACTGCCTTAGGGCCACGGGGGCGCCCTCCAGATGCTCCTGGGAGATGAGCTGGGGATAGGACCGGTGGCCACCCAGGGAGCCTGGGAGAGTGTCCACACAGCCTCCAGCAAGGCCCCGGAGTCACATGTACCCTGCTCTGAGCCCCAGCACTGCCAGTCCCTGGGCATGTGGACCTTGGGCAGTGGCAGCAGGTTCTGCCTCAATTTCCCGCCTGTTAAGTCAAACCAACGATAACAGCACAATTCCCTGACGCTGGGGAAGTGCTTGGCCTGATGCTGCAGTGGGCAGGGCCACCTGAGGTCAGGGTCCGAGCAGCCCTGGAAGACGTCCTGGAGGAGGCAGCCTTCACCCTGCGCCTTTAGGGACAGGGCAGGAGGGGGTGGCAGGGCCGTGCGAGGCTCGGCGAGGACTGACTGGGTGGACCAGAGTGGGGGTCCCGTAGGGGTGGCAGGGTGCTTTTGCTCGAGTGTCCAACACAGATGTACACTACTGACCCCGACCCAAATCATCTGTGCGCAGCAGACCCCGCCGTCTGGGGTCCCTGCCACCTGCTGTGGCTCCGCTCACAGCCACCCTGTCTCCCCCGCCCGTCCCTGCCTCCCTCCTGTCTGCTGACCCCGGCTCCGGCCAGCGTTGCCAAGGCTCTGGGTGTGAACACGGTGAGCGCGCAGGCCCTGAAGCTGTTTGGGGAGCACCCCATCTTCTCTGAAGTGGTCTCGGACCAGGAGGCTGTGGCCGCCATCGAGAAGTTTGTGGGTATGTGCCACTGTCCTCGGCGCACCATGGGGTCCCGTTCACCCCAGTCCCCTGCATTCCTGCCTCCCATCCTCACCTAGAACGCCCCACTCGTGGAAGGTGACCACTTGTGACACCCTCGCCCAGACCGTGCCTCAGGACCCTCCTTAACCGGGGCTTGGGCGACGGCGATCACTAGTCAATGTCAACCTGGGGCGAAACCCGGGCCCCTGTTGACGGTGACAGCGGGAGGCGCGGCCCAGACCTTCCGGGGCTCAGAGCCGACTGGCTCGCTGCCCCCAAGTCCCCTCAGTGGCCTGCCGCTCCCCTGGGCCCACCATCCCTCACTGTCCCTGGCAGATGACGAGAAGATCCTGGTGGAACCGGCCTGCGGGGCCGCCCTGGCCGCCGTCTACAGCCACGTGGTCAAGAAACTGCAGGGGGAGGGGAAGCTGCGCGTCCCGCTGCCCAACCTGGTGGTCATCGTCTGTGGGGGCAGCAACATCAGCCTGGCCCAGCTGTGGTCCCTCAAGGAACAGCTTGGCATGAAGAATGGCCTACCAAAATGAGGGCACCCGCAGTGCCCCTGGCCGGGCCACACTGGGGCCGGAGTCCCCAAGTCCCACCACGTGCAGTGCCCTGGGCCTGGCCGTGAGCCTGGACCTGCATCACTGGCCACTGGGCCAAGGACCAGGTGGGCAGCAGCAGGCGCAGCCATGGACTGAACCTCGCATCTGTGTGGCCTCTCTGCAGCTGTCCCTGGCCACCCCTGCTAGGATGACTGCCTACAAGTCACACCAGGACCCCGGGGGGGGGGGGAGCTGAGTGCCACTGGGGGCCTGGACCACGGGCCCTACCTCCTCAGCTGCCTGGGGCCCTCGGCAGCCCTCCCGGAGGCCAGCTACTCCGTTTTCTAACGAGCACTTTTTCACTGGAAAAGACAACTATGTATTTATGACACAGCGACTGTGAGGCTTTCTGTCCCTTGCGGTCTCGCCCCTGCCTCTGCGCCCTGCTGGGTCGTCCCCAGGTGAGGGACCTGGTGAGGACCTGCTGACCACGGGTCACCTGTGCTGGGGGCAGAACCAGCCTGGAGCAGGGCGAGAGGCCGGCCTCACCCTGAGTCCAGTCCTCCCCGGGAGTCAGAGGCCCTGGGAGCCCAGTGGTGTGGCCCCACACCCGGGGGTGTCATCTGACACTGGACACTGGTTTTCCGGGACAGGAAAAACCTGGGCAGACTTGAAACCAGTGTGTAGACCCTCCAGAAACATGGACCCTGCTCCCCACGAAGTTGCACAGGGAATGGGAGAGCGTCCCTGGGCTGAGCCCCCTCCGTGACCCCGACCTCCGCAGCCAGGGCAGGTCCACAGGGTTGGCTTTTGTGACCCCACATTGTGCCCGGGCGCAGGGGCACACACCTATGACCCCAGCGACTGGGGAGGCTGAGGCGGGAGGACACCAAGTTCAAGGCCAGCTACTTAAAGGGCTGGGAAGGCAGCCGGGGGTAGAACACCCAGTACTGGGCAGGAGACCCACGATGTGGACGGCCACACACAGGGACCGGGAGGCCAATGAGAAGGCGGATCTGCCTCACTGCGCTTTATTCTCCCCGAGCGGCTGTGTCTCCATCCTGGGGCGAGCTTCGCGGAGCGGGGAGCCTGTGGACCTTCCCCTTTAAGGTGCCGGGGCCTCCCGCAGTGCTGAGGGTCAGCAGGGGTTGGTAATGTGAAGTGTGAGGGCCGTGCAGGGACCCTGGTCACAGTCCGGGGGAGCGTCACTGCCTGCTTTACAGACGAGGTGGCCGGGGCTCAGAGGGGAGTCTACAGCCAGCACAGGACGAACCCAGGGAAGAAACTCTGGGGCTACACGCAGTCCCTGTCCATCCCCGGGCGGGGAGCACAGGAGTCTTGTCACAGGCGGGCCACACGAGGTCAGATGGGAGAGCTGTCCGCACTGGTCTGTGCCCCACAGCAGGGCTCAGGAAGGACCCGCACACAGCAGGTGCTCCTAAGGCCCCTGGGACGGCTGGACGCGTGGACAGACAGCTAGAGGTGCAAGGTGGAGGCCTTCGGGGGGACAGGGCATGGGACAGACGGAGTCCCCAAGGTGGCATGGATGGACAGAGAGGGAAGCAGATGCAGAGAAGCAGAGGGGGACAGAGGTGGCACCACCCACTGTGGGGGTGACAACAAGTCCTTTCTGATGGCTGCACAGGAGGGAGGGACAGAGGGATGGCCGTGAGGAAGGACAGGGGCAGGTGGGCTGGCACGTGAGTGACTGGACGGACAGATGGAGGACGAGAAGGCTGCACGGTGGACACTGCAGGGCCCAGGCCAGGGAGGGAGGTGCCGCCTGCGACCCAAGCGGCACAGCAGCCACCGTCTCTCTAGTTTAATGGCGGCACAGCCTGCAGTCCGCCTCCCCTGGCCCCGGAGGGGTGGACACCAGGCAGGAGCGCGGGGCCACACTCCCTCCTGCCCGGGGACAGAGGGCACTCGAGACCCTCCAGCCTCCAGTGGCCAGAAACTTTGGTTTTGTTTCAAGTTTCTGTCTTTGAGGAAGCTGTCCAGGGAGCAGGCGAGGGGTGGGGGGCAGGGGCTGTGGCCTGGGGCAGCGACACCAGCCAGAGATGTGCCTAGACCCCAGGGCTGCCCCTCACCAGCCCCAGGCCGCTCAGGAGGCAGGAGGCTGGAGGCTGGGCTGGAACAGGCTTCCCGGCCCAGTAGAGGTCCAGGGCCCCAGCCCAGGACTCTCCCTCAGCTTCAGGTGGACAGAGCACGAGGACAGTCCCCGAGGTGGCAGAGACAGAAGCGGGAGGAAGGGAGGGAGCTGCAGAAAGGAGATGGCACAGGGGCTGCCACCCACTTTGTGGGGACCCTGAGTCTTTCTGAGTCCCTTGGGTCTGTGCCCAGCCCTTGGAAGAGACCCCAGGACAGGAGTGACCCAGACAGCCCCAGCCCAGCTTGGGGGCAGTGGGGCATAGTGGCAGGGATGTGGCAGGTCGGGGGCAGCAGGTGCCTATGGGCCAGCAGGGCAGGGGCAGCAGGCGGCGGGCTCAGCCCCAGGAGACCTTCAGGGGCGGGAACTTCCAGAGGTCGGGGTGGCCCATGTGCAGCTTGTCACTGAAGGGCGAGGTGCTCCACTGGAAGGGCGGCACCTGGTCCCACGTGGGCCCGCTGGCCGCCAGCAGGCCCAGCACCTTCACCAGGGACATGTTGGTCACCTGGGGGCAGAGCACGTGGCTGAGCCTGGGCGCTAGGCAGCCCCAGCCCCAGCCCCAGCCCGACCCTAACCTTGAGCCTAAATGGGTCGTCACCTGGACCCCACCCGCTGCTGCCCCCCAGCCTCCGCCCCTCCCCAGGCCCATCCAGCCCCAGGGCCGCACACCTTCACGTCGATGCCCCCGTGCAAGCGCTGGTGCAGGGCCTGGAACGGGTAGGAGCCGTTGGCGGGGTTGAGGTCGGAGCGGGCGGAGATGGCGTTCTCCCCGTTGGGCTGGGGGCTGCAGGCCTCACACAGCGAGAGGGGGTCGTGCAGGAAGTTGTTGTACCTGGGGGATAGGTCCCCGCGAGGCCTGGTCTTAAGTCCGCTCCTCCCACTGCCGGCCCCTGGGCTCCCGGGGCCTCGCGCACGCCCAGGTCTCCGCGCAGCCCCCCCAACCCCACCCCGGGGAGCCAGGCCTGCCTGGTCTCGTCCCTGAGACTCTGGTGCCTGAGCCACCTGTCTGCATCAGTCCGGGCCCTCTGAGGGTTTGGCAGCCCCAGGGACAGGGTGCCCTGAGGCGGGCGGTCGGGAGGTCTGCCTGCACCTCCCAGTGCCACGCCTGTCCCAGCACAGGTCACGGCCCAGGGCCCAGGCATCTGCAGGCAGCCACAGGCCCAGGTCGGGGCCACCAATTGCTGCTGGTAAGCACTGTGACCACTGGCGCAGCCCGGGCTGTCCCGAGGTGTGACCCCGGGAGGCTCCCCTGACCCGCCCCTGGCCCACCTCATCAGCCGGATCATGGAGTCCATGTCCCTCACCAGGGACTGGTTCCGCTGGAAGATCTGGGCGCGGGGGTTCTTGTCGTAGGAAAACCAGTTCCCGTACTGGGCCACCAGCGCCTGCAGCCCGCTGGCATTGAACACTGTCTCGAAGGCCCTGCGGGATAAAGAGAGTCACCATGACTCCAGTGACTGCAGGAGGCAGGGCCACGGCCACGAGGAGGCAGGCGGTCACTCCAGAGCAGTCACGACGACCCAGGAGCCGGGACCCAGAGGGGACGGCTCTGCTCTGGGTGGCTGGCAGGGTGTCTGGGCTGGGGTGCCACAGTCATGGCTGGGACCCTGGCCCCACCACCCAGCTCTGCAGCCTGCGAGGGCGGGTGCCGTCCCGGAGCCTTGGGTTCTGCACCCCTGAAACCAGAGATGATGGCCCCCAGGCCTGGGGTCACCAGGACCAACCGAAGTAGTGAGTGCTGGGAGTGGCAGCTGCCACCCAGCTTGGGCACACACCTGGGTTGGGCCACCCCGCGCCACCCTTTGATGGGTGCCACACAGGGAGCCGGGTACTGCTCACACGCTGCTGACCAGGTCACTTAACTATACCGTGAAGCCCTCAGGACCTGCCTGGTTCCTGCTGTGGCGCTAACACCACTAGGGAGGGCCTGGCCCTGGCGCCTGGGGAGCGGACAAGTGGAGGAGAGCAGGTGGGGCACCTACGGGATGTTGTAGCTGGCCCAGTAGGTCATGTCGTAGAGGTCCGAGGTCTTGTCGGCCACCACCACCAGGCCCCTGGGCAGGACAGAGCGGAGGCCGTCAGGAGGGGTCCCAGAGCAGGCCTGGCTCAGGGCCCCGGCCCCCTGCCTGCCGGGACCAACCTGGCTGCACCAGCTGCCCCTCCCATCTCAGGGACCCCAGCCCTCCCACCAGGGCCTCCACCCAGGTGGGGCCTCCACCCAGGTGGGGCCTCCACCCAGAGGTACTCACGGGAGCTGCTCCAGGACCGTGAGCACCCTGCCCCCTGGGCTGGTCTGTCCTGGGACAAAGGCCTTGTAGTCCACAATCATCCATTGGTTGTTGTACCTGGAGGGACCAGCAGGGGACTGAGCGGCCTGGGCCACCCGCCCAGCCCCTGCCCAGCCCCCCCGGGGCCACTGGCCCTCACCCTGGCACTGCAGTGAGGCAGGTACCCACAGGCGCTCAGGCCCTCAGCTAACCGTCAGGACAAAGGCCAGTTCCTCTGCCGCGTCTGCCCTCCCGACCACCCACGTTCCCCCTTTCCAGAGCCCTTCCTGCCCTGCCCCCAGGGCCCCTCCCTGAGCCAGGAGCCTGTGGGGGGCGTGTCCTTCCCTTCCTAAGCCTCAGCCTCCCTGGCCTCCCGGTGCAGAACAGGAGAGGCCTCTAGCACCTGCCAGCCCCTAGGTCCCTGGGGTCTGTGGCGGGAGGGCTATGTCCAGGGTGGGGCCATGGCCCAGAGCCACTAACGTGCCACTGTTGAACTTCTTGAAGACGTCTGTCCAGATGGCTCCGTCCAGGGCCAGGCGGTTGGCCACCAGGTTGCGGATCCACTCCAGCACGCAGCCCTCGGGCTGCACGTACTTCCACAGGGCTGCGTTCCTGTTGCCGATGGTGGTCTCCAGCGCCACCTGGGGGGCACAGGGGCTGCCTCAGGGGCAGGGCTGCAGGGACCCTGGCCTTGGGCAATAGCAGTCCCTGGTCTACTGATGCGCAAGACGGGGCCTGAGCCTGGGCAGGGCCTGGGCAGTCCCACAGCTCTGCCCCAGCCCGATCCCCAGCCCTGCTGCTTCTCCCTACCTGCGCTGGGGAGTCAGGCTGAGGAGCCGGGCCAGCTCGGGAAGCCCAAAGTGCTGCTCCTGCGGACCCCTCACCAAGTGGTCAGCTCTCCCTGAGACAGTGCCCCATTCCCAGGCCAGCCTCAGGGAAGGCTGATGGCCTGAGGCCATGAACCTGGACCCAGGCCCAGAGCCCCGGGGGCTGTGCAACAGAGAATCCTCGGCCTGTCTCAGCCCATTCTGGAGCCAAGGGCAGATGCCCACCCGGCCTCCAGCAGCCTCCTGCCCCTCTCCAGGGACCCTGCTCCATCTTCTGCTGTTCTATAAACAACGCCTTCTTCTTGGTGGTTAAAAATAAAACTCATGTCGCTATGAAATCCCAGAGACTCAGGAGGCCGAGGTAGGAGGACCCCACGCTTGAGGTCGGCCTCAGCAAATCTGGAACCATCTCAGGAAACAAATAAGTAAAAAGGGCTGGGGATGTGGCTCAGGTGGAGCACCCCAGTGCCACTGCCAGGACCAGGACAAAGAAACAGACCACCGCCCTCCAGGCCCTTCCCACACTCAGAGCAGGCCTGGAGGAGGCCAGGAGTCCCCGCCTGCCCTCCCAGGACTGGCACCTGGGCCCCGAGGGTGCCTCAGAAAGCTCTCTCCTGGCCGGTTGCCCTGGCAATCCAGGCGCGAGCCTTGGCGAGAGGTGCCAGGGACAGATTTCTAAACAGGGCTGGGCGCCAGCCAGGGAGACAGCACAAACAGCTCACCACCACCAACAGCTATTCAGAAACCCGCCGGGTTGTGGGGGCTTCGCCCACAGAGAGCAAGACGAGGGGGGACAAGGACAGTGGGGGTGAACCTCCGCCGGAAAAGCAAACCAGGTCGCCAAGGTCAAGGGCATCTCCAGGGTCCCCAGAACCAGAGGCTCCCAAGGACCTGGGTCCCAGGACCAGTGGCTCATGAGGACTGGGCCCCCACACAGTCCAGCCCAGTGCAGGCTTTGGGGACCCACATTTAACAAGCCCTGATGAGGGGCCAGCCAGCAGCACGGGAGGAGGAGCCAGGACCTGGGGCGCAGGCAGGGCTGCAGCCATCCCACCCTCCATCTCTGCTCTCACTGTGGCCCAGCCACAGGGTGCAGCTCGGTCACTGGTCACCACATCCAAGCGCACACCTCCTGTCCCAGCTTAGCGGTGAGACACAGTGAGACACGTCCCCAGGGAGGGGACACAGGTGACTGGTGCAACTCACCAGCTGGCTGCCCAGGATGTAGAAGTCGTCACAGGAGAAGATGGTGCCGGGGTAGGATGAGAAGACCATCTGATTCCCAGGAACCAGGAGGGCATCCTCTGGGGAGAGAGCAGCCGGCGCCAGTCAGGCAGGCCCTGCAGGGACGTGGGTCTCAAGGGGAGCAAGCAGCTCCCACCCAGTCGTTTCTGTCCTTTAGCAAATGAGGAGACTGATACAGAATGCACACGTGGGCTGGGCAGGAGCTCACGGTGGAGGCTCGCCTAGCGCAGGAGGCCTGGGATCCACCCCAACACTGTAAGAAACTAGTAAGAGCAAGCAGCAAAATCTACCAGTGACAAACATGTTTATGCCTTTCTCTGTGTGTGCACTTTGTTTACTGGCACCTCGCTTTTTAATTGTAAGAGGGTGGCCATTAAGAGGGCCAGACCCAGAAAGGAGATGCTGAGTTTCCCTGGGACAAGTCACTCAGCCTCTCTGAGCCTCAGTTTCCTTCCCTGCAAAATGGGAAGATCCCCTTGCTGCCCCATCCAGGGGGCTGTAAGGATTCAAGTCACAAGCTCAGAGTCCCCATAAGTCAACCGTTAGAAGCAGTACAGGGGTCGACAGGTGGCAACGACCTAGTGTCCACCAGCTACTGGGTGGGGGAGCCACGGGCCACCCACACCGTGGAGTACTACTCAGCCACAAAGAGGACCAGAGCACCAACACCCTCCACAATGTGGCCGAGCCTGGAGACCATCACACTGCGGGAAAGAAGCCAGCCCCAGGAAGGTCACACATGGGGACCAGCTGCCTGGTGGGCATAGGGTCTCCTGCCAGGGGCAAGGAAAATGTTTTGGAAAGGACGGGCACTTGAAGATGGTTGGGTTTACATTATGATTTTTGCCTCAATAAAAAAAATTTCAATAAAAATAAAACTACAACGAGAAGTTTTAAATAAACTGGTTAAGGGCTTAAATAAAGTTCTAGAACACACAAACTAACCTAATAAGAAAGGAGTCAGAACAGTGGCCGCCTTGGGAGGGCAGCGAGGGATAATCTCGGGGACCTGGGGAGCATCTTGAGCAGTGGAGGGGTCCTATGTGGCTGCAGGAGGCCGCACGGCCACAGGCGTCTGTGCAAACCCAGCCACGCTCCCTCTCCCGATGCACAGCTACAGTGCGCATCAATGAAGTCACGCCAGGACTCCAGCCTGCGGGTCACTATCTCCAGTCAGAAGGCAAGCTTGATGAGAACAGTGGCCCCAGGCCCTCGTGGCCGGCAGTGGAGCTGGTCTGCTGAGTCTGACCCCGTAACCCACATTTTAGGCCCCGCTGCTCGGGCCAGGGCTTGCCCACCCCCGCTTCTCGGCTCTGACCCACTGGTCCACTCCTGGCGGGCTCAGCTACAGGAGGAGGCGCACAGGCTGTGGGTGGCTCATGGGACTACCCGTGGCAGTGTCGGGTCAGCAGACACTTCAGGGCAGTGAAACGGGTCTGTACAATGGCCCAGGGGTAGGCATGTGTCCCCAGGCACGAGTCAAGCCCATAAAACTGCCCAATGCCCCGATGAGAACCAATGTATGGATCCCCATCCATCGCTGCGACAAACAGCACAGTCCAATTGTGAGGTGGGGGGATGCGGAGCTCCCTAGGGTGTCCACCCGATGCACCCCGGCCTCAGGCTTCTCTTAAACACGCATCTATTAATTTTAGAACAGATACATACACAAAATGCACCCCCACAAGTCCAGCCCTATCCAAACCACACTGTGACCGACCGCAGCCTTGGCCCAGGCGGGGGACAGGAGCCCCAGCCCTCACCTGGGGCAGCTGAGCTCACCTCTTGCTCACAGAATAAAGTGAAGCACAACAGAAAATCAAATCACCTTGTTTTCAAATCTAGGAAAGCAAAAAAACACATAACCACGTGTTCTCAGAAGTGAGGGGTATTGAAGGGAGCATGTTCTACGAAGTTTTCTGACATTCTATGACTTTAAAGAAATTATTTAAAATTGAACGGGGCTAGCAGGGCACAGTGGTGCCCGCCTGTCATCCCAGGATCTCAGGAGGCTGAGGCAAGAGGATCACAAGTTCAAGGCCAGCCTCAGCACCTTAGCCAGACTCTGTCTCAAAAAATAAAAGGGCTGGGGGTGCAGCTCAGTGGGGAGCCCCTGCCTAGTATGAACAGGGCCCTGCCTCAACCTCCAGCACTGAAAAATCAAATAAAAAAAACCCCAAGATGCGCTCTTGGAACTGCCCTGGTGACCCTGTGTGTATGGCAGGGTCTACCAAAGCCCCCCTCCTGCGCCCCGCCCATTCAGGTGCTCAAGCACACAGAGTCGCCCACCTACCCTGGGGGCCCTCCCGGAACTGGAACGTGTACTTCTTGATGATGCGTAGCATGTGCTGGTAGGAGTTCCAGGTGTTGTGGGCTACCAGGAGGTCACGCTGGCCGGGCAGCAGCTTGATGAGGGCGGAGCAGGACCCTGAGCCAAGGACGGCCCTGGTCCTGGTCTTGTTCAGGGCGGGCTCTAGATCTTCCAGGTCCCCAGAGATCTGCAACAGGCTGAGGAGGGACGGGGCGGGAGGTGAGCAGCCTGCTGCGCCCGTCACTGGCCAGCCAAGGCTCTGGAGGTCAGCCGGCCAGCCTGAGGCTGTGAAACGAGAAGGGCCGAGCTGGCGAGGGACCTGTCATCTGTGAGGCGTGCCCTTCCCCACCCTGCGCACCTGGGGGCACTTACAGGAACCCCAGGGGCTTGATGGTGAACTTCCCAGTTGGGAAGGACACGCGGCCTTCATAGCTGTCCTCCAGGCCCTTCAGCTGCAGCAGGGTCAGCCGCACCTGGGAGGCGAGGATGGGTGCAGGGAGGTGAGGCCCGCACCCCTGTAGTGGGGCCAGCCTGGGCTGCAGCCAGAGCAGGAGAGGCCAGCCCTGCCCCTCCCTGCCAGGCCCTCTCCTGCCCCCATGAACTGATGATGTCCACACCTGGTGCACCCCACATCACCCCTGCTTAAAAGCCCAACTTAAAAGCCACCTCTTGCAGGAAGCCTCCCATCCCCCATCCCACGGCCACTGTCCCTACTCCAAGCTTAGAGTTGCTGCCTCAGGAAACCTGGCCCCCACGGCCAAGGTTCCTCCCTGCGGCAGCTCTGCCTCTGCACCCGGTGACCACGAGCACCCTGTGACCACGAGCACCCTGTGACCACAGGCCTCACGGGACCTGGCATGTGTGAGCACTCCCCAGGCCCTCAGCAAGCACAGGCAAGACGGATGGACGGCGAACAGACAGACGAATGAGGGGAGGATGGATGGATGGATGGACAAGGGCTGAATGGCTGGAGGAGGGGGCAGATGGGTGATGGACAGGTGGACAGATGAGAGGTGAGTAGATGGGTGACAGATGCACAGAGAGGTGGGTAAAGTGGTGGGAAGATGAACAGATGGATGGACAGACTGACAGAGCGATGAGCTGGGGTGGGCACAGGAGCCATCCTAGCAGTCCAGCAGGTGGGTGGACACTGAGAAGCTGAGAGAGGGACATGGTGCAAGGAGGCCCACAGTCTGTGGCAACAGTCCTGATGGACTCCTTACAGAGGGCTGCCCCCTGGCGGCTTTCTAGGGAAGCCACCGTGTACTGACTGCACTGAGGATGTGGCCAGCAGCCAGCAGGGCGGGCGCCCCCTGGCCTTGCCCTCTCCGTGAGCTGCCTGCCCAGCAGCTCTCGGGAAGAAGGTCCCTGTGCCCAGCCTGCCTGGGTGCTCAGCCTCCCCGCCTGCCTCCTCCTGCTGCTGTCACCGTCCCCAACACTATCACCCTGCCCAGAGCCTCCTCATGTGAAGGAGAACAGGGTGCTGGCCACGAACCAGGTCTCCACTTCTTTGATGGGAGAAAAGCAGGCTGGGCTGGACAGGGGGCCAGGACAGACAGCAGGCGCGCCATCAAGGGAACGACGGAAGGACAGACAGGTAGAGTGGGACAGATGGGGGGACGAGGGCCAGGTAGGGGGGACTCAAAGGCTGGGTGGGCAGCTGGGCTGGTCCCAGAGCGCAGAGCCTGGCAGGCCCACCTGGTGCCAGTACCCGGAGTCCTTGTCCCACTGCATCTCCCGCTGCATCCACTCGAGGTTGGCCTCCAGGAAGTGCTTGAGCTTCTCGCAGTAGCCGACCTCGTACTCGAAGGGGCCGCAGTAGTTGACCACGGTGTTCATCCAGTGCATGTAGATGAGCTGCGGGGAGCGGGCGCTGAGGGGCCAGAGGCTCCAGCCTCAGGGCTCATCCTCCCATGGCCCGGCCCTCCGGGGGCTTCAGCGGGCAGAGCCTAGAGCACCTGGGGACCCAGCCGTCTGCCTCCTGTTCTGAGCAGCTCCTCTCTGTCCCCAGCACCGAGGCCACAGCAGGGGACAATGCAGCCCCCTCTTGGCGGATGCTGTGGTGAGCCTCAGGAAGGCCTGGGCTCCCCTGTTGGTGGGGACCCTGAACCCGGCGCTGCCTGTCACCCCAGCCGATGCAGAGCTGAGCCCTGGACAGTGAATGACCTGCCGGCATACTACAGGAGCTCCGCGAGCCAGCCAAGACCAGTCCAGCCAGCCACAGTGACCAGTCCACCCCGCCAACCCCACGGCCGAGGTCTGCCAGCCTTGTGGCTCTCGGGTGGCTGGGTGCCCATGGCCATGCTCACAAGCCCGCTCCAACCTCAGGGCTCTGTGAGGAAGGCGCTGTGGCCGCCATCTCTGCTGCTGTGGTCTGGAAGCTGGAGGTCCCCAAGGCTTGACCCCCAGGGGCTGCTGGGGGGTGGAGCCTGCAGGACGCAGGGCCTAGCGAGAGGCTTAGGTTACTGGGGAATGTCCTTAAAGGGGACCCCGGGGCCAGGGCTTTCCTCTTCCTTGTCCGCATCCGGCTCCCAAGTGGGCAACCTGTGCCCACTGCAGCTGCCACAGCCCCCAGGCACCTGCCATGGCCCTCAGACCCCTGCCGGGCCAGTCACACTGGGCCTGCCCAGTGGTGGACATAAACCTGTCTCACCTCTTGCCCACCTAGGCACGCTCCACCTCGGAGCCGCCCCTCAGTCCTCCACCACCTGTTAGCTTCATAGTTACCAACTTTAGTATGATTTATTTACTTACTTATTCATTTATTTATGGGACTGAGGATGGAACCCAGGGGTACCATGAGCAATGTCGCCAGTCCTTTTTATTTATTTTTTAAACATTTTATTTTTATAATATTTTAGGTGGACATGTGTCTTTATTTTACTTTATGTGGTGCTGAGGGTTGAACCCAGGGCCTCACGCTCTGCCTCTGAGCCCCAGCCCCTAGTATCATTATTTTTGAGAGAAGGACTAAGCTGCTGAGGCTGGCCCAGAACTCGCAACCCTCCTGCCTCAGCCTCCCGAGGCTCGGGAACAACCTGGCCCAGGTGTTCTGCTGCAGTGATGTGCAGCCCCGCACGCCCACCTCCTGGTGGAGGCAGCCCAGTTAGGGAGGAGGCGCAGGGCTGGTGGCCCAGGGACCTGGCCTGTCACCGTCCCACTGGAACACACCCTGACCCATGTCCTGCTCACCCTGCACGGCCTGGCCAGCACCCCGCCCCTCCCTGTGTCCTTCTGAGCCGTCCTCTGCACGGCCAGCCAACCAACTGTACGTTTCTAAACAGTGAGTGTCATGGTGTGGGCAGTGTCTCCACAAGGCAAGGGGGACGGAGCATGGCAGCGGGCACTCAGAACCGCGGGCTGGGCTCGGATGGCACGGGCCGCTCCTGAGCGACGATCGGGTGTTCACTGTATGATCGGGCTGTGGAAATTGGCGCTATGTCACGTATTTCTCTCTAGATGTCAAAGAATACACGGTGACTCAGCCCCGGGTGACACTGGCTGGGCAGGGCCAGGGCAGCCAGGACCCAGGCCCAGCGTGGCCTTACCTCCTCAGACACGGAGGCCTCCACCACGCCGGCCGCATAGGCCTGCAGGCTGTCATTGTAGCTGCCACTTGTGCCCAGCTCCAGGAAGGCCCACCTGGGGAGGGAAGGTGGGGACACTGGTTGGTGGCAGGGACCCTGCAAAGCTGCCCGCAGCCAGATGCGGCCATGTCCAGCTGTGATTCTAACAGGATGGACAAACAGCTCCTGGCCAACAATGGCCCATCAACTTCCCCGGTGCCCGGCAAGGGTCTGGCCCCGTGGCACTTGTTAAGCCACCGTTCCCTCATGACAACCCCACAGTCCTCAAGACAGGCTGCGTGGCCTCAGCCACCGGGAAGAAAGTAAAACACAGTCACATGGGGCTGCGGCAGACACCCTGCGGCCTGGAGCCAGGCGTCCCTGGACCTGGGCTCCGTCACGCCGCGTGGCTTGCTCTAGCCAACGGGACATGCTCGGCAGTGACAGGGTTAGCCTTCAGAAGGATCCCGTGTTTCCACTTGCCCTTTGCTGCCTCTGTCCCTGCCACTGTGGCACACGTCCTGGCCAGCTCGCTCGTTCCAGAAATATGAAACATAAGCAGACCGTGTCTGTAGCATGAAGCAGGTGGCCCCTGACCCGTGGGGGCCAGGGGCTGTTGGCCTAAGCCCTGGGCCTGGGGGCTAGTTTGTTACACAGACTGGTGCCCAGTGCTAGCTAGTGCACAGAGTACCAGAAGCGGAGGCAGGATGGCTCCAGGCAGGCTGGGTCCTGCTCCTCTGGCTCGCTCTAGGTCACCCAAGAGCCTCGGGAGGAGGCAGGTTCCAGCTGGGAAGATGGGCACAGGGCCCAAGCCCCAGGCACCACCCATGGTGGGTCACTCCCTCTCTGTGGTGAACACTCCTGCAGGCCCACAACCCGGGGTTTCCTTTCCCTCTATTTTGCTGTACTGGGGACTAAACCCAAGAACCTGCGCAGCTAGGCCAGCGCCCCACCCCGGAGCCACACCTCCAGCCCCCATTCCCTCATCTAAAATGACTCCTAGCATAACCATGTCACCTTTATAACTAGGGGAACCTCTCTTTCTCTATTTACTTATTTATTGTAGTACTGGGGACTGAGGCATTCTTCCACCGAGCTACAACCTCAGCCCTTTCTTAAAATTCAGAGACGGCTCAGTCAATTACCCAAGCAGGCCTTGAACTTGGGATCCTCCTGCCTCAGCCTCCCAAGTCCCTGGGATCACAGGCCTGGCCGAGGTGCTGGGGTAGGGGTGCACAGGGTTAAAGGTCCTAAAGAAACTTGAGGAGCCCACGAGACAAGGAGAGCAGAGGACTGGGAGCAGCCGGAGCAGGTGCTACCCAGACCTTCGAGGCCCTGGGCTCCGCCCAAGCACCACAGAACCTTTCTTGACTGAAAGGCCACCAGATAGCTCCAGGACAGGAATGGCTAGGAAAACACTCAAAATACCCATGTCCAACACCTTCAGGCAAAGATGAGTGACATTCAGGCCTGGCTCCAAGAAGTCATGGTGGGGACATGAGAACAGATAAGGACCCCACAGGGGAACTATCACAATCAGGAAAGTGCTGGCCCGGTGTGAGGGCCACTGCCACGTGGAAAGTTTAAAAAAAAAAAAAAAAGCCTAGGCTCTGAACGTTCCTGGGGTCACACAGCAAGTAAGTAGCAGAGCAGAGACTGAGGTTCTAGAGCTGGGCTCCCAGCCTCTACATTGGCGGGCAACCGAATCCTGGAGGGGGCATTGTCTGTCGGCTGGTTGGTAGGAAGGGGTTTGGCTGTGCTGCTCAGGCCGGCCTCCATCTCTAGGGCTCATGTGATTCTCCTGCCTCAGCCTCCTGAGTTTCCGGGATGAAGGGCACACACCATAGGCTCAATTCAGAGGGGACACCGTTCTCATCAGAGGAAGCCAAGAGCCAAGACCCTCAAGGCTGGTGACTCACGTCCAATGATGGATAATGACCGAGAGACTCGAGGGACAGGAATGAAGGTTTTACCTTTCAAGGAGGGTGAAGGACAAGAGCTTGGGCTCCTGTCCCCCAGCTCCTCCGGGTCCCCAGCAGCCCTCCCCCAGCCTCTGGGACAAGGCTCCACCTCCCTAAGCCCTGGTTTCCTCCTCCATGAAATGGTCACAGTGACTCCCACTTCAGAGGACGGTGTGGCACGTGCCAAGAGGGGACACTTGCTCACTAAATGTGTCTCATGGAGAGTGTGTGAGGGCCGGGGAGGCGAAGGCTGAGTGAGCGAGGAAGATCAGGTGCCCAGTGGCGGACCTGCCTCATGAGCCGGGAGGCTGCAGGCGAGGGGGCGTCAGAGCGAGTCACAGAAAACCCCAAAGCCACTCAAGGCGAGCACCTTGGGCAACCTGGGGCCAGGGACGCCCTCTGCTGACCATGGCCAGAAGCTGCCGCTTCAAGGCACTCAGGGCCATAGCACCGCCACCCTGGAGGTGGAAGGGCCCAGGAATCCCACCTGTGACTGGGTCCTCGCACAGCCCTGCCAGTGGGGAGCAGGGAGGGCGGGCCCTGCACACAGTGCTTCTGCCCAAGCCAAGGAGAGCCAGCTGCCGACGCGTCCCTCACCAGGGCCTGGCCCAGCCCAGCCGTCCACCACGCGGCTGGTTTCCAGGACCCTGCAGCCACTGCCACGTGAGGAGGGAGGACAGTGTCAGATAAAGTTAGGGAGAGGGAGGGACCGGGGCCACAGGACACGTGTCCACACCCCTGTGCGCAAACGCGGGCGCAGGTGTGTTGGGGTCTGTGTCTGCAGTGAAGATTCTGGAAGAGGTTCTTCTAGAGAGAACGGAGGCCCACGTTTCCCGTGCCCCATGCCACCCTTCAAAACTGCGAGTATTTTTACCCTGGGGAAAGAAATTCAACCTGGGCAAGGAAGGTGGCTGGGGCAGAGCACCCGCCCAGGCATGCAGGGCCCCAGGTCCGCCCCAGACTGCAAAAAACCAGAAAAAATATGTAAAATAAAATAAATACTTTCATAATAATCCCAAAAACATTTAAAAAGAAGGGCAGCATGGGCTCCTTCAGGCTGGGCAGGAGGATGAGACCCTGTCTCCTGGGCCCCACAGCAGGGCATCCGTCACCGCCCTTTGAGGGAGCGACGCTCTCACTTCCTCCTACCTCTGCTGCAAGGTGACCGCTAGTTCCAACTGCGCGGGAGCCACGTGTCCTGACTGAGCCTCAGAAAACCCAAATCGGTGGCATTTGTGCAGCAACCCTAGTCCTTCCAGGAAACCACGGTGGGAAAGGTGCCCGTCTGTGGCTGAGGAGCCCCTGGGCTGGCTGGGACCCCACGTCCCACTCCAGCCCCTTCTCCCAGGACCCCGCAAGGCCAGCACGGCCTCGCCCCCGAGACAAGGCCACAGCCATGGTCACCACGGACAGTGCCCCCACGGGGACTTGAAATGGACCCTGACGCTGACTCTGAGTCTCTGCCTCCTGCCTCCCTGCTCGGTCTTTCCAGCCTCAGCTTCCCCATCTGTGACATGGGACGATGGCGACAGCCTCTGGAATTCCTGGTGGCGCTGGGCCTGTTGACGACTTTCAGAAAGATGACCCGGCCACTGGCCAGGAGAACGTCTGAGCGCTCCAGTAACTGCACGAACTTCCAAAACCACCCTCCCTCCAGAGAGCGCGTCCTTGCTGCTCGCTTTCTTCTCAAACTGCTGATCTTCGTGGATAAACAGAGGCGGAAGCCAAGAGGATCGTGTTTGCCTGGTCGTTAGTGCCCTTTGATGACAGGATTCACACGTCGGCAGCCCCAATGGCATTCCTTAACCATTTCTCCTTCTGGAAGATCTGCGGGCCATACTGACTCTATCTCAGGAGCAGCTGATGTCTCTAAAACAACTCCAGGCTCCAACCAAGGCAGCCTCTAGAGGCTCAGTTGGAAACATCAGCGCTTGACACTCATAGCCCTGGGGGGATCCAGTGAGGGGAGGGACATATCAGGCTGGCCGGGCACAGGTGCGCACCTGCAATCCCAGCCACTCCGGAGGCTGAGACACGAGGATCACATGGTCCAGGGCAGTTCCAGGGCAACTGTCTCAAGATGAAATAAGAAGGGCTGGGGAGGCACTCAGTGGCCGAGAGCCCCTGCGTTCAATCCCCAGTACAGAAGAAAAGCCATGGGACGAGCAGGGGTCCCAAAGGCCTCCTGTGGCCACCTGATGCGCTCCAGCACGCGGGATGCCTCTGGTGGAGTCATCGCTCCCTTGTCACCCGCGATGGCACAGGCTGGCCTATCATGACTTTCCAAAGACACCGCTTGTCCACACTCCTGGCTGGCTTTTCTCGCTGGCTGGGGTCCTGGAATGTTGGCTGGTTTGTTAGTTTCTTAGCACGTTCAGCTCAAGGAGATTTACTCCAAGCAGCCTTGAAGATAAGGCACTGGCTGGGAGGATGAGATCAGGGAGGAAGGACAGCGAAGGCGGAGGGGGCTGCTGTCCAGGCCCACACCAGAGCCAGCTGCGGCAGACTGCCACCAGCGGCATCTCCAACCTCCAAGCATCGAATCTTAAATGGTTCTAGGCTGCGTGATGGGCACAGGTACAAAGTCAGGCACAAATACAACCGAAAAGAGGGGGATTTACCCTGAAACCCCAGGATCCTGGGAGACAAAATCCCCAGAAAGGGAGGTTCATGCCTGGCCGGGGGGCATCTCTCTCCAAAACAGTGAAATCAGAGATTCTGCGGGCTGGGAGCAGGACGCCCCAGAGGTGTTTCTTTCATCCTGCCCCTGAGTCTCCAGAGGCTGTCTCCGAGGACCTCAGTTTCGTGCCTGTACGATGTCCCCTACACTGCAGCCCCCACTGCTGGCGAACTCGTGATGGAAGGGGCCCCCTGAGGCTGAAGCCTCTTCCATGCTGGGCCGTCCTTCCATGTCTCCTTCCTGGCTGGTATCCAGGCAGAGGTCTGGCATGCCCTCTTGGCTCTACCAAGCAGGCCAATAATGTGTGAGTCATCAGAGAATGGGTCACCAGATCCCAGAGTCACAGTGGCCCCCGTGGCTAGCCACAGAGCTCTAGTTCCCTCCATGGACGTCAACTCCATCTGTGTCTCCTCTCCCAGGAGCCCTGCCAGCTCAGCCCCAACAACTCCTGTGTCTGCAGAACCTTCTGGGGGCCACCAGCACAGAGTGTCCTCAGCATCCTGTCTCCCTAACACCTGAAGGGACAGCGGATGCCAGGACACTGGGCCGGTGGGAGGGGGCCATGCCTGCTGTAGGGAGCAGCATTGTCTGAGCCCTGGGCTGTGGCCAGGTAGGACATACAAAGGGTTCCCTGCGACTCCCCAGAGAACCTGGATCCAGGACCTGGGCCAGCTGACAAGGCTCTGAGGTCCCCATTCCCACCAAATCTGGTTTCCCTTCCAGCACCGTCTGTCCCACTTAGAGAGGGGCCTGCTCACCTCTCTACTGCCCCTAAGGCCAGGCATCAGAAGGAGGGAATACAAACAAGCCCCTGTGCAGGCCTGAGAGGGGCAACACACAACTCCCCAACCAGGGATGGCTTCAGAATCTGGGCCACAGATGGTGACATGGGAGCCCAGACAGGCAGAGGAGCCAGGGGAGAGACCTCAGAGTGCATCCCAGCAACCAGGAGAGCTGTCATGACTGCAAGCACAGCCCTTGGCTCCACAGTATCAAGCCAAGGACCTCCCGGGACCAGGATACAGCAGGGGGAGGGGCAGAGCCCTAGTGGAGGTCCTATCTGCATCTATATCACCAGAGGAAACTTCTGCTTTCCCAGTGGCATGGAACCAGGCTCCACCCTGCTGTCCTGGTTCTGGAAGGGAGGCAGGGGGCCGGCACCCATGGAGCAAGCCACAGGTAAGCAAGTGTGAGCTAGACAGACCCCTGGAAGCTGCTGCCAAGTTCAAGCCTGGGGACATGATGCTGGCCTCTGTGGTGGGAACGGAAGTCTGGAGAAGAGAGCTAATCCCTGTGACTCCAGTGGGGACAGGAGTTACTGTATTACCCACCAGCCATGACTTGCTCCAGATGCAGATACTGTGGCCTCTGGGGGACAAAAGTATTGTCACCACTGGGTGGAGGCAAGTGACTGGCCCCCCGTGAGGTGAGGGGTGTTGCACCAGCCCCTCCCAACCGGGGAGCTGGTCCGGAGGGCGATGCTGCAGCCTTAGAGGGAAGAAGTGACTCTCAGGGAGACAGCAGCGCTGTCCCCGCAGGCGGACGGCCCCAGGGACAGGCAGGCCTGGCGCCCGGGGCTGGCCCTGCGCGGGGGCGGGCCAACCCTTACCCGGTCTCGTGGATGGCGTTGGTGAGGTTGGCCCAGGCCACGGCCTCGGGGTGGCGACCGTCCACCAGGCGCAGCTGGCCCGACGCGGAGTCCAGAAGCACCGAGCGGCTGCGGGAGGCGGGTGGTGCCGGTCTGTGGCGCTTCCAGGGGTCCCCCGGGGCCGGGATCGCGCCCGCCAGGCCGCTCAGGAACAGCCCGACCAGCAAAGCCAGCACCAGGGCCAGCGCCAGGGCCCGCGTCAGCGCCCGGGCCAGGCGGCCGCCGGGGGACCCGTACATTGGGGCCACCATGACCGCGCGGAGCCCCGCGCCGCAGCCTGGATCACGTGACTGCGCTCCGCGGGGCGGGGCCTGGCCCTCGGTTTCCGGGGAGGGCGGGTCCTAGGGTTAGGGGCGGGGCCTGGGTTAGGGGCGGGGCCTGGGGTCAGCGGCTGGGGCCTGGGATCAGAGGCTGGGTCTTGGGGGTTGGGGGCGGGGCCTTGTTGGGGCGGGGCCTGTGGTAAGGGGCGGAGCAACCCTCAGCCCCCGCCCTCCCTACACCTCCTTCCTTGTGAAAATGAGGCGTAGCACACTTCCGCCTCAGCGCTTTACTTTGCGAATTTTCAAACCTCAAGAAAAGTTGCAAGGATAAGAAATAGTCTTATACCCGCCACCACTTGCTGATATCTGGTCACATCGGATTAACCTCTCTCTATATAGTTTCCCTGAATTATTTGAGACTTAATTGAAGACACAGTGACCTGTCAACCCTGCAGGCTGCAACATGCTTTTCCTAATAACAAAGACATTGTCCTACATAATGACAATACCATTACAGTGGTCCTCCAGGGAGTCAACCCAAGGATGGAAGATATGAAAAAAAAAGGGGGGGTGGCGCACTCCTGTCATCCCAGCCACTCAGGAGGCTGAGGCAGAAGGATTGCAAGTTCGAGGCCAGCCTCAACAACTTAAAGAAACCCCTGCCTCAAAATTAAAAATAAAAAGGGCTAGGGGTGCAGCTCAGTGGTAAGAGAGCCCCTGGGTTCAATCCCCAGTACCCCCCCAAAAAAAGTGTACTACAGATTACACATGTATAGAATTTTTTTCTCTTGCTATTATTCTCCAAACAATACAATATAGCTATTTATATAGAATTTACATTGTATTAGATACTATAAATTATATAGAGATAATTTAATATATGAGAAGATATATATTATATGTTATAAACAAATAGATTATAAATAAATTTGGGGCCATTTTGTATAAGGGATTTGAGCATTTACAGATTTCTGTATGGAAGAAGGTGTCCTGGAACCAATCTACCTCGGATACTGAGATACAACTGTAAACACTCAGGAAAATTACCATTAATTTAACACTATTATCTAATGTGGGATCTTTACTCCAATTTATCCATCTGTCCCCAAAATGCCATTCTTTCCCCTTTTTAAATCCAGGATCACACAATGCACAAGAATAAATCCTAATTGATCAGAATCTCAATGTAGAAAACGAAACCATACAGTTAGTTACTCTACAACTTATGTCTGGAAAAAGCTAACTATAAGCCAGGTGCCATGGCACATGTCTGTAATCCCAGTGACTCTGGAAGTTTAGGTAGGAGGATCACAAGTTTGAGGCCAGCCTCAGCAACTTAGTGAGATCCTGTCTCAAAAATAATAACGGTGTGTGGGGGGTGGGATGGGGGCTGGGGTATAGCTCAGTGGTAAGAGTACCCCTGGGGTCAATATCCAGTACCACATACAAAAAAAAGCGCTAACTGTGACTCCAAAACCAGATTCGATAAAAGATTGATGCATTTGATTACATAATATTTTTAACTTTTGCATATTAAAAAAAAAACTTCATAAGCAAAGTTAAAAGAGAACTGGGAAAAAAAGGAAGACATTTTAGAGCATGTATCATAGAAAAAGGGCTTGCATCCCTAATATACGAAGAAGTCTGAACTTTCACGGGGAAAACTGGGACTCCAGCAGACAAAGTGACTTGTTGAAGTCACACAACGGGAAACCGAAGAGCGATTTGAACTCAGTTCGCAAGCAGCGTGGAAGCTGCCCTTTGTGGCCACCAGGGGGCGCACTCTACCGAGTTCCCGACCCTCTTAGTCACTCAACATAAGTGCACCGCCTCCCTCAGATAGGTCCTGTGTAGCAGCTGAACCCTGCAGACCGCCCCACTCCAGCGCTCATTCCCTGAGCCAAGACGATGTCATCATTGTGTGCTCAGTTTACTCATCTCTAAAAAGGGGCCCAAAACAGGACCTAACTCACAGGACACAGGGAGAATTAAGAGCTTGCACAGTGACGCCCAGTGAATGTTCCTCATCAGTGTTGGTGACTCTAAGAACACTGAATTTGTCTAAGGTCACTGCGCCCAAAATGTGGATGACATTTCTCCTTGGTGTGTTCACACGCCACTGTAGACTAAAGTCACCATCTGGGAGGAAGGGCTTTGGCATTTTTCAATTTCCAAATGGTGTGCAGCAGTGGTCAGGCGCAGCGAGCTAAGAATTCCTGGGGGCTTAGGGCTTTCTGGGGGGGGGGGTTTGGTCCAGGTTTGGGCTTGTTCTGTTCTGTTTTGCAGGACTGGGGCTGGAACCCAGGAGCGCGCTGCCACGGGGCTGTATCCTTGACCCTTTGGAATTTTTATTTTGAGACTAGGTCCTGCCAAGTTGCTGTCACTGACTTCAAACTTCCGATCCTCCTGCCTCAACCCCCACCCCACCCCACCCCCACCCCAGTAGCTGGGATCACAGAAAAAGCCCCAGGAGCGACGCAGCCCGGGACAAAGGGCACTTAAGGTGAACATCGGCCAATGGTCAAGTCACTTTCTAGAAGGATTATTCTAACCGAGATGCCTCCTAGCAATGCCAGTAAAGAAACTCTCACAACTGGTGCAGTCTGCAGGAAAGGTCCGGAGCATCCGCCCTGGGGAGGTGTAAGTAGGTGTCCTGTGACTATTCCCCAGGAGCTGCCAGGATTGGTGCAAACTTGCCTTGGTTGAAGGTGAGGCTCAGGAACCCTTAAGGAGCCTTCAGCGTCTCTGGGACAGGGGCTAAAACTGAAAGTTCTGACTGTAGCCCGGTGCAGAGGCCCACCCACACGTGTAATCCGAGCCACTTGGGAGGCTGAGGCAGGAGGATCACAAGTTGGAGGCCATCCTGGGCAACTTAGCAAGACCCAGTCTCAAAATAAAAACTACAAAGGGTTAAGGATACAGCCCAGTGGGAGAGAACTTGCCTAGCATGTCCGAGACCCTGGGTTCCATTCCCAGAACTACAAAAATAAAAAGTCTTATTTTCTTTCCTCTTTAAGTTCCCCTTCCTGCTTCTGCTTCTGCCATCCCCAGGTTCCTACGTTACTTCTGGGGCAGGCGCCCACACCCTGGGCCTCTGAAGCAAGCATGCTGAGCGTGGAGAGGCCCTGGCCTTACCTCTGAGGGAAGGAGGACGCCGGGCCTGGAGAGTGAGTGGAGACTCAAGTGCCATCTCTCAGACTGGGGTACAATCCCATCTAGGCCACTTCCCACAGCGTGCCCTGTGGACAGGCGGCTGCCTCTCCCTGAGGTCAGTCTCCCTTCTCAGTAAAATGAGGTCATTGTTGCCTCCCCCTGAAGGATTGTGATGGCATGGGCGTGCACAGAATAAATGCTACTCTGCAAACAGTTTATTTTGATTGTCATGGCCTTTGTTCAGAGGACAAGGACAGGCTCGGCCCAGAGTGATGTTGTAGGAAGCAGTCCACCCAATGGGATTTGAGGGTCCCTTCCCCACCTGCCAGCAAATACAGCTCCCCTCTGTGGCTCTTCTCCTTGCCTAAGCATTCACTACTGGTGACTTCCTTGGACTGAGTGACAGTCTGTGTTTTCCAAATGTGGTCACACCTCGTCTCACATTCTCTTCCTAGGTAGGGTCCATTTCCTCTCCTTGAATCTGGGTGGGCGTGACTGTAGTGCAAGTGACATGATGGGATCATGTCACTTCCACAACTGAGTCATAAAATCCATCAGAGCTTCTTTGTTGTTCTCTGAAACCTTTGTGGGGTCCCCTGTCGACCAGTCTGCGCCCATCGCCCCCACCCCCCGCCAGGCCACCATGGACTAAGAGTCCCAGAAATCAGCTCCCACAGAGGATCCTAGGGAAAAACACGGGACTAGATGAAGGAGGACACATCCCCAGGCAGCCCCCGGCCATCTGCCCCAGCCCCAGCCACGGTGACCACACATACAGGAGGCATCTGAGCCCGAACCACTAAGCTGAGCCCTTTGCAAGTTCAGGAGCCTCAGGGACACAGATAACAAAATGTTGTCATGTCAGGTCCCTGTCTCTGGGGGTGGTATGTTACACCGTCTGAGGTGACTTCTACAAGCACAGAACCCTTGTCTCCAAGGAAAGGAAATCAGCATTGTCCCCGGGGGACACCAGTCAGTCGACTCTTTAATTCTCAGTGGTACATTAATGAGAACAAGAACAAGCTTCCATTTATTGGACTCTCACCCACCAGGCACTGCGGTGTGGGCTTTGCTCTGCGTATAGAATTTCAAAGAGCCCTCCCCGCAGCTCAGTGAGCGAGGGCCCCAAAGTCCTGCTTTTATCTCCGCTTCCAGATGAGGAAACCCAGGCTCAGAGAGAGGACATGACTTGTTCCCTGACAAGTGGCTGGCAAACGGCAAAGCTGGGGTCTGAAGCTGGGTCCGAGTGACTTCTCAGGTGGCTCCTACCAGGTACCACTGGCCCTTCCCTGCCTGGAAAAGAGGCCCTGACTGTCCACCGTGCACGGTGAACCAGGGGCTATCTTGCAGGCCTCGTCTGTCTCCTTGTCATGTCCCCAGGTTCCTCTCCTTCCTGGACCTCTCCTGGAGTCTCTCAAGAGACACTCATGCTCCCCCTGCAGGCCCCCAATCCAGTCCAATCCTGGGAGACAAAGAGGTTGTTGTGACCTGCCTAACCAGTTGACCTACCATGGTGACATTGAGGCCTTCCCCTGGCTGGGCGCCTGAATCCCAGGGTCAGAGCCCCTTAGGGGAGGAGGACTTTGGCTTCAAACTCAGCAGTTCTGGAGCTACTTCCCCAGGCAGCAGGTGGCAGAGGGGGAGGGGGCCAGCTGACCCCAGAACAAGTTCAGCACTTGATACAGGCATCCATGTGCTTGCTGGCTGCCCAGACATGGGGACAGGCTGGGCCTGGGCCCTTCCCAGAAAATGGGGCACACAGGCACCTAATGGCCACAATGTAGTAATAATGAGATAAGAGTGACAACAGTGTCTTCCATTGAGGGAAGACCCCAGGGGGTAGGCACCACTGTCCTCCCCATTTTACAGGGAAGGAAACTGAGCTCAGAGAGTCTGAGTAGTTCTAGAAGGTCACACGGAAGCCTAGTGCTCTGTGATTCCAAACTCATGCTTGGGACCCCCGTCACCCTCCGGGATGGGAATTAGAGGCGAGCACTAGAGGTAGGGAGCCCCGCGGAGAGTGCGGATGGAGAAGAAAGCACAGGCCAGGGGGGAGCCCTGAAAAAGGGATGCTAGCCAGGGAAATAGGAGCTTGGTCAGGAACCTCACCTCGAGGCAGATGTTTGCAGATAGGTGACTTTTGAGTTGGGCCTGAGTAAGATGGGCTGGGCCGGGTGCGGTGGCTGAACACACCGTTGGAATCCCAGTGACTCAGAAAGTGGAGGCTGGAGGATGGGAAGGTAGGAGGCCAGCTTCAGCAGCTTAGTGAGCCCTATCTCAAAAGTAAATCATAATAACAATAATGGAAAAGTTTGTCAGGGGGAGGAGGCCGGGGGTGGCCTGGGGCAGCGGCTTGGAGGAGCCCAGATGTGTGGCTGTGTGTAAGGTCTGGGGGTGTTCAGGGAATGGCTAGCCTCTGGCCCAGGGTGCAAGGGGGTGGGGGTTAAGAGGTCAGAAAGGTGGGATGAGCGCTGTCACTACGGAGATGGGACAACAGGAGTGGCCTGTGGGGAGCCCTGCCCCCAGCCGCCTCAGGTCCGGTGCCAGCCCCTGCAGAGCATAAGCGGGATGCCAGCCGAGGGAAACAGGAGCTTCATCAGGAGCCTCAAATCGGGGCGGATGTTTGCAGATTAGGTGTGGCCTTCCCCACTCGGGATCGTCCCGAGTTCTTCCCATCGCCTTTCATTATCAGGATCCCGCCCTGGGAAGGGAGTCTCCCCGTTCACCCTCTAACTGCTGCCTCCTGCTTCTGCTTTCGCGGTGAAAGCAGAACCAAGGGCTGGGGACGGAAGGGAAAGTGGACAGCAGGATCAGACTCGCTCCTGCCCCCGGCAGCCTGTACCTTTAAGGGTGTGGGCGGGGCAAGATGGGGGCGGGGCGAGCCGGAGGGGCGGGGCCGGGCGGGGCTGGAGGGCGGGGCGAGCGGCGCAGCTAACTCCGGGCGGGGCGCCCTGGCCCGAGGCGCGGGGCGGAAGGTCGGGCGCGCCCCCGAGGGACCCGGAGGCCGCGAGGCCCGACGGGGGGAGGCGCGGAGTGTGCAGATCCCAGGCCCGGCCCGAGGTAAGCGGCGCCGCCCGCCCGCCGCCGGCGGACCCGGCACCCCAACTTGGACTCCTCAGCGCCGGCCCCGAGTGGAACTGGGCAGCAGAGTCCCGAGGGCTCGCGCCCAGAAAGCGCAGCCCCCTCTCCTGTCCCCGTCCCTTCGCACCAGCACTGGACCCGGGGACCCGCCACGGGAGGGGCCCCATCAGTGCTGATTTGGGAAGTGAAAGGAAGTCGGCGGCCAGGAGAGACCAGATACCTCCTGGTCCTCTTGCGCTGGGGACACCGGGGGCGTTGACCGCGCGCTCCGCGGGCCAGCATGTGTGTCCATTTTACAGATGAGCCGTCCGAGGCTCCGAGAGAAGTGACCTCCCCGAGGCTGCACGGACAGTCCGCGGCAGACACTGCCAGGCGGGTGTTTTTCCGTCCAGGTCGCTGCCAGGTGGAGAGGCTCCAACTCGTTTTGGAGTCCAGGAGGACAGCGCAGCTGGTCAGCAGGTGAGGGAACTCCGTGCCACAGGCGGCCTCTGCGCCCTCAGGTCCCCTTCTCTTCCCCTGGGCCTCCTCCTCCTCCTCCACCTCCTCCTCTTCCTCCTCCTCCCTCCACACTGAGCCACCAAGACATTGAGAAACATCTGTTCAAAGAATCACCAAGAAAAAGAGAAAAAGAAAAGATTGGTATCGACCTTGTTTTTCCTGGTGGCAAAAATAAACAGACTCACCCTGGCCATGTGGACCAAGTTCTCCCAGTTGAATTTCTTTGAAGGAAAAATGAAGCCCTTATCCACGGTTGTTAGGGGACAGGCAAGTGCCAGCACCCAGCCCCCTACCACTGCCAGGAGGCGGGTGGCTTTGAGCAATTGACTTCCCTCTGGGCCTCATTTCCTCACCAGAGGAGCTGATGACTTTGTGGCCGACCACCTTGCCTTGTGACCTTGGGCGGGCTGCAGAATTCCTCTGAGTCCCAAACTCTTAAAGCAGCAAGGGTGATGGCAACTGGATGAGGGAGAAGTGGCCCAGAGGGGGGACAGGACTGACTTCCCCGCATCATATCTCAGTTTGCTCTCTTGTGAAATGGGAATGAGAACAGGGTTTTGACTGAGTGCCTTATTCTGGTAAAGGGCTTAGCGCTCTTGTTTTTGGTCCTGGGTGATTGAAATCAGGGACACTTTATCACTGAGCTGCATCCCAGCTCTTTTTCTTTTAACTTTAATGTTAATATTTTCTTAGTTGTAGTTGGACACAGCACCTTTATTTTATTTATTTATTTTGGTGTGGTGCTGAAGATCGAACCCCGGGCCTCACACGTGCGAAGCAAGCGCTCTGCCGCTGAGCCACGACCCCAGCCCCTTCTTTTTTATTTTAAGACAGGGTCTCACTAAGTATTTATTGATTTATAATAATATTTATTATTGCCGGGTAAGGCTCTGTCTGCAATCCTCCTGCCTCGGCCTCCCCGGTTGCTGGAGTAGCAGTTGTGTGCCACGCACCCTGTGCTCTTGGCTCTTTATAGAACAGAATGACAGATTGCTTAGCAGGCTGTGGGACGGATGGCTGGCCTCTCAGACTGGCAGCCACAGGCCAAGGACATCCAAGAAGATGTTTGCCTTGATTCTGAGGAATTTCTGGGTCCCCACCACTGTTACCTCCCCCGCGGCCCCGGAGGCATGTGTCCCTGGATTGTCTGAAACCCCTTCCAGCCCTGGTGTTCCCGTCTCAGCCCTGATGTTCCCGGGCCAGGTGTCTGTGTGTCGGGTGATGGGGGCAGTTCTGGTGGAGGCTCCCTGGGGGCTGAGGAAGGCCACCGTGTGACCTGCACGCCAGGGCCTCACGGCCAGGGCCCTGACTCTGCTCACCAAGCTCTGTCTGTGCTGTGGTTGGGTAGGGGAAGGTGAGAGGGCAGCACCTTAGCTGGTCTGGAGCCCCTCTTGCTGTGTCCTGGGATCTTCCATAACACTGTCCCCTCTCTCACTCCGCCCCCTAGGCTGCTGGAGCACCTGCCATTGGAGCTGACTTCCTACAGACGGGGAAGTGGAGCGAGGCTGGGGCGCTGTGGGGTCGATGGCCAGCAGATGGCTGGGTCTTCCGGGGCACTGAGACGGCTCTGTGTGCTCCTGATGGCGGAGACAGTGTCCGGGGCCTGGGGCCCATCAACAGGGACCTACATCAGCCCCCCATTTCCAGCCCTGGCTGTGAACCAGACCCCCATGGCAGATGTGAGTATCCAGGCAGGAAGCTGGGGTCGGGCAGGGGTGCATTCATTCCATTAACAAACATTTATTATTGCTGGGCGCCGTGGCACATGCCTGTAACCCCAGCAGTGGGGGAGGCTGAGGCAGGAGGATCACAAGCTCAAAGCCAGCCTTAGCAAGGGCTGGGGAGATGTGTATAAATGAGCATCCACTATGTGCTGGGCATTGAATGGAGTCCAGGATATAACAAAGAAGAACAGACAGACATCCTCGCCTCCCTGTGCTGATGGTCTCCTAGGCAAGGACAGACAGGGGTAGGCTGGTGGCTTTCCGATGGTAACGTGCTGTGTTCAGCAAAGAGTAGATAAAGTGGTGTGGGGAAGAGTGTGAGGTTTCCAGGACTTCAGGTTGGGTCACAGAATGTTTCTGTGAGGAAGTGACCTTTGAGCTGAGCCCTGAATGGAGAGGGAAGATTTGGAGGGAGAGCGCTGGGGCAGGAAGACCAGCAGGTGCAAAGGCCCTGAGGTGGGAATGAGCTGGGTGTGTTCCTGGAGCAGCACGGAGGCCAGGATGGGCTCAGGGTGAGTCAGGGAAGACCATCAAGAGAACCAGGAGGGAGTAGCGGCCAGTTATGACAGGCCCTGTGGGTGGAGGCTGGGGGTGACTGCTTTATGGCAGTTGATAGTCCCTGGAGGGTTTTAAACAGGGGGAGGTCAGAATCCAGTTTATTTGTTCAAGGGACCTCTGGTTGCTGTGGAGAGAATGGGTTGAGAGGGGAGAGGTTGGTGGGAGGGAGATGGGAGGATGCTCTTGTCATCCAGGGGCACAGGGCGGTGTGAGGGACAGGGACCAAGCGGAGGGACAGAAAGCAGGGCATCCTGCTGGGTCAGGTGGGCACAGTGGTGAGAGAGATTGTGAGTAGTTCCAGGCCAGATCAACTGAGGGCCTGGGGGTCCGTGGACTCAGACAGGGAGCCCCTGGAGGAGCTGTAAGGATCCTGGGGTTGGAGGCAAGAGGGCCCCTCCAGCGCCTGCTGGGCCCAGAGACGCCTCCAGGGGCCCCAAGTTGCCCCAGCCTGAGGTCGCCCCAGCCTGAGGTCTGCAGGAGGAGGGGCCACAGCAGATCCCAAGTAGGAATGAAGGCGGGGGCTGCTCACAGGGTCACGGGGTCTCCTCCGCAGGGGTCACTGCCGGCGCCCACACTCAGAGCCGCGGGACAGTTATGCCCGGTTCACAGGTGGAGAGGTGGCTTGTGGTTGTGAAATCGCTGCCTCTTGGGGCAGGGAAACGGGTGGTCCCTGTGCAGACGTGGGCTGTCCCAGGGTCCCACGGAGCCGCGGGAGGGGTTGGGGCCCAGGATGGAGGGAGTGACCCAGGGTTTACAGGAGCCCCATTGGTGGACATGAGGGCTGGGCGGTGTGGACAGAGGCAGGAGCAGGGACACCCTGGCACAGGCGCACTGGTGAGGTGTGGCAGTGGCCCTGGGACCGAGCCTGACTGGGGACTTGGGGGAGTAATAGGAACAGGATGTCCAGAGCCCCCCGGGGCCTTAGTGCAGGCTGGCTGGGTGTGGCCCCGGCACCCAGGGACAGGTCTGGTGTGGGCCACTAAGGTCTTTGGGGAAGAGGAGCACAGATGCAATGAGGTGTCGGTGGCCAGATGCTGGACACTTGGGTCTGACCCTGGAGGTCCGAGGGGCCAGGACAGAAGGTCAGTCTCCCCCTGGAGAAAGGGAGAATCACAGCTGATGTCACTGAGCACCAACTGTGGACTAGGAGAGTCTCTGGACGTGGGTTGGTTCATCTGACCCCTGGTTTCAGGGGCCAGGAACACGACCTGGGGCAAACCCAGATGCTGCTGGCTTTTGAACAAAAGAGAGCTCTCTCCATGACTGGGAATTACGTGATGTGCTAACGAGGGTCCTAATTACATTTTCTTTGAGGGGGTACCTGGGATGGAACCCAGGGGCACTCAACCCCTGGGCCCCATCCCCAGCCCTATTTTGTATTTTATTTAGAGACAGGGTCTCACTGAGTGGCTTAGGGCCTCGCTTTTGCTGGCTTTGGACCTGCGATCCTCCTGCCTCAGCCTCCCGAGCTGCTGGGATCACAGGTGTGCAATACCGTGCCTGGCCTTAATTATGTTTCTGTTGGAACGCGGCCACACACGTCATTCATGTGAGCCCATGACTCCGTGCCAGCCCCCCTGTCCTGACTGCATTTGCAGGAGGAGGTGCCTTGACGGCAGGGGACATTCGGGAAAGACCCCTGATGAAATCCCAGGTGCTAACGAACTAAACAGAAAAGTCTTGAAGTGTCCCCTCAACCACCCGGTTGCTTAATTTTTTGGCTCTTGGTGGAGCCAGGGTAGACTCTAGCCACCTGTGTCCCCACATTAGATCTTCAAGCAAAGGCACAAGAGCATGAAATGAAACATATGTGACCCCTGTATAGAAACCAAAGCCCAGAGATGTCAAGGGGCTTCCCAAAGGTTACACAGCAAGCTGGCAAATCTGGGTGTCACCCAGGCCTCCCCATTTGTCCTGCTGACCCTGTTGTCCACATGGCCCTGTTGGATCAGGGTTGGGAGCTGAGGGCCCTGGGGACAAATCACACCTGTGGACTTCTCTGCTGGGTGGCTTCTGCTCTTTTCTTTTTGACAGGATTTTGTTTTACAACTTGAAGGTCTTGGGCTGGGCGTGTGCCATTCACTGGCCACAACTCCAAGCAGTCTTCTGGTTTTAGATCACGGGCCTGGTCCCTGCCCTGTCCACCCTGACCCCTAGACCTGGTGTCCCGTAGGGTCTCCTGAGGCTGAGGCAGAGACTCAGAAGGTCAGAGTAGGCTGGGAAGTCACCAGCCTGACCCAGAGCGCCACCAACTGAACACAGAGTGAGCTGGGGATGGTGGCGGGGACCCATAATCCCAGAGACTCAGGAGGCTGAGGCAGGAGGATCCCAAGTTGGAGGTCAGCCTTGGCGATTTAGCAAAACCCTATCTCAAAAAAAAAAGGGGGTGGGGGTGCAGCTGGGAATGTAGCTCAGGGTGGAGCCGCCCTGGGTTCATCCCCAGGACCAGGAGGGGAAGAGAAAGGTACAAATCCAAAGCGTGGGGCTGAGGGTGAGGCTCAGCGTGGGGGACCCGCTCAGCGTGAGGCCCCAGGTTCAAGTCACAGCATCTCCCCCACCGAAGACCCAGATGATAACGTTGCCCCTGATATTTACTGAGCATCTACTGGGTGCTGGTCTGGCCATGATTGAGTCACCTCTATTTTCCTTATCAGGGGGTTATTGTCCCCATGATTCAGAGGAGGGAACCCAGGTTCATTTCTTTGCCCAAGGAAAGACTGAATCCTGTCTAGAAGGACTCAAGTCGGAATTCCACCCCTGGACCGTCCTCAGGGGCTCAGTGTCCGCAGCTCAGGGCAGGGCCATCACTGCTGCTGGGGGGGACGTGGCTCAATGGAACAGGAGGTGACCCGGGCAGCACCTGCTTCACTGGGACCCCCCACGCTGGGTCCTCCCTCTCTGGGCTGGGTGGGACCCTCTCCTGCCAGAACCCCCCTGGGTGACCTCATCCCCTGGGAAGTCCCTGGGCCTCAGCAGAGCCGGGGCCTGGGTTAGGATGGGGCCTGGTTAGGACAGGGGTGAAGCCCGTCCCCCACTGGGCAGGAGGGCTGGCTTTGTGTTGGAGTGCGAGCTGGGGCCGTGGGCCACTCCCCCCGGCCTTTCTCCCTGTGCTGGGGGCGGATGGCCTCACCCGCGTTTTCTTGCTGGGAACAATGGTTGGCCACCCAGAGATGCCCAGGCTGGGTTGTGACCGTCACACCCCCACTCCAACCTCCGGAGCAGACTTTTCCCGTACAGGACCAGAGGAGAAATATTTCTGGTTTTGTGGCCACATGACCTCGGCAGCCACCCTCTGGGGGCAGCACGTGAATGAGGGATGTGGACATTTGGACTTTGTTTAATTTCACGTGTCATGAGGGAAAAAAAAAAAAAAAGAAACACTTTGTTTTTTCTTTTCTTTCCGAGCACTAGGGATTGAACCCGGGGCGCTCTACCCCTGAGCCACATCCCCACCACGTTTATTTTTTGAGACAGGGTCTTGCTACGTTGCTGAGGCTGGCCTCGAACTTGCCATCCTCCTGCCTCAGCCTCCCAGGTCGCGGGATGGTGGCGTGCCTCCCCGCACCAAGCAGCTTGTCTAGTTCGGGCAGTAGCCGCGCTAACAGGGGCCGGTGTCGTGGACAAAGCTTTGGAACAAGTGGGAGGAGGAGCACATGTAGGCTCCCAGGCGTATGGTGACATCTCTAAGGCCATCACCATGTCACAGGAGCTCCTGCAGGTCAATAGGAAGGGCCAGCGGCGCGGCTGAGCCGTGAGCACCTGCAGGAACGTGCAGGAGGCCCCAGGTCCCTCGCCAGCCCCAACAAGCCCCAGCGCCCTGGGGGAAAAGAAGAAATACGTGTGGCCATCGGCTCATGAAGGGAGCGCTGGGCTTCCCGGCAGCCGGGGGCTTGTAGTGACAGCCCTGTGACCGTGGTGGGGCCAGACTTCCTGTGGCCAGGGCAGGGGCAGGTGGAGGTCTGCTGGTTCCCCTTTCTAGTGGGAGAGCTTGGGGAGGGGACTTTGGCAAGGTCTGATTCAGTGACCGTCCCTCTGTCACACACCATCAGGGCCCTGCCTGTGTTTCGGGGGGCTCCTTGGCCTCCAGAGGTCAGTGTCCTGCAGGACCGCTGGGCACGAGTGAGCTGGTGCGGGAACTCCCGTCCCTGGCCCTGGCCTGAGCTCCTGCAGCCCGGGGCTGGTTCCACCCCACTTCCCCCATGTCCTCCATTCCTTCCTGAAACACCAGGCCTGAGTGTGCTCCTAGAGGGCGCCCAAGTGGGAAAGCTGTGACTCAGCACTGTCACTTCTAGAATTCTCTCCCTCAAAATATCCGCATGTGTGTCTGGAGAGTCATATGCAAGGAAGTTGGTGGTTGCTGATGTTGGAAAATGAATCACACCATGTGCCCGGCAATAAGGAAATGGTGGCCTTGCTTGTCTGTCGTCCATTGAAAACTGCTGCAGTTACTAAGGGCAGCAGTGAGCCGGAGTCAGTGGTGGTTAAAGCCACCAGCTCAGAGCTGGCGCGGTGGGGCACACTGTCATCCCAGTGACTCGGGAGGCTGGGGCAGGAGGATTGAAAGTTGGAGGCCAGCCTCAGCAACTTAGTGAGATTCTGTCTCAATGAAAAAGGGATGGGGGATGTGGCCCAGCGGTAGGGTGCTCGCCCAGCGTGTGCAAGGCCCTGGGTTCAACTCCCAGCTCTGGGGAAAACAGCGAAAACAGCTCCAGCTGCACGGGCTGCCATCTGCGATGTCCCAGGTCCACTCGGGGACATCGCCTCAGTCCCCTTGTCTACATAATGGGCATCAGGATCGTACCTTCCTCACAGGATTGTGGTGCAGATTAATTTAAATACGTTTTATTTGATTTGTGCTGTTTTCTCGCAGTGCTGGAGACTGACCCCGAGGGTGCTCTCCCTGAGCCCCAGCCCCAGCCCCTTTTCATTTTGACACAGGGTCCCACTAAGTGGCCCAGGCTGGCCTTGAACTTGCCATCAGCTTCCCGAGGAGCTGGGTGAAAGACGCTGTGCCTCCATGTTGAGATCACCCATCTGTTGTGTCTTTTTGTATGTGAATATGGACATATCTGTTCCTTGGTGAAAGCAAGTTACAGAAATGAGACTTAGAGTGAACTCATCCCGCAGACAAGCTTGTAGGTCAGGTGTGCATACAGATGTCACAGAACCGGGAGGTGTGTGTCAGGATGTGCTCCAGACTGATCATGCGGGGGCCACTGGGGACAGGGGAGAGATTCTGGAGGACGGGATGAGAAGAGGGGTTCCGGGGTCTTGGGTGGGGATGAGCTGCACCCCAGGGCCCTTGCACAGGCCGTGGTTCAACCCTGACACTGCAGAACAACAGCAAGAAACATTTTAAAACCTTCTCGTTTTGTTTCCTTTTGAAACAAACATGTTTGCCTGAATCATTTGCCTTATTTCAGACACAAGTTCATCTTTCAAAATAAAAGTGTGCCGTTGGCTCTTGGAGGACCTGGGGGACCTGGGGACAGGCCGGAGGGAGGTCACATCCTCCGGCTTAGAGGGCCCTGGTCCAGCGGCCCTCTCCATCTCTGTCCCTGGTGTCCCCTGCAGTGTCGCGACGTGTGTGGCCTGAACGCTTCTGACCGCTGCGACTTCGTCAGGGCCACCCCCGACTGCCGCAGTGATGGGGGCTACCTGGACTACCTGGAGGGCATCTTCTGCCACTTCTCCCCCAGCCTGCTCCCTCTGGCTGTCACCCTCTACGTGAGTCTGGGCTGCTGGTGGGGGGACGGGGGCTCAGGAGGGCCTGGGCTCCACTGTCCCTCCCCCCCAGGTGTCCTGGCTGCTCTACCTGTTTCTGATCCTGGGAGTCACCGCAGCCAAGTTGTGAGTCTGACCTGGGCCCGCCTGCGGCTGAGTGGGGAAGTGGCCCTCAGGGATGGCCCCTGAATCCTGGGGCAGGGGACGGGGACCCAGGGCAGGGGGCAGGAGGACATGGGCAGGAGCAGGGGACAGGGGATAGGGTGGGGGGCAGAGGGTGGGGACGGGGTAGAGGGTTGGGACCTGGGGGACAGGGGCAGGGGGCAGGGACCCTGGAGTGGGGCAGGGCCGGACAGGGCAGGGGGCAGGGGCCCTGGGGCAGGGCCGGGCCTGGTGGCCAGGTGGCCGGGTGGCAAGGTGCCCTGTCTGCTCCCCAGTTTCTGCCCCAACCTATGGGCCATCTCCAGCTCCCTCAAGCTGTCCCACAACGTGGCAGTATCCTTGACTGCTGGGCCTCCCCTGGAGGGCGGGAGGCTGGGGAGGAGGCCCCCGGCGGCTCGCGGCAGAGAGGCCCTGGTGGACCCTTGACCCGCTCCCATGGTGTCACCTTCCTGGCCTTTGGGAACGGCGCCCCAGACATCTTCAGCGCCCTGGTGGCTTTCTCGGACCCGCGCACGGCTGGCCTGGCCATCGGCGCTCTGTTCGGTGAGTGTGGCCCTGGGCGGGGAGCTGGCAGCGGGGCATCCCTGGCTGAGCCTGGCCGCTGTCCTCCAGGCGCAGGTGTGCTGGTGACCACCGTGGTGGCCGGAGGCATCGCCATCCTGCACCCCTTCCTGGCCGCCTCCAGGCCCTTCCTCAGGGACATCGCCTTCTACATGGCCTCCGTGTTCCTGACCTTCACCGCGCTCTACCTCGGCAGGGTCACGCTGGCGTGGGCCCTGGGTGAGCAGGCTCAGGGGACAGGAGCCATCCCCGGGGTGGCCAGGAGCTCAGGGACGCGAGAGGTGGCCGGTGGGGTGGAGGGTCGACTTGATTCCAGGGATGGAGCCAACAGGGACTAAATGGCCCCAGTGACCAAAGGGACAGGAGGGGCCGTCCAGAGCATCCGAGGTCCCCACTCCTGACCAGGGGCACAGCCACATCCCGGCAGCCACACTCTCTCCCGACGGCTCCAGGAGGGCACGTCAGGGGACCAGCAGGGACCTGTGGCCCGGGAGCTGGCACCAGGCGCCCTGTGGCCAAAGGCAGGGCCAGGGATGGACAGAGGGTCACAGACCCTCGAGATGTGGCCCCTGCAGGGAGGGAGCAGGGCCGACTCCCAGGCTCTGACCTGTGGCCACCTGGGCGTGACCTGGTGCCCCGGCCTGGGGTGGTGAGGCCCACAGGACGGAGGACGGGCTCCATCTGGAGCTGCCAGCCCTGGCTGGTGGCCCCGTGGCCAGAACGGCACTTGCCGACGTCCCCCTGCGCGCAGGTTACCTGGGCTTTTACGTGTTCTACGTGGTCACCGTGATTCTGTGCACCTGGATCTACCGGTGGCAGCGGAGAAAGTCCCTGGTCTACTCCACGCCGGGGACACCAGGCAAGTCCCCAGGAGAGGACCAGGGGGACCGGGAGCCGCCAGGCCCCTGAGGGCTATCTCAGGTCCCTTGAGGCCCATCCCCTCGTGGTCACACCCCTGTCCCTCCGCCAGGCCCCTCCCTGAGCTGGCTCAGGCCCCGGCCTCGTCCTCTGGCCCCCGTTCCCTGGCTCCCCACCATGCCGTGGCCAGCGTCACTGCCACATGCCCCGAGGCCCCGCGCTGCCCTTGGAGCCTTCTTTACTTTTGATTTTGAGACAGGGTCTCGCTATGTTGCCCAGGCTGGTCTTGAACTTGGGAGTCCCCGAGGCGCTGGGATGGCGGGCGGCGCCACCTCGCCCCATCCCCCTTTTACTAGGAAGGAGGCAGCCTGGGGGGGACAAGCCCCCGAGGCCAAGAAACTGGAGGAGCACAGACAGGAAGGACCCTCAAACCCAGACCCCAAGGCTGCTCCCTTACCTCAGTGCCAGAAGGGACAGCTGGGGGCCACAGCCGTCTGCGGTCAGCCCTCGTGTGGCTGATGGATGGTGAGCCCCAGAGGGCAGGACGCTCCTGGCGCCAAGCAGGTGCTGGTAACTCCTCCTTCGGGAAGTCGGCCGAGATTTTCCCTCCCTCTCCTCTCTGCCAACTGAGCTGTCAGAGCTTGTCCTGTCAAGTGTCACCCCTGTGCTTTCCTGCAGCCCTGTGGGCTGGGTGCCAGGGGATCAAGGCCTGGAGAGGGAGATAGGACTGCAGCTCAAGGGGACCAGTTTCCTTCCAGGCCTGGAAGAGTCCAGGGCCTCCTAAGGAAAGTTTCCGACTAGGTGAGACCATACAGGGTTCTAAACTCCGCACAGTTCAGGACTGAAGTCAGTAAGTGGGACCCAGGTCGTCTTCGGATGTCCTTAGTAGGTCAGCGCTAGTTCCACACACTCGCACTTTGTGAGCTGGGCGTCCTGGCTGGGGACGGTTTCCTGAGCCTGCCCCAGACGGCGGAGGCCGAGTGGAGCTCAGTGATACGGCGTCCCCTGGCACACAAGGCCCTGGCTCGGTCCCCAGCACCAAGAAGAATCAAATACAGGGGCCTGACTCGTGCTCCCCTAAAATGGCCCTGGCCTGCCGGGTGTGGTGACTCACGCCTGTCATCCCAGCGGCTCCAGAGGCTGAGGCAGGAGGCTCTCAAGTTCAAAGCCAGCCTCAGCAATTTAGTGAGGCCCTAAGCAACTCAGTGAGACCCTGTCTCTAAATAAAATTAAGAATAGGGCTGGGGACGTGGCCCAGTGGTCGAGTGCCCCTGAGTTCAATTCCCGGTACTAACTACAACATCAAAAAAGGCCCTGTCCTGGAGTGTCCCCCAAAGTGGTGCCCGTGGTCTGGGCTCTCAGCTCAGCCCCTGTGGACGCCTCCTGCAGAGACGCAGTCTGACTCCGAGGAGGATCCTGTGTCTTCCAACACCAACAGCTACGACTACGGTGAGTCCCGAGCCCTGGGCCCGCTGGGTGGGGGCGCCAGGGCCGAGGAGGGGCCCTCTCTAAGTGGCCACACCCGCGCTGCCTCCACACACAGGTGACGAGTTCCGGCCACTGTTCAACCAGGAGGAGAGCACGGTCTGCATCCTGGTCCACGCCCTGAACCCCCTGGACCTCAGGGCGTGGAGAAGCAAGTCGGCGACCTGGAGGGCCCTCAAGGTGCTCAAGGTGTGGCCCGCTGAGCCCTGGCCAGTGCCTGACCTGGGCACTGCCCTCCGTGAAGGACAGAGAGAGGGAGGAGGGGACCTTCCCGGTGAGGGGGGCCAGGGCTGGGGCGAGGGAGGGGTCAAGGCCTGTTCACCTGCTGCTTCTGAGGTTTGTGTCCCCGAGGTCTAGCTCCGAGCTGGGTCCCCAGGACATGTCCACCACTGCTACCTTCCTCATCTGGCCTCAGCCCCTGTGGGCTCCTGGAGGTAACCAAGAAACCTCCAGCATGGACATGTTTGAGGCCTCCTCAGTCCCAGGGGCAAACGGTGAGCTGTTTGCTTCCCACGGTGGCTCTGGGTGCGTCGTGGCCATGGGCCAATCACGATCCTCCGAGCCTCAGTTTCCCCCCGTGGAGTGGGGATGGTCCAGTGCCTTCCCCCCGGTGAGGCTGTAACAGCAAGTTGTTGCCACAGCAATGCTGAGTAACAAACGAGCCCGAGACTCTCATTCACTTACAAGGGTGACTATTGCCGAAGGTCTGGTGGTGCAGGGCAGCCCGGGGTCTCCTTCTGGGCCCATTGGGCACCTGGCGCGTGTTCTTTCCTTACTGGGAGAGGCCACGACACTCAGTACAGGAAAGGCCCTGCTCCCGCCACGCTCATCAACAGTGCATGTGTGAGGGCCGAGCACAGGGACTGGGGTAGGGTGGGCACCCTGTGCTGGTGACCCACTAGACATGGCGAGACACAGGGTGCTGCCCACCCCTCTGGGTGGCTGTCGACGGGTTCCTTAGCCTCTCGGGCCTGCTTCTGAATTATTTATAGTCCCTGTCGGGGTCCCATGGTAGGGTGAATAATGACCCCTGAGGACACCCTGGTCCTCGTCCCCAGAGCCCGTGGATGTGCCACCTGATGGGACAGAGGGCTTTGGGGGTGTGGTCTGCGGTCTCGAGATGGGGAGCTTCTCTGATATTCTGGGGGGTCCCGTGTAATCACAGGGTCCGCGTCAGGTAGAGGGAGGCAGAAGGGTCACATCAGAGGAGGAGTCAGGAAGGTTGGGATGGCGTGAGGCCAGGATTCCAGGGAGGCAGGGGGTCCCTGGGAGCTGCAAAAGGGGATGGACAGTCCCCTGGAGCTTCCAGCAGGAACACGGTCCTGCTGACCCCTGGGCCTTGGGCCCTCTGCCTCAGAACGTGCGAGAATGCGCTTGACCATCTTCACTTGCTCAGTGCACGGCAATGGGAACCGTATGCGCCCAGCCCACGCTGTCCCGAGGGTGCTTCTGCGCTGGGTCCTGTTCAGGGGCTGCCGAGCTCGGTGCGTGGCCGGCCAGGACTCGGCCTCCCCACCCACCCCCTCCCCCCTTGCCCGCTTGGCAGCTGCCCGTGGAGTTCCTGCTGCTCCTCACCGTGCCCGTCGTGGACCCAGACAAGGACGACCGGAACTGGAAGCGGCCCCTCAACTGCCTGCACCTGGTGGTCAGCCCCCTGGTCCTGGTCCTGACCCTGCAGTCGGGGGCCTGTGAGTGTCCCACCCCTGGGCCGCCCCGCGTCTTCTCCCCGGCCACAGCAGGCAGGGCCCGGGGCAGAGAGTCCAGACCTGGAGCTGCCTCCTTGTGCCCAGGCCTCAGGGACCCCAGCTGGACACTTGTCCAGGGGCCTTCAGCTGGCCCAGGCCTGCCGGCTGCAGACGATAACACTGCGGTCACATCCACCCTGGCTTGGTGTCCCCTACATTAGAAGGGGGGGAGAAGGGGGAGCCCAGGGGCCAGAGCCCCCAGCCTGTGTGAGGCCCAGGCGCTATCCCCAGCTCTTCCCTCTTCCTGGGCCTCGACCCGGCCCTGCTGCTTGCTGGGCTTCGGGAGCTCTCCCTGGTCCCCGCGTCCAGCCACCCTCCAACATTCCTCCGGCACAGGCTCAGCAAGTGCTGGACCAAGGTCTCACCCAGGTGGCACATGCCAGAGCCAGCACTAGCAGACACTGAACGCTGTCGGTCACCTGTCGGTCCCCTATCGGTCCCCTGTCCTGTCCTGTGTTCAGGACTTTGTGAACTTAGCCCCCCTCAGTTCTTACGCCCACCAGATGTGAGAGACCAAGAGCCAGACTACAGAGAGGACCGGGTCTTAAGTGCATGTCTGGGCGTTTGGACCTTTGGCTTTCTTTGAAGCTGGTACCACCTCCTGGTGGCGAACGAAACGGGGCACGCAGGACTCTGGGGTGTCCCCCTGCGGAAGGTCCCCTTAGTGTCGGGTGCAAGGCTCTGGAACCTTCCCCTTGCTGATAGGAACCTTCCCCTTGCTGATAGTGGGGCTGCCCGGGGGTCTGCTGCCCGCCCAGGAGCCGCCTTGGAGCTCAGCCGGGCACCTGGCCAGCCGTGATGGCTGCGCGGAGGTGGGGGCGGGCACAGTGGGCACAGCAGGCACAAGCCTGGTCGGGGTTTTGGTGACCCATGGAGGGCAGGGGCCGTGCGGGCAGGGCTGGCCGGGGGAGTATCTACCGTCATCCGTGGGGCTGGCCAGATCTCGGGGTCCCCCGTCACTCTGGGGGCCCCAGGAGCAGTGGGGCAGGTCCTGCTGGGGCTGCAGCGCTGTCTCCTCCGCAGATGGCGTCTACGAGATCGGCGGGCTCTTCCCCGTGTGGGCGGTGGTGGTGATCGCGGGCACCGCGGTGGCTTCCGTGACCTTCTTTGCCACCTCCAACGAGGTGCCCCCCAGGCTCCACTGGGTAAGACTGGGGCCCCGGCTGGGCGAGGGGCCCTCAGTGTCTGGGGCATGGACCGGTGGTCACTTTTCTCCTGGGACGGGGACCTGAGGGCTCCTGTCCGAGTCACAGTTATTTGGGGGATCCTCTGGTTTATGGAGGTGCAATTCCCAGGCTGCACAGTTCCCGCCCACCCCGCGGCAGTGTTGGTGTGTCCATGGGGTGGGGTGGCCATCCATCCAGGACGTCTTCACCCCAGGAAGAACTCAGCCCCACAGAGTCAGCAGCGTCCTCTCCCGGCCTCTGGCACCTGTGGCCCCACTCTGGATGCTGTGACATGCGTATCTTACGCTGCAGCACGTGGCTTTGTGCGCTGGCTCCGCGCTGTCCTGGGCAGCTGGGGGGCTGCCTCCCCGCCATGGTCAGCGCCTGTGTGAAGGGCTCTGTGTGGAAACCCGCTCTCCTGTCCTCTGTGCACGTCCCTGGGGTGCCTTTGCTGGGGCAATGGCAGCTGTGTCTGCTTCCTGAGGACCCACCAGTCTGTTCCCAGAGCTGGTGAGGAAGCATCTGTGTTCCCCGTGGTGACACCCCAGGATGGGGGGGTCTGTGTGGCGGCTCTTCCATTCCCTCCAGACTCGCAGGCCAGGGACTTTCAGGCAGTGCATGCCGACTTCTTCTTCAAAAACCCCCTCAAAGTTCTCAGGCCATGGATGTAGCCCAGCAGCATGGCCCTTGCCTGGCTCATGGGAGCCCGGGCTCCGTCCCCAGCACCAGAAAGAAATCACTTAAAAGTTTTCATATGTTATATTTCTTTTTTTTTCTTTTTTTTTTTTTTTTAAAGAGAGAGTGAGAGATGGAGGGAGGGAGGGAGAGAGAGAGAGAGAGAGAATTTTAATATTTTTTTTTTAGTTTTTGGTAGACACAACATCTTTGTTGGTATGTGGTGCTGAGGATGGAACCCGGGCCGCACGCATGCCAGGCGAGCACGCTACCGCTTGAGCCACATCCCCAGCCCAACATATGTTATATTTATTGACAAAAATGCGGGGTTGTTCTGGTTTGCTTTGGGTTCTTTTTAGCGACTGGGGCTTGGACCCAGGGCCTCCTACTTGCTGGACCAGGTCCCATCCCCAGCGCTCTGTCCCTGGCCCTTTCCAAAATTTGTATTGAGATGGGGCCTTGCTAAGTGGCCCAGGTTGGCCTCGAGCTTCTGTCCTCCTGCCTCAGCCTCCCGAGCAGCTGGGGTCCCGGCACCTGCTGCTGGCCGAGGACCGTGCTGTGTGACTGCACTTACACAAGTGTCGTGACAGCAGATCCGTGGAGACGGGCGCAGAGTGGTGTGGGTGGGGGCTGGGTGGGGATGGCGGGGGGGTGGGGCTGTTGTGGGTGATGGGTGGCATTTGATGACAGCTGTGAGGAACCCTTTCCCCCAAAGATGTCCGCGCTGACCCTTGCCGAGCGCTCCCCTGCGCGGGCCCTGGTCACGTTCTCGGCTCCCTCTGCCTCTTGTCTCATCCTACGGATGTGAAGTGGAGGCCGTGTCCGGGTCACTGGCCAGGTCCCAGCAGGGTGCGTCTCGTCCACAGCTCTTCGCCTTCCTGGGCTTCCTGACCAGCGCCCTGTGGATCAACGCGGCTGCCACGGAGGTGGTGCACATCCTGCGCTCCCTGGGCGTGGTCTTCCGGCTGAGCAACACGGTCCTGGGGCTCACGCTGCTGGCCTGGGGCAACAGCATTGGAGGTGACTCCCCGGGCTGGGTTCTGGGCGAGCAGAGTCCCGTCCTCGGCCCCAGCCAGAGGTGCATGTGGGCAGCAGTCTGTCTTCAGGACGTGCATGGTGCCCAGAGTTGTTCTGGAGTGACCGACATCGGGCATTGGGGTGACATGGCCTGAACTGCCACTGAGCCAGGAAACTACAGAGTCCCTGCCTCTTCCCCAATCTCTGACGCCTGGGCACTGGGTGGCTTCTTAGAGTTCAGGCAGGATGCAGTGACCACTGCAGCCAACCACGCTTAATACAGCTACAGCAGCCAGGTACAGTTGGCCAGGTTACGCGCTGCATCCCGGCATCCAGACAAGGGAGGGGGCACCTAAAATCCAGGCCTCCCTCCACTTGGCAGCTTTTCCTGATCCACAGAGGCTCTGTGTTTCCATCCCCTCCCGCAGCAGGCGGACTCGGGTGAAATGTGGGGAGCAGCAGGTCATCCCGTAGCCGAGTCAGTCCTGCTGGGAGGGCGTGGGAAGAGTGGGAGACTCCTGTCCCCGGGCACCGTGGCCGCGGTGTCTGGTGGTGAGGGGCTGGGAGCCACCTGCCACTCAAGGCCCCGCTTCCGCAGACGCCTTCTCAGACCTCACGCTGGCCCGCCAGGGCTACCCGCGGATGGCGTTCTCCGCCTGCTTCGGGGGCATCATCTTCAGTATCCTTCCGGGCTGTGCTGGCCAGCGCTGGGCGGGGTCCCAGGGCACCGGGTCCTTGGGCTGCGGGGAGTCAGTGTTCCCCGGGCAGCGGTGTCCCCTGGGCCCTGGCCTCTGAGGTGGAGGGACAGGTGGGGACAGAGTGTGACGGGCGCCAAGCTCTATGAGACTGTGCCGACGAGCAGGCAGGGCCAGGTCTGGCCCTGGGGCCGCTGTTCCCGGGCCCTGGTCCACCTGGACAGAGGGCAGCCGGGTGGCCCCGGGAAGAGGGCCTTTCTCCTGGCCACCTTCCTTTGGTGGCTGCTGGGATCCAACCCAGGCCTGTGCACGAGGCCAGCCTCCACCGCTGGCTGCCCCCAGCCCTAAGGGCTTTGAACCCGCTGTCCTGGAGATGGCCTTGACCCACGCCACGCACTATCCTGGGTTCCCGGGGACTGTGGGTGGCGGCTCCCTCTGTGGGGCTCACGGTGCCGAGCCCTCCTGACTCCTACTTCGGTCATGAGGCCTGAGTGTGAAACGTGCTCAGCACACCCTCTTCCAGGCACTTACCCGGGAGCCCGGCTCTTCCGTGGGGCCCCTGGACGTGGGCAGTAGGCACAGATGACAAAGCCACGCTCCTTCTGGCCCTGTCACCCCAAGTCCCAGCAGGAGGGCGGGAGGGTGGTGGCCGCTGCCCTGTGGAGCTTCCTGAGCTGGCTGCAGACATCTTGGTGGGCGTGGGGCTGGGCTGCCTGCTGCAGATAGCCTGGGGCCACGTCCCCGAGGTGAAGGTGAGTGGGGGACTCGGGGGACTTGGGCTCGGGGGGGCTTGGGGGGCAGAGCATTCCTGGGTTCAAAAAAAAAATGAATAAGAAGAAAAAAAAGGAAAGAGAGGGAGGGGGAAGGGGGAGGGGGGAGAGAGTACCTGGGCGAAGACAGAGGAGCACCCCACAGGGCTGGGAGACCCTTCCCACCTCAGCGACTCCCACTTCCTGGGGTCAGGTCTGTGAATCCCCCACCAATCTGAATTGAGAATATCTGCTGAGTTGAAACAAGCGCGTTCCTTTGGCGTCGCTGAAGCAGCTAGGAGTCAGAGCAGGACACAGGCAGTGCCCACCTGCCGGCCGGCTGGGTCCAGGCCGTCCTGAAGTCTCTTGCTGTGTGACTTTGAGTGAGGTGGGACATCTCTGTGCCTCAGCTTTCTACCTGTAAAATGGGGTAGATAGCACCTCTAGGCCTCCCAAGTGGGGATAGGGCCAAGCTGATCGCGGGTCCCGCGGGGCGCTGGGAGGAGAGGAAGGCAGGCACCCGCAGGTTGGGGAAGGTCTGAGACGCACGGTGGGTGGCAGGTTCTCAGGGCCCCTGTGGCCTCCTGACCCCTGGGGGGTGTCTGGGAATGTGCGGGGTGCTGGGCCCTGAACCAGGGACCTCTCCCCGCATGCTGAGCCAAGCTCCCGCCCTGGGCTGCACCAGCTGCCCGGGTGCCCATGCGGGTGATGTCAAGAGACTGTCCTGACAGGCGGGAGGCAGGGCCAGGCTGGAACAGGAAGGACTGGTGACGCAGGTGGCTCCTGTGGCCAGTTAGTCGAGTTCTAGAGAAGGTAGCCAGGGTCTGGGCAGCGCTGTCTCCTTGCAGATGAAGCCTGAGGCCAGCAGAACCTGACGGCCGCCTGCCCAGGCTGCCCGGGCTGCTGGAGAAGGAGGGGCGTGGGTGGCCGAGGCTGGTTTAAGCCCTGGCAGGGGAAGCACTGGGGGGCCAGGGACTGGTGGCTGGTGGAGACCAAGTCGCTCCCCAGTCTCTGGGAGCCAGGGGTCCTGAACAGACCCTCTGCTGCTGACCTGCAATTCGTGGCTCTGCGTGCTGGCCAGCCCGGCTAGCAAACGGCTGCGTGGGCTTGGGAAGTTGGCTTCTCAGAGAGGCAACACTGCTGCACACGGTCACCCTCGTGGGCTCCAGAGCGCTCCCTTCTCATCATGGATTCTAAGGCCATTCCGAATAGAGGCGCTAGCCCCCTACCCCCGCCGGTTCCTTCTCTTCTGTGTGTGTGTGTGTGTGTGTGTGTGTGTGTGTGTGTGTGCGCGCGCGCGCACTCCGCCATTAGGTTGCGAGAGACAAGAGACACTAGGTTGGGCAGATGTCCTTGGGACTGTCAGGGGGAAAACACAAGTTGCTCTTTTAAAAAAGATTTTTTACTTTTATTATTTACCTTGTGGATTGAACCCAGGGCCTGGCACATTCTAGGCAAGCACTCTAATTTTTTGAGATGTGGTCGGTCTCCCTAAGTTGCCCAGGCTGGTCTTGAACTTGCAGCCCTCCAGCCTCAGCCTCCGGAACAGGTCACAGGTCACTGCGCCTGGCTGGCTTGTTTCTTTTGAGCTGGAATCTTGCTGAGTTGCCCAAGCTGCTCGTGAACTCCTGGGCTCTGTCCCAAGTCTTAGTTTCCTCGACTGTAAAACGGAGGTGATCATAACACCTACCAGAAGGGACCACGGTGGCACCGAAGCAGCCAGTGCTCCCAAGGCCCCCCGCCCAGAGACCCTGGGCGGAACCTGAGCAGCCACCGTTCCTTCAAAATGCTCATCTTCAATGTCATCACAAAGGCTCAGCACAGAACAGCTGACAGGGTTGTAGGGCCAGGCCCACTGACACTCTGCTACGGTTGCTTTATTATCTGTCCCTCCGTCCGTCTGTCCACCCATCCCATTTCTGATGAGAAGCTCCCAGGCAGGTGGGACTGGAGGTTGCTGCTTCTGGGGTCACGGCTGGGTCCCCGGGTGGGGTCCGCCCCCACAGGTGGCCCAGGCGCTGTCTTGTTCTCTGCAGCTGCAGCCCGAGGGCCTGCTGGTGTGGGTGCTGGCCGGCGCCCTGGGCCTCAGCCTGGTCTTCTCCCTGCTGGCGGTGCCCCTGCAGTGCTTCCGGCTCCGCAGGACCTACGGCGTCTGCCTGCTGCTCTTCTACCTGGGCTTCCTGGCCGTGGCCTTGCTCACCGAGTTCGGAGTGATTCACTTGAACAGGACATGACCAAGGCCACCTGTGGTGTGTTGGTGGCACCGAGGGGGCTCCTGCAGCCTCCTGCTGGGGACTGGAGTGGGCAGCTCCGCAGGTGGCTCTTGCTGCCGGGGCACATCAGCTGAGCCCCTCCGGCCTGGACCCCAGCCCCGCTGCTGGCCTCTGGGGAGTGGCCTGGCTGTGGCCTGACTCCAGCGGAAGCCAGACCTCCTGAGTGACCCAGAGTCCTCAGAGGGAAGGGCTGGGCCTGGGGCAAAGGAGTCGGCCTGGCTGCGGCCCTGGCAACCTGCCTTCCCTCTCGCTGGCCTTCGGGCCTCCTGCTCCCTCAGGTGCCTCGGGTGAGGGCCCAGGTGAGCTCCCCCGGTGTCGGACCCACAGGGACGGCCCGCGGAGCTCTCCAGTTGCCAGGTTCCCAAAGCCACGAGAACCAGGCGGATCAGCACATCTGCTCAACCAAGACTGCGCAGCCCTCGGGCCATGGCCCTGCCACATGCAGGGCCACACGTGGGACAGTGGCCCTGGACTCTAGAACTCGGGGCTCCCCCGCTGCATACCAGGAGTCTGCCCACGGGCCTGCGCCCACCTCAGGGAGTGCCAGGGCCTCTGGCCTTCTCAGGAAGCAACTGCTGCCCACTGCCCTATGCCCTTGGTCAAGAGGCACTCGCCACCTTTTTCCCAAATAAAAAAAAGAAAGAAAACAGTATTAAATATTTGAAGTATTTTCTGAGCAGCACAGACTCGGCCATCCTTCTGCAGCCAGGGCCAGGTGGTGACTGGCTGGTGGCAGGCCCCCCAAGGCTGGGGCTGGGGTCCTGGGATGGCCAACGTGGGACCTCTGCCCTCTCCCCCACACAAGTCACGAGGCAGCAGCCACATGTACAGAGCAGAGGCTTTTATTAATACGCCAGGAATCCAGGGACACGGCGGGTCCCCAGGTAACAAGTCACCTGTACAAGACCCCGGCGCCGCCCCGCCGTCATACAAAATGATTGTCTGCAAGGTGGAGTAAGGCTGGGTGGGGAGAAGCAGGGGGCAGGAGGCGTCCTCCCCAAAGTGCCACCGCCTCACCGGGAAGGGTGCACAGGGCCACGCTACCCCTGCCAGGCTGTGACCCAGCTGGTAGCAAGGGCCACCTGGTCCCCTTCAGCTGTAACAGGTGAGGGAGGCATCCGAGCTAGAGGAGGTCCCAAGACACTCAGGGATCACATCTGGGGTGACAGCTGTCCCCTGCTTGGTGGGAGAGCTTGAGGGTCAGCTGGACAGGACCACAGGGAACCCTGTGGAGACAGCTGTCCCCAGTCCCCCCTCCCGTCGGCACACCTTGCCCACCTGGTTCTGACTGAAGCCAGGGGCTCCGCCAGGCCAGGGCTGGGAATGGACTGGGCACCCCTGGGACAGGGCCGGCCTCCTGTGGGGGGCTCAGCCCCCGGGTAGAGGAAGGGACTAGAAGAGGCCTGGGTGCTCAGGTCAGGAACCCCTGTCCTCCTCTAGCAACTGCCCCCTCCCTGCTTCCAGAATGCCCGTTTGAATACACAAGGTAAAAGGCACCCGGTTGTGCAAATGAAGTCCCTTCTCTGGAGAGAAGGGTGTGGCCTGAGGCTCCACTTTGAGCTCCCGCATGGCCAGTGGCCCTCCAAAGACCAAGAGGCAACGTCAGCCTCCTGACAACCCTGGGATCACGGCTTAAAGACTCAGTTTCCCCAAGGGCTTTAAGAGCGACCCCCCCCCCCCCCCGGCCCCAGGCCTGCAGAGGCTGCTGCAGGCCGCAGCGCCATGGGGATCAGGCTCCCTGGGATCAGGCTCCGGGGCCTCTGTCCACCCCTTGCCCCAGGCCACAGGAAGCGTGGAGGTGGCTGGAGCCAGGTTGGCCCAGGACACCACCAGGCTGGTGCCTGCTCCTGGCCGTCTGTCCTCCCCTGTGTCTGCTGGCACTTGCCAGGACAGCTGGGCCAAAGCCCCCTCTGACCTCACTCTGCCACCACCACCAGCACTGCCTTGCTCAGACACCCCGGGACGCCCATGGCTGAGTGTTTGCCTGGACTCCTGGCCAACCAAGGTCAGGCCAAGCCCACTCTGGCCTCAGTGCCCAAGGTGCGGTGGGGGCTGTGCTGGGGCTGCCACTGTTTGTCCCCACAATTGTCCCTGAGTGGCCTGCTCCAATCCAGCAGCGAGGATACACACACGTGTGAAGGGCCACCGCTGTCCCCCGCATAAGCTGCCACCCCAGCGGATAGCAAGGAGAGGGAGTGAGCCGAGAGGTCCCTCAGGAACCGGCCGGGCCCTGGGCCTCTCGCCTGCCCCTCTTCCTGGTGGCATGGATTCTGCACAAAGTCACTGTAGAAGGACATCCAGCGACAAGGTCTGGACCGCAGGGTGTGAGGGGCTCGGGGCAGCTCAGGGGGCAGGATCCCAGGCCAGCTAGTGCGTCTCCAGCGCCCATCTGGCTCCTGAGAGCTGCCCGCAGGCGAGACCTCGGTCCTCCTCACCCTCCCACAGGTCACAGGTGTGGCCCACAGGAGCATCTATGACACCATCTATGACACTGCCCGGGGCACTTGGGTTCCTTCCTTCCTTAGTGGTTCTGTCCCTAGAGCCAGACACAGGTGCTGTGACAGGGCCACGGGGTCAGTGGGGACACTGGTGGGTGGGAGCCTGCCTGTGAGCCCAGCAGGGACACAGGGGGTGCTGGCCTGACCAGGGCAGCCTGGTTATCAGGCCAGGCTCGGGGGGTCCGTAAAGGGGCTTCTGGAGCCCTCCACAGCGGCCGAACGCACTGGCCAAGGCCCTCAACCGGCCGCCGTGGGGTTCAGGAAGACGGGCCGGTCGACCCAAGGTCAGCTGGTCCTCGGCTCTCCTCTCTGCAGGTATGTGCATCCATGTGAGGCGTCCACGTATGCGATGCGCGTCCCCACGTCCTCTTGGTACATGGTGGGAAGGTAATACTACGTGTTATTGCATAGAAGAGACGGCGTCCCCGCTGGGGCTAGGTGACGGTCTGGGAGCGCGGGCGGCCACCGGGGGGCTGCGGGGCAGTGGGGATGGTGACGCTGCCCAGCTGCTTCTCCTGCTCCCGAGCGTGCTCCTCGTACCACTCCTAGGGAGAGACGGCGTGCTGAGGGCCACCCTCCCCCAGAGGTGGCAATGAGGCCTCTTCTCTGTGCACAGAGGTGGGCACCCTGACAGAGGCCCAGCAGTCACAGTGCCCACCCACGACGGGCATTTACGAAGGGATCCCCCGGGCCACCCCTCTGAGCTTGGCACAGTGGGTCCCCACCCGAGGAGCCCAGGCTCCGAAGCTGTGTGGAGCTGGGGTCTGACCACCAGATGCTGCTGCCCCCCGAGAGGGCAGCGAGCCGTTCAGAGGGGCCCACTTGCCCGCCCCCCCAGGCCTGTGTGGAGCAGTAGACTTCCAGGAACTGGGTATGAGGATGATGGCGTTAAAGACTGTCACCCCACATTTTTAAAAGAACCCAAACCACAGACTGGTGGGTGGGAGCCTGCCTGTGAGCCCAGCAGGGACACAGGGGGCACTGGCCTTGTGAGGGTGGCCTGGTTATCAGGCCAGGCTCGGGGGGTTCCGTAAAGGGGCTTCTGGAGCCTTCCACAGCGGCCGAACGCACTGGCCAAGGCCCTCAACCGGCCACCCTGGGGTTCAGGAAGTACCCAGGTCACCCCAGGGCCGTGCCTCCTCCACAGCCTCAGCAGGAGGGGACAGAACTGCAGAAGGGCAGCCTTCTCCCCGGAGGGGATCCCACGTGTTCCTGAGCACTCGTCCCCACTGCCCTGTCCCCTGTCACAGGTGGGAATGGAACCCAGAGCTGGGCCCAACACCGTTTCCATGTCTCTGACCCTAAGCTCACTGGGCACTGCCCCTCGTCCCAGGAAGGCCAACTAGACTAAAGGGCAGCGGTGTCACAGCCCACGTGGCGCTCGGGTACTCGGCACAGTCACCAACGTGGAAAGGTTGGGAGATGGTGGGAGGGAAGGAACTGTAACTTATCTTTTCTCTTAAAAACAAAACAAAACAAAAACAATCGGCCAAACCCCACAGCGGGCCATGAGCAGGGGGTCATTCCCACCAGGTGACGCTCGGCTGCAGGTGAAGGAAGGCGGCCCCTTCTCTGGGCAGCACATCCTCGTCCAAGTGGCCATGTCCCCAGCCCTCCCCGTCCCTCCTGCTGTGCATAGTTGAGGCTGCAGCTCCCGCTCAGAGTGACAGGTGCTGGAGACTCATCAGGGCAGTGGCACCCAGGACAGGCCAGACAGACGGGTGTGGAGGCTGAGCCAGCCGTCCGTCCCGACACCTCAGGCACGGGCGGCCCCTCCAGGATGCCGCTGGGCAGGGTGGCCGTGGGCCCTACCTGGATCTCCTCCTGGTACATCTTCAGGCTCAGGTCGCTTTTGGTCCTCGATCTCCGTCCCAGGAACGTCAGGGAGTTTTGCTGGAGAAGGGCGAAGGCTACTGGATGTGGCTGCAGGGCCCCCCATGCCAAGGCCCGGCCTCCTGCCACCCAGGAGTGCCACCGACACTAGCGGGGAGGGGAGCAGCCACGCTAACCCTGCCCCTCACCTGGTACTTCTCCATCTGCGAGAGGGTCTCGAGCAGCCGGGTGACGTCGGAGGCGGCCCCGGGCGCCCCCCGGTAGAGCTCCAGCATGGCCACCAGCTCCTCTTTGGAGATCTCCTTCTCCAGGGTGATGCCACTGTCAACTGTAGGGAGGGATGGTGTGGAGCCTGCAGCTCTGCAGCCACCTCCCTGGGGCCCCCTGCGGGGTCCCACGTCACCCCCTCCATCTGGCACCTGGGACCCCCTCCCTTCTGCTCTGGGTGTCAGCCTCCTGGAGACAGAGGCCTCGGGAGGGCCAGATTGTTCCCAGAGAGAGAGGGGACACGTGGGGACAGGTGCACAGGCAGCTCTGGTGGAGAAGCTGGAAATAAGGGGTCAGTATGAAGAAAGCTGGGCATCTGGGGGCACCACCTTCCCGAGGCCGGCCGCCGAGGGAGCCCCGCTGGCCTCCGCCCAGTCGGCTGTCGGCTGTGTCCACAGCGCCTCAAACGCAGGGGCACAAACTCGATGTTCAGAAACGTGGCGGAACTAACAGAGGAAACAGCTCGTACCGCCTCCCCCAGCCAGGCCGTGACTGGGCTCTCCACTGTCCCTCTGGTTCCAGGCTCTGGGGGCCTGGCAGAGGGACGAGGGGCGTGGCTGCCACACCAGGCCCTGCTCTGTCCGACCTTCAACTGTGACACGCACGTCTTTAGTTTAAAATGAGGTCGTGAGCACTGTTCTGCTATCCGATGGTGGAAAATCAATACGAGGAGGAGACCTAGGCAGGAGGGTCCCGAGGGACGGACAACCAAGGTCAGCCTGCCAAGGCTGAGACAGACAGACAGGCAGGCAGGCAGAGGGGCACCAGTGCCCGAGACGCGCCCCAACAGACCTTCCGAGCCCTGGTTCTGGCGGCTGTAGTTCATTCGGAAGACGAAGGCTTCCAGGATGAAGGCCACGATGATGGTCATCACCACCTGGCAGGGAGGGAGGGGTGGGTCAGCGGCTGTGAGCACCCTGGGAGCCCAGTTAGGTGCTGCGGCCCAGGTGCGGGCAGGGCCTACCATGGTCACGATGTAGAAGGTCATGAAGTACAGGCGGCTCCAGTGGGAGGTCTGCGAGGTGACCCCTTCCTGTAGAGCAAGTGGGGGGTGGGTGGGGCGGCTCCAGGCTGTCCCTGGCCCTGCCCAGGACCAGGCCTCCCCACTCCACAGACCCATTCTCATTGGCTTTTGCTTGTGGAGGACAGAGGAGAGGGTCCTCGCTCCCCTGGGTCTCAAACTTCCTTCCCACCATAGAAGCCTGGGGTGCGACCCGGGAAGGCCGGTGGCCCTGGGGTCTCTATCAGAAGAAGGGTGGGCTTGGGGAGCTCAGAGAGGGGGACGTGTGCCCAGCGCTTCCCTTCAGAGACAGCGTCTCCCCACGTGGCCCAGATCCCGCCTTGGCCTTCTGAACTGGGATCTCAGGCCACACGGCCCCTCGATACCCTTGTGGGGAGACAGCCAGGCTCGGGCGGCGTGGGGCTCGGGAGGGGGAGGGCGATGCCAGCCTGTGCCACGGCCCCTGCGGAGCCTGGCCAGCCTGACATGGGCCTCCAGGCCCTGCGTGGTAAGGGGCCCCAAGGATGGGGGAGCCCTGGCGCTGAGCCCTTACCATGATGATGTACCAGTTGTTGACAACCGTGAGCTCGAACAAGGTCACTGCGGAGGGAGGGGAAGGGGCATGCGATCAGAGCCCTCCTTCCAGACAGCTCAAGGCCACTCCCTCCCCTGGACACAGGCATCAAAGCCACAGAGTGGACACAGGCCAGCCTCCCTGGGCACCTGCTTCGTGGGGAGTCCTGCCATCTTGGTCTTTCCCCAAAGGGCACCCCCTTTGCCTCGACAGCCCGTGACGGCCCAGGGCTGGGGCAGGTCTTCCTGGGTGCAGACCTGCGCCGTCAGGAGGGGTCCCCTTCCCCACCCGGCAGGACCACGTCCCTCCACCCCTGCCCCCATAGGGGGGACAGGATGGAACTGGGGTAGGCCTCAGCCGGGCAGCGTAGGACCCTGTCACAGCATTTGTGTGGCTGGGTCCCTCTGCGGCTGGCACTGTGGCCTGCGCTCTAGTGCCAGCCTGCACCCTCCAGCTGAGGCGTGAAGTCCTTTCCCCCAAACTGGGGAAGTTTCAGGCAAAGGAATGAAACCTGGTGGCCGAGGAGCCCTCGGCCTGGCCTGGACTCCAGCCCTCCAGCGGGGCCAGAAGGGACTCCACAGAAGGGTGGCCAGCGGCTCAGGAGGGACAGCAGTGCCACCTCTGGGTCCTGCGGTGACAAAGGCAGCCGCCCCCGACTCACCGAAGCTGTTCAGGATGTTGTCGAAGTTGTTGAGGTAGTAGTAGCCCTCCTCCACCACCGTGCGGTTGCCCTCTGTACGGTTCAGCCAGCGGTAGGCGTCCGCCACCGTGCTGGTGCTGGGGAGGCAGAGGCAGGCGGGTCAGGACACGGCTGTCACCTCTGGACCAGCTTGTGTAGACGAGGCCCAGCCTGGCTCCGCTGTTGGCCGGGGCGGGTTTCTTCCCAGCCCTCTCTGGCCCCTGACCCTGCTGGCTCTGCCCCCAGCTGCCTTCACCAGGCCTCTCACAGCTCCAAGGCCACCTCTGCATGTACCCAGCCAGAGGGTGACTCCGAGGTGGCACCTTGCTCCGGGCTCCCAGAGCTTCGCCCCTGTGAGGAAGCCGACTTCCCGTTGCCCACTCGTCCTTTGTGGCCCTTCTGTTAAGTTCCACGTGAACACTCTGGAAGGTCAGCTTGGGCCACGGGGGCTTTTCAGAAGGGAGGGACCTGAGCCTCTGGCCAGAGGTGCCACCTGGCCACACAGCTGGGTCATGCCCTTGAAGAAGCTCCTCTGCTGTAAGGCCTGCGCCTGGCCAACATGGCCTCCAGCTACAAGCTCAGCTCAACAATGTCCACGTTACTTTATTAGCGCTTAGAGAGGCCACCCTGACCCACCTAAAAGAGGACACTGAACTGAGGTGACGGCAGCGCCTGCGGCCCTGTGAGCTGGCTCAGAAGGAGCAGGGCAGGGCTGTCACCGGCCTCCCTCCCACTCCATCTTGAGCCTCGCAGTCTTCCTGCCATGTGTCCATCTGTCCCATCCTAACAGGCTGCCCCTAGGTCCCTGGCCACTCCTGGAAGGAAGTGACTCGAGCCACTGTGGTCTGGGGAAGGACAGCTGCAGGCAGCACAGCTCCTGAGCCCTGCTGGGGTCCGGGGGACTTGCTCCGATCCCCTCACCTGAGTTGACCCCGTCCAGAGCCCCCCTGCGGCACCGGGCACCCTGAGCACCGAGAGCCACACAGAACCACCCCAGGCCTGCAGGTGCCGTGGCTTGACAGGGACCTGGAGGCCGGGCCAGTGCAGTCCCAACTGGGGCCGAGGCGCAGGCGGCAGGCCTGGGGGGTGCAGCGGCTGACTCACTTGCAGCAGTTGGGGTACAGCAGGCCGCAGAAGAACTCCATGCCCACGATGGCGAAGGCGTAGTAGAAGGTGAGCAGGGTGAGGCCGAGGCTGGGGGCGCAAAAGCACAGGTGACGGGGGGCCAGGCGGGGCCGGCTCCTGCGCTGCCCGGCCTCCTGGGACCCTGAGCTGACTGCAGGAGAGGCATGCCCCTAGCCAGGCTAGCGACTGGACCGACTGGACCAACTGGACCGTGCCTGCAGGGGAGGGGCCTGCGGCTCCCGCATGGGGTAGGACGGCTCAGTGCAGGACTCTAGGGACAGGCGCCCCTTGGCCAGAGACTCGCCCTTACCTGTGAAGGCAGGTCACAGGTGCCCTTACCTGTGGACGCAGACACGGGGGTAAGTGAGTTGGCAGCTCCCCGCCCCCCTACTAGATACTCAAGACAGGTCAGTAGAGGAGAGCAGTGCCGGGGACCTGTGTGGTCAGATGGGCCTCCTTCGAGACCCTCGACCCTCGAGTTCCAGTCCTTCCTGGGCCTCCTTGCCCCACTACCACCCAACTCCCAGCCCCCACGGGGCACGAGCTTCCTGGTGCCTGGACCTGCGGGCCAGGAGGAAGGGCAGTACCTGGCCATCCGGGGCAGCAGCTCAAACATGGTGTCCAGCACGTTGCGGTATCGCTTCTTCAGCTTAAACAACCTGGGCAACGGCAGAGCGCCGTCAGGCATAGAGGCAGGACGCGCCCAGGTGGGGGTGCGGGGCCTCATGACGCATGCAGCTGGACGGGGCCCCAGAGTGGACGGGACACTGCCCCTGGGGTGGAGCAGTGCCACGTCTCCTAGGGCATCACTGGGGAGGAGGCGGCAGCCACCATCCACCAGTTTACAAATGAAGCAGGTGGCCTGTGGGCAAAGCCCTGCTGTGGAGGAGGGGACAGACACCAAGCCCACAGAGGGACTCATCAACAGAGGGTGGCAGCCTGAGAGGAGGGACATGCAGGCCCAGCCTTGGACACCGCAGCAGCAGGCTCTGCCTCCATGGTAGGCCCCGGCCGCCTGCCTGCCTCCCTCCAGGAAGGACGTGGGCTGCAGGTGGGCAGGCGGGGAGGAGTCCCCACTTCTGAGGGGCCCAGAGAGGCAGATGCTGTGGGTGGAGGGGACCCCATGGGGAAGATGAGTCCCCTCCCAGAGGCAGGGCCAGGGAAGCACCCGGCGTCCTGCGTGCCCCTGCTGAGCCAGTCTGACTGATGACTCTGGGCATGTGGTATGGGTGGTGGCCGAGCTCCCATGAGCAGGATCTGGGGCGCTCACATGGCCAGGAACACGGGGCCCATGTGCCCCAGGGGAAGGCAGTGGCCCTGCTCAGGCTATGTCTATAGGGCTGTGACATCTGCAGACTCCAGCCCCAGGTCTCGGGCTCATTCTGGGTCCCTCCACTTCCCCAGAGTTCTTCACCTTCCCTCTGTCCCCAGCCCCTGTCACCTTAGCAGCTGGAGGGGACGCAGGACCACTATGAAATAGAAGGGTTCCATGTTGAGGGCCAGAGCTAGCAGTCCCAGGAGGGCGAAGGCTGTGACGGAGAAGTCGAACCTGGTCCGGGAGAGAAGCAGAGGCTGCGAGCGGCCTGGGGACTAGGGACCCTCCTCCATCCACTCCCCGTCTCTAAAAGCCAGGACCAGCAGGGTGAAGGCAGGCCACGAGGGGCCACGTCCAGCCAGGTCCAGGGAGCACCCTCCTGCTGTCTTATGGTCACTGAGGGCCAGCGGGCCAGGCCTGTCAGTGCAGGTCCAGGGATCAGGCCTCACACGAGCTCTTGGGGACAAACATCTGGGGACTCTGCAATGGTCTAATGACAGAGAGCAGCAGGCATGGCCTCTGCTGTGCCCAGGACCTCTGTCACACTGGGGCCTGTCCATCCCAAGAGACCTTGTGAGGGAGAGAAGGGGACTCCGGCGAGACCCCCACCAGAGTGGGACACTGGCCCTTCCCTCAGACACACATACACACAATCTCCTGGACTTTCTGGCACTTTCTCTGAGTGCTGGGGATGGAACCTGGTGATTCCTTCCTGCTAGGGGAGCGCCCAACCGCTGAGCTGGCCCCCGCCTCTCTCCTTCCCTGGGAGTGGTCTTCCAGGTGGCCCACGGGTGGCCCATTCTGGCCTTGAGCCTCAACCTCCCAAGCTCTGAGGCTGCAGTGCCCCCGCTGCCCTCCCGTCCTGGACTCCTCTGGTGGACTGGCTTGACTCTACCCAAAACGCCACACGTCACAGGTGAGTGGCCTTCAGTGGGAGGGGAGGGACGCCTGAGCTCAAGGAGGGCAGGGTGGGGCCCTCGCTGTGGCACTTGGTTTCAGGAAAAAGAGGACAAGACTCCAGAGGGGCCTAAGGGACCTCAGGGCCACTTCCTGGAGGGGGGCTGGTGACGAGGGGCTTCTGACGGGAGCTGGGCTCTGGGCGGCCCTGGGCTGTGCAGAGCTGCTCCAGGGAGACAGGCCTCTGCCCTCAGCCTTCCCCCGGCGTCCCAGGGGGGACAGGATGGCAAGGGGACTCGATGGCAGGGAGAGGACACGATGGCAGGGCACAGGGGAGGACACGATGGCAGGCCACAGGGAGGGGCACAATGGCAGGGCACAGGGGGGACAGGACACAATGGAGGGGCACAGCGGGGACAGGATGGCAGGGCCCAGGTAGGGGACAGGATGGCGGGGCGCAGGAGGGACAGGATGGTGGGGTGCAGGGAGGGGATAGGATGGCAGGGCACAGAGGAGACTCTGGGCTGGCAAGAGCGGCCCACTCACAGGTTCCAGCCTGAGGACAGGTACTCCACGGGGCCCAGGCCAGCAACTTTCAGGAACAGCTCCACCCCATAGACTGTGGACAAGGCGGCGGTCAGCACCCTGCCCGCTCGGCTCAGGCGTGTCCTTGGGGCTCCCAAGGCCACAGGGCCTGGCCCAGGTGGGGGCCGACGGGGCTGCCTCATCCTCTTTGGGGATGGCCCAGAACCCAGGCATTTGCTGACACACTCCCTGGGCACCTCCCATGCCAGGCGTCGTGTGGGCACCAGTGGGCGACGCTGGGCCACGCCTGCTGTCCGGGTCTGGGGTCTGGGCAGTGAAGGGGACAGCATGGTGTCAGGGAAGTCCCTAATGGGACAAGGAGGCCAGGCAGAGAGAGGGGCAAGGAGCTCACACAGAAGGAGCCTGAGCACAGGCCGAGGAAGGTGTGGGTGTGGACAGGTCTCGAGTCTCCACGCGTGTGAGCAAGGACAGCGAGAGTGGCAAGGGGCAGGCTTGCCAGGCCTGGTGAGCTGGAGGCCACTGTGCTGGGGGAGGTCAAACCTGGGCCTGGACCTGCCCTGAGGGCGAGGAGAGACCCTGAGGAGGGACAGGGCTACGCTTCCGCCCGCTCCCCGAGGGTCCCTGTTTGGGGAAGCCAAGGCCCCTGGCCGCGAGGCTCCGGGAACTTACTGGTGAGAAAGACCAGGTAACTCCAGGGCACCCGCTTGGAGAAAAAGTTCCCGCCTGCAAGACAGAGGAGCCCGCTCAGGGTGAGCGGCCAGCAGGGAGGGGGCACCCCAGCCTCAGCTCACCTTTCAGCATAAACGTCTCCACGAGGATCCACATCCCGTTGACTGCTACCACCAAGTCTGAAATAGGCCACAGGGGGACAGACAGGACAGGGGGCTCGGGACCCTGCAGTGGCAGCTGCGTCCCTGGTTGACTTCTGGAGAGCTCTGGGGCGAACAGAGAACAGGGCCACCCCACCGAGGGGGAGCTCCCTCCTGCTCAGGGATCTCATTATAGAGCCCAGTCAGTAGGGCTCCACTCAGGGACAGCCAGCCACAAAGTCCCCTCTACGTCACTGCCAGGAAACCAGGAGACGTCCGGACTATGCCCCATTGGTGTGAATGCAGGGCACACGCAGGGGCTGAGGATGGGAAACCGTCCCCCGGGGCGTCTGAGTGTGAAGGACTCCGTGAGCTACTTGGCAGAGGTGCAGAGCAGCGAGCCCCCTCACCCAGCAGGCCCTCGGCCAGGGATGCCCCAACAAGGCACTCGCCAAAACCCAAAAGGAAGAATACAGCCAGCGGCTCCTGGCAGTGCCGCTTAAATGGTCACGCAGGCGCTGGGTGAAAGGTCACTGCTGGGCACAAGGCAGCCTGCGACGGGGGGGGGGGGGGGGGGGGGGGGGGAGCCGGGGGGGCCTCCAGGACACGTTCACTGGGAAGGAAAGTGTCCAGTTGCCGCTGTCGGCTTCAGACGGGGAGAAACCTTACAGTGTTTAAAAAACAAAGAAAAACCATAATGAAATCACCCACGGGGGAGGTGACAGGGAAAGTCTCAACTTCTTGAGTGTGTGTGTTTTGCAGATCTGACTCGGAACCATATAAATAGTCTACATGATCAGAAGCAATCCCCCCAAATCAAAAACAAGATGAAATAAAGGAAGACAAAAGCGTATCCACCCGGAGGAGGCACCCGGTGAGCCAAACAGTGGCCGAGTGGCCCAGAGGGATGCGGCTAGTCCCCACACCCCTGGGACTGTGCTGGGTCTGAGTGACTATGCCAGTGGTGTTGGGCACCTGTGTGTCAAGACCGGGGGTCCAGCCCTGTCAGATTGCTGGAGTGAGGCGGGCACCCCGCGGTCCTGAACACTGAGTATCAGGATGAACACGCAACAGTCGTTATTTACTGTTTTATTTATTTACTTATTTACCAGGGATTGAGCCCAGGGGCACTTAATCACTGAGGCACGTCCCCAGCCCTTTCTAAAACTTTATTTATATAGACAGGGTCTCACTGAGTTGCTCAGGGCCTTGCTAAGTTGCTGAGCCTGGCTTTGAACTTGAGATCCTCCTGCCTCAGCCTCCCAAGCCACTGGGATTACAGGTGTGCGCCACCGTGCTCCACACAGTTATCTTTTAAAAGGTAATATGCTGGGCTGGGGCTGAGTGGTAGAGGTCTTGCCTCACACCGTGCAACACCCTGGGTTCGATCCTCAGCACCACAGAAAAATAAATAAATAAATGAATAAATAAAAAAGTATTGTATCCACCTACAACCAAAAAATAAATATATTTTTTTAAAAAGGTAGAAATGCTAGCCACTTCCATGGAAAAGCCTAGTAACAGTCACCAATCCCAAGCCAGGAGCACCCCCAGCACGTCCGACTGTGGTCTCTAAACACGACTTCCTGCTAAAGGGACCGAAGCTCCTTGCAAAGACTGAATCTGCTTGAGCCTATAGTCTGGTTCTGTCCAAGAGAAGCTTCCGTGGTGATGGAGACATTCTTATCTGTACAGTTTGGTCACTGTTTGAGGCTACTGAGCACTTGAAATGCTAGGGGTAACTGAGTTTTTATTTTAAATTAGCTTAGAAGTTACTAGCAGAGTCTTGGTTTCCAAATGACAGGAAATACGCACCAGGGGAGCATGCAAAAACCAAGAAAAAGGACTAACAGCCCCATTTCCTCAACTGAACACTGCAAGAGGGAGAAAAGAAGAACAGGGCTTGGTGGCACATGGCTGTCATCCCAGAGGCTCGGGAGGCTGAGGCAGGAGGATCTCGAGTTCAAAGCCAGCCTCAGCAAAAGTGAGGCACTAAGCAACTCAGTGAGACCCTGTCTCTAAATAAAATACAAAATAGGGCTGGGGATGGGGCTGAGTGGACAAATGTCCCTGAGTTCAATCCCCCAACAAAGAGGGAGAAAGGGATGGGAAAGAACCTGCAGATTCAAACAGCCCGAGGAGAAACAGCAACCTGTTCTGGAACGTGTCTGAACGCATCCTGATCTAAACGGACGAGGAGCTGGAGTGAGGGTCCAGACCACCAGGAAGGCCTGGCCTGCGGTGACATCTGCCGTCCCTGGTGCTGGCACACAGAAGCGCCGGCATGGTCTTCCTCCCTCCATATTGACTGACTGACTTAGCGCTGGGGAGGGAACCCGGGGCCTCACACACGCTGTCCACTGAGCTACACCTGCTGACCAGGCTGGGCATCTTCTATAGTCAGACGCACAACTGTTTCCCCTCCACCGTGTAGAACAGCAAAGGCTCAGGAGCGAAGGGCCAGGGACAGGCCACACTTACACATGAAATACTGGAAGGCCTTGGACTTCACCAGGATGTTGATTCCTGTTTGGAGAGGAAACGTTCAAATGAAATCCTCACCTGAAGGACACTGTCCCCAGCCACACACTTCATGGACAGGTCAACCAGGACATCGATGCCCAGGGCTGCAGAGGGAGGGCCTGCCTGAGGGAGCCCGTGCTTCTGCTTGGACCCCAAGGGGACGCACCTGGAGCCCACCAGCACAGCCAAGCTGTGTCCACTGTGGGACTTCCGCTGCTGCTCCTCAGCCCGGCCTACCTGTCCACCCACCCATTCAGCTAACGGTCATCCATGGGGCAGAGAAAACCCGTGCCCAGCGAGGGCCCGGCTGTGGGAAGCATCCCGGTGTTCACGTGGCAGCTCAGCCTTGTTCCCAAGAGCCCAGACCCAGGCTTAGGCTGTGACACAAGAAAGTCCTTGTGGGCCAACCACACACCCACACAGAACTGCCAAGATTCAAAGTCCTCTATTGTTGTAAACACACCAAAAAACATCAGAAAGGCCCAGGTCAGAGAGCCGAGTGGCCATCTTGGGGTGGATAAATTTCACTTTCTTCCAATGAGCTGACTTTCTAGATTTTCTTCAATGAATACTATTGCTTTGGTCTAAGTGAGGAAGTATCCAGAAGGTCCCGCTGCTGTTGTGTCATGCACAGGCCACCCCCACGAATGTCTGCCTGTGGCCTCCGAGACCCCCGCCTGCCCCAGCTGTGGGTCACCCTCAGGTGGACCTCACCTTTGAAGATGAGGAACGCGGTCCTGGGAAGCTCGTCGAACCAGTGCTCTCGGTTTCTCTTGACCTGCGGGGCAGTGGGCGCAGGAGTCAGGCCAGGGCGTGGCCCCTCCTCCCTGCCAGTGCAGCTGACCCAGAACAGCCGAGTGACAGCAGCACGGGCAGCCACGGGGCACCTGGAGCCCGCGGGGCTCCTGCCCGACTTTCCCCTGGTCCCGGACTCCCTCCAGAGGGGACTTGCTCCCACAGGTGAGCCAGGCACCTGGGAAGCTGGGCTAATTCGCCTGACGTCACAGAAACTGGATGCGCTTAACCACAACCCTGCGTCAGCACGTGGGGGCTGACGTGGGGGCCGGGCCCTGCTGTGCCAGGCGCCAGGGGTGCACCTCTGAGGCCTCCGTCCCCGCTCCCATTGGGCGCCCCACCCCGCCCTCTCCCAGGTACTCGCCTTCCACTTGAGGGCGGCGACTTCATAGATGTCATAGAAGTCCTTCAGGCTGTCAGAGCAAAAGGAGGAGGCACACGCTGGCACCACCCGAGCCCTGGCTCCCACTCTCACAGGGAGCAGGGGACAGCTCGTGAGTCCCAGCATGTCCTCTGATCTCCTGTCCCGGGGGACTTGGGTCACCCAATCAACCAGCCATGCTGACTGATCCCCGTGGTCCACATTGATGCTGACAGTCTCCACGCCCGGGAGCAGCCGCAGAACACCGCGATTTCGAGATGGACGCTTAGCGTCCTCCAGCAGAGGCCCCGGGGAAAGGCTGGACTGAGCACACCCCAGTAGGAGGCTGCTTCGGAGCCTCAGCAACAGCTCGGAGACCCTTCTGCCCACCGAGACCTTGGCTCAGTTCTCTGCAGCTGTGCCGGGCGCGTGTGTGTGCGCATGTCCACCCCCTCCGCCCACTGGACGACCCCTGCCCTGGGCTCCAGTGCCACCGGCTGGGCCAGGGCAGACATTCCTTTTTCATCCAGCCTGCCTGGCAGTTGGACCTCTGTGACTCACAGAGGGATCCCGACACACACCACCCACCCGTAGAAGCTCAGGGACAAACGGAAATCTAATGAGCCTCTGCCACCTGCTCCCGCTGCCCTGGCGCCCCAGCTCCTGGGGTGAACGCCGTGTCTGGCCGCGCTGCCCCCACTGGCACCGGCTCTCACCTGAGCAGAGGTGAGTCGCTCTGATTCAGGGCCTTGAAAGTCAGAAAGCGCTCCCGGGCGCTCATCCGGGGCTTGTAGAAGCGCATTAGGCCTTCGAACTGCCTGTAGGAGATGCCCGCGGGCCTCTGGGGGGCGGAGGACAGGAGGTGGATCAGGGATCCAGCCCAGACTGTTCCCCACCCAGGGCAGCCAGGCTGGACGCCAGCACACACCCCAGGCCCTGCTCCTTCTCCCTGGCAGGACTCTGGTCTGTGAAGTCTCTGGCCCCACCAGGCTCAGGGGCTGCTCCGGGCAGGGGCAAAGCAAGGCCCACCCCTGCCCGCGCCCCTACCTGCTGGCTGACAAGGAGGCGGTAGGCGTGCTGGATGGCAGTCCTCTTGTGCAGCAGCAGAGACTTGAACTTGCGCTTCTCGATGTCACTGAAGGTGTCGAACACCACGGCCAGGAGCTGCGGGGGAGGCAGAGCCTGATTGTGCGCCCTGCAGGGCCGGACCGGCAGGAAGGCGTCACCAGCCAGCCAAGGGGACTGGAGACCCCCGCATGCATCCCAGGATACAGGACTCTGGTGGCTCTCCACAGGAGCCATTCACTGCCACCTGTCCCTGGCTGGGCCGGGGACAAGCGAGGGGACAAGGAAGCAGCAAGAGGGGCAGGAAGAGACATCATGGCGGTGTTCTTCCTCCTGCTCCTAGTACTTGTGTGTCAGGACTTCATGGGTGGCCCAGAAATAAGGGGGGGAGGAGGCCGTGCTCAGGAAGCAGCCTCAGGGATGCCTGGTACCCTCAGCTCAAGGACACCAGCTACATTACTAGAGGGCAGGGGGCGGGAGGGGGAATGGGACGGAATCCCTTTCTGGAAACACCCCATCTTTCACAGGCGTTTTGAGGATGCTCTCCTGCCCTTCCCACCTTCACATGGGCCCCCCATTTACTCTGTGCAGGTCACGATGCGCGACTCTTCCCTAGCTGGGCCACGCACCCAATATTTCAGGCTATGAAGGCCAGGTGGCTGCCGCCACTCCCAGCTGGCCATACCAGGTGTTCTGTGAAACCAGCCACAGAAATGAGCCAGCTGGTGGGCGTGGCCATGTGACAATGGAACTTTACGACCTGGCCTGGGCCAGGTCGCTGACCCTTGCCCCAGACTGTTGCCCCCACGACATTGTATAATTTTTGGTTTTCACCCACGGTTCCTGCCCTGACTGCCTCCCAAAGCCAGCCACAGGAGGGAGAGGGCCTCCTCCCTGAGGTGGTCACAGGAAGCCAAGCTCCCGTCCAACAGGCCACGGCCCCTCGCCTTTCCACGGGCAGCTGTCCTGCGGCCTGGAGGAGAGGCCGCCCAGAGAGGTCGAGTGCAGGCAGCAGGGCAGGGGACAGTGAGGGTGTGGAGGCTCTGACAGCCTCCCTGGGCCTCCACCCTGCGTGGCTGCACTTGTGACCCTGAGTTCTGGAGCACCTCCAGGTGGCTTACTGGTGGAGAGAAGGCTCCTCCCTGGAGAGGTCCCAGGAGCCTCCGTGACTGTGGTGTGAGTGAGGGGACAAGCCCTTGCTTTTCCCAACAGACAGTTCTAAATAGGTCACAGGGTAGGGCTTACGCAAGAGGCTGGGAGGCCACTGTCTTTCTTTTAAACATGGTCATAAAAAGAAAGTGTCTTCTTTTTTTGAAACTAGAAATGTCTGGATTTCACAAGTCTGCCCAGAGAAAGCGTCTTCCATGTCCATCTGAGCCGGACTCCGTGACAGTGTAAAGTGCTTTCTGGAAATGGACCAATAAGCCTAACAGGCTGGGGGCAGCTCACTGGGGAATAGCACTGGCCAGCACCCAGTCCCAGGCTCCCCCTCAGGGACAAAAAGCCCCTGCCAGCTCTGGCGCTGACGCATGGTCTCACCCAGCGCTGGCGGGGACCTGGAGGACAGCCTGGTGGCCAGCCTCTCTCAGCAGGCACCCCCAGAGCCCTCGAGTGCTCAGGGTGCGCGTCTCCTGAGTGGAGGGTGCTCCAGCTAGATCCTGGGGTTCCTGATGAGCGGGGCACAGGCACACAGTGCTCCTGGCCTGTGGACACAGGGCAAGGGTGGTTGGGCAGGGCCCCGGGGTCTGTCCACAGGGCCACACTGGGCTGTGCCCTGGGCTCACTCCTCTATTGGTCTCACACTTGCAATTTCTGCATCTGTCGCAGTCACAACAGCCCCTGGCGGCGGGGTGGGGGGTGAGGTGCTCCACCCTCAGGTCTGAAGTACCTTGCAGCCTGGCTGGGCAGGGTGGACGCCAGTCTCCAGAGTCACTCTGCCTGTGCTTCAAGAATGACAAGATCCCTGAGCAGTCCTGGCCTGAAACCCGGCACCGTTGGCAGCAGCACTGACCCTGACAGGATGCCACCAATAGGGGCACCTGACATAGTCCCCAAACGTCACACCTGCCAGGAGCCTGGGCTGCCCAGCCTCTTACCAGGTTCATGATGAAGTAGAGCTCGATGGACAGGTACACGATGAAGAAGGCGCAGGACCAGGGGCTCCGGGCGTAGGCGGGCATCATCACATCTGGGAAACTGACGCGCACAGGGTCAGCCGCGGGGCCTCCAGGGACATGCCTGGCACAGGACAGTTCCCTGCGCAGCCCACACTGGGCCCTGAGGCTGAGCCCCAAGTGGAGCATGGCAGCCGAGGTGTGCAGTGCCCTTGGCTGGGCCCATGGAGGACGGAGGGGAGGGTGCCCGGACTCACTTGGCCGTGGTCAGGAGGACGAACAGGCTGACGATGCTGTCCTCCAGCGTGTGGAAGTACTGCGGGGGGCGCGGGGACACGTGAGGGCACACTGTGGCCAGGCCACCTGCAGCGCCAGCCCTGCCCACCTGCTCCCCTCCTGCTGAAGAGCTCCTGGGAGGGCAGAGCACGGAGGCACCCTCTGGCAGGGGCAGGCCACCAACTTCGGGGGACATGTCTGGGCAAGGAGCCTGCTCTGCCAGTGTCCTGGCATTCCAGGCCTGGTCTTGGATGCCCTCCTCAAGGGACAGGAGGGACTGCCTTGGCCCTGAGGTGACCAAGAGCCCAGGTCTGTGGCTCTCAGGGGCCAGGAGCCAGGCAGAGTGTCCCTTCCCAACCTGCCTCGCGCTCACTCCAGCCCCCTTGAGGGACAGCCACAGGAAGAGACCGCGGCCTCGGCTGCTTACCGGATCAGCAGGGTTGGAGGAGAACAAGTAGAAACCTGGAGGGTGGCAGAGGAAGACCAGAGGTGTGAGAGCGGGAGTCCCAGGGCCAGGAAACTGAATGTCACACACGTGGTGGCCGCACTGGGCCCCAGGCGTGGAGGGGGCTATGGGCCCAAGAGGTCATGCTGTTTGAAGGAGCTGGTGCTCCGCGCTCTGGGGGCCCACTGCCCCCAGAAACGTGCCCAGGACGGACAGCCTTTCTCTAGCATGGCTGCGGACCTGTATTTTGCGGAGTCTGGGTCTAAAGAGCCGCCCAGCTCTGCAGACCAACAAAGCCCATCTGGGGGCTGGATCTGGAGCCCTGGCCTGGAGGACAGAGTGGCCAAGTCAAGTCCCAAAGGGGTCCTCCTGCTCCCCTGAGCCAGGGTCCTGGGGAGGGGCACCCTTCCTGTCCCAAGTCCTTGGAATCCTGAGTGAGAAAAGGGGGACTCTCCATCCTCAGATGCAATCTGTACCCCAAGAAGCACAATGTGATTCACCCAGGGCAGGTGGGAGGAGTGGGAGGACACGGCTCAGGACTGGGTGGTCATGAGGGCTCCTTGGTTCTGGGGCTGTCACCACCCAGGGGTCTCTGGAGACATGCCTCTGTGGCATGCTGGAACACACCATGAGCCTGGGCCAGGATGCCAGGTCACACTGCCTGTCTAAAGAGCCCAGACCTCTTCCAGGTGACAAAGGCCGGTCCCGGGGGGCCTCCTGTGAGGCTGGATCCTGAGCCAAAGGCCCAGGCACATGCCGCAGGGGAACTAGGGCACCTGCGCTGGGCGGCACCAAATCACGCGCCGCAGCGGGTCTGAATGTGGCCAGTGTCCACAGCAGCAGACCAGGGGCACGCCTACTGTATTGAGGGCAGCGTCAAGGAGCTACGTCTGCACGTATCAAAAGGCATAAGCCCAACGGGCACAAGAGAGCAACCTGCCACCCGGGCTACGGTGCCCACCTGGGGTTCTCAGCCACGTGGGAGGCCGAGGCAGGAGGGTCAGAGGTACGATCGACCAGCCTGGGAAACTTAGTGAGACCTTGTCTCAAAATAGAAAAGCGGGCTGGGGACACAGTGCAGTTGGTAGAGGGCTTCTCTCACACGCACGGGCCCTGGGTTCAATCATCAGCACCGCAAAAAAAAAAAAAAAAAAAAAAAAAAATGGCTTGGGGATGCAACTCAGTGGTAGAGGGCTTGGGGTTCAACCCCCAATGTTGCAAAAAAAAAAAGAATCCAAGAGGCCCCAGAGACCCCCTCGCGTGAGATGCAAGAGGAAGGTGCCAGCTACCGACTGGGAACCACCCTCACCAGATGCTGGGTCTGGGGCACGCTGACCTGGGACTCGCAGCCTCCAGGACCATGGGCAGTACATTCCCATTTCCAAGCCACCCAGCCCACGGTCCTTGACGACAGCAGCCTGGGGACAGACACTGCCCACTGAGAAGGTCTTCCTGAAGGGCATGGGTTGCTCACCGAGGATGGCGAAGATGATCATGAAGAAGAGCAGCAGGAGCAGGATGTCCATGAAGGGGGGCAGGGACTGGAAGATCTGCCGCAGGTTGCTGGGGAGAGAGGGGCGGCTGGGCTGGGGGCCGGCCCGGGCTGGCGGGCGGGAACAGGGCAGGTGTGACAGACACAGCACCAGTCCCCGTGGCCCAGTTGAAGAGGGCCCACAAGATCAGGAAGGGCAGCAGGCCAAGCACAGGGCCTCGGGCACCAAGGTCAGCTCCCAGAGATACCCCAGGGACGTGATTCCCACCCTGCCATGGGCACAGAGGAGGCCCTGCTGGCCACTGTCACCACAGGTCCCCCACGAGACAGTCTTGGATGGGTCTCCAGAGACATGTGACTCTGGGTGTGGGCTGGCACCGGTGTGGTCCTGGAGCCCGGGGAGGCACCAGGAGGGCCTGCCCGATCCACCATGATGCTTCACACGGCCGCCTGCTGGGGCGGGTGCTGCTGTGCCCAGCAGGTGACAAGCAAGTGGCACGCTCTGTGGGGAGCTGGCCCCAGAGGGCAGCAGGCAGGACGGACAGGGCCCTGGACGTGGAGTCAGGGAAGCTCAACCCACAGGACCCGCCTGCCCGTGCCAGGTCAGCAGGGGCTCCAGCTCCACAGGCCAGAGGTCAAGGTTGCCCGCAGCAGGGCCCATCCACACAGCCCACCCCGAGCCTTACCGCCGAACGCCGCCGCAGTACCGGCAGTCCACCAGGAAAATGCAGCGCAGGGCCCGGGTCACCCGCACGTGGGACGTCTGCCGCACCAGCACCACGATGGCCTCCGCGAACTGCACCACCAGGACGCAGGTCTGGACGGCAGGCCCAGGGCGTCAGGCCACAGCCGGCCCCCACCCCAGCGCACCCAGCAGTCCCAGGGACTGCTCCCCGCCACAGCCCACAGTCACCTGCCCTCGGCATCCACCAGCCTCCCCCACGTCCACTCCCACCAGGAGGCCCTGGAGGTCTGGGCCCAGCCTGACCTCCGCTCCCTGGGGACATTCTCCTAGACGGGTGTGCACACTCGTCACACTGCCGAGCGCCACCTCGACTCGCCCTACTGAGGCCTCCTCTGCCACACAAGAGGTGCACAACGCTGGGGCGGTCAGCGCGGGGCCAGCAGGCTGAGCGGACCCCTCCCTTCCGCCTCGCTGCATGTGCACTGTGTTGGGCTCACACCTACGGTGACCCAGAGTGTACCAACACGGAGCCCCAGGACTGTGCTGGTACCCCCAGGACACCTGGGGACGTGCCGAGGCTGGCAGGACCCAGGGTGACATCCGTGGGGGATTTTAAATCAGTCCAAAGATACAGGTTTGAAGCACCCACGGGAGAAACAGGCGCCACACAACGGGCAGACAGACACATCACCTTGACCATGGTCCGCTTGTGCCGGACGAAGGTGTGGAGGCCCAGCCACCGCGATTTCATGCAGAGCTCGAACACCACCACCATCAGCGCAAACAGCTCCAGGGTGGCGTGGACCTGCAACCAGGCATGGGGCGTGGCAGGCCACCATTCAGGGCCACCTGTCTTGGCCCCACCCCCAGGGCCTGGGAACTGCCAGGGCCCCTTCCTAACACACACAGCCCTGGACGCAGAGCGTCCCCAGAACATCTCCACACGTGGACTGTGCACCTGGCGAAAGGCCGGGCCTAGGGCGCGAGGGAAGGAGCAGAGGGGTGACAAGACTCCCATCTAGTTCCAGGAAGGACACCATGAAATTTACAAAGACCCAGAGAAGAACATTAAAGCAGCACGGAAAAGGGACTTAAAAACCAAGGGGACAATCCAGGCTCTGAGAAGTGGCCCCCCAGTCTCGTTCCCCAGTTGGCACCAGGACAAGAACACAGGGAAGACCTAAATGAGCCTCGTCTGCTCAGGGTGCTGTATCCTCCAGGGGACAGGGTCCCCCGGAGGAGGGAGAGCCAGCTCCAGGAGCAGTGGTGGGGACAGGGTAGCTGGGGAAGGGTCACAAGGGCCTGGGGCCCAGGCTGCTCAGTGAGGGTGTCCTTTCCTGTTCCTGCTTGAGCAAGGGACATGGCACTCCCACACACCACCAGGCCCAGTGCTGACCAAGGGCTCTGCTGGGCAAGGCATCTGTGGGACTGGACCGTCCTCCTGCCACCGGTGGCCCCAGCTAACTGCTTTCTTGTCGAGGTTGGAGACAGTGAGCAGACAGTGGGGTGACCGAGGGGCGGGTACTGGTCCTGAGGGACACCAGTGGGACACCTCTCTGACAGACTCCCGGGGAGGCTGCTGACCCCACTCACCCAGTGAGACTGTGGGGTCCTCGGGACTTCAGTGGCTGCCCTGAGATTGTTTCAGGTCTGCTGCAGCCCCTGCCCTTCCAGAATGTTCCCTCCTGCTGTCTGCCCCAGAAAGCCCCGCTCGCTGGCCCCAGGCACTCACGTAAATGCCGAGCCGGAGTGCGGGGACGGCAGGCGCCTCACACAGGGACAGCAGCAGCAGCAGCAGGGCGGTCAGCAGCTCCATCAGGTAGAAGAGGTGGTTGTGTACGAAGAGGTAGGCCCCCAGCGCCCTGGCGTCCTTGGGGTGGGTGAAGAACTTGTCGTTGTTCTCGCCTTCCTGAAAGGACGGGCGTGTGGGCGCGCCAGCCAGGGTGACTCCGGGTGACCCAGAGGTGCGGTGGCAGGGAGAGGGGCAGGCCCAGGCGAGGACTGGGAAGAACTCGGGCGCAGCTGGCCCCGCCTCACCCCCTGGACAGGCCAGAGAGACAGCAGCTGCTCAAGACCCAGGGCGGGTGCCTGGTGGGTCCAGAGTGGGCACCCAAAAGCTCACGTGAGAAGCAGGACGGTCAGAGGAGGAGCCCCGGGTCAGGAGAGCCTTGACCAGCCAGCGAGCTAATCGCCTGATAGGGATGGACACGGGGTGACGCGGGCAGGGGGTGTGGCTGAGGAGGTGGGTTCTGGGGGTGCCCCGGGTTCACGATCTGTCCAATATCCAGTCCCTGCCCCCTCTGCTTCCTGGAGCCACGTTCCCAGCTGCTCCCCTGGGCCACGCTCTTCTGCCACGAGGTCCTGCCTCCCCTCAGGCCACCTGTGGACTGAGCCCTCTGAAACCGGGAGCCCCAAATACACTTTTTCTCCTCTAAAGTTGTTTTTGTTGGGTCTTTTGGTCACAGCAGCAAATATGGAAATTATCTCAGCTTTCACAGGAAAATGGGCCAACACCGTGCCTTTAGGACCCTTCTAAACCCAGGGAGAGCTGCCCGGAGGGGGACCACGGACTCTTATTAACTCAGGCTGCCCGCATCCTAATCCCATTTTTTGGACAGATGATAATTGCACTTATTTATGGGGCATGATGATGTTTGGATATAGGATCTGTTATGGAGTGACAAAATCAACTAATCAATACTCACCCCTATTCACCTTTCTTTTTTCTTTCTTTTTCTTTTTCTTTTTTTTCTTTTGTAGCAGGAACATTTAAAATCTACTCTCTAGGGGCTGGGCTGGGGCTGAGCAATAGAGCGCTTGCCTTGAGGCCCATCCTTAGCACCACATAAAAAGACCTAAATAGATATTGTGTCCACCTAAACTAAAAAAAGTATTTCAAAAAATTTTTTTAAATCGACCATCTCAGCAATTCTGAAACAGACACACCACATCATTAACCACGGTCACCACGCTGGACAAGGGTCTCAGGGACTCAGTCCTCCTGTCTGACGGAAGCTTTACTACCTCACCTGCTCTGCTCGCCCTGGTAACCCCATTCAGCCTCCACCTCTGCAACCTCACTGTGAGGCGGGCAGCGCTGCCTTCCTGTGGCGGCTCATTCCACATCACATCTCGCTCTCCAGGTCCATCCACACTGTCGCAAATGACAGGAGCTGGTCCCCTTTCGAGGCACACAGTCTATTCTGAGTCTACCCCAGGTTTCCTCTGTCCCTTCACCTCTCACGACTCCTGGCCCCGCACCCTTGGCCACCATGAGTGGCTGCAAGGACCACAGGCGCGCAGGTCTCTCTGACACACCGACATCAGACCCTCTCAGAAGGGCCCAGAGGTGGGACCGCAGGGCACAGCAGGTCTGCTCGGCTTCCTGAGCTCCTCCAGGTTTTTCCACATCCCCACGTGAGGGTCCCTCCTCGGCCTCCTCACCAGCACACACCCCAAGGCCACCGCTGGCCCTCCTTGTCACCATCAGCCTTTGGGGGCTTCCTTATGGTCCCTGGAGTTGGTGGACACAGCGTAAGTGGGGGGCATCCGGCCTCAAGGGTCCATCCCCCACCTGGGCAGCCAACCTCGGTGGCTTCGTGGGCACGTCCCCAGCCGCTGGGCTGCGGGCACTGGCTCTGTCTTCTCGAGTGGCGGAGGCTAGTGCCTGCCTCTGACCCACAGCAACCTCTGGAGACATTTCTGGTGGTCAGTGTGAAGGTTGAAAATGCTCCCGGCAGCTGCAGGGTCCATCCCAACGACCACCCTCGCCATCCTCACGGAGGCTCCTCCGGGGAAGGCCTGGGCGGCGGCTTGCAGGGGACCCGGAGCAGGTCACTTCCCGAAGCTGACCCGCTGCTGCCCTCCTGAGCAACTGCAGACCAGCGGGGGGGGGACAAAGGGCCCACACCAAGAGGCGGCAGGCCGGCGCAGCCTGTGGTCTGTGCAGGGCCCCAGGGACAGGGACAATAGGCACAGTGGCCAGGAAGCTTCTCGACTGAATTACTTTAGAAAATGTGACTCTTGCGCAATTTCTCCCAACAAGTGGCCCAAAAGCCAGAGGAAGGCACTGCCGCGGGGGCTCTGACTTGAACTCCAGAACCTGGAGGCGCCGGACAGGAGACAGGACACCGTCTCCACCAACGAAGCCCGAGGAAACCCTTCCCAGGGGACTGGGTTCCGATCTGAGCCTAAAGGACCACACGGGGCTCGTCTCCTGCCTGCTGTGCGAGAGCCACACGAGGACACGTCAGGAAGGCCAGTGGGACGGCCTCTCCGCTCCCTGGGGCTCAAGTCCACAGAGACGTGAGCGCTGGACATGTGGCTCCCGAGGGTGAGGCACTGGGGAGGCACGTGGGAGAGGAGGAGAGGGGACCGTGGGTACCAGCCAGGGCCACCAACCCTCACACACCAGCAGCCCAGTGCAGGGGCCCCGCTGCAGCTCAGCCATGGGCCAAAAGAGGAAGCCACCTGACACCAGCCGAGACTCCACAAGTAGTCACCATGCTGCCCATGGGGACCCAGGCTGCCCAAGCTTTTGTTCTCTAAAACTGATGCATGTTTTGGTAAAAATAACTCAAATAACACACAGACATAGAAGGTGGTAAGACTCCCATCAGGGCTGGGGCTGTGGCTCAGCGGTAGAGCGCTCGCCTTGCACGCACGAGGCCCTGGGTTCGCTCCTCAGCACCACATAAATAAGTGAAATAAAGGTGTTGTGTCCAACTAAAAAGTAAATATTAAAAAAAAAAATAGAATCCCATCAGCCAGAGGTCACCAGTCCTGTCCTAGGTGAATACTTTCCAGATGTGTGGCTCTGTGCATGCATGCACACTCACACACGCACACTCTCATACACACATACACTCACATATACACATATACTCACACATGCACACTTGAGCACACATGCATACATACACACATGCGCGCACACACTCATGCACACACACACACACATGCAGACACACACACACACGCGCGCGCGCGCGCCACGATAGGTACATAAAACTTTCCATAAAAATGATCGTGACACATCTGATGTTCCATCACCTCTATTTCCACAAGTACCGTGGCCATTTTCAAGTGGATACAATGTGGCCAGAAGGACAGATGTGCTGGGGACAGCTCTGCCCCGGGGCTGTGTGCAGACTGACCAAGGACAGCCCAGGCTCCACCGCTGAACCATGCCCCAGCCCCAGATGGACAGTTTAAACCCACCCTGGGGACTTGCTATCGGGGGTCTGGGCATTGCTTGGCCTCCCTGAACCTCCACGGTGACGGTTGTAAAGCGGGAGGTGATGGCGCCAGCCCGGGCGCCTGGTGTGAGGACAAGCAGGTGCCCCCACAAAGTCCCCCACTCCATCACCAGCACTCTCCCCCGCTTAGGGAGAGAAGGAATTACCAGATTCCCGAGTCCCTGGCTCTGCCCTCAGGGAAGGGACACTAACAGGCGGCCCAGCTCCCTACCGCGTCCCTGCATGTGTCTATGGCCTCTACCTGAATCAAACATCTGCAGAGGAGCCAAGGCACCTGCGCGGCTCTGTGTGAAAACACAGACACAGACAGACAGCTGGACAACACCAAGTGGACACCTGGACTGAATGACATCTTTTTTTTAACATGACAACACAAATCCTTGCAGGGGAGAACTGCTTCAGAGAAAAGAGATGAGGAAAATCATCATTCAAACGAATTTAAGAAACATCCTATTCTTCACCCAGATCCTCACTGAATGGACACCAGAGACCAGAATCCGACTGTGACAAGATCAGGCACAGAGGCCTAGAGGCTGGGCTGGTGGTGGAGGGCAGATCTCCAGGGGACAGACTCTTGCTGGCTGAGGAGGCCCCTCCCACCCAGTCGCCCATCCCCCAGTCTCTGCAGTAAGAGCGAGGGTTCACCATGCAGAATCAGGGAGCGCCACCAGGGAACAAACCCAGGCCTTCACAACAGCTGAGTGAATGAGGCTGACTCCCCCGGTGTCATCTAAAGTCACTGGGATGACATTTACACGAGGTCATAATACAAGAGAAAAGCGTGTGCTGCGCACTATTAACAAAATGCAGACTATGGCTCGGGGTGTGCTTGGGGTGCAGCGCCTGCCCAGGGTGCACAAGGCCCTGGGCGCCTCCCTGACAAAGGACACCAGCGGATCACACAGCCACAGGCAGCACTTGTTTTGGATATGGAGTCCTGCTCTGTTGCCCAGACTGGCCTTGAACATCTGGGCTCCAGCAGGCCCTCCCCTGGCCTCCTGAGGAGGGGGACTACCAGAGTGACCCTCCAGGCCTGGCTCTGCCTGGCGGTGGCTTGGTTGGTTTTCTTAGGGGCACTGGGGTGGAGCCCGGCTCCTTACCACTGAGAGTCACCCCAGCCCTTCTCATGTTTGATCTGAAACAGGCTCTCACTCAGCGCTGGACTGGCCTTGACCTTGCAGCCCTCCTGCCTCCTGAGCGGCTGGATTCCAGGTGGGTGCCCCTCGCCTGGGCGTGCGTACTTAGTACAGAAGGAAACCACGGGGACAGGACTGGCCGGGTGCCCGTTCCTTCATTTCCTCCTCGTCCCTCGGTTTGTGATGACGAGCATGTATCACTTTTACAGAAAAGCATTACTGTCTTTTTTTAAAAAAAAAATGAACAAACCAAAAGCATGCTACGTGGTGGAGGTGAGAGCAGCCACAGGCTGGATGGGAAAGGATGAAGGTCCTCAGTCCCCCTTGGCCAGCAGACCTGCCCCAGGACGAAGGCCATAAAGCAGGGGTGCCCGGCAAGTCAAGAGGGCAGCATGGGGACTCTGCCCCCCAGGGGCGGGCCAGGAGACACTCACCTGGAGGTAGATGGCTGCCTCTTGATAGTTCATCTCCCAGTTGTGGCTGGAGGGGCTGGAGGGGGGGCTCTCTCCGCCAGAGACCAGATTGGGGGCCCGGGAGTCGTGGGCGGCATGGCTGCCCCCATCTGCATGGGGAGAGGAGAGACATCAGAGAGCAGGCCGCAGGCACAGCAGTCACCGCCCGCTCACACACACCTGTCACCTGCAAGGCAGCGCTCACCCTGTGTGCTAAGGACGACAAGAATCGCAAGGGCTGGCCACCGCTCGGTCTCTTTTAAGTGAGGAGACAAGGACACAGGGGTGCAGTGCGTGGGGAGGAGGCCCACCTCAGCTTATTCTCACAGAGAGGAGCCCCGGAGGAAGAACGAGAACTCCCAGGAGGGTGGCCTGGGGCGGGGAGGGGGGCCTGGGGCGGGGAGGAATGGCAGGGCCCAGCCTCGGGGTCCTCTTTCTGTAGACTTCTGTTGAGATCCTGCTTCTGCAAACATCTAAAGGCCTGGATGTGCCCCTGAGGCAGGGTCAGCCGCTGCCTGTCCTTGCTGACATGGGCGCCCTCCTCCTCCAGCGCCTGCTGGCCGCTCTGGGGAACGCCCCCTCCCTGCCCTGTGTCCACATTGCCTGGCTCTGGCTGAGCCACCCTGGCTCCCAGGCAGGGGACCTGGGCTAGGCAATAAGAGCCCCTGTCCTGCTGGGCACAGGGTGGCGCAGGTGTCGGTGCTGACCCCCGCCCAGCCAGCCAGGGCTGTGCTTGGAACTCCTCCCACACCAATTCAGGGGGGCTCTTTCCCTCCTCAGCTGCCAAGAGACGGACATCAACAGAGAACAGCAAGAGCTGGAGATAAGGTGGCTGCACCCTGGGGACCCTTAACTTCCAAAACCCGAGGCGATAGGATCTGAGTGTGTTTGAGTTGGATTTGTCTCAAGAATGTGGAGTCTCCACTGAACTCATGGGAAACCAGGGCCCCAGGAAATGGCTCTTGGCCTGTGAATTTATTGGGGAGAAGTGAATCGAGGGTGAAGATTCACACCCTGGATGATACATCTGTGATACACCTGTAGGAAGATAAGGAATCGAGGGTTTGGCTGCTGCCATGCGCACAGTTGGCAGGAAGCCAGCAGGTAAGGTGTCAGCCAACAGGAAACAGCAGGAAGACAGCACTCACGGGGCTGCTGGTCACAAACCGGAGAGGGCGGGAACTGCCAGGAGAGGGCGGCCATGCCGGGCCATCTGCAAAGCCCTGACCCTCCCTGAGTTTGCAGGCAGCAGCCAGCATGTGGGCAGGGCGTGCCTGACCCAGGATACAGCCCAGGAGTGGGGGGGGGGGGGCGCTCTGGCATGGCGTACCCTCTCCTAGCAACCTGTCTCCACCGCGTCTTATCAAAGTACTGGCCCTGTCCACGGAGTTTGAGAAACACAACTACAGAGCGTCCCTGCCCAGATTCTGGTGTATCTTCTGCCGTCTGACACAGTGACTGTCACATCTGGAAGGACCCCGAGGACCGCTTCACTGAGGCACGCTTCTCCATGGGGACACTGGAAGTTGGGAAGGGTGCGATGCGTGCGGTGCAGTGTGGTGCAGTCGGGCCAACAACCACAAAGTCAGGTCTTCCGGCTGCCCATCTAGAACTCTCCTCAGCACCATCATTCATCACTCACCCCTCCCAGAGGGACAGGAGGATGGCTCTACACACCAGCTGTCCCCCATGGGCCAGGGCGGACTGACAGCATGCAGCTGTGGGACCGGTTTAGTAACTGTGACCCCAAACAAAAGTGACAGGTGGTGCAGAGACTGTCCCTCGCCCTGGCCAGAGCTTCCAGACACACCCCTCGGGCCACAGGTGACTTGTGGACAGACAGAGGGCTGTGCGGGTGCTGGGAGCGTGTCTTCCCTGGCCAGCAGTGGGACAGCCATGTCAGCAGAGCCTGGGGCAGCAGGGGCCTCAGGAAGCCGGAGGGTGGTCCCTCCCAGGGTGCAGCAGGACAGCCCAGGCTGGGCGTGCCTGGACCACGAGCTCTCTGAGAATGTGTACGCAAACATGGATCAAATTTCAACGTCTAAATAAGTATAAGAGTTTAGGGCAACCGAACAACAAACGTAAAAACCTCTCCTCGGTGGCTGTGCGCTCTGTCTGCGGGGGCCTGAGCCTCCTCTCTGGGCCAGAGCAAGCCTCTCCTGCTCCCTGCTGCCTCCAGCCCAGAGCAGCCGCTGGTGGCTGGACTCTGAATCCTCAAAACCCCAGGCTCCTGGTACCTCTCCTTTCCCTGACAGGTCTCCCTGGGAGACGGCTACAACCCTGGGTTATGGGGCCTGCGGAAGGCCCCCAACACCCCTGTGGTCACCTCCCCAGCCTCCCTCTGCTGGATGACTCCCTGTCACTCTGGAACATGCCTAGAACTTTCCTCCTACTGGTCCTTGCACCTCTGGTCCCCTCTTCCCTGCCTGGCCCCGCCCCCACCCCCTGCGAAGCCACACCCACATCATGCTCACCAGCCTCTCTCACTGCCTGGTGGCTGCATTCCCACCTCCTCACCTGGGCACCTGTTTCCCTGCCTGGAATGTCAGCTGGGGACAGGGACATCTGTATTGCTCACTGTGGTGCCTGGAGCCCAGCACAGTGTGGGGCAGGAGGCACAAGGGGTGAACCTGGAGACCCTGCCCTAGAAACCCCACATGCTGCCACACACAGCAGGGACTGAGGCAGGGAACAAGAAGCAGGCGCTGGCCCAGGGGCCTGGGGAGGATGGACCACCCAGGGACCCAGAGAGCAGGGGCAGCGCCTGAGGGGGCGGACCACTCAGGCGGACCATGGGGACACGATCTCTTTGAATTTGTAAATATCATTCTTCTGAAAACTGGCTGCAGAAAGATGATTTTGCACATGGTAATTCAGGGCGGAGGTTTAAAGAGAGAAGCAAAGGGAAACTGGGAAACTGGCTGCAGAGCTGGGGAGGGAGCTGGGGAGGGAGCTGGGGAGGGAGCTGGGGAGGGGGCTGGGAGGGGGCTGGGAGGGGGCTGGGGAGGGAGCTGGGGAGGGAGCTGGGGAGAGAGCCAGGAGGGCAGGGCTCCCTCCAGGACTTTGTTCCTGCTTCCAGCCACAGGCCTCCTTGCACTGCCCCAAAACACAGCCAGCAAGCTCTACAGCCCCGGAAAGGCAAAGCCGGTGGCTTGTTTGTGACTCTCTGACAGGCCTGGGCCATGTGGCTGAGGGGCTTTTCAAGGAAGCCCCAGGTGATGTGGAAAAGGCTTCTTCACCCGGTGCCTGTGGCTGGCGGCACATTTAGGGATTACAGAGAGGGTTCAGCGCAGGCAGAGGCCGCTCCCCCCCCATTCCTTCTACAACAGCCAGGTCCCAAAGCACTTCCTAGGCTGCGGAGGCAGAGCCACCACCCGCGGGGCTCCATTCCCTGCTCCGATTCCCAGGCCAAGAAGTGAAGGAAAGGAGATGGAAACTCCCCAACTGCCCGGGGTCTCAGCAGCTTCCCAGGGGGAAGGGCGGCTGAGGTTGGGGCAGGAGCTGAGGGTGGTGCAGAAGCCGCAGAGGGGGGAGGCCAGGGGAGCGCTAGGTGGGTGGGACCCCACATGGGCCTGGGCAGTTAGGTGGGGCACTGCTGCAGGAGTGAGTCCTATTTCCGGGACTGCTCGGGGCCAGGCCTCCCTGTCCTGGGAGTAGCACTCCCCGTGGCTCTGACGGGTTACCACCAGGTGTGAGGACCAGAGGACAATCTGTCTGATGGCACAGAAGGCCCAGTCAGTCGCTCCAGGTCCTCTGCCTGTGCTGTGCAGACCCTGGCGCTGCCCTGCGACCCTGCCCTGGCATCCTCCTGCCCACCGAGCCCGGAGCCTGCTTCTGCATTTCCTGGAGAAACACAGGCTCCAAGGTCACCAGGCAAATGTCGGGGGCTCACACCCCACCACCCTACTAGCTCCACCCTGTGGGCTGGGACAAGCCTCTCCGGTGGGGACTAGTGGAGGCCAGGTCAGAGTCGACCCCGTAGGACCTCTCTGACCTAGTCCTTGCCAGGACAGTGCTTCCAGGTGACCTGCGAGGCGAGGAGCATACCGTAAGGGCCCAGCCGGGGGAACAGGCCCGACCTCACCACAGGGCGGGCCTCCACAGCCTCGGTCAGGAGCAGGGCAGGAAGCCCCTGCCTCTGCATTTCCGCCTGGTCTGGAAGGTGGCTGGGCTGGAAACTCAGAAGGAAGGACAGAGGATGCCCATGGCCAGAGGGAGAAGTGGCCTCTAGGCCCTCGCAGCAGGGAGCGTCTCCACGGGAGGCTTTGGAAGGCCGCAGGATGCCACTAGAACATTCCTGGCAACCAGGAAGAGCACTGTGCCTGAGGTGCCCCACGAGGGGAACAGCGCGCTCTGTACTCGCTGTGCCCAGGCAGAGCGCTCTACGAAACCCAGGCTGGCAGACTGGCACGGCCCTCAGGCCAAACCACGGCCACTGAGGATCCAGAGGCCCCTGCTCCTGATCCTCCCTCCTCGAGCTTGGCAGTCAGCCCAAGGAGGTGAGCCTGCGGCCAGGGAGGACAGCGGAAAGGAAGAAAGCGCTGAGCTGACAGCACGGAGCTGCGACACCCTCCCCCACCGACCCAGAACACAGGCAGCTGCACGCAGAGCAGGCGGCCAGGGTGACCTGCCTGCACAGATGGCCTCGCCCCTCCGCTGATGTAACAGGCCCAGGCTCTCAGCAAACAGCTGGCTGCCCTGTGTGGAGCCTCCAAAAGGGCCCTGCAGAGAATCCAGGGTTTCCGCTCGCTGGAGCCCAGCACGCGGCAGCGCCCTGGAGCCACTGGATAAACAGAAACAGCTTCCATATGCCGCCAGGAGTGCGCCAGGCAGGGGGCGGGGCAGGCCTGTGCCACCCCCACCCACAGGTGCTGGGTCAGCTCCACTGGGTAAACCCCGGGCCTAAGTCTTAGGCCTGGGGACAGAGGTCGCTTTGAATAAACCCACAAGGGTCACTGGGCAGAGCGCGAGCTTTCTCGGGTGGAGTGATACTGGGGCTCCAAACCATTCCTGTCTCCACCTTCCTCCATCGCACTTTTTAAAATGCTGGCAACGTCACACACTCATACCCCCCACCCTCGCGCCCCTTCCTCCACTAACCCTCTCTCTCTCTCTCTCTCTAGGAGAGGGCACTGGTGGTGTTGCTGGGGATGGAACCCAGGGCCTGCTAGGAACACTAGGCGCTGCTCCCCCTGAGCTCCGCCCGCAGCCCGTCACACATTCTTGAACACCCCCCCCACACACACACATTCTCTTCGGACAGGTGCAGCCCTAGATGCCTCAGGTCCCCTGCTCATGATGTCCCTCCCCAGAGCCGCCCTCCCCTCCCCCCCCTGGAGCTGGGGCAGGAGAAGCCCAAGCACAGAGGTGAAGCCCACAGAGCTCTGGCCTCCAGAGACCCACGCCCAGCAGACAGCGAGCGCCTGGCCACCCTGGGCAGTGGCTACGGGGCCCCACTCTGGGAAGGCATTGGAGGAGAGGAAAGGAATCCGGTTGCTGCTGAGCTTCGCAGGCACAGGTGCCACAGTGCTTCTGTGCGGCCAGCACTTCAGGCCCCAGATGGAAACCGAGTGGGGGTCCCAGGCGGGAGAGAGTGGCCACTCCCCCTCCTCCTCTCTGTAACTGGCAGCAAGATGGTGGAGAGCACAGCCAAGCTACCCTGCAAGCCAGCGGAGGATCAGCGGGCAGGAGACCCCAGCAAACTCCCTGACCTCCAGCAAGGCGAGGACTGGCACAGAGCCCTCCCGGCTGAATGGCTGGCACGGGCCCAAAGCCTGTCCTGCCAAGGCTCTGCAGAGGAGGAGAGGAGGCCTGGCAGAAGGGCTCTGGCCACCCTCACTGTGCTCACCTGACAGGCGCTTCAGTGGTCAAGTCCAAAGGAACCATCCCTGGGGCCAGTCCTGGAGGGCCATGGCAGGACAGGGCCAGAGGTGGAGAGCAGGCGGCTCTACACAGAGGAGGAGGGCAGGCAGGCGCAGGCCAGAGACCACAGGCTCCTGGGAGCCCAGAGCAGGGACACATGAAGGCAGCGGGGCCGGGAGGCCAGGGAATGGACCTCATCCCGGGCAGCTGCAGCCTGTGGCGCTGCCCCCACACTGCCACAGGGCTGCAGACACAACCTCGGGAGACCCTGCTCGTCTCCTTTTGGTTCTGGGGACTGAACCCAGGGCGCTCTACCACTGAGTCATGTCCCCAGACCTGTTTTTTTTTCTATTTTGAGACAGGGTCTCTAAGATGCTGAGGCTGGCCTCCAACGTGCAATCCTCAACCTCCAGCTGGATCACAGGCGTGCGCACCACTGTCTAGAAAGGCTAACTCCTATGGCCAAGCACGTGGCTTGATTTAAGGAGGTATTTATTCAGCACCTACTGTGTACCAGCATTGTACTGAGTGCTGGATTAGAAAATATAAACCTATGACAGTTTATCCCCTTGAAGCTCCGAACGTGGAGGTGACAGATGGAAGGAGAGTCGGGCACACTGAAGTCGTTCATCAGTTACAAGGGCCTAAAGGCTGCATACACTCTGGACAGCGGGCAGTGTCGGGAGGCCTTTGGGGTGGTCAGTGTGGGGAGAGGGCACGTTCCAGAACACGGCAGTCAGGCATGAGGCACAGAGGGGCACGTGACAGGGCACGTCTGGGGAGCTGCAGAGGCTCAGCGACCCAGAGCCCAGGGCCTGGGGCAGGCAGATGCAGTGGGAAATGACAGTGGAAGGACAGGAAGACCCGCACTCAGGGCTGGCCAGGCGGCTGGTGCAGCTGCAAGGTTCTCGTCACCAGCACCCCTGAGCCAGACATGTCGCAGCCCCAGCTTGCTGAGCAGCACCTCAGGCCCTGAAGGCTAAGTGACCTGCCCCAGGTCACAGAGGGAGAAGCCGCAGGGCTGGGGTTTGAGCCCAGGCAGCCTGAGCTCCCACCTTCTCCGCCCCTTCAAGGCAGCTGGGAGGCAGCTGGGCCGTCCGCCAGGTCATGAAGGTGAACTCGAGCCACGGGGTTCTCACAGCGGACACTCTGTGCAGGCATCCCGTCTGCAAAAAGCCAAAGGAGCTGGTCTTGGTCAACTCCTTAGCCCTCTACGAACACCGTGCTGGGCAAAGCCACGCACCTGCAGGGCAGGCTACGCTCCCAGGGACCTGAGGGTCACTTTCTTTTCTTCTTTTTTTTTTCTTATTGGAAATAGAGATGGAACCTGGGGACACTTTATCACTGAGCCACATCCCCAGCATTTTTCATTCTTTGAGACAGGGTCTCACTTAGGGCCTTGCTAAGTTGCCTAGGCTGGCTTTGATCCTCCGGCCTCAGCCTCCCAAGCCGCTGGGATGATAGGCGTGTGCCACTGCACCCGGCTCTCAGGATTGTCTTCTTGTCTACTCTAGTTACCCTTCCCGGGGTGGAGAACCATGTCTTGTCTTGCCAATGTCCACTGGAAATTCTTGGTGAGGGAGGACATGAGGGCCCCTTTGGTCCTGGAGCGTCAACCTGGCCCTGCACGGCCTGCTCCCCAGCCGCAGGTATTCCAGGACACGGAGGGCTCTCTGCCCCCATGCATTCGAAGTGCGTGCAGAGTGCTCGGGCTTTCAACAAACACTGGTGTGGCCCAGGCTACACACACACACACACACACACACAGACACACACAGCACGCTTGCCTGGCGGCCTCCCAGTGAGGAGCCAGCACCTGTGCAAACATCTGTCCTGCCTTCACTTGGAAGCATCAGAAATGCTAATTGAGAACCCCGCATGGGGATGGGGATGGGGACAGGGACGCAGAGGCAACGGAGGAAGCCTCCTCTCCCCTCGCCCTGGTGCTCTATGGCCCCTGGGAGAGGGCAGCAGACACGGTGCGGCTCAGAGCACAGTCAGCCAGACTCACCCTGCACCAGGGTGGCCAATGTGCCCACTGATGGGCCCTTGAGCCGGGGCTGGACGTCCACTAGAACCTGGGGTCACACAGTCCATTCCCAGGGGGCTGGCTGGACCCAGTAGGTGAGTCTGCTACTGCTGTAGGTGGCTCTGGGCACAGGACAAGGGGACACCACAGGGAAGTGAACGCAGGACGGAAGCCCGTGTCCCGGGACTTGGTGGCTTGAGCACACCATGTCTCCAGGGAAATGAAAGCCTGGGACAGGCGGTGGCCAGGCACCGAGCCAGTCTTCCCTTCCTTCACCTCAGTTTCCCTGTCTGTCAGGTGGGGAGGGCAGTCCACAGAGCATCGTCAAGAAACAACAGCAGAGACCAAGAGGACAATGGCAGGAGGTGAGCAAGGTGCGGAGGCACACGCCTGTGATCCTGGCGGCTCAGGGGCTCACAAGTTCAAGGCCGGCCTCAGCAACTTAGCGAGACCCCGAGACCCCGTCTCAAAATGCAAATAAGAAGGGCTGAGGGAGCGGCTCAGCGGTAGAGCAGCCCCCCCAGGGTTCAGTCCTGGGTACCAACAGGGAAAGGACAGCAGGCGGAGGCGGGGTTCTGGTGCTGTGCAGCCCATACGGCCAGGATCTGCCTACTGTCCCCCGGCTGCAGCCAGGAACCTGCCCACTGTCCCCCAGCTACTACCACGAAACCCTCAAGGAGATGCAGAAAACCAGGAAGTGAGGAATTAACAAAAGGCAGGAAGGGCTCCAGTTCCCGGTAGAGAGGGTCCTCTGATCACCACTCAGGGGCTCAGAAGAGGGCAGCATTGATGCTCCGCTGATGGCAGACTCGGGGGGGGGGGGGGGGGGGCTCAGTGGCGTTCAGTTTCTGGCATGGAGCTGGTACCGGGCCTGACACGCCACTTCCCACTTACCTTTGTGTCCACCTGGCTGCAAATACTCTTGTCCCCATTTCACAGAGGAAGAAACTGACACCCAGGAGAAACAAGCTCAGCAGCTCACTCGATGCTGCTCAGCTACCAAGTCACGACCATGCAGAAGGCCACCGAGGAACTGCCAAAGTGCTGCTGAGTGGGGACAGCACCGCTCTCCAGCACATGCGGGTTCCCACAGCTAGAATTCCCCAAGCTGCCCCACAGGCCTCCAGCCCCCCCCCCTGCCTGGCCCTCTGCCTGGCCCCCAGGAGGAAGGGAAGGTGCACAGCAGGACCACACGCGCCGGCAGCCCCGAGGCTGGAGGACGTGGGCTGACAAACTCTGAGCCCGGGGGAAACTTCTAGACTGGCCACAGGACAACTGTGACTGCCAACAGGCAAGCCAGCAAGAAGAAGGGACCCTCAAGAGCCACGGAGAGAAGACGCCATGCCTGTGGACGACCACCCACAAGTAAAAGACATCGCATCCCGCAGCTTCGGCGGCTTCCAAGCCACTACCACACAGACGCGTCACCCGGGCTGAGCTCCAAGCAAGAGAAGAACAACGGGAGGAAACGGAACCACCACCTGCCAAAAGGAGGCTGCGGGCAGCTGGGGGACAGTGTGGAGCGGGGTGCTCAGTGTGAGGGAGGGTGGGGTCGGGCACCCGAGGACACGGCATTCCGGCCTGGGAGCAAAAACCTGCGCTCCATCCAGCAGGCGGCTCCACGGGAAGCTCGGCCCTCCCTGGCTATTTCGGAGCTGGTCACATGTCACTGAACCTCTCCAGCACCCCAGATGGCTCCAAGGGCTAAGCTGTGACAGAGTCACCCAGGACACTGGATGTTTTTGGAATCTGGTGACTCACTCCCAAATAGGTCACTCCATGCCTGTTTATCAAGGGCCCAGGGTTTGTGTACCCAAGACCTGCTGCTGCCTTTGTAACACCTGGACTCCCAGCAAGAGGCCCAGCTGTGTCACAAATCAGCACCAAAGCAGCAGCCGGCAGCTGAGGACACCTTCCCGTCCCATCCCACCAGCCCTCACCGTGGGCGTCATGGAAAAGAAACCCACAAGCCGGCAGAGCTTCCTCTGGAGGGAATGGGATTCACGTGACGCTGTGTGACCAGGGGCACTGTCCACGCCACACAAGGCTCTCCCTAGCTCGGCCCCACAGGCCCCACAACTCACTGGGATCCACCATCTCTATAAGTCCACATGGCACCCAGTCCTTCCCCGGGGACGGAGCTGGGAGCGAGCGGCCTGGGCATGGAGGACAGGAGGCTGAAGGACATAGCCACTGGGCACAGCGGGCAGGAGAGGCCTGGAAGAAAGGGCTCAGTCTGCAGCTGAAAAATGCCCACAGCAACATATCTGAGGCCAGAGACACCGCAGGCCCCGCAGTGGAATTGGTTCACATGGGAAGATAATGGATGATGCGCTTATTAGAGACCTAGCGCCAGCCCCAGGCTCGAAGACTCTGCAGTGAGAAAACAGAGGCCAGGCCGGGCAGGCCGCAGGACCAGAGCACAGGTCTCCAAGGACTCTGCCTCATTCCACTCAAGAGCCCGGGCACCCCTGGCACGTGCCACCTGTAGGCCCAGTGACTCGGGAGGCTGAGGCAGGAGGACCCAAGTTCCAGGCCACGCTGGGCGACTTGACAAGACGGCCTCAAAATGAAATAACAAAGGGCTGGGGGTGTGGCTGGGTAGCACAGCACTTCCAAGCACGCAGGAAGTCTGGTTCAGTCCCCAGGACAACACCCCAAAACAAGAGTCGGGCCAAAGAGGTGATGCAATTATGGCTCCTCAGCTACTCAGCACTGTGCCCGGAGCTGGGGGCGCTCAAACACCGAGACACATTCCCAGGCCCTTTTTTTCTCTTTTGAGACAGGGTCTTGCTTAGTTGCTTAGGGCCTAAATTGCTGAGGCTGGCCTTGAGCCTTCGATCCTCCTGCTTCAGCCTCCCTCCTCGCTGGGATTACAGGCGTGTGCTATGGAGTCTGGGTGGAGAGATGCTCCCAAGGACTAGGCCCCACAACAGAGGAGGCAGGGCTCTGACCGGGAGCAACAGAGTCCTTCGCGGCCGGAATCTGCCTGGCCCTGGGTCCCAACAACGCTTGCTGAAGACGAGCCGCGCTACCCGCCCTCTGACCTCCCCACTCCACACCTGCAAGACAGGGAGGGACACCTCTACTCTGCAGGGACTGTAGGACAAATCACTTAGACACCACCGCACCTGCTCCTGACAGCTGTCCTCAGCCCCCACTGCTCTGCCAACGGGGGACAAGGATGGCTCCAGGGAAGATGTCACTTAATGTAGAGTGAAGGCCACTGGTCTGCACCTCCTGGATTCGCTCTCGGGCCCAGGAGCAGGGAGATGCCTGCACAGCGCCCCAGGGAGTCTGTGCAGCATTCTCCATGCAGCCAAGGCTGGAAAGCCCCCGAGAAGCTCACCTCCTCAGAGTTCACCAGGCAAAACTGAGCCTTCTGTGGGAAAATGAAATTCCTAGATTATTCAGACCTTAAACACAAAGGCTGGGGGCAGTGGTCCACGCCCGTAATCTCAGTGACCCAGGAGGCCAAGGCAAGAGGATCGAAAGTTTGAGGCCAGCCTCAGCAATTTGAGGCCATCTCAAAAAAAAGACTGGGGATGTAGCACAGGGTAAAGTGCCTGTGAGTTCAAACCCAGCACAAAAAACAAACAGAAGACACTGCTGCTGGATCAGTGCCGGCTCTGGCGCCCGCAGCCAACATGCGCAGAGAGACCCAGATCGCACGTTAGGATCTGAATCCACATACAGGAGGAAGGGAGACGTCCCGAGGACAGGTTCTCCATCCAGGGGAGAGCTGCGCAGATGGAGAGCTGCCTGGTCAAGCCCAGGTCAGGACGGACTGTTTGGGTCCCGTTGCTGCACGAGACAAAGCGGGCACTTATCAGCCGGAAGCAGTGAGAAGCGTGTGTTCAGCCAGGAGAGCTGACGGGCTGCACTGAGGGCAGCGCCTGATGGGGTGGGGAGGGCAGAGCAGAGGTGGGGCAGGGCCAGGCACAGCCCACGCCCACCCCGGCCCCCCTGGCTCTCACAGGGTTCCTCCTGCCCAAGGCTGCCGGGTCTGTGCCCCAAGAGGCACCGCGGGCCCCACGCCAGGTCCCTGCGAGGGTTCTCTTCAGTTCGGCATCATCCAGCCATTTCCTGAGTCCCTCTAAGAGGCAGGAGCAGCCGGGGGCTTCGAGACCTGCACACCCACCCAGAGCAGGGAGGCGCTGTGAGGCTGGTCAGGGAGCCAATCAGAAGAGGCCAAACCTGCACCCCGCCTCTGCGGGACAGCCTCCACTCCCCTCCTCCAACCTCCAGAAAGAAAAGCTGCCCCTGCTCAGGGCTGACCCACCCAAGGCCTCTGGAGGGTTACCATGGAAACAGCATCCGGAGCTGGCTAGTGGCAAGAGGCTCTGCCATCTCATCACCTTCTGACCCCACCCAGTGGCTCTGCACCCACTCGACCAGGCCAGCTCCGCCATAACACCCTAGGCGTCCACAGCTGGCTCCCGCTGACCCGTGGCCTGACTGGCTGACACCTACCACACACAGGGCCGCACCGTGTAGGAGGCAGCTCCAAACTCGCTGTGGAGCACGCTGTCCTTGTAGCCTCAGGACAGTCACAAGAGGCGGTATTGGTGCTGGTGTCACTTCACGGATGAGGAGACCAAAGCTTGGAGAGGTCCCGACAGGCCCAGGCTCTGGCGGCGAACAGCAGTGCTGGGTTCAAGCCTGGCGTCTGACCCCAGGGGGCCCTCACCACCCCCAGACCCAATCCCCACCAGCCACTGCCCACAGCCCTGGCTCCCACCTTCCTACAGCACCCTGGGCACACGCCAGCTGCCACTCCCCCAGGGCCCGGCTCCCTGGCTCCCCCACAGCACGGTGCCAGCAGAGTTCACCTGGGGACGGCATGCAAACTCCAATGCACGGCGGCACCAGGCAGGGGAGGTGGCGTGGAGGCCGGGCTGTGTGGGAGGCAGGGGAGGCTGCTCTGGCTTGGTAGCCTGTTCCTTCTTAGAGCATTGTTTGGGCTAAACAAAGCAGGCACGACTGTGTCCTGGGGCCACCACCGCTCATTTCCAATCACCCTGAGGCTGCCTGCCCCTCTCCAGCAGGACACCCCCACATCCCAGCAGGGCCCAGTGGGACAAGGAGAGCCCCCACCCTCCATGTCCTGCTCCCGGCCCTGCTTCCCCTCTCTGTGGAACAGTCTTTCACTTCCTGTTCATCAGCCCTTTGCTATTTTATTTAAGAACTGCAACACCTTATTTTAAAAATATGCCTTCCTTACAAACTTAAGACCCGAGGACACTCCTTTCCTCCACCATCAGACCAGTTCTTAAATGTGGACCCCAAAGAAAGTCCCTAGTGTGAGAACCACAATATTTAAACAGGTGAAAGATGACACCCACAGGCATCCAGGCCCATCACCACCCCTTTCAAGACGGCCCACTCATCCTCTGAGGGGGGGGGGCTTTCCTGCAGCTCCGACTCCCAAACAGGCAGACGCCGCTGCCTCCTCCCCACCCACCCCCGCCCCGTGTCCCCTCCCACACTCCTCCTGAATCCTCCTGCAAGCCCAGCTGTCCCTGCAGGGAGGCTGGGGCAGGAGGCCAGAGGGTCTGAGGCCACCCTGGGACAGCTCAGGAAGACCCTGTCTCAGAGTAAAATGGGCTGGAGATGCAGCTGATGGCTGAGTGGCCCTGGTTCCATCCACAGGACCGGAAAAAAACACATCACACGAAAGCCAAGCCAGCCCCAGATGTCCCCATGTGCTGCCACTCACTCACTCCAAGTCCTTCCTCGTCCCTCCACGTACCTCCATATGGTGATAGTTCACGAACACAAAGGCAAAGTGAAGGAGCCCCTGGGAGACGGGCCGCTGCCCTGCCTGGCCCACCTGACACCCTGACCTGCCCGGCCCCTGGCCCAGGGCTCTCCCTAGGCCCAGCGCTCAGAGGCAGACCTCTGGGTCCCAGGAAGGCCACTGCTTTCTTTAATTTGAGGTGGTTTGTCCTGAGCAGAAGACAAAGGCTGAGCTGGCTCTAGGTGGGGGTGGGGGCAGCCGACTGGGCTTCACTGAGTCCGGATCAGCTGCTGGGGTCCACAGACCAGAGCCAGGTCAACTCGGGCGCTGACTGCTCTTGAAACACATGGAGAGTGTCTGCAACACTAGCTGAGCCCAGCGGCAGCTGCCCTCCCAGGGCACAGTCCCAGGGACCCAGGGGAGTACAAGTCACTTCCTCTGGACGGTGAGTAGGTGCCACTGGGAAGCAACCACCCCACTGTCCGTGTGGCTCCTCGGAACGGGGGGGGGGGGGGGGGCAGGAGCACTCCTGTAATGAGGCAAGCACCCCCATCGAGGAGCCAGCGAGGCAGAGGGGGTCCCTGTGTAAACGTGACACAAGCCCCAAACCCGTCATCCAGACAGCCAGGGACATTTCTCTGGCAAGTGTGACGCAGGGTCATGTGCCACTGGGAAGCAACCACCCCACTGTCTGTGTGGCCCTCTGATCTGCCCAGCCGCTGCCCACTCCCCCTCCTCCGCCTTTCTCTTCCGGTTCTAATCCTGGCTCCTGCCAGTTTCCATTCCCAGCCCAAATCTTCTGGTTCCAACTTCTCTGATGGGACGCATACGCCACTGCCATACGGGACGCCCTGGGGAAGGGCCACGCCAGGCTCGAGCTGGGGACAGGTCTTCCCTGGTCCAGGGGCCCCACACCGTCACATAAGGTGGTGGGTCTGCTATCCAGGCAAGTAGAAACCAACTTCCCAAGAGAAACACTGGACACCCGGCTCCTCGGAACAGCTCCCCTTCACGCGGGCTGCGGCTGGGTCTTGCCTGCATCAGGAGACGTGGGTTCGGGTGCCACCGAAGGGGCGGTGGGAGCCGGGGAGGTTCCAGCTGCCAGGAGCCTCACTGTCCTCTTCTGCAAGATGCCCTGAGGGCACCGACCTCAGAGAGGCACTTGGAAGACCCCGAGATGCACAGAGCACCAGCAAAGCGCTCACCCAGCGCCAGCCCAGAGCAGGGGCTCGCCAGCCACGGTCACGGTGACCACTGAGCACCCAACAGGGCAGGAAGGGCCCGCGTCAGGAGATGCTCCGACAGGGCTGCAAGGGGCCCCGGTGGGCATGGAGAGCCGCTCCTGGGCTCCCTGGGAGGGGCCATCAGGGACCCCGCTGCTCCCACTCTGGGCTACTGTGCTGTAATCTGAAGCAGCCCCACAAGGACCCTGCAACTGCAGCCATCGAGGCCCTGCTGGGACCCTCTAAGCCCTCTGTGTCCCCTTCCTGACTCGGACGCTGGCTGCTGACGGTTCTGGCTTGTGAAGCGCTTTCAGAGCACATGAACTCAGACCTCCCCAGGGCCATCGTAGGCGGCTACCTCCACGGCTACCACCTCCACGGCGGCCTGCTGTGCTCAGAGGGCAGCGATGGCATTTCGTGGCCAAAGGGCAAGGGGGCCCAACACAACAGACAAGACTCCTGAAGAGACGAGAGCCATGGAAGTGAAAGGCTCAAGTCCCTGCTACAGGGCGCGGCTCGGCACTGGGGGCTGGTGCTGCCCACAGCCTGGTGCTGCCCAGCATTCTGCCCTGGCAGGCCCTAAAACACCAGGGAGGGACTCCAGCAGGGCCACAGGCCCCCTCCAAGAAGGCAGAGGACACCTAATGCTGCCTCAGCCTCTGTAGGATGGCAGCCACCTCGGGGTAATAAGTAAGGCAGAAAGGACTCGCGCTCTGGCCTGGGTCAGCAGCCCTGCTCACGGTCGGCCTTCCAGAGCAGCAGCGCCGTCTCTGACCACGGTCCTAAGGTCACTGACTGGCCCAGTGCTTACCCCGCGATCACATGTAAGGCTCCCAACCCCAGCCCCAGCAGCCTGCCTGGCAGAGGCCGCCCTGACCCACACCACAGAGCCTGTCTCAGAACCCACCAGCTCAACCGCACACTCAACGGTGTCACAGTGACAAGTCCCTCGGGCACCCTGCACCCCTGGACAAGCACGAAGGTGACGCCCAGTCTGAGGGACAGCCAAGGCCAAACTTCTGGAACCCGCCCCGGCTCACGACCCTTGGGAGCCGCCCACAGCTTCCTCCCAGCTCCCCTCGGCCCATCTGCAGGGGTCAATAGCTCTGGCCAGCCTTGGCCCAGCCTCAGGCCCGCAGGCTCTGGCTCCGGAACTCGGGAGAGGAGCTGGTGTCACACGCAGGCTCCGGCCGGGGACAGCGACCCAGGAAACTAACTCCCCACGGTACAGCGGGTGTCAGGTGAGGCAGGGGGAGGCAGGGGAGCTCCCTGCTCTGCCACCTTGGCCTCACCCCTGAATGGCTTGTCACCCGGAAACCAGGAACAACCCAGTACCACCAGCCCGGCCACTGCCCTTCCCCATCCAGAAAGGGCATGGGGTAGGTACAGGCCACCTCAGGCAGCAGCTGGGTTCAGAGGGCACAGGAGGGAAAAGCTGGGCAGGACCAGCATCTCCCCAGGGACCCCCACCCCGCGCTGCCCCGCCCACCAGCTCAGTGGAGGCTGCTGCTCACACGTACAGCAGACCGCGCCACGGAGGAATGCCCTACCAAAGGCCAGCACCGGGGACGGCTTCAAGGTGACTCCCGACTTCCAGGCTCCCCTGCTCCTACCTGCCCCTGTGTCAACCTGCCTGTGCCTGTGAGTCACTCACCAGCAACTCAGCAGCCACTTGTGCACCTGCAAGCCGAGGATCACATCCCACCCGCCACACAGGAGAAAACGCCACCTTCCGGCTTCCTACAGGGACAAGGCCTTAGCACTGGGTTAAAAGTCACAGGCGGCCAGCCCGACTCCCGGGGACCTGCATCTGACAGAGGTGAGCAGTGTCACGGGCTCAACTGTGCCCCCTCAAAATTCACAGGCTGAAGCCCGGAGCTCTAGCACCTCAGAATGAGGCTGCATCTGGAGGCTGAGCCTCCGAGGGTAAGAAGGTACGACGAGGTCCCACGGGTGGCTCTAACCCTAGAGAACAGAGTCCTTATCGGAAGACAGACCCATGGACTGGCTGAGGACACAGCAGAACACAAGGAGAAACCATCCCTGCCGCCACCTTAATCTTGGGCCTCGGCCTCCAGACGGCAGTCCCCTCGTCCCCGGTGCTTTGAGGCCACCTGGGCGGACTGACACAGAAGCAGGCAGAGAAGGGCGCCCAGCCGCAGGTCATGACAAGGGCCCAGGCTCCACCAAGGCTCACACCATGGGAAGCTGGGTGGTTCTCGGTGACCTGTGCCATGGTGCTGCCAGCTCCAGTGACCTCCTCTGTCCTTAGTCCCCCAAGGGTTTGTGGTCATGGACTGGCTAGGCTAGGGGTCTGCAGGAGACTGCTGGGAAAAATGGGAATCAGCCACCGGTTAGGAGAAGACAGAGAAGACGCCGGAGTGGCGCCGCCCATCTGGCCTTCCGACAGCCGCCACGTCCACCAACTCCAGATCCCGGCAAGCCAGACCTCTGCAGGCACCAAGCCACGCGATCTGGAAATGCAGGGCCCAGTAGGTGACCAGATGGTTTAACAAGTAATCGCCATATGATGGGCCACTGGCGAAGACGGACAACTCATCGAGACAGCAAAGCAGGAAGGAGCAGCCAGTGACCAACTCTGGCAGGAAGGGGACGGGGCTCAGGTGAGGCTTCAAAGAGAAGGCGTCGCAGGGCCTCCAGGGCAGAACTGGAGTCCACGTGCAGGCGGCTCCCCAGCGAAGCGCAGAGGGTTGAGACAGCAGTGTGACATTGTGGGACAGGTCAGGAATCGGAAGCGGCCAGGCAAGAGGGCGGTGGAATACACAAGGACTTGCAGGCCAGCGGGACAGCTGGGCTGTGTCCTGAGGGTGGGAAGGTCCCCAGGAGCTCCCAGAGGAAACTCGGCTGCAGACGGGGCATCCAGACAGCAGGCCTGAGGGAGCGGCTCAGTGCCAACTCCCAAGCCGGACCCAACTTGGCCCTCGCCAAGGCCAAGCGGGCCTCCGGGTGAGTCCCTGTCCCGGGGCAGCCCCACTATGCTCCCCAGTCAGGCCCGGGGGTCAGACCTACTGGTTCTCTGGCGTTAGCACTTGAAGAGACAGCGTGAGGCCGCGGCACTAAAACCCCCGCAAAGACACCAGGCCCTGGAGGCAGCAACCTCTCTGTTCAAACCAAAATGAGCCACCAACTTCAGCAAGGGAGAAGGCCTCGCTGGGGCCTCACTGTCTCCCTGGCCTACTTCCTGCCCATCGGGCTCTGTCCCCAGTTCAAAGTCTGATCTCAACAGGAGCTGGGTTGATCTTCCCACTTTTTTCCCACAGGACAGCCGGATACCCCAGCTGAGTTCCAAGGCTTTATGGGGATTTATAAGATGCAGCAGGGCTTCCACTTAGAATCTGAGCTGAGCCATTGGCAAGCCTCACCTTCCAGCCTACTCCCTGGAGCCTGTGAGGGCCTCCCTGGCCAGACGGTGCCCCTCTGAAGCCAGGTCTGTGCTCATCCCCAGCGGCAAGGGAGGAACGACGGGTGTCCCTGGACCCGTGACCTCACTTCCTCAAGGCCACTTCTCTACACACACAGAGGATGACAAGAACCACCTTCAGATCATCTGATGGGATAATATTTATAAATGCTAAGAGCCCAGCATGTACTGCGCCCTGGGTTTGATCCCCAGGAGGGAAAAAAATCTTAAAAATTAAATAAAAAGCTAAGGAGGGGCTGGGGGTGTGGCTCAGTGGTAGAGCGCTTGCCTTGCACACATGAAGCACTGAGTTCAATCCTCAGAACCACATAAAAATAAATAAAGATATTGTACCAGCTACAACTAAAAAAATATTAAAAAAAAAACAAGGAGTTGCACTCACGTTTATTAAAACCTTATGAAGAAAAAAAGAGAAAAAGAAGAGGAAGGAGGAGGAGGAGGAGCAGAAGCAGGGGGAGGAGCTGAGGAAGAGGGGGAGGAGGAGGGGGAGGAGGAGGGGGAGGAGGAGGGGGAGGAGGAGGGGGAAGAGCAGGAGGAGGAGGAGGGGGAGGAGCAGGAGGAGGAGGAGGAGCCAGGAGCAGGAAGAAATGTGGGGAGAAGGGAAAGAAACCCAAGGCAGATTGTCCTAAGTTCAAATCTCTGCTTAACCACTTGCCAGCTCCGTGGCCTTGGTAAAGTTACTCCACCTCTCTGAGCCTTGGTTTCCAACTCTGTGAAACAGGGAGCATTCTGTACCTTGCAAGGGGATCTTAGAAAGAAAACAGCTGGAGCCAGAAATTGGAACCACTGCTTTCTTGGCCTGGTGGCGATGAAGGGAGTGTGTGCTAACCCTCCTTCAGAGGCCAGCCCCGCCACCCCAGATGGGGGTGAGCACGCTGCAGTAAAGACAGGCCTGTTGGTGGGGCACACCCATGCCCCCATTGACACTGCTCTCCTTCATGTCCCGGGGTGGTGGCAGAGCTCCCTCACCCAGCTGCGTCTCCCCTGGACAAAGGAGATGGGAGAGCCAGGCTCAGGCCGCCTGGCTGTAAGTGGGGACAAGGGCAGATGGTGTCCGTTGGCTCAGGAGCCCCGACGCCTTAGGAGCCTGCTGGAAAGGCCAGTTATTCTAAGCGTCTGAGCTGCAGCCTGCGCAGAGACAGCAGGCGCCTTCGGGAGCAGGACCAGAATGCATCTGAAGGCCTCTCGCTCTGCCAGAGACTCACTTAAAATTTTAAAAATTTAAAGCTTACCACCTCTCTGGGGTTCGCACTGTGCTAGGCTTTGGTTCCGAGGAGGACAGAGTAAAACCCCAAACCCTCAAATCAATGGACGGCGATCGATGCGCCCCCTCCACCCTGCCCGGGCTTCGCAGGGACTGAGCGGGAGCCGAGAGAAGCAGTCGGCGCTGCTGCTCCTCCTGCCAACGGTTCCAGATTGGGACAGGCGGAGGCTGGTGTCGAAATCTGTTTCTTTTTTTAACAAGGAATGGGACAGGGAAGCTGGCCAAGGAGCAGGTTGGCCCAAGGTCCCTACCAAGCACCCATGGACAAAAAGCCAAGGCACTGAAGGTGTTGGGCGGGTGTGGCCAAGGCCCACCGGGCTCCGGGAGGCACACAGACCCCCACCAGGGCTCCACAATGGTGGGGCTGTGGCACTAGAAGCCTCAAGTGTGGGGACAGGCAAAGGGCACCTGCCTCTTCTAGCAGACCAAGGCCCACGTCATCTGTCACCCTGAAATCGAAAAGCCCTGGTCCCCGCCGCTCAGTCCACTGTCTTACTTTTGCTGGGCAGCTCCTCTTGACCCAGGCCATTGGAGGGAGCCAGAGGGGCACTGCCACCCTCGTCCAAGGTCAGGATGAGGGGCACGTCGTCATCTAAGCTCACGGCCATGGTTTCCTCCCCGCGGTCCTCAGGAGGCAATGGCCAGGGCTTCACACAGCTGCTCTTTCACAGCCACCGAGCCAGAGGTGCTTCTCAGAACCTCCTCCATGAGGGGCATCTTCTAGAGTCTGGAGGATAAAAAAGAAAGACAATTATTAAAACGTAGCCAGAGAGGACGAATGGGTTCTGGATTTGGTATTGGTGATGGCGGCACGACCCCATGACTGCACTCGAAACCACTGAATTGTGGAGGCTGTGGTAAACGCGCAGCGCGTGAACTATTATCTCGATTTAAAAATAGTCACAAAAGTGTCATCTCTTTACGACATGGGGAAGGGCAGCCACAGAATGAAAAGTGCAGTTAGGGGAATGACATCTGGAGAGTGAGATAGGGCTGACCGGTTCCACCTCCACCACTCTTCACACTTAGCTGGGTGTGACTGTTGTAAAGATTTTGAAGACCACAAAAGAAAAAAAAAGCATTAAGATAATTAGTACTTAATACTCAGTGAGTATATGCTCTGTACAATTAAAAGTCCACTGAAGCCTCATAATCACCCTAGGGATAGGTACAATTACTATGACCGTTGCAGAAGGGGACACTTCCGGCACAGAGAGGTTAAATAACTTTCCTAAGAACACACAGATAGAACGACGCCAAGCTTTGAACCGTGCAGCCCGACCCCAATCCCATATTCCCAGGAGGCTACAACTCCTCCAAGTCCCCAAGCTCTTGTAGTTAGGCAGCACCTAACTTCAATACTAACGAAGAGTTAGCATGACAGGTCATCCACGATCGCTGATCTCTTTTTTCACTTTTTTTTCTTTTTAACTAACAACTTCCATATTGGTTTTACTAAGCAGCCTCTGAGACACACACACTCTCAAGATTACTCTGGACCATGGTGGTAAACAACATGCTCCCTTCTCATACAGACACTGTTCTCCTAAGGTTTAGGTGCTTGAGGAGGAAAGAAAAGGAGAAAGTAATTTTTTTTTAAATGATGTCCATATCACTCAGCAGAAGTGCTCATCCCTAACTCCCAATTTAAAACACTCAGAACTAGCCTGTTAGAGTTTCTATTTATACCTCCCCATTTCCGCCTAGGAGGGCCAAAAGAAATGCCGAGACTCAGCAGATCCATCTAAAGACCTTTGAACTTGAAAATCGAGTAGCAAGATCTTTCCTGGACTGTGACCTCTGAGCTCAATCAACATTGCCTCCAGATGGACCCGCTGAATGGCAACTGGGTAATTTTCTTTAATGAATCACCGAATACCTCTGAGCAGATCCCTGTGCATCACAGGGAACAGCACATCTTTTTAAAACAAGGAGGCAGAAGTAGATGGCTAAGCCTGTAGCTCTCCGCCCCGCAGACTTCCTGTGACAGGATTTTTTTTTTTTTAAAGTTTCCCCAGATCTGGGGATTGTTGGCTTTTAGATCTCACTAGAGGGAAGCAGAAGAGGAAATCTCAAATGAGACCCTACCTAATATTAGGCTGTCTTAAGAATTATGCTTCATTTTGGTTTTGGTTCAACATTTTTTTTTTCTTTTCTTCTTTTTTTCTTTTTGGTGCTAGGGTGAACCCAAGGCCTCAAACATGCTGAGCACATGTTCTACCACTGAGCTGTATCCTCAGTCCCTGGTTTAACTTTTTATCATGGATATTCTCAAACAAAAGTAGAAAGAACAGATTGAAGAACTTCCTTGTAGACATTTCTCAGCTTTGATGATTATCTCTCCGTTATTACTTTGAAGACAGGAGACTATTAACCCTCTCAACTCATCAAGGAGAGGTTTCTAAACTTTGTCACGACAGAAAGTATCACCACAGTGAGTAGTGTTTGTGTTTTAGCTGTTTAACACACGCATGTGTTGCCCTAGCTCAGTGGCTCTCAACTGGGGTGATGTGGTCCAGGGAACACTAATAAGTTCTGGAGACATTTTGATTGTCATAAATTGGGAGTGATTGTTAGTAAGCAGAGGCCAGGGGTACCATTGAGCAGCCTATAATGCATAGCTGAGACCCCACACACCCACAGAAAGGATCATGAGGCTCAAAATGTGGACAGTACTGCTGCTGACAAATTCAAACACCCCTCTTTACAGATTTGGAAACTGGGTCTTCGATTGGTCAACTTGCCCAACTCCCTAAACAGCAAGGAAAGTTGTGGCAGCCAGATTTCAATTCAGGCAGTCTGAACTCAGGGACTCTCCCAGCTTAAACCTTACCTTTTCCTCCCAGAACCGGTTCCCCAATTTGAATTCAAACCCATCATTTTACAGAGAGAAAAATGAGGCCCAGAGAGGGGAAGGGAATTGTCCAAGGTCACACAGTGGACCCGCAGAGCTGGAACTCGGGACTCCGGGGTCCTAGTCCACTGCTCCTTCCAAAGGCTCCGACTCTGCCTCTACAGAGGACCCGAAAGGTCACCCCTGGAGAAAGGGGACACTGAGTTGGCCAACACCGGCCGTCCGCTGGGGCAGCCTGCCCCGAGCACGAGTTTCCCGCGGGGTCACCTGGGGACTGCGGGGAGATGAGCGGGCTGAGGAAGGAAGAGGCAGGAGCGCCAGCTCCAGGTGCTCCAGGCTCCCCACGCGGGTCCCCACGCGGGGGTCGCCCCAGGAAGCGGGAGGCAAAAGGGGTGCAAAGTGCCAGCCTAGGATGGAAGGGGGAAGCACAGCAGCGACTTCCCCGAGATCGCCCTGAGCCCCCGAGTCCACCACCCACACCGGCTGCCCTGCCGCGACCCCTTACTCCGGCAACCTTTGACCCCCGACCCCTGCCCTCTCCCTCGGGCCAAGTCCCCGCACCCTTGGATTCTTACACGCGCCGCCCCAGGAACCCGGACCGCACACCGGCGTCTGCACCGCGCAGCTCAGCCCGCCGGCGCCGCCACCAAAGCCCCGAGTCCAGAGCTGTTGCAGCCGCCACCGCCACCGCCACTTGAGCTGCTGCCACCACAGCAGCTGCGCCAGCTCTCCGATCCGCCGCCTACCGGCCCCTCAACCCCGCCGGCCCACCCCGTTTCCCTTCCGCCGTGGCCTATTGGCCACCCGGGCTGCCATATGAGCTCTGATTGGTCAAGCCTCGCGTCCTTCCGCAGTTCTCGCCCACTGCTTGCGCCGGACTCGCCGCCCGCCTCTCTGGGAGGAGGCGGAACAAAGAAGCTCCGCCTCCCTCCCCCTCCCATACTCTCCGCGTTACTCGCTCGGCCCGAACCCGAGGGAGTCCCAGGTCTTTCAATTGGTGGAACGTCAGAGGGACGACGATCCTGATTGGTCAGAACCCAGGAGGTGGAGCTGACAGAGAGAAACCGGGAATTGAATGGTGAAACGGCAAGTCTGTCAGACACCGAGTCCCGCCTTCTGAGATTGGCGGGTAACCTAGCAACGCGGGGTCCACGGAGACAACAGTGCGTGGAGAAACCTGGAGCCCTCGGAGAAGGTGAGTAACCGGGCGGGGAAGCGTCCGCCGGGAGAAGGGTGGAGTGAGCTCTCGTCCAGCCTCCTTCGGCCCCCATAGAAATCAGCAGCCCCATCCCACCTTCAGTATCTTGCTCCCAGCCCCTGCCCCAGTCTGGACCTCCCTCTTGGTGCCTGCGAGGACCACAGGGCATCTACGGGGACCTGCCCTTACTCTGCCCCTTCCACCTGTCCCTTGCAAGGCCCTCGTCCCCAGACCCGAATACCAGTCGATCGGAGGCGCATCACACTGAACTTACTTCAAGTCAAACGTAGATGGAGGACTTGAGGGGGTACTTTTTAAGTCTGGCATCACCCCACCTAAGGACGACACATCCCCGAATGAGCATGCAAGGAAGGCATCTCGTTTGAGTGAGTGCTTAAAACAGAGTATTTTGGGCGCTGGAGGTATATATAACACAGTCAGCGGCAGAGTGCTTGCCTAGCATGTAGGAGGCCCTGGGTTCAATCCCCAGTACCACACATCCCCTAAAAAAAAAAAAAAAAAAAAAAAAAAAAAAGTATTTTGATTATACAATTTATGTCTTTTGTATTTTGCAATCCTCCTGCCTCAGCCTCTCCAGCTCATACATTCTTAAGACAAAGTGTTGCTTGTAAGGATTAAATGAGATAAGGCTATAAAGAAGTTGGCATGGGCAACATATTATGTGCTCAGCAAATAGTGGCAACCGTTTTTTTCCCCTAAAATACATCTGGCCTTAACTCTCCCGGCTTAAAACAGATCTGAGGAAATTCTCCTGGTCCCTGCCTTAAATATTCAGGTATCTACTGAGTGCCTACTATGGGTGCAGGGGGGTAGAGCAATCAATTTAAAAAGCTCCATTGCTCCCTTCATGGAGCACAGTCTAATATGGGAGATAATCAATAATGAAACAGTGTAGTATGAATGGAGAGTGAAGAAGTGGAAAAATTCCCTCCTCAAAATGCAACTATATAGTCCATTCATGGATGGATGGTTAAACACACTGTGGTATATCCACATAGTGGAATATTATTCAGCCATGAGACAGAATAAAATTCAGAAATATGCTACAACATGGGTGAAACATGAAGATATGCTATGTGAAAGGAAGTCAGACACAAAATGACAAATTTTATATGATTTCACTGATATAGGGTATATATAATATATACACACACACATAGAGACAGAAAGTGGAACAGTGAGGAGTGGACAGTGGTGATGTTTGCACATAAATATGAATGCAACAATCTTTTTTTTGAGAGAGAGAGAGAGAGAGAATTTTAATATTTATTTTTTAGTTGTCGGCGGACACAACATCTTTGTATGTGGTGCTGAGGATTGAACCTGGGCCGCACGCACTACCACTTGAGCCACATCCCCAGCCCTGAATGCAACGATCTTAATGCCCCTGAACTGTACCCTTACAGATTGTTAAAAGGGTAAACTTTGCTAGGTTTATTTTACCTGAATTAAAAAAAAAAAAAACTATGAAGCTGAATAAAACTTCCCACTGCACCTCCAGCACTCTGAAGACTGACCAAGGGCCTAGGACACACTGGCATGTTCATGAACCCAACTGAAACTGGGCTGGTGGTACTTACCTAGGCCTTCTCTGAACGCCTCCACCCCCAGCTCTGGCATGAGAGCTCCATGAGGGTTGGCGGCCTGTGACAACCAGCAGCGTCCCTGTCACTGCCTCCTGGGTCTCCCTTGATGTAGAGCCTGACTGGCTAAAGTGGCACTCTGTGTCAAAGAGGGCCAGTGGCTCCCACGGTCCAAGGTTTAGTCCTAGCTGGGCAAATGCTGGGCAGCAGACTTGGAGTTTGGGAACTGAGACGGCCATGGGCCTTAATAAGGCCAGCCACATACACAGCCCTGGCCAGCGGAGCCTGTGTAGACTCTCAGAGGAGAGGCCAGTAGGCCCAGAAGGAGCTCAAGTTCAGGTGGACTTGAAGATTGCATCTGCAGCCGAGAATGGAAGACTTATAGATTCAAAGTATTTTAGCACAAACTCTTACCAGTTTGGGGCTGAATTTTAAACTATAAGATACACGACCACAGAAGAAGTCAAGTTTAAAAAGGAAGGAAATCGCCAGGCACAGTGGCACACACCCGTGATCCTAGCGGCTCAGGAAGCTGAGGCAGGAGGATCGCCAGTTCAAAGCCAGCCTCAGCAACAGCGAGGCGCTAAGCAACTCAGTGAGACCCTGTCTCTAAATAAAATGCAAAATAGGGCCGAGGGTGTGGTTCAGTGGTTGAGTGCCTCTGGGCTCCATCCCCAGTACCCAAAAAAAAGGAAGGAAAAAATTAAGCGGAGTTGCACATTTAGAGGACACTGACTTGACAGATTTAGTGCAGGGAGTGACTGAGCCAACTCGCAAGCAAAACAAGAGCAACTGTCAACAGGGGAAAAAATTAGAATCACAGTTGCTACAATTATTGTCTGAAATTTCCAGCATTCAACAAATAGTTGTGAGATGAGCAAAGAAAGAAGAAATGCAAGCATACTCCAGAGCAAGGGAGGACAGAAACTATCTGTCTCCAGACGTCTGATTTATAGACAAAGACTTCAAAGCAGCTATTTTAAATACATTCAAAAGAAACCAGGCTTAAATTAAAAGAAGACATGGAAACAAGGACTCATCAATAGAAAATACCATCATATTTTTCTCATGTTATCTCTTCACTAAAAAAATATATAAGATTGTACAAAGCAGTATTTATAGCATGATGCTGTTAGATGTATAAAAAATGATATGATATTTGTGACAATAACTGGACAAAACTGGACTGGGGATGTGGCTCAGGAACAGAGCCCTTGCCTGGCTTGCGTGAGGTTCTATCCCTGACACCGGAAAGAGTTTTAAATTCACAAAATAAAGAAAGAGGAAGAAGAATCACTGCACCAACATTCTTTATATTACCAAAGTTAAGCTATTATTATTCTAAAATAGACTGATAAATTAAGATGCACATTATAATCCCTAGATCAACCCCTAAAACTAAAAAAAAAAAATAGCCAGGTGCATACCTATAATCCCAGCTGCTCAGGAGGCTAAGGCAGGAGCGTCCCAAGTTCAAGGCTGACCGGGGCAATGTAGCAAGACCCCTACCTCCACATTGTGAAAAGGCTGGAGATGGAGCTCAGTGGTAGAAATTAAGAGGGTCCAGTCCCCAGTACTGGGAAAGCAGAAACAGGAAAACCTCAAAAAATATCTTTAAAAAGACAGGAATTAAAAAATGCACTAAATACTTATTTAACATAATAAAAGGCAACTTAGCAGGGAAACAAAACTATATGTATGAGACAAATAAAAAAACAATAGAATGAGGTGGACAGCCAGCAGATAAGAATAACTGCATGTAAATAGATAAATGGAAATGATAAAAGCTTTAATCTAAAGGTGGGGATGGACAGGCATACCTTAGATTTGAAAGACACACATAGTTTGAAAGCAAACCACGCAAGGTCCCGCAGCTACGCAGCTAGGATACTATCAAACAAAACTAAGACAAGAGATATTATTAAAGCTGGGGTTGTGGCTCGGTGGTATAGCACTTGCCTAGCATGTGTGAGGCACTGGGTTTGATTCTCGGCACTGCATAAAAATAAATAAAATAAAGTCCATTGACCGCTAAGAAAATATTTTTTTTTTTAAAGAAAGAGTAAGAGAGGAGAGAGAGAGAGAATTTTTTTTTAATATTTATTTTTTAGTTCTCGGCGGACACAACATCTTTGTTGGTATGTGGTGCTGAGGATCGAACCCGGGTCGCACGCATACCAGGCGAGCGCGCTACCACTTGAGCCACATCCCCAGCCCAGAAAATATTTTTTTAAAAAAGAGAGAGATTATTAACCCAGTGAAGAACACTTAATATTGACAGGAGGAGGGTCCATACACCAGGAAACTGCAGCTAGGCTGACCTAGAAAATTAGGATGACAGATATTTGGGCTGGAGCTGAAGCTCACTGGTAGAATGTGTGTCTAGCATGTGTGAGGCCCTGAGTTCCAACCCCAGTACCCAAAAGAGAGAAAAGAAAAAAAGAAAAGGTTTACAGAAATAAGAGGTTTATTTTATTTTAATTTTGCACATGCTTGGCGAACACTGAGCTGCATCCCCAGCCCTTTTTATTTGATTTTGAGACATGGTCTCACTAAGTTGCCCAGTCTGGCCTCTAATTTGTGATCCTCCTACCTCAGCGTCCAGAGTCACTGGGATTACAGCCACACGTCATCATGCCTAGTGTCTCACAGAAATTAAAATTATAAAGGAATAGTATGGACGACTTTATACCCAAAAATAAGACAAATGAAGTAAACGAATTATTTAAAATGACTCAAGAAGAAAGAGAAATTTTGAATAGACTTATAACAAGAAATTGAGTTAGAAATTTGAAATTTTCCTTCAAATTAAAGCCCAGGACTAGGGGTCTTCACTTTGCATTCCATCATAAAGAAGAAATCATACTAATCCTACCCAAACTCTTTTAGTAAAGAGAGGCAGAGGAAACACTTCCCTTTGTCCTGCCCAAGCTGGTTTTCCCAAGGCCGAGGCCAGGAAGAGACATTATGGGCAAAGGAGCTATGGAGCCAGGGGTCAGCAGACCAGGGGCCACGGGCCAAGTCTGGCTGGTCACCTCTTTTGTAAATAACGTTTTATTGGAACATGACAACCAACTTATTTACCTATTATTTATGCCTGCTTTTTCCCCAGTAGAAGAGGCTACATTAGGCACAAAGCCAAAAACATTTCCTACTTGACCCTCTATAGAAAGAAAAAAATTTACCAAGCCCCGTTACATGCCAGTGTCCCTCAAGAAAATACATGCAAAATATTAGCAAATCAAATCCAGCAACACATAAAAAGGATCATACACCATGACCAAGTGAGCTTGTTCCAGAAACGCAAGATCAAACACTTGAAGAGCAGTTAATCAGCATGTTAATAGAATCGGCGTGGAGCAGAGAAGCTGGAGCTCTCTCTCTGGTACTGCTGGTGAGGACATCAAAAGGCACAACCCATCCGAATTATAGTCTGGCACTTTTTAAAAAAGTTAAACGTAAACCAGGCAAGGTGGTGCACACCTGTCATCCCAGCAGCTCAGGAGGCTGAGGCAGGAGGATCGAGAGTTCAAAGCCAGCCTCACCAACTTAGTGAGGCCCTAAGCAACCCATGCCAGAGAAATGGGCCTCATCCTGTGCTCTGTCCTCACCTTCTTCCTCTGCTTACCTCCAGAATCACTGCCTCCTCCCTGTTGAGGCCACCTTCGCTTTTCCCTCGGCCCAAGGTGACAGTCTTCTCAGCCTGGTCCCCCTGCTGTCTTGCACCTACCAACCTTTCCACCACACCTAGGCCCAGGCCGCGTATCCGACCAGACCACTCACTCGGGGCCTAAAACTCTTTGGGTCTCTTAGCCTCTTCCTCTGGAGCAGGAAGGGAAGCAGCCATGCTGACTTCTCTAACTCAGCTGAACCAGACGCCTACTCCCTGTCCACCTGGAAGGGGTCAAGAGGAAGTAAGAAGCAGAACCGGTGTAACCACCAGGCCAGGCCGGAAGGCCAAGCAGTGACAGTGTGGTGCCATCGGGAGGTGGAGAGGATGCTTCCCTCTGTCACTGTTCTGTCATGCCCCGCCTGAATGTGTCCAAGGCAAGAATCAAACCCAGCACTCCCTCTGCCAGGCGCACCCTCTCTCTGGAGCCCAAACAGCCTTGGGCTGAAGGCAGCCTTAATCGAGGTTGTGGAGGCAGAGCCTCCCTACCTCCAGGCTGACTGGCCACCCAGAGCACCCAGCCAGGACTCTGGTTCAGCCAGGCATTCCTGCAGGGACACATTCCAGGCAGACGTCATCCGGGTAAATGCCAGGCTTTCAGCTTGGGGTTTATCCTCTGTCCCAGCAAGAACTTAATTAAAGGGCTGAGTCTGCCCCGCTTGCTCAATTGCTAAATTCCCACGCATGTCCCTCTGTGCCCAGGAGAAGGGCTCAGGGCAGTGAGGCCAAGGCACCACCTGGTCTCTGCCTCACTGAGGGGTAATGACCCCTCACCGTGAAGAGGGCCTGTGGCTTTATGTCGTGAGGGGACAAAATTGCGACGTATGCAGTCGAGGGGAGAAATAAAGAATGTCCATGCGCTTCTGCCCCTTTCAGTGCTTTATTCACTCAAATTACTCCATACAGTTTCACTCTATAGGATCCTAATCAAGAAAACGACAATCCTTTTTTTAAAAAAAAAATCTTTTTTCTTTCTTTTAAGAGAGAGAGAGTTTTTTTGATATTTATTTATTTTTTTAGTTCTCGGCGGACACATCTTTGTTGGTATGTGGTGCTGAGGATCGAACCCGGGCCACACGCATGCCAGGCGAGCGCGCTACCGCTTGAGCCACATCCCCAGCCCAAGAAAACGACAATCCTTAATGCTGGGCACCGCAATAGACATCATCAATCCACAGCAAACAATTCTAGATGAATTCTAAGCCCTGCAAAACACACTTAATCACCATAGGCTAATGACAGACATTTCCTCCGCGTGCTAAGTTCAAGTCTCAAGCCTTAGGCCTTATGTCCAGCAGATGCACACTCACTCAGACCACAGTGACCAGGTCCGGAACCAAGGCAGGCTTTTCCTGGCATGGAGTGAATGACCGGTTGAGGAGGAGGTTGTAGGGGAAGTTGCTGCTCTCACCAAGGTCCAGACGAGGCGGTAGAGTTTGAGAGCGGAGAGGATCACTCAGAGGCTCAGGAAACGGTGACAAGTGATGGGATGTCAGGTCCTCATCAGGCTCTTCAGCTCGAGTGTGGCCTTGATTTGGCTGGCTGAATCCCTGTTCATGTGCTCTAATATTTATACTAAATTTTGGGGTTTTTTGACCCCTCTTTCAATCCTTATCAGCTACCACCAGACTTCTCAGTGACATCCTTTACCCTGGGGTCAGAAACGTCTGCTCTGGTGGTCCCCACCCTGATCTTTCCCTCTGATCAGGCCAGGACAGCCTGCCAGGGCTCCACTCTGTTTATCAGGGTGACGGAAGTGACTTGTTTGAGGTCACACTGGAGGGCTCTGTGGGTGTGCCTGGGGAGACTGCAGGTTTCAAACTGGAGTTTTTAAAATGGAGTTGCTTAGGCTCAGGCCTCAGGCCATCCTCACACTTTACCCAGATTCCCCTCTCGTCCCTCTTCCCTCCTCTACCCAGCCCCCTTTTGATGTGCCTAGGACAGGTGGTGCCTCCCATTCTCTGAGAGATAAGGGACTTCCCAGGGTTGTTCCTAGAGCCTCTAGCAGGTAGGGTAACACCCTGCTTTCCTAACACCCAGCAGGTAAGCCTGGCCCTCCTTCTAGAGGATGGTGACTTTAGAGGGACAGAGAGCAGCCCTGGGCTACACGGGCTACACCTGGGCAGAGGCTGGCCTCTGGATGGGGCCGGGAGTTGGCTAAGGGAGACCATAGTTTCTAGACCAGCGTTCTCAACTGGGGCAGCGTCCACCCCCTCTGCCCCCACCTGGGACATTTCATTTGGCAATGTCTGGGGACATTTTGTCTCTAGCTGGTCAGAACCAGATAATGCTGTTGGCATCAAATGGGTGGAGGTCGAAGATGCCAGCAAACTCGCTGACGTCAGAGGAAAGCCCCAGAGCCACAGCTGTCAGCCCCGTCCCCAGGAGTGCAGAGCTAGGAGCCCGCTCCCAGCTGAGGCCGTCGTGGAAGGGAAACGTCACACGCGCACGCGTGCGCACACACACACTCACACACACACTCACTCTTTCCCTTCAGGCCCCAGTTAATGGAACAGAAATTACAAGATGAAGAAAATCAACAACATTTGAAATACAGAAATATAGAGCATGGAGAAAAGTTTGACCTTAGCTTTCAGATTCTAGCAGCCGGTGACATCCAGTGGCCAGTCAAATGCCCTCACCATGGGGACTCCCAAACATTTTTTTTAAATCCACAAACCAAACAAAGAAACGTGTTTCCCTTCCCAACCCAGCACGTTTATTACAGAGTGTCAGGCTGCAGGTGTCACTCAGTGGTAGAGTGCGCTGGCTGCGGTGCAGCCCTGGGTTCGAGCCCCAGCACACACTCGATGAGACGAGACCCGCTGCACTCCCTTCACGAGGCACAGCTGACATTTTCTACGTCGTTGACTTGAATGCTGGTTCCAACTGGTGAACTGATCTCACTGCCCCCTCAGGAGTTGCAACCCTAAGACTATATGTTTAGAGCAGTTTTAGGGTCACCATGAAATTCAGATTTCCCAAGTCCACACCCTCAGCATCGGCCGGTGGGGAGCACCTGTGACACGTGGCCCACCTACACTGACACCACTATCACCCAGGCCCGGGGTTGGGGTTAGGGCTCATTTGCAGTGTCATATAGCGCGTGGGTTTGCACACAGGTACAGTGACTTGTGCCCTCCGTCACAGCACGTTTACATAGTATTCACTACCCCAAAGCTCCCCAGCTCTGCCTGTTCACCTCTTTCTCCCCGACACCCTGGCCTTCGCTGGTCTGGTACCAGGGATTGAACCCAGGGGCACTTGACCCCTGAGCCCTATCCCCAGCTCTATCTTGTATTTTATTTAGAGACAGGGTCTCACTGAGTTGCTTAGGGCCTTGCTTTTTTGCCAAGGCTGACTTTGGACTTTCTATCCTCCTGCCTCAGCCTCCTGGGCCTCTGGGATTACAGGTGCACACCCAGGTCCACTGGTGTTTTTACTGGCTCCTAGCTGCTCCTTTTCCAGAATGTCATACGTTGGAATCATCCAGCATGGGGCCTTTCTAGATTGGCTTCTCTTCCTTAACATATGCACGCAATATTCCTCCTAAGTCCTTTGGTGGCTTGCTGGCTCCTGTCTTTTTAGTGCTGAAATAACATCCCCTTGTCTGGAGATGCCACAGCTTGTTCGTCCACTCCCCTCCTGAAGGACATCTTGGTTGCTTTCGAGTTCTGGAAGTTACAAAGAGAGCTGCTGTAAACATCTGTGGCAGGGGCTGGGGATGTGGCTCAAGCGGTAGCACACTCGCCTGGCATGCGTGCGGCCCGGGTTCGATCGTCAGCACCACATACCAACAAAGATGTTGTGTCCGCCGAGAACTAAAAAATAAATATTAAAAAAAAACCTCTCTCTCTCTCTCTCTCCCTCTCTCTCTTTAAAAAAAAAAAAAAATCTGTGGCAGTGGGGAGCGGTGGATAAGCAGACAGAAGTTTTCAACTCGGGGTAAGTAATAAGTAGGGCAATTGCTGGATTGAATGCTAACAGCACAAAAACTGAGTTTTGTAAAAAATGACATCAAACAACCTTGCAAAGTGGCTGCCTGCTCTGCACATCCTCCAGGGAGGATGGCGTTCCTGCCCCGCCCCCATTCTCCCAGACCTGGTGCCCTGCAGTGTCCTGGCTTTGCATCTGTGTGTGTGTTGAACCCGGGCCTTGCAGGCGCTGGGCAAGGCAGGCTCCCCACCACTGAGCCACACCCCAGCCCTGGGGCCATTCTTCTAGGTGTATAGTGGCTACTTTTTTTCTTCAAGTGGAGAAAGTTTATTTTAGAAATCTCTAAACTTGGGGCTGGGGCTGGGGCTCAGTGGTAGGGTGCCTGCCGGGCACGTGTGGGACACTGGGTTCGATCCTCAGCACCACGTAAAAACAAAGATATTGTGTCCAACTACAACTAAAAAAATTAAAAAAAAAAAAAAAAGAAATCTCTAAACTCACTACTAGGAATTTCTTTCTGAAATAACCAAAATCATGTCGTCTACAGGTCTAGTTAACCAGAAATGAACATTTCTAAAGGCCACTATAACCAAAAGAGGGGATAACCGCCCTGATTGGAAGGTGGAGGAGATGGAGTCCTGGCCAGTGGCTGGAGGGAGCCCGGCCCTCCTCCACCTCCAACAGAAACGCGGCAGGAATGTAGAAATCAGCCAAATTAAAAATAGCAATAGTACAAAGGAGCCACCGAGGTTCCGTTTTGGCTCTTTGTAAACCTTTCTGCTCCAGAACATTATTTTGAGGAAAAGTACATCTTCTATTTTAAGAAGGCCTCAGGGCTGACACTGGATGGTATCATGTAAAGTAGCAGTAAAGTCACACAGGATTCCCTGTCACACAGTCCTGTCAAGGGGCTCCTCCCTGTCCCCACTTAGAGCAGAGGGAGCCGGAACCTGGCCAGGTCGGGCATCTTTCCCCAGCCACAGCTGGAAAGTGGGAACCTGGGGACTGAACCCCAAACTAGTCTTCTCCAGGGGGCTCCTGGTTTTCTGTTCAACTGCCCAGGTGAAGAATCGAAGCCGGGAGGTCAGGCGAACGTGCCCAGGCCTTCGCTGTGGCCAGGGGCGTGAAGCTCTGACGTTACAACCAAACTGCTCTGGAGGCCCTGGAGCCAGGGCCACGGCCACCCGACAGAGGAGCCCCGTCTGCAGTGCCCGGGCGCCTTTGGCCAACCACTGCCGTCCATAAAACCTGGGCTCTCAAAAGGGACAAGAGAGGTACTGTTATAGATCAAAAGTGGCAGTAGAAAACCATATCCTCCTAAACTATGAAAAAGAAAAAACCAATTAGATTTAGATCTTTTTTATTTTAGAATTCTCAGCCCTGAGCATGGGGATAAGAGACAACCCATAGTCGAACCTTGGCTCACAGCTTTCACTGCTAAGATGTGACTGTTTCCTGGCTCTAACTGGGGACATAACAGGCTCTGTGAAGGAACAGTCCCCTGTGGTGCCTGCATCTCCCTGCAAAGAAGCAGGCCTGTTGGCAAAGGTGGACTTGCCGTCTCTTTGTTCATTCAACAGCCATGTTTATTGAGCATCTACTTGGCAGGAGTTGCTTGGGATAGCGGTTTTCCTTGCTGCCCTGTATGGCCCCTGGCTTTCCCCAGTCTGGGCCGGGAAGGCTCGGGTAGAGCACAAAGAGCTCTCTGAGGCCAGCGTGTTGGCAGGCTGCGGGGGCTTCCTGACACCAGCGGGAAACCCTGCAGCCTCCAAGGCGAGCCTCCACCCAGCCACTAGCAGGTAGATTTGGAGGTAAGTGTCCAGGAGTCCCGTTCCTGAGTCATAAGCAGAGTCCTGGGTCGTGAGTCATCAGCAGAACATGGGGGGTAAGACAGGCAGGTAGTGGGAACTGTTCCAGCCCAGAGCTGTCAAGAGTCCACGGAACCATCGGTGCACGTTGGGAATCCATGACCCAGCTTGGCTCAGCCTGCCATGGTGCAGAAATCACAAAGTTTTCATTAAGGTAGAAAATAAGAGCCAAGACCATGAGCTCCATCTCGTGAGAACTGCCGTCTCTGCCACCGTACCCCAGCCATGGGCCACCCTAGGTCACCCTCCTAGCACTCTCACTTGGAAGCTGAACGTGGCCTTTGTACTGTCCAGTCACAGGAAGGAAGAGGAACAGGGCCAGGAAGCTGCAGCCAAAACCCAGTGAGGAAATCCTTCAGTTGCCCAGGAGCGCACGTGCTGGGAATTCTCAATGGGAGGTGCCACTAAGGGAGGGTTTGTTTACTTGGTTCTGTTGGTTCAAGTTTCTCCCTTTCTTTGGTATTGGAAATCTGAACCCAGGAGTGGTTAACCACTGAGCCACACCCCCAGCCCTTTTTTATATTTTTTTTAGAGACAGGTCTCTCTGAGATGCTTAGGGCCTCCCTTCATTACTGAGGCTGGCTTTGAACTCAAGACTCTCCTGCCTCAGCCTCCCCATGCTGCTGGGATTACAGGCATGTATTATCTGTCACCATGCCCAGCTTTATTTGGTATTTTGAGGCATGTTCTTTAGATAAATTGCTGAGAGTATTACAAAGTTGCTGAGGCTGAGCCAGGAGTGGTAGCGATCACCTGTAATCTCAGCAACTACGGGGAGGCTGAGGCAAGAGGATTGCAAGTTCAAAGCCAGCCTCAGCAACAGCAAGGCACTAAGCAACTCAATGAGACCCTCCCTGTCTCTAAATAAAATACAAAATAGGGCTGGGGATGTGGCTCAGTGGTCGAGTGCCCCTGAGTTCAATCCCCAAAACCAAACCAAACAACAACAAAAAAAAATAACAAAATTGCCGAGACTGGCCTTGAACTTGTAATTCTCCTGCCTCGGCCTTCTGAGTCACAGAGATTATAGGCGTGTGCGCATGCATGTGTGCATGCATGTGTGCATGTGTGCTGGGGGTTGAACTCAGAGTCTCATAAATTCTGAGCATCTCCTCTATCCCTGAGCTACACCCTCAGCCCTAGGTTTCTTTCTTTTTGGGGAGGTGGGGGTAGGTACTGGGGATTTAACCCAGGGGCACTTAACCACTGAGACACATCCCCAGCCCTTTCTATTTTTTATTTTTTTACTTACAGTTAGGGCCTCACTAAGTTGCTTTGGGCCTTGCTAAGTTGCTGAGGCTGGCCTCCAACATGCTTTCCTCCTGCCTCAGCCTCCCAAACCACTGGAATTACAGACCTGCACCACCACACCTGGCAAAAGTGACATGTTTTCCAGTTACTATGGAGATATAAAGTTTCCTTTTTAATCAAAAGAACTTAGGAATGAAAGAATTCTTTAAAAAATTGAGTTGATCATAGTGTGGCTCTGTGTGTAAATCTGGCAGAAACCACAGCAGTGGCCTCTCAGGTGATGCTGAATGGGAACGAGCCTTCCTGGTCCCCAGTGGCCCACAGGGGGAGCAGATGTGAGGCGCATCTCGGTCAGTTCACAAGAACTTCCAAGTGTTCTCTTGGGATTTAAACTTTTTTTCTTTTGTTGTGGTGGTAAAATATGTAACATGAAATCTGCCATTTTAAGCACTTGAAGTATTCGATTCAGTGGAATCAATTACATACACACACGGGGCTGGGGATGTGGCTCAGTGGTAGATGGCTTGCCTGGCATGCATGAGGCACTGGGTTCAATCCTCAGCACCACATATAAACAAATAAATGAATAAAGGTCCATCAATAACTAATAATTTTTTTTTAAAAAATTACATACGGGCTGGGGATGTGGCTCAAGCGGTAGCACGCTCGCCTGGCATGCGTGCGCCCGGGTTCGATCCTCAGCACCACATACCAACAAAGATGTTGTGTCCGCGGAGAACTAAAAAAAAATAAATATTAAAATTCTCTAAAAACAAAAAATTTTTAAAAAAATTACATACACACGCTGTGCGACCATCAGAACCTATTTCCAAATTCTTTCATCTTCCCCAGGAATCTGCGCCCCATAAACGCTAACCCTCCTCTTGCCCCGCAGCACCTCCCACGCCCTGGCTCGGTTCCCTTCCTGCCAGTCACACCGTGGGATCAGGCCCTGGTGTCCCTATGCCCAGGCAGGTCTCCGCCTCCGGGGCTCAAGCTGTCCTCCTGTGCCTGCCCCCTGAGTGGCTGGGCCTGTAGGGGTGACCACCGTGCCAGCGATCTCCAGCTTTTCTGATATATATATAATTAACACATATATTTTTTATTTTATATAAATATAATTATTATAGTTTGTAATACATGATATCATTCTATATTTTCATTTTATTGTATTTTATCTTAATATAATCATAATATATTTTATATTATAAAATGATACAATGATTATATATTTACATATGATATTTGTCAATTTTACTTGTGGCGCGGAGGCCAGAGCAGGGCCAGAGCATGCTGGCCACCACCCTCGCTCTGAACAGGTGACTTGTCTTAGCGTATTTTCAAGGCCTCCCATGCCGTAGCCTGGCCACTCGGTTCTTTTTATGGCTAATATTCCACGGTGTGAATATAGGACACTTCCTTTAGCCCGTCATTTGGTGACGGACCCTTGGGTAGTTGTTCTAGTAAGCTTTTTTGCTGCTGTGACTCAAGACCCACCAGAACAGTTGTGGAGTTGTGGAGGAGCCAAGTTGGAGGGCTCCGCTCCTCGGGGCTCGAGGTGAGGCAGGACATCAGGCAGAAGAGTGTGGCAGAGGGCAGCAGCTCCCGTGGTGACCGGGAAGCAGAGGGACTCCGCTCTCTGGATACAAAATATGCCCCCATAGCCACGCCCCCAAGGCCCTCCTCCTCCAGCCTCAGCCCAGGCCCCCAGGTACCTCCCAGTGAATCCCAGGTGGGTTAATTCACTGAGTAAGTGAAGCTACAACCCAATCATTTCTCCCCCAAACCTTCTCACACTGTCTCACTTTGGGCTTTTGGGGGACGCCCCACGTCCAAACATAACAGTGGCTCCCCCTTTGCCTTGTAACTCTCGCTGCCTCCCCACGCACAGGTGCCCCTGCCTCCTCTCCAGCGCTTTCAGTGGACACCTAGGAGTGGACTTGCTCTGTCGCATGGTGATTCCAGCTGTAAGTTTTTGAGGAACCACTAAAGTTTTTTGCACAGTGACTCTCACTTTCCAGTCTCACTGGTTGTAAATGAGGTTCCAACTGCAGGACATCCTCATCCACACTTGCTATTTTCCACTTAAAAAAAAATTGCAGCCCAATCCTAGTAGCTCAGGAGACTGAGGCAGCAGGATTGTGAGTTCAGAGCCAGCCTCAGCAATTTAGCAAGGCCCTAAGAAACTTATGGAGACCCTGTCTCAAAATAAAATATAAAAAGGGGCTGGGGATGTGGCTCTGTAGTTTAGTGCTCCTGGGTTCAACCCCCAGTAATCAAATAAATAAAAGAGGAAAACTGCAGCCGTCCTGGGGAGTAGGAAGAGGTATCTGGTAGTTTGGGTTTGCATTTGCTCGGTGACTGATGGTGCTGGGCATCTTCATGGGCTTATTGCCCAGTCGTATATTTTCTTGGGAGGAATGTCTGTGTTGTGTTGTTTTGTTTGTTTTTACAGTGTGTGTGTATGGGGGGGCAGACCCAGGCTGCCCTTTCTCCATGTTTTGATCAGGTTGTTTTCATTGTTGGGCTTTTGGGTACTTTCTAGACTCTGGCTGCGGAAGCCTCATCAGGTGTGTGATTTGCAAGTCTTTTCTGCTGTTTTAGAGGTCGTTGCTTTACTTTCTAGATGACATCACTTAATGCACAAGGACTTTAGAGTTTGGGATTCCAGTTCATCTATTTTTTCTTATGTGTCTCACTCTGTTGATGTCGTATCTAGGAATCGAAAGCCAAGTCCAAGTCGTGAAATTGGACTCCCCTATTTTCTACTGGGAGTTTTATAGTGTTTCCATACTACTTCTTTCTTTTTTAAAGAAATTTTTTAGTTATACATGGACACAATATGTTTATTTTGTTTATTACGGCTGAGGATCGACAGCCTCAATACTGTTTCTAAACACATTCTTCTATCCTCCCACCCAGTATCAAGACCAACCCCCCCCCCCCCGCCATTGCCACCACTTACCTATCTCCTCCCTACTGACTCTGGAAGTCTGGCCCCTTCCCACGAAGTTCCTGCAGTCCCACACTGGCCACCAGCAGCCCATCACAGGGGCAGGAATGTCCCTGCCTCCCTCTACTGAGGCCATCCTGGGTTATGTTTTGTTGGTGGTACTAGTGGTGGAACCCAGAGTGCTCTACCCCTGAGCCATGTCCCCAGCTCTTTTTGAGACAAGATCTCCATAGGTTGCCCAGGCTGGCCTCCAACTTGCAAACCTCCTGCCTGAGCCTCCTGAGTCTCTGAGATTACAGGGGTGTGCCGCTGCTCCCAGCTGAGGTTGTTCACACACACACACACACACACACGCACGCACGCACGCACACACACACGTATAAAATATACCTCAACCAGGAAACCTACACACACATATGCATTATTGTTAATTATGTACATATACATACATTTATATATACATGTGTATATGTACTTACAATAACAGCAAATAAGAATAGATATGATTATGAATATATATATTCATATTTCAGGTATTTTCAAATATTTTTTAGTTGTCAATAGATTTTTTACTTTCTTTATTTATATGTGGTGCTGAAGATTGAACCCAGGGCCTCACACACACCAGGCAAGTGCTCTACCACTGAGCCACCATCCCGGCCCCTACAGTTTTATTTATTTATTTATTTTTAAAGAATATTTAACTTATTCATGAATCTTATTGAACTTTTTTTCTCTGTGGTGCCAGAGTCGAACCCAGGGCTCCTGCCCTCGGGGCAGGCACTCACCCACTGAGCCCCAGCCCTGCCCTGGAGTTCTTAAATAGCTCTGAGGCTCGGGAACTGGATCTTGAGCACGGCTTTCTCGAGGTCTCTATTTGACAGGATTCACTGAAATTGGCCCAGAAATCTCATTCTACTCTGTCCACCATAGAAGTCGACATTGAAGTCAAAAGACTGCTGGGCACAGGGCGCACGCCTGAAATCCAGGTGACCAGGGAGGCAGGAGGATCGTGAGTTCGAGGCCAGCCAGGGCAACTTTGTGAGTGGCTGTGTCTAAAGAACTAATTAGACTGCACAAAATACGGGCTGCGAGATGCAGGTGCCTGAGCCCGGTGGCCTGGGCTGAAATCCTGCTCAGTGGCTTACCAGCTGGAGTCCTCATGTCTCTCTGCTTCCTGTCCTCCTGGGTAAACTGGAGGTCACAGCAGCACCCACCTCTAGACTGGGGGGATTATGGGAATCCATTCACAGGGCCCGGCACGGTGGTGTACGCCTGTAATCCTAGCCACTTGGGAGGCTGAGGCAGGAGGATCTCGAGTTCAAAGCTAGCCTCAACAATTTATCGAGGTGCTAAGCAACTCAGTGAGACCAAGTCTCTAAATAAAATACAAAATAGGGCTAAGTATGTGGCTCAGTGGTCGAGTGCCCCTGAGTTCAATCCCTGGTAATAAAAGAACAGCGTGGAAAGTTCTGGAGAGTCAGCTGACACTACTGTGGAATTCCTTAACCTGAGACCCACTCCACTCCAGTCCTGTTGGTTCACCACCCTCTGACTCTCTGGGTGCCACCGATGGACTTGAAGGGTGCTGATGGGTGTGGGGCCTTCTTCCCCTTTTTCTCTCCAAGGGGAAAAAAAAAAATAGATCACTTAGCTCAAGTCTTTTTTATTTTTTTTCCCAAATGCTCTGAGAGCGAAAGTAATAAAATATCCAAGAGGCCCATTTGAATGAAGCCGAGGTATAATTTGCATGATAAAGATATATTTCCATTTATAAAGTTCATCAGCAGAATTAATGACAAATAAAGGGAAGATCCAATTAACGTTCCCCGTCCATTAACCATCCTGCCTCACTCAGGGCAGGAAGCTTAAGAGGGGAGGCTGAAGTTGGAAATGATTTAAATATTAAGGCTGGTGGCATTAAAAGGGACATGAGATGATCACATTAGAATTCAAGGAAAAGAGATTCTGCAGCGATTTTGTCAGGGAGTCAGCCGCGATTCCCCCCAAGTCCTAGCTCTACTGGGTCTTTCTTGTCCACCCAAATGAGCTGTCAAGAGCTGACGGGCGCCATCATAATCAAAGAAAACAAGTTTGCCCTTTAAAGCAGGGGAGGTAATTTGGCTGAAAGCAAATTGGAAACATTTCCTAGAACGTCTCACGGTTTCCAGCCTCCGTCTTTTGATGTATGCCTGAGAGCTCTGGGGGACCGAGGGGAGAAGAGTGCTCCTGAGTGCTTCGTTCACATGCATTCTGCAGCCTTGGGGTGAAGGTCCACATCCTCAGAGAACCCCAGGGCTGCCCCCAAAACTTTATCTTCAGGAAAGATCTCAGAGGAACTGAGGACATTGACTGGAGAACAGGAAGTGGGTGGGAATCAAGGGGGTGCAGACAATGTGACCTTCTTCACCTCCCTCCACAGCTCCCAAAGAACCTGCTGACCCGGGTCCACGCTGCTAGTCAGGGAGCCAGACATACAGCACCTTGCTGGCCTCTTTCTTCCTTGTTCTTAGTCACCACACATTTTCTTTCTTTTCTGGGGTACTGGGTATTGAACTCAGGGGTGCTTAACCACCGAGCCACATCCCCAGCCCTATTTTGGATTTTATTTAGAGACAGGGTCTCACTGAGTTTCTTAAAACCTCACTAAGTTGCTGAAGCTGGCTTTGAACTCGAGATCCTCCTGCCTCAGCCTCCCGAGCCGCTGGGATGACAGGGACGCACCCCTGTACCTGGCTCCATGTTTTTCTGATTCCTTCCTCTTCTCTCTCTTTACTCTCTGGTTTGGTGAATTGAAGATGATCTTCTGTGACTTCAGACACCACTTCTCCTTCGCCTTTGCAGCTCCAGCCCCAGGGCCTTCTGATCCTGTGTGGTCAGTGCTGGGAGTTGAACCCAGGGCCTTGCACATAGTTGTCGCTGGTATTTTATCAGCTAGGAGTCTTTGATCACAAGTAACAGAAACTGGCCCTGGCTAAGCAAAATGCTGAAGGAAAGGCTGAACCAGGCCTCAGAATGAACACTGGTCAGGAGGTTCTGGGGTCTTGGCAGCAGGAGCTTCAGAAACAGCCTGAAGCATCAGCTCCCAGGGTTTCCCACCCTCGCACCAGGACTCATGCTCCTAGGAGAGCGGGAGGGTTCTTTGATTGACAGCCCCACCAAGACGGCTGTGAGCTTGATGTCAGTCTGACAAGATGCTCAACCACTTCGGAAGAGGAAGGGTTTATTGGGCTTGTGTTTCGGGACTTCAGTCCAGGGCTTGTGGGCTTGGTGGGCTTGGACCTGTGGCAGAACAGGACCTCATGGTGGAAGCACTTGATGAGGAGATTGCTCGCCTCACGGTGGCCAGGAAGCAAGAGAGTGAGACCAGGTGCAGTGCCCACGCCTGCCATTCTAGTGACCAGAGGGCCTAAGCAGGAGGATCACAAGTTCAAGGCCAGCCTGGGCAACTTAGTGAGGCCCTCAGGAACTCAGTGAGACCCTGTCTCAAAATAAAACATAAAAAGGGCTGGGGGTGTGGCTCCGTGGTTAAGCACCCTGGCTCAATCCCTGCACCAAAGAAAGAGCGGGAGCAGGTCCAGTCACCCCCTCTAGGGGGACCTAGCCCCCCCAGGGACCCATCTTCCTCACACCAGGCCCCACCTCCTAAGCCTCCACTCCTCCCAAGAGCACCCCAGGCTGGGGACCAAGACGATGGCGCCTGGGCCTTGGAGACATTTCTGCAAATCACAGCAACTGCTCACCCCACGGGAGAGTGCCTTCCCCCAGAGGGAACCCGGGTGCCGTCACTGACAACTGGATCAGGGAAGGCCCAGACACCCCCCCCCCCCCCCCCGCCGGCTCCAGTTAGGCAGCCAGGGCCCCCGCGGTGACACAGCCTGCGTCCTCCTCCCCTCCAGAGTCCTCCACAGGTCCTGCCGTTCTCTCCCCGTCACCCAAATTCAAAACTCTTCCCCACGCTTCAAGTCCTAGTGAGTTTTTAAAACACCTCTCACATCCACAGGCAGAATAGGGAAGAGGAGATCATAGGGTGACCCCGAGAGCACATCTCTTCCCGAGGTGACAGCCAGGGTCTTCCATGCTGGGCAAATGGTGGAGGTCAAGATGGAGGAAGCCCGGGGCTGGAGATGTGGCTCAGCAGTAGCGCGCTCGCCTGGCATGCGTGCGGCCCGGGTTCGATCCTCAGCACCACATACCAACAAAGATGTTGTGTCCGCCAAGAACTAAAAAATAAATAATAAAAAATTCTCTCTCTCTCTCTCTCTCTCCCCCCTCTCTCACTCTCTCTTTAAAAAAAAAAAAAAAAAAAAAAAAAAAAAAAAAGATGGAGGAAGCCCTACTTCATTGGAGCTTACTTCTTACAATAGAGAGGAGACAGTGCGCAGGTCCACCTAGGGACCCAGGTGGCGACCCTCAGCCTGGGGAGAGTCCATGGGCAGAGGGGATCGGGCGAGGAGAGAAGCTGGCTGGGGGGGGGGGGGTCCATCTGGGTCCTGGTACGTTGGGAGGCCCCTGGGTGGGTGCATGTGAACCACCGAGTCCCTGACCTGGTACTTAGACCAGTCACTTACTGAGCCCTCACGCCTGGGCCTTGTGCAGGAAGGGCCCCGCCACCCTGAGGATCCCAGGGCCCCAGGGAGACTCTGAGCCCACCGGAGGCTATTCCAGGGCCGAGCCGCTGAGCCTGTGCGATGGGGGACACAGGTCAGAACTACTCATTGCCACCCTGGGTTTTTCTGAAATGGCCTTTTGAATAAGCCGTTTTATTTTATAATAATCGTTGATTTACAGAAGCATTGCCCAGCCTGCAGGCCATGCCTGGCTCCGGGAGGCCAACGTCCTATCCAGTCAGTCCACGGTGTCACTAAGGGAACAAGGCTGCTAACTCCGCCGTGGGGCTTGATTCCTCTGGTTGTCCCACTGATGTCCCTTCTCTATTCCAGGATCCAATCCAAGATCTCACACTACATTTTGAGTGAAACCATTTTTTAGGTTGTATTTGGAGTTACCCTTCAGTGCTCACCGGCCCGGCCAGCCATCTTTTAAAACCACCCTCGAAATCCTTGGAAATTGCTGTTCCTAGTCCTGCGTGCCCTGCGCTCCGTGGTTTGTCCTGTGCCCGTCTTGCTCAGGGTCTTCACAGGGGACGCCTGCAGGCTGAGTGCCTGGGCTCCCTGGTCCATGGGCTTCCCTCTGGTGTTGGTCCAGGGGTGACTCTGGTATCTGAGCAGAGTGTGAGGAGGCGGGAAGGGGCTGCTTCCCATCCCTCCGCCTCAGGCTGCAGGGCCTGGGAGCCCCGCTCTGCCTCCTCTGGGAGCTGATGGCTGTGGCTTGAGCTTCCTATGGTGACCCAGGTCCCCAGCTCACCCCCTCCCATTAGCAGTAGCTGGGTGGCTTTGTCTTCCTGGGGTGGCCTTGCCACTCTGTGCCACCCACGTAAATCCTTGATTAAAATCCTCACAGCTGGGTCTCTTTTCCCGATGGTGGCACTTGGCCCTGTGGCTCACCTCTGCCTGGGCCCTGCACCCTGGTGGCCCAAATACCACCACAAGGTTCTGTGGGAAAGTGCCCCCTCCCCATGAGCTCCTGGGCCCCAGGGCTCAGCGTGGCACTGAACACCGGCTCCTTCCTTGCAGGACTGCAGGACACAGTAGAAGCACAAAAGCCCCTTGGCCCCCCAAAGCCTCCATCTCTGGGGCCCACGAAGACGGGGAGGACTGCCAGCGAGATGGCCTTGGACACCCTCGCTGTGACTCCTCTCCACCAAGGGCCCTCCTTCAGCAAGATGCCCCTGAGGACGGAGGCGTGGCAGAAGCCAGGCAACCTGGTGAAGCCTCCGGTCCCCTCCAAGTCCAAGCTCACCACCATCGAGGCCAAGAGGATCATGTCCGTCCTGGATGAGGCCATCTACAAGGTGGAGCTGGTGACCCTGCTGTCCTACGCCATCACCCACCCGGAGGCCCTGGAGGGGATGCCCGGCGAGGGCGTGGCGGCGGCAGTGAGGGAGCACGAGGACCTCTGCCAGGTGCTGCTGGGGACCATCGGCGACCTGCAGGAGAAGGAGCTGCAGCTGCAGGCAGCGGAGGACGACGAGGCCGAGGAGGAGGCGTGGTTCCAGGACTGCCTGGCAGCCGTGGCGCAGCTCAAGACCAGCCTGCAGCCTCAGATGCAGAAGGTCCGCGACTCCAGCAGGGACATCCTGCGCCTGCTGCTGACCGACCCCCCAGCGGCCAGGCTGCTGCGGCTGCAGGCGCTGGGCAGGAGCCCCGAGGCGCAGCGCTTCATCGAGGGCCTGGAGGAGCTGCGGGGCTTCCTGTTTGAGAGGCTCCTCACCAGCCCCATGGAGGCAAGGGACAGAGCCCAGTTCATCCAGGACATCACCAGGCGCCACCGAAGGAACCAAGAGGTCATTGACGCTCTGGAGACGGAGCTGACCGCGAGGATGAAGAACAGGGACTCTGAGGTACTCCGAGGGCTCTGGTGGGCGGGGTCCCCGCTCCTCTCCTCTCCTCCCCTAAGGGCAGGTCACAGCCCCCCCCCCAGCACGGGGGGGGGGGGGGGGGCAACGGCTCGTGAATATCAGGCTGGGAAGTTCGAGGAAGGGCCAGTACAGGGTGCTAAAGGATGGAACCAGGGCGAGGCCAGAGGGGCCAGGGACCCAGAACTGGAGACCTGCAGGACAGGCGGGAGCAGACCCAGCCCGTGGCACAGAAGTCAGTTGTGGGGAGCAGGGAAGCCGGGTTTGTGGCCTCCCAGCCCCTGCTGCCATGGTTCCATGTGACTCTGCCTGAGAGTAGCTCTGTGCAGTGTGTGCCCATCAAACTTTACTCACAAACACAGGTGGCCTCCTGGGTTTGGAACCCCCGACCTCAGTTTGCTGAGCCCTGATCCAGGTGGGGACAGTATGTGCCTAGATCCTGAGGTGGCAATAGGCCTGCAGTGATCAGAAACCCAGGGAGCCAGTGAGCAGGGAGGGGACCCAGAAGGGCCTGGAGAGAGGGCAGAGAGTGGCCCACCCCAGGGATCCTGCTCCAGGCCAGGGCGGGGCAGGCGGAAGCCCTGGGAAGGTCAAGAAGGGACCTCACCCACAGAGAACCACCTTCCTCGGACCAGACCGCCCACACCCTGGGCTTTACATACAGTTTTCTTTCCAGGGCTTTCTATCTAGATCACCTATGAGGTGACTGCGTTCTTAGCTGTAGCCAGGGGCCCTCCTCTGCCCCAGCCAGCCAGAGTGGCCTGTGCCTTGGCCACGCCCGGCACAAAGAGGCCAGGACAGGGCCCCTGTCTCTGGGCACAGTCTCAGTCAGATGCTCTGCACCACAGCGTCTCTGGGAGGCAGCCGGGGGGTGAGGACTCCTCCACTCCTGTCCACCATGACCAGGGGGCGAGAGAGCCAAGGCCCAAGGCAGCCACCCCTGCCCCGCAGTCCTCACTGGGTCTGTCCCTTAAGACACCCCTTGGAGGTGTCGGAGGAGCCGTATGATTACTGATTTGGGGCTAGCCCCCCCCCGCCCAGGAAGCAGGGGCCCGTCTCCTGTGTCTGGCACTGAGCCTGCATGATGGGGGTAGATATTTGGGGGTGGGATGGGTAAGGCCCAGAGGTCCTCAGTCGGGGCAGGTAAGATGGGAGAGGTCACCATCCTAGGGACAGGGCGAGGGCCACAGCCAGCTTTGTGGGTCCCGTCCAGGTGGTAGAGCCAGCATGGGATTTTCTAGCTCTGGGGTCAAATGCCATTTTTCCAGATGGGCACATGTCACTATGTCATTGAGTATCAGTGGAAAATGAGGGACAGTGTCAGTCAAGCATGTCATGGAGATTCTCAAGAAAAGTGCTGAGTGCCGGTCACACTGCCCAACCTGAAACCCACACCTCGCTCAGGAAGCCTTGTCCCTGGACAGGCTCCCCATGTCGCCCTGCCCGGGTGTGCACCCAGGGAGCCAGTTCTGAGCCTGCAGCAGCTGCCCCAGCCCCAGGCTGCCAGCACGGGTAGACAGCCCTGTGGTGTCCAGTGGGGACCCAGGGTGTTGAAGAGCCGCTGCAGCTGTGCACAAGAGCACTGGCCTCCCCTGCCATCAAATGTCCCTGTCCCTGCCCCTTATGGGTCCAGAGCAGGACTCAGCAAGGAGGGTGGCAGGTGGCATGCCTGGCCCCAAGGGCAGGGCAGGGGTGATGCCTGTCCTGTGCCCTCTGGTGGTGGCGTGGGTGTGACTGCCACCCTCCCGTCCGTCCTGCGCAGGTGGAGAAGGAGAACTTCGTGATCCAAGAACTGAAAAACCACCTGCACCAGGTGCTCAAGTTCTCCGAGAGCAGCCTCCTGCGCACCAAGCAGGAGGCCGAGAAGCAGCAGAAGGCGGACTCCCGGGCGTCGCAGGCCAGGCTGGCCAAGCTCCAGCAGGAGATCCTGACCCTTCGCTCACAGTACCACAACCTGGTCATGGAGAACCGGGAGGCCGAGCAGGCGCTGAGGAAGGTGCCCGCGGACGGGGGACACGGGGGCTGCAGAGGGGCCTCTTTTCTGCTTCCAGGATCCACTGATCCTGGGCACCCTGGTTCCTGCCACTCAGCACCTTGTCCTCAAGGTAGCACACGGTAGCAAGTGTCATTGCCTCAGTCCTTTTTCTGGCTGAATAACATTCTGTCATATGCCTGTGAGCTGATCCTCTAAAAGCACCTAGATCCACCCAGTGGCTTCCCCTCTCGCTTATTTGAGAATCCAAAGCTTCATGGTCACCCCTTCAGTGACACTTGGGTGTCGTCAGGGACCACTCCCATCCTGGCCACTCCGTTCTAGCCACACAGGCTCAGTGTGTCTTAAACACCTCAAGCCTGTTCCCACCTCAGGGCCTTGGCACCTGCTGCTCCCCCTGCCTAGAGTGTCCTCGGAGCCACTGCTGACAGACCATCCCAAGCTCTGTCCCCTGAGGCAAGCGAGTGAGCAGGTCTGAGCCTCGGTTTCCTCATCTGTGAAATGGAAGATGAGGCTGCCAGAGCGGCGCAGCAGGCGAGGCGGGAGAACACTGCCACACAGGGGCCTGCGTGCATTGCTCAGGGCTGTCCGGGTCGGCATTATCCCATCAAACCATGACTGTGGGCTTTTGTGGGTTTTTCCCTAGAAAAAATATAAAGTGGAGACAGAAATCGAGAACTGGATCCAGAAGTACGACTCGGAGATGAGTGAAAAGCAGGTATTTGTCACTACGTCTCTTTCTGGTGGCTTCCCAAGCCAGATCCTTGAGGAATAGGAGGAATGGAGGAAAGGTCCCAGGATGGTCCCCCGAGCAGCCCCGCAGGTCGTCTCAAGGGCTCCTCCAGGCTGGGCCGAGAGGCCAAAGCAGGCAAGGAAAGGCCCCGGGATGCTTAGCCAAGGGAAGCGCCTGCGCCGAGGGCTGGCGGTCCCGGCGCCCCCTGGCGGCCACATCCTGTACTCCACCTCAGGAGCCCACAGGCGTGTCTCCACCACAGTCACTCAGCCAGCTTCCACTGAGATGAACCAGGTGCTGGGTTCAGCAGTGAGGAAAGTCCCCACTGTCACCCGAAGGTCCCAATTTAGTGTCACTTATCAGCTGAGTTACCTGAAGCAAGGGACTTTACTTTTCTGAGCTGCATCTGATCTAGAGGCAGTGGAGGGGCTTCAGTCCCCAGAGCAGGGTCTGCAGGAAGGGCTGGGACCCATAGCCTACAGATTTGGGAATCCCCAAGTGCCCACCCACTTCTGAGGTAGGGAGGCCTGGGGAGATGACATCAGCCCATGTGGCTCAAGGCCAGCTCTGCTGTCACAAGAACCAGGGGGCATTGTCCTTCTATCTGACTGAGTGCCCCTGGGAGGGGCGCCTTGGGGCTACAACTCATTTCTCTAGTCCCCGTGAGGGTCCTGTGGCTGGGGTGTCCACGCTCAGTGGTACAGCACCTGCCCAGCATGGCTCCCTCCCCAGCCTCGAAAAGCCAACCAACCAAAAATGGCCCAATAAGGGTCGTGGGTTCCTTGTGACAGGGACCTTGCCCACCTAGCCTTGTCCTGTTGCTGGAAGGAAACAGGAAGAGGGAGGGGAAGCGGAGGGCATCTGTCACAGCAGGAGGGGCCTGCCACCTCTGACCCCCAGGAGGAGTACGAGGACCTGGACCTCATCCACAAGGAGGAGAAGCTGCAGCTGGAGGAGCTGAAGCTGAGGCACGCGGTGCTGGTGGAGGAGTTCTCCCAGATCCTGGCCGAGAGGGAGGTCAACGCCAAGAAGAGGATGGAGGCCGAGCGCGAGATGCTGCGCATGATCAGGGCCGCCACGCTCATCCAGGCCGTGTGGAAGGGCTACCTGGTCCGCTCCATGCTCAAGTCCAGGAGGAAGAAGAGAGGCAAGGGCAAGGGCAAGGGCAAAGGCCTAAGCCAGATCAAGGGCAAAGGCCTGGGCCAGGTCAAGGGCAAAGGCTTGGGCCAGGTCAAGGGCAAAGGCCTAGGCCAGGTCAAGAGCAAGGGCCAGGGCCTGGGCAAGGGCAAGGGCAAGGAGAAGGGCAAGGGCAAGGGCAAGGAGAAGGGCAAGGGCAAAAAGTGAGCCCGCCCAGGCTTCCCCTACCCCCAGGCCTCACCTCCTCTCCAGACCAGGCCAGCAGCACCAGAGTGCAGAGACCGCCATCCGCCATATGGGGCTTTGTTTGTTTTAAATTAAAAAATATTTTTTTTAAAACCACATTCAAAGGAGCATCCTACAAATGAAGCTGTCTTTACTTGGCTGTGGGCTGGGTGCTGCCTATGGGTGCCCACAGGTACCCAGCTCTGTGTGCAGCTAGGTGTCCATCCACAGGCAACCATTCCCTCCTTCAGCCCCAGTGGGAAATGAGACCATGGACTGCAGCCCCCTGTCCCAGGCTGGAAGCTGCCAAGGCTGTGACAGACACATCACCCACCTGGGCAGAGTAGGGTGTGGGTCACAGTAATCTGCAGGGGACAGACCAGGACCAAGCTGGGCTTCGGGCTGCCCTGGGATGGTCGGCTTGCCCCCTGGCCCGTGCAAGCTCACGGTCCAGATGGTGCACACCTGCAGCCTCCTGGCCCCCAAGAAGTTGAACGCACTGGGAGCTATCACTTAGCAACCTCGCTGCTTTTTTTTCCAGAAAAATCTCTTCAACTCTCAGGTCTGCAGCTGCCCACCCCAGACAGTGTAGACTGTAGGTGGCCCAGTCCCAAGGCTCCCAGTGGCCTCTCACACACTGTGCTGGCCACCAAGCATCCCGCTGGACTACGGCTAGCTTTTGGTGTAGATGACAGGAAAAAGAGGAATTTCCAGCCCTTGCCTGTTAAAATGGGAAGGGGGAAGCCGTTGAGAGGTGGATGTTTCAAGAAAAAACAGAAGGAATCCTCTGAAAGTCCCAGGAAGTTCACACAGCCCAAGTTTAAAATGCAAAAGCATGTTTGTACCGCTGTCTACTTCCCTTGTGGCCCTCTGACCCTTGCAGGCATTCACATCATGCCCTCATCCTGGGCACTGTGGGTCCTTCCCCAGCCATGTCCCCCCTTCCCCTCCCCAGGGCATCACCAGTGCAGCAATGAGGGTTCCCACCGGGGTCCCTGGACCTGGTGCTTGGGGGAGGAGGGAGTAGGAGAGGCCTGGGGTCCAGCCCCATCCCACCAGCTGGATGCTGGGGTCACCCTGGCCCCGGGGGTCCTGCAGCAGCACAGAGGCCCAGGACTTCGTCCCAGTCCCCTCCAGGTGCACCCAACACTTGGGCTCTTTGTTGTTAAAACAATTCACCTTCTTGGGCTCTTCATTGTAAAACACTGAACATTTCTCCTAAGGTGGGAAATGTATATGCCCCCTCTGATTTCAAAACAAAACCATCAGGGAGCAGCAGTGACCTACTGGCTAGTGACGCCAGCTGGACAGTGGCAGGGGCGGCTTTCCACGATGCCTTCAGGCCTGAGCCCCCAAACTTCAGGAGCCAGGAGCCCCTGGCATCTGCGTCACGTCCCCACACTGGCTGTCAGGTTTTCCTTTATTTAAATCAAGTCTGGCCTAACAACGGCCTATACCCAAGAAGGGAAGAAGCAAGTGACACTCGTGGCCTTGATGAGCGACTGACACATTTCATACATGGAAATAAACACATGAATGTTTAAATGAAAAATGTCCACCCACAAGGTCCTCAGATGCCCTCATGTTCCCCCACTGAAACGCAGCCCAGGAAAACACCTCTGTGGCCACCGGACCCCAGAGAAGGCTGAGTCCTCAGTAGCAGGCTGGTCCTGAGGGAGGAGGAGGGACCCTCCATTGGCAATCTGCACTTGGCCAGCGGGAGGTTGGGGGGCCTGGGTTGGCACTGCTTCAAGTGGCTAGGACCGGGCCAGAGAGTCAACTCCAGGGTGGCCGTCCATCCACATCAGGGGAGAGGGCAGGAAGGACAGACCGTCAGGGTGAAGGGATGCACAGGAGAGGCTGGTCTCCCAGGGGACCCCCACGGGGTGCCAGCCAGGCAAACCTGGTGCGAGAAGCTCACTTCCAAGGGGGCTTTGGTTTCTGGGTGGCCCCACCTTGGCGCGGGGTGGCGGGCACTGAGGCACTGACTGAGCGAGCCCTGGGAGTCACCAGGGGGCTCCGGAAGGTGACCCCCGAAGTAGAGGGCCTGGGGGCCTGGGGTCCCTCTCCGTGGGCTGGGAAGCCAGCGCTGGGGGTGTTCAGGTGGGTGAGGGACTGGGAGCGCCCCTGCCCTGGGGGGTGAGGGGCTCCGCGGCCACCAGAGGGCAGCTCACGGGCGTCTGCAGCCACCCCGGGCCCCGTCTTGGAGGGACCAGCCGGATGGATGGCTCGCAGCGGGGTCTCCCTGGGGCGCGGCGAGTGGCCGCCCCTGGGGGTGGCTGGCGGAGTCCAGAGGAGGGCGCGAAGCTTGGCGGCATCCCCCTTCGCCATCCCAGAGGCCTCCGGGCCGGTGGGTCGGGAGCCGAACAGTGACTCATCGCAGTAGGACGGGGAGCGACGGACGACCCTGGGGGGAAGAGCAGGCAGTGAGCTGCGACCAGCCCCCCAGTGCGGCGGCAGACCCCGGGGTCCCCGTCGCCCAGCTCAGCACGTGCAGGGAGGCCACTGTCCCCTCCCGTTCGCTGCCGCTGGGAAGCATCCTGACTCCTGCATCCCGACCCTCGCCCTGGCGAGGTCCCAGGGCTGGCCAATTTGCATTTCCCATCCTTTCAGCTCTGATTGGTCCGGGAGCAGGCACATGACCCAAGTCGAGCCAATGAAAACCTGCCTTTGGATTTTTGAGGAAACTAGCAGAGAGACCTCTTTTGCCAGCTGGCCTTGGGCTTGCTAGGTCCAAGCAGCTTGTGCCAGCGCACTCCTTTCTGGGGACAGAAGACACGCAGGGGAGGCAGGACTCAGAGTCCTCATGACAGCCTGAACCCCTAGTATATGGGCCCCAAGTGCCTTTTTTCTGCTGAAGCTAGTTTGGATAAGTTTTCTGGCATTTGCCCCGGAGAGTTCCAATTACAGTTGTCCCATGCAGGGGGACTGGTTTCAGGAGGCCTCCTGAAGACCAAAATCTGTGGATGCTGAGTCACTTGTGTAAAATGACACAGATCTTGCATGTGACCTACACACGTCCTCCCAGATAGTTCAAAATCACCCCCAGATTACTGACAACGATTATTTATGAGACCTCATCAAGGTGACGATGACGTAAATGGTTGTTGTACTATATTGTTTAGGGAATCATGGGGGGAAAAAGTCTGTACATTATCCAACACAGATGCAATTATTTTCCCCATATAGTTCTGATCCACAGATGTGGAAACCAAGAATGCAGAGGGCCGGGCTGGGGATGTGGCTCAAGCGGTAGCGCGCTCGCCTGGCATGCGTGCTGCCCGGGTTCGATTCTCAGCACCACATACAAACAAAGATGTTGTGTCCACTGAAAACTAAAAAATAAATATTAAAAAAAATTCTCTCTCTCTCTTCTTAAAAAAAAAAAAAAAAAAAAAAGAATGCAGAGGGCCAACTGGCATGCAACCAGTTCTTTTGTTTTTAAATACTTTAGTTGTAGATAGACACAATACCTTTATTTTATTTTGGGGGGTATTGGGGATTTAACTCAGGGGCACTCGACTACTGAGGCACATCCCCAGCCCTATTTGTATTTTATGAGAGACAGGGTCTCAACGAGTTGCTTAGGGCCTCACTAAATTTCTGAGGCTGGCTTTGAACTTGTGATCCTCCTGCCTCAGCCTCCTGAACTAGGATTGCAGGTGTGGGCCACTGCACCTGGCCTTATTTTTTAATTTTTATGTGGTGCTAAGGATTGAACCCAGTGCCTCACTCGTGCTAGGCAAGCGCTCTACCACCGAGCCCCAGCCCCAGCCCCTAGTTTTTATCCTTTGCTTTCCTCCCATGAGGTTTTCTTCTTTGCCCTAGGGGTCTTGTTGGTCCTCTGCAGTCCTATTGGTTGTATTTGACATTGCGCTGGCCAGTGCCTGGCTGACAGAGGGTGTGTCATGAAGCCAGGCGGCCATTCCACCAGAGCTTTTTACAGTGTGGGATACTCACCGAGGACTTCTCTTCTGCGGGCTCAGGGCTCAGCACGTCACATGCGTTACTGTTTAATTTCTCACAAAGTGCAAACTGAGATATCAAAATTAATCTCATTTTGTAGATAAGGAAACCAAGGCACAGGTATCCCTTGGATCTGGACTGTCCCCCAAAGGCTGGGTGTTGAAGGCTTGGTACCCAGGGCAGCAATGTTCAGAGGTGGGGGCCTCTGGAAGCGACTAGATCGTGAGGACTCTGATCTCATCTGTGGATAAATCCACTGGTGGGTTCATCGTTTGAATGGCAGCAGAGGGAGGTGGTGGAAACTGGAGGAGGTGGAGCCCGGTCACTGGGGCTATACCCTGGAAGAGCATATTGTGTCCCCAGCTCCTCCCTCTCCCATCTCTACTTGCTGGCCACCATGAGCTGAGCAGCTCTGGGCCACCATGACCTTCCGCCTCGAAGCTTTGCCTCTCGACAGGCCCAGAAACAACGCAGCCAGCCAACTGTGGTCTCAAGGCCCAAACAACCTTCCTTCAGTTTCCTCAGGTATTTTGTGATCGCAACGAAAAACTAACGTAGCAGGGTAAGGCCCCACAAGAACACTGCAGAGACGAGACTCAAACCACGCCTGGCTCAAGGATCCAAGCTATTGATTGCTAAATCACACCTCCGTGCTTTCCAGGTCTCTATTCTTAATCAGATTCCTTTGGCAATAATTTATACCTATTAGGTGCCAGGCCTGTGGTGTTTAGGCAGAACTGAGAGTGCTGCAGGCTTCTGAGAAAGCTACCTTTTGCTTTTGGGTTTAGCTGCTCAAACCATATTTGTCTGTTGCCTGCATCTGTACAGCACCAGGGTTCTATCTAGCTCAATGATGTCCCTATCTTCTACACATTCCTTAACTTGCCACATCCAGAAAATTCCATCCTCCGTGTGAGCATGGGGTCCAGTGTCACCTCCATTGTCATGGACAGCATGTTTCTGTTGATACCGCCTCCAGGCACATAAGCATTCCAGCAACTTTTTGGGTGTCATGTCAGTGACTTTCCAATGTCAGTGTTGTTAATCTCATCCTGACCCTGCCTCGAGGTCTAGAACTATCACTCTCAGCCTGCCATGATGCCTGGATCCTGCTTTTGATCTTTGTTGATTTTAGTCTCTTAATAGGTACCATTTCCACTCTCATTTCTCAATCTGACACATGCTCTCCACCCGCCTTAGAACACCCTAAAATTGAATTGGCCAGTGGTTTAGTCAGCTTTTTCACTGCTATGACTGAAAGATCTGACCAGAACAGTTTTAGGAGAGGAAAAGTTTATTTGGGAGCTCATGGTTTCAGAGGTCTCAGTCCACAGACAGCTGGCTCCAGGTGCAAGAGTGCGGTGGAATGGCCCGGCTGGCTTCTAGATGATCATGAAGCAGAGAGAGAGAGACTCCACTGCCCAGATACAAAATTTATGCCCCAAGGCCACACCCCCAGGGACCCACCTCCTCCAGCCACACCCTAGTCAGTTACCAGTTAATCCCCATCAGGAGACTAATCCACCGATTGGATTAAGGCTCTTATAACCCAATCATCCCTCCTCTAAACCTTCTAGCATGGTCTCAGAGTGAGCTTTTGGGGGACACCTCCCAAACCATAACAGCCAGTTGTTATGAGCCAAATTGTGAGACTGTAATGACGGGCCCCTGATGGAATAGGACTGGTGTCCTTAAGAGCCCCTAAGAGTGCATACCTGCCCAGGCTGCGAATAGACAGTGACATGGCCCTCCGTGAGCCAGGGAGAGAGGCCTCAGGAGAAATGAGACCTTCAGCACCTGACGGGGACCTCTAGCTTGCAGGGTTGTGATCAAACACATTGGTGTGGTTTAAGCCACCAGCTTGTGCTATTTTGCTCTGTCACGTGGGTAACGTACTAGTTTTCTGTGTCCTTGTCCAAAACACAATTATAAATTACAGGACACAGTCCTGTGGTTCACAACTAGAACCTCCTGCCAGGCTACATTAATTTGAAATAATCCAAATAATCTAATTATAATTAACTAATAACTGTTAGCATCAGCTTCTATTTTTCTGACTTGTTCATGAAGGGCAGCGAGACCCATTTTCAAAATGACTTGCTGAAATTCTGAAACAGAATTTCTTATGCCTTCACAGATCAATCGCTTTAATATACTACAACTTTCTCTGTGATCTTGGGAAAGTCGTCTTATTTCTTTGGGCCTCAGGAGTACATCTACATCATCTGAAGTTGGGGGTCCCAACTTCATAGTCATTAATACGACCATTTACTGAGAGCTTCCTCCGGTTTAGGTTACAGCACCAAGCACCATGCACCTCTCCATTCCATCCTCTCCACAATACTACCTGGTAGAAAAAATGAAGCTCAGAGAAGTCAAGGTGTTAGCCCAAGGTCACACAGCAGGCAAACAGCAAGGCTGTAACAGAAACCCAGGTGACTACACTGAGCACAGGAGTGCATCTCCCACCCTGATTACCTGTACTTGTTCTTCTTTTTTGGCGTAAGGGTCGGGGTGCTGCTCCTAGAGGGGGTGGTCTCACAACTCCCCTTGGACAGCGAGGCCTGCGATGGCGATGCCCTGGTGACGGGTCCTCTGGTGCTGTCACTCTTCTGCACCCAGGGTGGGTCAAAATCTGGTGGGGGGGGCCTGGGGCTCACAGGGCTGCCAAACAGAGTCTCATCCACGTAGGACGCCTTGGCCTTGACCCGGTAGCCACCCCGGCAGCGGTGCTGAAGGTGGAGGGTCTGCATCCCACTGATGGCCAGCTCCACGGGGGTCTTCATGCTGCCCGGGGTCCTGGGTGACAGCAGGTTCGCTCTGCCAGCCAGGCCCTGCCTCTAGGGCTCTCTGTGAAAGGGGTCAGGTGGCAGCCCTGAGCCAATAGCAGTGGAGGAAGACTGGCAGTCCCTGAAGTCCCCATCCTCATCCCAAGGGCAAAAGGGTCTAGTTCTCCCAGGATCCGTCCTTCTCAAAGGGGAGCAACCAACCCCAGGGGGCATTCTAGAAATGTGTTCCCCTTCATGATGGGAAAAGGGTACTCTTGGCAAATATTCAATGAGTAAATAATATGCGCTTCACAAATATTTGTAGAATGACTAGGGGTATAAAGGCAGGCCCCAACTAGAAAAAAAAAATTATGGTGGGAGGGGAGACAGGGGGTCAGGAGAGTCAGGTGATCCCAGGCCTACCTCGTGCAAAGAGCTTTACAAGCATTGTCTCATTTAATCCTCTCAACAGCCCCCTGAAGTAGCTTTGATTATATCCATTTTACAGATCACAAATCAGAGGCTTCAAAAGGTGAAGTCACACATGGCGGTCCTGCCTAAGAAGCTGAAACCGGGGAAGCACGAATCAAACGTGATGGGCAGTCCGAGCCTGTGCACTTAACCGGGGTTCGCACCCTCCTCACATGCGGTGATGCCCAAGTCCGAGCCCAGGGTCTCTGCATTCTTGGGTTACTTTCCTACCTGCGCGACTCGGCTTGCGGACGTCGGGGACACCTTCAGGTCCCCCTCCCCGCGCCTCCTTCGCGCCGGGTGTGGACCCCTCGGCGGCGGGGCGGGGCTGCTCGGGCACCCGCAGCGCGCACTGCATTCAAGTTCCTGATCTGCAGCCTGGAATGCCAGGGGCTCGGAACCCGGGGTAGCTCAGGCCGCCCCGACACGCGGCGCCGCGGAGTCACTAGGGCCCCTAGCGACGCGTGCTCCGCGCGCGCATCCCGCAAACAGCAACCAGCGAGCAGCTGGACAGACGCGGCGCGGACCATAGGCGCTTGCGGGGAGTGTCCAGTTCCGGCTGCCCTGGAGTCGCCCAAAGCCACGCGGAGGGCCGCGCGCGCAGCTGGGGACGTGGGCACAGGCCTCCTGGGCGGCCCGAGAGCCCTGGCGCCGCAGAGACCGCGCGGCCCGGGCACCGCCCCCCCCCGCCCCGCGCAGTTGGTACGTCCCACAGGCTCCGCCCCCTTCCGGGTTCGGAGCGCCGGGCCCGCATGGCGGCCGGCAAGCGCGCTGCGGCCGGGCCTCGGTCGCCAGCTGCCATGGCCCAGTGGAGGAAGAAGAAGGGGCTCCGAAGGCGCCGGGGCGCGGCCTCCCAGGCCCGCGACAGCGACTCGGAGGACGGCGAGTTTGAGATTCGGGCGGAAGATGATGCCCGGGCGGGGAAGGTAGGAGCGTGCGGCTGGCGCTCGCGGGGCGATTCCAGGCAGCGCCTCACGGCAGCAGTCGCCCCGGGAGGCGCGGGGAGGGGGTCTGTCGCTCCAGGACGGGGCTCAGGGTCGCCCGCCGGGGCACACGGGCGGCAGTCGGGCTCAGTCGCGACCCGCGGCCGTAGCCCCGCTCCTTTGTCGCCCCGGCCTTCGGGCCTTGCAGCCGGCCCTGGGTCGCGCGTTCCTCATTGGCTATCTCGGCCCAGGGGGCGGATCCCCATTCCCAGTCGTCCAATGAAAAGTGCGGGTGCGGAAGGTCTGACAAAGTTTGGGACGGTCTTGGGAAATTGAATTAAGGGGATGCCAGACCCAAGTAGCTTGAGACATTGACGCCCCCGGGCCGCTGGGAAACTAAAAACAAGCTCATTTCGTGTTTGTTGACCATTTACTATGTCTCAGGCCCCGAGCTGAGAGCTATACGAGCCTCACCCCCGCTTATGGCTAACTATTGGAATCCCTATTTTCCCAAGGAGGAAACTGAGGCCTCCAAAGGTTAAAAAACTTGACTAGGATCACAGAGCTAGAGTGAGCGCAGCCCGCACTCAAACTCGGGTGATCTGGCTCGAAGGCCTGTGGCATTCCACTACCGAGTGCCAAATGAATGCAAATGAGTGTGGACACCAAGCTGCCAGAAGAGCTGCTGCCCGTTGCTCTCCACAGTCCGGTGCCCAGCTGTGCCTGGCACGGAGTAGGCCCCGGGTATGGTGATGAATAAATGGGCATTTATATGAAGTGAAAAGACTGCACCCGGGTAGGGCTGGGATAAGGCCTCATTCCATTTTCCCAGCCCGGCCAGCGCCTGGCACTAAGTAGGTGCTCCAGTGGGTGCCAAGAAATTGCTAGAGGCAGTGAGGATGCAGGCAGCATAGGTGGTGAGTGCAGAGGAGGAGTCAGACTGTGTTGGAGCACCAGGGGTTTTGCTGTGGCCCAGCCCTGCACGAGCTGTGGGATGCAGGAGAAGTTGCTTAACCTCTCTGTGCCCCCACTGTGTGGAAGGCAGGTGATTATATGTGCTCCAAAAATTATTGAAAAGATAACTACACTGTGTCCATATATGCCACTCATGCAGTCAGTGTGGCAGGCGCTTGTGGTTCCGGATATCTTGCTCACCTTTTCATGACAGACTGTCCCTGGTAAGGGCCATGTGACAAATCTTAGGCTTTGTGGGACTGTATGAATTCCTGGTGTTCTTTGACCTTTTTTTTTTTTTAAATGTAATCCTTTAATATGTGAAAAACATTCTTAGCTCACAGTCTGTACAAGACGGAGACAGAGTTGGAATTGGGCCCCAGGCAGGGTGTCTGCAGAGCCACTGGGCACCCATGCTGTGTTCTGGCTCAGCTGAGGACGACCTGTTAGTGAGAAATTGATGGAGGTGGGGAGACAGGCCGTGGGCAGCCCCCTCTGCCTCCAGGGTCTGACTGCTTGGAGTGATTGTGCCTGGTCTGTTCTCTTCTCCCAGCTGGGACCTGGCAGGCCCCTGCCTACCTTTCCCACCTCAGAGTGCACCTCAGATGTGGAACCAGACACCCGAGAGATGGTGCGAGCCCAGAACAAGAAGAAGAAGAAGTCTGGAGGCTTCCAGTCCATGGGTGGGTGTGCCCCTGGAGCATCCAGGGCTTCAGGGAGCAGCAGTAGCAGGTCATCTGCCCTCTGCACTGAGCTGCAGGGTCTGCTTTTGGCCCAGCACTGTGCCAGGGGTTAGGTGGACTAGCACAGCAGACCTGGAGACCAAGGCCTTCAGGGTCTTCTGGGGACAACAGGCCTGAAGCAAGGAGAAAGCATGCAGAACAAGCCCCAGAAACAGTGACACGGTGCAGGCACAGCCAGACAGCAGAGGGTTTGCTGTGTGACAGCATGGCATGGCAGGGGAGCAGAGGCGGGGAAGGTGGCAGAGCACCTGTAGCAGAAACAAAGCTGAACCCTTCTATCCCTGAAAACCTTTAGCTGCTGGGGCAAGGATGTGACATCAAGATCAATATGTTCATAATCCAGTCAGGTGCAGTGGCACACACCTATAAGTCCCAGTTCAGGAGACCGAGGCAGGAGGATCGCAGACTCAAAGCCAGCCTCAGCGACTTAGTGAGACCCTGTCTCAGAGTAAGGGATACAAAGGGTGAGGGCTGGGGCTGGGGCTCAGTGGTAGAGTGCTTGCCTCGCAAGCTTGAGACACTGAGTTCGATCCCCAGCACCACATTAAAAAAAAAACCCTCAATAAATAAACAAAATAAAGATATAAAAAAGGGGGTGGTTTGATAAGGCTCTAGCAACTCAGCAAGGCCCTCTTTCTAAATAAAATACAAAAAAGGCCAGGGTGTGGCTCAGTGGTTGAGTGTCCCTGGGTTCAATCCCTGGTATGGAAAAAAAAATCACAACCATATATATATGTAATATTATATACATATAAAACCTTAAGAAAGGACAACTTTCCAAGTGTGACCTGAATCATGTAATTTGATTTCTTTTGGTTAGATACGTGTATGCCAGAAAGCACTAAAATAAATGCTCTGTCAGGAATAAATTTGCAAGCTATGGGACAAAGGGTCATCAGCCCTAGTGTACAAAGAACTTATGAATCAGTAAGAAAGCATCCTGAGGGAGAAGTGGGTGAAGAGAATGGATGGTCAGTTCACAAAGGCCGTCCACACTGCCGCTGAGCTCAACAACAATGTGCTAAATGTCATCAGTGACCAAAGGAGAGCCAAAACAGGGTCTTGTGTACCTTTCTGAATCCCAAAGATGAAAGATGGGACACAAGCTGCTGGAGCTGTGCTCTCGAATCTCAAGGGCACCAGCTCCCCCAGCCCACACCCTCCTGGGCCCCAAACCTCCTCTCCAGCACCCGAGCTTCACTTCTCAACACCTGCGCTGCGCCTGTCCTGGGCCCTTGTCCCTTAGCATCTTTTTTATGTTTTTTTTTTTTTAATTAGAATTTTGAACGAAAAATACAATACAGCGAGTGTCACATATCCGTCACCTAGCTTCAACTGACTTCAACACTTACCTCCTCACCAGCCTGGCGATTCTGAAGCAAACCCCACATCCTCTCATGGTGCCCATGATCACATCACACAGGCGCCTTCGGAGACCCTTGTCAGCTCTTGGCATTATGAGTGGGCTCACACCGGCATCCGCATGAGCTGTGTCCACTGCAGTTTGCAGACACCCCCCCACACACACACTGAGGATTGAACCTGGTGCTTGGGGGCTTTACCACTGAGCCACATCCCCAGCCCTTTTCTATTTTTTGAGTCAGGGTCTTGCTGGGTTGCTAAGACTATTCTCAAATTTGCGATCCTCCTGCCTCAGTCTCCCCAGCACCTGGGATTACAGGTGTGCGCCCCCCCCCCTGCACCTGGCAGACTTGCCTGTTAAGTCTCATTTACTCTTTAAGATTCTGCCTTGCTGATGTCTTTTCCTGGGTATCTGTCTGTCCGTGAAGCAGTCATCTGTCTTGTAGGTTGTTCTGTGCCCTCCGGGGCCGCTCCAGCCCTGACTGTCCCCGTCTCCTGCAGGCCTGAGCTACCCTGTGTTCAAGGGCATCATGAAGAAGGGCTACAAGGTGCCGACGCCCATCCAGAGGAAGGTAAGGGCTGGGAGGGGGCTCGTGGCTTTGCCCTCCTCTCTGGCCATGTGAAGGCCACCCCTTGTCCCAGGGTCACAGATCTTGCCCCCTGTTCTCTAGCTTACCCATTTCACAGATGGAGGACGTAGGGCCAGCAGAGTAGAGGCTGGCCCTGGGTCATGCCCCCTAGGATTGCCAAGCCTGCCGTGCCACCCACAGGACCCATCATCACTGGTCCTCCGCTGTTAGCTCCTGGGCGACTTTCCCTGGGTCCTGAGGAGGAGGCCTAGGAGGAGGTGGGACCGAGCCCACCCTGAAGAAGGCTGGTCCAAGGAGGCAGGCGGGTGTCTGCAGGAATGCCATCAGGGCTGCGACAGGCCCTGCCCATCGCTGAGAGTCCCTCCTGGGCCCACTCCCCACTGGATTGGGCGGGAACTGACCACCCCGCCACTCGCCTGTGTCTGCAGACCATCCCAGTGATCCTGGATGGCAAGGACGTGGTGGCCATGGCCCGGACCGGCAGCGGCAAGACAGCCTGCTTCCTGCTCCCCATGTTCGAGCGGCTCAAGGCCCGCAGCGCCCAGACCGGGGCCCGCGCCCTCATCCTCTCGCCCACTCGGGAGCTGGCCCTGCAGACCATGAAGTTCACTAAGGAGGTGCGTTGGGGTGAGGTCTACAGCTGGTGCTGACCTGGGTCCCCGGGGACGTGAGCGGGGTGGGTCCTCTGGTGTCACTCTCTCAAGCAATTTCTTTCTTTCCTTTCCCTCTCCACAGCTGGGCAAGTTCACTGGCCTCAAGACTGCCCTGATCCTGGGTGGGGACAAGTAAGGACTCCCTCACCCCATGCCCTGGTCCCCCTGCGCCACAGTCACCAGCGTGCCCACGTGCCCCTGTGCTCCAGGACGCTGGATTGACTGAGCCCCTGCTGCTCAGTCGAATGGCAGCTTTTCTGCACGTTCAGACCAACTCACATGTGCAGGCGCACCGGCCGCAGCTCAGGCCGGTCCTGAGGTTCCCGAGTCTCCTGGCTCCCAGCCCTGGGTGGTGTGGGTGCCGTGCTGAGGGTCGATTCAAAGCAGCATGTGAAAAATGAAGGCCTGACCCAGGCGGGTGCAAGGGGTACTCCTGTTGTCCCAGCAGCTGGGGAGGCTGAGGCCAGAGGATCGAGAGTTCAAAGTGAGACCCTGTAATACCAAATAGGGCTGGGGATGTAGCTCAGTGATTGGATGTCCCCGAGTTTAATCTCCAGAACCCAAAGGAAAAATGGAGGCCTGGGAGCAGCGGCTCACTGCCAGGTGTGTCATTCCTTGGGTGCTGCCTCCCCCAGGGAGAAGGTGCTACACCTGTCATAGAGGCCAGCTCAGAGGTGAAGGGCCCAGGGCCGTGAGGAGATTCTGCAGTAGAGCTGGGCTCGGTCCATTCTCCTGCCTCTGTGCAGTGTCTCCTCCAGGCAGCCCCTGCGTTCTGCCCTCGGGAAGCTGCTGTTATGGTTGCTCTCAAGTCTGAGTTTCCCTTCAGTGAAATTTAATTTGATTTTATTTTGTTTTGGTACCAGAGATTGGACTCAGGGGCTCTTAACCACTGAGCAACATTCCAGCCTTCTTCGTTCTGTGTTTAGAGACAGGGCCTCACTGAGTCGCTCAGGGCCTCTCTGAGTTTCTGAGGCTGGCTTTGAACTCGAGATCCTTCCCTCAGCCTCCCCGAGCTGCAGGGATTACAGCGAGTCCATGGCACCACACAGGGTTTTCTCTCTCCTGTCTGTGACTGAGGGAAGGATCAGCCTTCCTAAGCTGTGCCTGTCCCAGGATCCTGACTCCTTCAGGTGCCCCATGAAAACTGTAGAGGAGGACTGACCTTGAGATTCATGCCCCAGAGGCTTAAGGACAGGCACAGTCGGGCACCTGGGTTCTGGTTGAAGTGGCAGTACCAGGGTTAGCTGCTGGGCAGCACCGTGGGTTAGAAGCAGTCCTGGGCTGTCTCGAGTTGCGGTGGGGAAAAGGCGGGTTCTGAAGGCGAGCCTGTATTTTCTGGAGCTGTTTGTACATCTCAGCTGGTACCTTTGGTCTAGGCCATGCCTTTGCCTAGCATCTCAGTGGTAGCCTTTCCCCAGTTGCAAGTCTAGGATCTGTGTCCCTGGGAAAGGGTGTGGGGACTCGCTGGGTGTTTGGTTACGGCAAAGGGCAGAGACTCTTCTGTCAACCGGACTCTCTTCTCCCCAGAATGGAAGACCAGTTCGCAGCTCTGCATGAAAATCCTGACATGTGAGTTGGTAGACCCGAGCTGATGCCAGTGGCTGGTGGGTGGCAGGGGACTGTGGTGGTGGCCTGACTGGGGTGACCTTGCCTGTGATCCCCTTCCAGAATCATCGCCACCCCTGGGCGGTTGGTGCATGTGGCTGTGGAGATGAGCCTGAAGCTGCAGAGCGTGGAGTACGTGGTTTTCGATGAAGCCGACAGGTGAGGCTGCAGTTGCCCCCAGCACTGTTGCGGCTGCCCCCAGCTAGGAAGGAGAGGGCGGGGCTGGCCAGCCAGGGGGAGGGCTCTATCCAGAGAGACCTACATGGCCACAGTCTCCAGACATGGGCTGCAGATCACAGGACGTGCCGGAGCTCATCTGGGGCACTTTGGACCAATATTTTTTAGTTTTACATTTTAAGAATATTAAAAAGAATAATTAAGGTCTAGCACATGTTTTCAAAGAGATTAAAAATTGCAAAAGAGTGGAGAGCATGGACATAAAGATGGGACCCAGCCCCACTGTTTCTTCAGCTTTGCGAACTTGGTCAAATCATGGGTGACCCTGGGCTGCCTCAGGAGGGAGGAACAGCACGCGCAGGGTGCCCTGGGGAAGAAAGGTGGAGACTTGTGGGTACCGACCCCTGCGTGGGGCTCAGGACACTGGCAATAGGGTGAGAATTTCAAGGTCATTGTCACTTAGGCTGAGGTTGTGCCTTAAGGAAAGAGCAAGTTGAGTTAAACATGAGAGTTGGATGTCAGCATAGGTGGGGAGGCTGTGGCCGTGAAGGTGGCGGGTTGGCTGGGAGCTCCAGGTGGACCCCCCCAGCGCCCTGTGCCCCCCTCCCCTCCAGGCTCTTTGAAATGGGGTTTGCGGAGCAGCTGCAGGAGATCATCGGCCGCCTCCCCGGGGGGCACCAGACGGTGCTGTTCTCTGCCACGCTGCCTAAGCTGCTGGTGGAGTTTGCCCGGGCAGGTGAGTGGCAGGGGTGGCTCTGGACTCGGGGCGAAGTTGTTTGTCCGGGCCCTAAGTTGTTTGTCCCGGCCCTCGGTGACCCCGTCTCCCCTGTGCCCCCACAGGCCTCACAGAGCCCGTGCTCATCCGGCTGGACGTGGACGCCAAGCTGAACGAGCAGCTCAAGGTGAGGCCACAGCGGGCCCCTTGCTCAGACCCGTGGCCTTGGGGGGGGCGGGGGGGGGGACCTGGTAGGCTCGTGGCCACAGAGAGCCCACCAGCTCCCTCTCCCCGCAGACCTCCTTCCTCCTGGTGCGCGAGGACACCAAGGCCGCAGTGCTGCTGCACCTGCTGCGCAACGTCGTTAGGCCCCAGGACCAGACGGTAGTGTTCGTGGCCACCAAGCACCACGCCGAGTACCTCACGGAGGTGAGTGGGCCTGGTGTGCCACCGGGTGGGGAAGGGAGCATCGCCATCTTCCTCCTGAGCCTGGACCTGCTCTTCTCAGTGTGGCCACCAGAGGGCGCGGGGCCGGGGCTGCAGGGAGGGCAGGGCTCTCTCTTCCCTGAGCCGATCCTGAGCACACAGAAAGTCTAGTGTGGTCGCCCCGGGTCCTGGCGGCCTGGGCACAGCTGTTCACAGCCCCTGGCCTGGCTCCATCCGTCTGCTTTCCCCTCTGTCAAGGCTGCTGTGAGCCATCTCCCTGCCATCCTGTCACTCTGCAGCCGGGTGTCTGCCTGCACTGCGTCAGGCACAGTTCACACCCATGGGGGTACAGGGTGCCCTGGGAGTACAGGCAGTTCCGTGGCTTGTGTCAAACATGGGTACCAGCGTGACCCTGTCTACGGAGTCCCAGTCACCCAGGAGGCCGCGGGCCCTGCCCAGCCCCTCACTGCCTCCTGCCCCTCAGCACATCTGGCCCTGTTGTCCCAGGACGCGGCTCCTGATCCCCTCGCTCAGCCTCCCCTGTGCAGCTGGGGTCACCCATGCATGAGGCCAACAGCAGTTCTTAGAGAACAGTGACGGTCACCTGCCTGCTGGGTTCCGGGCTCTTCTGCACACAGTGCCGTGGGCTCAGTCCTCAGAACAGGGCCTCCGTGAGCAGCGCGGCTTTCCCCTCAGCCCAGGGCAGGGAGGCCCAGAAAGGGCCAGCCCAGGCTGTCCCGGTCAGTGCTGGCTGCCTCCAGAGGGAGCCCTCTGTGCCCGCCACCTGAGCAGGGGCCGGCCAGAAGTGATACTGGTGAGGGTTCCATGTTGGGGTCACTGAGCAGAGCCAGGTTTCAAGCCGGGGGTGCCAGGCTGCGGGCCGGCCAGGCTGGCCTCTGCACATGGTGCCCTGCCCGGCCCCCCGCCCAGAGCCTCCTTCACCTCCCTCACCTCCCTCCTGCCTCCTCCGAGCAGCTGCTGACGGCCCAGCGGGTCAGCTGCGCCCACATCTACAGCGCCCTGGACCAGACGGCCCGCAAGATCAACCTGGCCAGGTTCACACATGGCAAGTGCTCTGCCCTCATCGTGACCGACCTGGCCGCCCGGGGCCTGGACATCCCGCTGCTGGACAACGTCATCAACTACAGCTTCCCCGCCAAGGGCAAGCTCTTCCTGCACCGCGTGGGTGAGCAGCCAGGCACCAGGCCTGCTGGGAGCCGGGGCGTGGGGACACAGGCGGGCAGGTCCTGCTGGGAAGCGCGGCTCTGCTTCTGCAGAAGCCATTCGCCCTATCCTGGGCTGTGTCTTTCTCTTGCTGTAGCACTTGACAGCATGGCCTTTCAGTCTCCTCGGGGTCCCCTCCCTGAGACTCCATGTCCTTGGCTACCCCAGGGGCCGTCTCTACCTGTCCGTCCTACACAGGTCCCTGCCGCTTTGTTGGGCTGAGATCTGGGCTGTCTCCCTTCGGCCCTGCCTGGCCACCTGCTCCGTTAACCTTTCCCCAGGGCTTTGCTCTACCCCAGCCCCGCCTAACCTCTTTGTCACAAAAGTCACAGCGTGTCCGTGTGCTTGGGTCGCCGTTACAGAGTACCAGCTGTCCCCTGGGATGGAGGGCCCACCCTCCTTGCACGTCCTTGTTTTAAGTAGTTAGAGCAGCAGTGCCACTGTGTCCCGTGGAGGCCACATTTGGGGCACTGACCATGGGGACTTCAGCATGGCTGGGGACACGGTCCAGTCCCCACTCATGTTGGGAGGCTGGCACAGGCGCCATGTCCCTTGTGTGCTGCTTGGCCTGTATGGGTGACGGTGCCTTCACAGGTGGGGAGACGGAGGCCAGGGGGGTGACTAGCTGGCCAGGTGGCAGCCGGGTGACAAAGTGGGCATGGAACCCTGTAGTCCTTTCAGAGACCCCCCATCGCTGTTCCTGTTGCTCTCTGGTAACAAAGCTGTCACCATGTCCTTTCCTCCGTCCCCATAGAATATTTGTAACACACTTCACCCTTTTAGCGACTGCGAGTGGCTGTTGTGCTTGAACCACCATCTCCTCTTCAGGCCGTGTGGCCCGCGCTGGCCGAAGTGGCACAGCCTACTCCCTGGTGGCCCCAGACGAGGTTCCCTACCTGCTGGACCTGCACCTGTTCCTGGGCCGCTCCCTGGCCCTGGCGCCACCCCACCAGGAGCCTTCAGGTGAGGGGAGGCCGGGGCAGCACGGAGGGTCCGTGGTCCATGGTGCATGTAGGTGGGCGCCCTGTGCTGGCCTTGGGAGGCGGCAGGCTGGATCTGACCCCAGGAGAGGACCGCACCTGACCCCCAGTGCTCGCAGAGCCGCGGTCAGTGCGTCAGTAATGGCGGCCGCTCTGCTGGGACTTCATCTACACACACAGCAGTCGCCTCCGGCCCGTGCTGGTTCCTGTTCTGGCGCAGTCAAGTCTGCTGTGGCAGCTGCTCTAACAGTGACCGCTGGAGGGCCTGGGGGGGCGCGCAGGGCCTGGGCAGGTGGGCCACCAGCTTGCCCCTCAGCGTACCCTGTGGGTTGGCAGGTGCTGCGGGCACCGACGGCGTTCTGGGCAGGGTGCCGCAGAGTGTGGTGGACGACGAGGACTGCGGCCTGAGGAGCACCCTGGAGGCGTCCCTGGAGCTGCGGAGCCTGGGCCGCGTGGCAGACAACGCCCAGCAGCAGTACGTGCGCTCGCGGCCAGCACCGTCGCCCGAGTCCATCAAGAGGGCCAAGGAGCTGGACGTGGCGGGGCTGGGCCTGCACCCCCTCTTCAGTGAGTCCCGCCCCGGAGGTGAGGGGGGCACGGCAGGCGGCAGCCCAGCCCCGCAGCCTGGTCCTCAAGCCCTCTCCCTGATAGGTGCGCGCTTCGAGGAGGGGGAGCTGCAGCGGCTGAGGCTGGTGGATGGCATCAGGAGCTACCGCGCACGCTCAGTGAGTGAGGGGGGCGGGGCACGCAGGTCCTGCCAGGACCAGGATCACTGGCCCCTGGGAGACCCTGCGGCAGGGTCCATCTGCGCTTGGGGTTTCCCAGCCCTCAGCCCTGGCTGGTCGGCTCCCAGAGACGCCCTCAGTCCGGACCCTGCTAGGCCACTGCAGGCCCTGTGGGGCAGCTGCGTCCCCCACCTCCAGAGGTGACTGAGGCTCACAGTGGGAGTGATGGGCCCTTGGCCTACTCCCGCCTAGACGCTCGCCTTCCCCAGCCCACCTCCCTTCCTCCCCCTTGCTTTCCCTGGACACCCCACCTTGTGTACCTGGAGTGGGGTGCACAAAAGCAGGGAAGGTGGCAGGCGGCCTGCCAGCCAGCAGCACACAGAGCTGCAGAGTGCCCGTGGGGCGCACCGACTTGGGGTCTAGATGGACTGGGGTTGACAGCCAAGCTTTGGCTTTCCCTAGCTGTGTGACCTGGGGCAAGTTACTCACCTGCCCTGGGCCTCCTCTCTCACTGTGAAATGCAGTTAACCAGGGTGCCTATCTAGCCACCGGGAGGGATGTCCACAGAGGGCTCACCCAGCTGGCGAGAGTGGGTAGGGGGCCCATAGGCAACCGACTTGGTGTCCCCTGCACAGACCATCTTTGAGATCAATGCCTCCAGCCGGGACCTGAGTAGCCAGGTGATGCGTGCCAAGCGGCAAAAGGACCGCAAAGCCATAGCCAGCTTCCAGCAGGGACGAAAAGAGCGTCAGGAACATCAGAAAGGTCTGGCTGGCCCCTCCCAGCGCTGCCCTGCACCTCAGGAGCAGCCCGAGAAGGAAGAGGAGGTCGAGGGAGAGGATGTAGAGGTACGGGCGCCATCTGGGGCCCTGGAGCTGGGGCTGGGGGAGGGGTGGTGATGTCCCAGCAGCCCACAGGGCTGTCCTTGGGGCTTTGGGCCCTCCTTGGGGGGGCGCCCATCTCTGTCCTCTAAAGCCCGGGGCCCAGGCTCAGCGTCTGCAGAGCACAATCACTTGGGGGTCGGGGGTCAGACATGTCAGACCCAGCAGTGAGGCCTTGGGCCTCCACGCCCGAGGGAGGACAGACCAGAGGGAGGGCGCCACTGCCCGGTCGGAGGAGCGGGAGGGCCCAGGGCTTGTGGTGAGCAGCCACCGCGCCTGCCCTAGCCCTGAGGCGCTGTGGGTGGGTCATCGTGGGTTCCAGGCTGAGGCTCAGGCAGGTTGGAAGGGGCAGAGGAGGGATGTGGGCAGCAGCCAGGTGATAGGAGCAGCATCAGATAGTGACCTCTGAAAGGCAGCTGGAGGATCATGACGGGTCCTGAAGTGTCCCACTTGCCTGGCAGAAGGTCCCTGGATGGTGACAGCACCTGTTTCTCTCTCTGGTCCCGCTGGTGGAGGGTTTGGTAGGCACAGGCATAGCTGAAGGCCCCAGTGAGTCCTTGTGTGGAACAAGCCCCGGCGCAGAGACAGTTTGGGGGCCAAGCTGGGACTAGAATGAGGGTCTCAGAGTTGGCACGCTGCCTCCTCATCCGTCCTGCCTCTGATGGCCAAGGCAGGGGTTATGCTGTTCGTGCAGATGGGGAAATGGGTTCCACGGGAGACCTGTTCACCAGCTAATGAATGGGAAAGCCATGCTGGGCACAGTGGCCCATGACTGTAGGCCCAGCAGCTTGGGAGTCTGAGGCAGGAGGATCAATTCAAAGCCAGCGACTTGGTGAGGTTCCCAGCGACTTAAGGAGACCCTGTCTCAAAATAAAAAATAAAAAGGACTTAGGATGTGGCTCGGTGGTGAAGCACCTCTGCATTCCATCCCCAGTACCCCCAAAATGGGAAAGCCAGATTTGTAAAGCCCCTGGAAGCTCTGGACCCTGAGCTCTGGCTGGGCAGTGGATGTGGAGAGCCATAGTGGCTCCCCAGGGGCCACAGTGGTGACGCTGGGCCTCCTGCCTGCAGCATGTCTTCACAGAGGTCGTGGGCCAGAAGCGGCAGAGGCCAGCACCTCACGGAGGAGCCAAGAGACGGAGGGCGGAGGCCCAGCAGCGGGACCAGGAGTTCTACGTCCCCTACCGGCCCAAGGACTTCGACAGCGAGCGGGGGTGAGTGGCCAGCTGGGTCTTGGGTGGGCACCGGGACCCTCTGGGCCACGCCATCCCCCCTTACCTTGCACACCCTCCTTTCAGGCTGAGTGTCGGTGGGATTGGGGGAGCCTTCGAGCAGCAGGTGGCTGGTGCCGTCCTGGACCTGATGGGGGACGAAGCGCAGAACCTGACCAGAGGCCAGCAGCAGCTCAAGTGGTGAGTGCAAGTGGGCGTGCCCACTGGGGGGCCTGTCTGCTGGGGGCTCCTGTCTGTGCCCCTTCCTTGCCTGCTTGCCGGTGATCTGGTCGCACACTGCAGGGTTCTTCTTGCCAGCTCTCCTGACAGGCTTATGACCAGTTTTGCTCATGAGGTCTCTCAGTGCCACTCTACCTGGGTCACAAAGCCAGGAACTGGTAGGTGGGGACTGGAACCTTCCAGGAGGACCCCAACCCCCACTGCAGTGCCGATGCCAGTCCTCTGACCCCCCAACCCCCTTTGAGACCTGGGCTGCCAGGGAAAGGTGAGGTGAGGTGGGCAGAGCACCTTCTGGGCCCTGGGCGTGGCAGCACTGCTTTCCTTTGATGGCCCAGGGCCCATGCAGGGGTCCCAGTGAGGGAACAGGCCCCACAGGGAACCTGGGCATCCCAGGCCATCTCCCTCATGGCAGCCCCACTAACTCCTCTACCAGGGACCGGAAGAAGAAGCGGTTTGTGGGACAGTCAGGACAGGAGGACAAAAAGAAGATCAAGACCGAGAGCGGCCGCTACATCAGCAGCTCCTACAAGCGGGACCTGTATCCAGAGGGGCGGGGCGGGGCGGGCTGCTTCCTTGGGGGCCTCCTGTGCCAGGGGCCTGTACCTGCTGGGGCGGGGCCAGGGGAGGGAGGGGCCAGGGGAGGGGAGGGGCGGGTCGGGCTGCTTTTTCAGGGGGTCTCCTGTGCCAAGGGCCTATACTTGCTGGGGGCCAGGCCAAGGGTGGAGAAGGGCCAGGGTAGGGGCTGCTTCCTGGAGGCCTCCTGTGCCAGGGACCTGTACCTGCTGGGGCGGGGCCACATGGTTTTGCGCCCCGGCTTCTATAAGCGGGGCTTGTGTCCGCTGTAGTGGGCAGTAGGGTACCATGTGAAGTTTCCTTAACATGCCTTCCCAGCTACCAAAAGTGGAAACAGAAACAGAAAATTGATGATCGTGACTCAGAGGAAGAAGGGACATTTTATGGGCGAGGTCCAGCCCGAAGAGGTGGGAAGCGAGGGCGTGGCCAAGGTGAGTAGCAGGGTGGGGAAGGTGAGCACGCTGGTGGACAGAGCAGGTGTGGTCACGTTAGGGAAAAGCAGCACAGAGAGGAGCCCCAGGTGGGCACTGCCAAGGCCTCGGAGCTCCCACTCCCCACTCACCAACAAGACCCTGTCCCCAGGCTGGCTGATTGTGGGGCTCAAAACCACTGCCCCTGTGAAGTCCTTCAGTGGACTTGACCTGGGCTCCCCCAGTCACTAGCACCTGCTGACAGGCACTGAAAGAGCTGTGCCGCTCGGTGCCTGTCCCTGATCTGCCCACCTCAGGGGGAGGTGCTGGGATGGCCATGGCACGGCCATCTCGCCTGCACCAACCTCAGCTGCTGGAGGTTGGACCTGGGGGAGCGAGCGCGGGGAGATTGTCTTGGACGCTGGCAGGACTGGGGTTCTCTGGCAACACTGTAGAGTTCTTTTTACAAGAGCTGACGGTCAGGAGGCTGCTTTGATCCAGGGAGGAGGCGGTGTGGGGAGGTTGGGAGATGTCCCTGGAAATGAGGGCTGGCGAGTATACCCCTGGGCCACCTGGGGCTTGGTTGATTTGATCCACCTTAGATGAGATCAGAAGCCACTCCATCTGCCAGAGGCTTTAGTGACCACAGACTCTGGCATGATCCAGCATGGAGCAGTCCCTGGGGCAGACCCCTGTGTGCAAGGCCCTGGGGCAGTCCGAGGAGCAGAGAGGCCACTGCCTGCCCTCCGACCCCACTCAGTCCTCCTCATGCTCTGAAGGGATTCATCTGCAGCTGGGCCCCTTCTAACCCTGCCCCCAAACACTGCGGGTTAGCCTACTGTTAGGGAGGTACAGGCTATGTCCTCGACATGTCACACATGACCTGTGGGGCTAGGAGACAGTGCCTACTTTATAAACAGGGAAACGGGGGTGAGGACAGGGACTGAACGCAGGCTGCCCAGCTGCCTGCCACCCTCCACCTGGATCCAGCCCTGGGGAGAGGGGAACTTGGCACCATGTCCCAGGCTCCCTTGGGTGGCCTTAGCCTCTACTTATCTCTGCAGCCCGGTGGGGCTGGCCGCTGCCTGCCCTCTGTGCCTGGGGCTGCCAGGGCCTGCCTGTCTCCTACCCGGGCCGCAGGCCCACTCCTCTGGTGTCCTCCTGCCAGCGCTGCCTCCTCTGTCTCCTCCCCCCTCTCTCCGGCTGCCTTTGACTCTCCTCTTTCCCTCTCCCTTCTCACCTGGTTAAGTACCCACTGCATACCAGCCACTGGGGGCCACAGCATTGAGCAGGGCAGGGACGGGGCAGGGAGGAGCTGCTCAGCCCCCGATTATGTCCTGGCAGGTGCATCCCAGCCCCGTGCCCCAGGTGCCCCCACAGGCCACGTACGCTCCGAGCTCAAGACCAAGCAGCAGATCCTGAAGCAGAGACGCCGGGCCCAGAAGATGCGCTTCTTGCAGCGCGGGGGCCTCAAGCAGCTCTCTGCTCGCAACCGCCGCCGGGTCCGGGAGCTACAGCAGGGCGCCTTTGGCCGGGGTGCCCCCTCCAGGAAGGGCAAGATGAGGAAGAGGATGTAAGGACCAGGACTCAGCCCGAAGCCTGGCCCCAGTGTGGACACGAGCAGTCATTTCCCACGCGCTACTGGGGGGCTGCCTGCAGGAGCTTGTGCCCTGTGGGAAGGAAGTGCCTCCCGCCACAGGGGCAGCCCCTGCCTCTACCAAGGGACACTGGAGTTAGGCCTTGGAGCCTGTGTAGGAGTTCGCCAGCAAAGCCAGACAGGCAGGACCCAACGTGGCAACTGAGTCACTGCTGCTGCTGCTGTGAGTTCTGGGTTCAGAGGTCATGGTCACATGGTCCCAGCCCTGAGTGCCTCAGGCTCAGTGATGGTTTTCAACATGATAAACCTTTATTGAGTACCTCTGCTCGACCTGAGAGTAGAGTTTTCTTGGGGAGTTAGAAGGGGGAGACACTGAGTACCTTTCGCGACCTGAGTGTAGAGTCTTCTTGGGGAGACGAGGGGGAGACACAGGTCGCGCAGCTAATGTGGCAGTTGAGAGTGTTTGTGTACGCCCCATGTGATGCCACCTGGGTCCCCTGAGGGTGCTCTATTGGCTCAGAGGGGAGTCAGCTGCCTGTGTGGGCTCAGGACAGGCGAGCTGGGGCCACAAGGCCAGCTGCTGCCCTCTGGCTGTGAGAGGTCAGAGCCATCCTGCTTCTGTCCTGCTCAGAGCTCCTGTCACCCTGTTGAGGTTCTGAGAGACAGGAGCCTCCAGTGGCTGCCCCTCAGGATGGCCCGTCCCCGGCAGAGTACATAGCTGCAGGCCTCTGGATGTGTGGCCTCTGGGTAGGGGGTGCCCCGCACATTGCCCGCAGCCCCTTGCTGGTCCACCTTGATCACACCAGACATGCATCTAGACACTGCGGCCTGGGCAGGCACGGCTCCGTCTTCCTCCTGGGAAAACAGGTCAGGGCGGCCTGGAGCCTGCACCCCTAGTGAGTGTGGGGCCTCCTCCCAGGGCTGGGTCCCTCAGCTCCCGCTCACCACGCACCTGGGTCAGGGCTGGGAGGTGGCGGCCACAGGCTCAGGCTGGCGATGTCTGGTCAGCATGGCAGAGAGGTCCAGGATGAAGAGCTTCACCTGGGGAACGAGTGCAGCCACGGCACATCCCAGCCTCTAGTGGATGGCCAGCCTCCCCCCCACACACAACACCTGGGAGGCTGCGAGGTAGGGGTGGGGGCCGGAGGCCCCAGTATGGGGCAGCAGCAAAGCCACCTGGTTCCCAGGGCTGTTCAGGGCAACTCCTCCCCAGACAGTCCACGTTCCCAGCTGTAGGTGTTCACTCCTCATGTCACCCTTTTTTAAAACCCGTTATGTCCCAGTGTCCTATGTATAGGACTGAAACCGAGCAACAAAGTTACCATAGAGGTGGTATTTATCACTCAGTTTACGTTTCCTTGTGTGTCCCTGTCCCGGATGTGGAGTTCGTTGGGTGGGGCATACTCATTGGTTTGTGATATGTTCATCTCCATAGGTGGGTGGCCCTCCTTTCTTGTAATTAATATGAACATAATACTAAGAATCCATAGATCCACTGTCATGGGCGTTGGTGGCCAGCTCACCACTCACCATCCCTGGGCTGCCCTCAGGTTTCTCACCTAAGTGAGCATCTGAGAAGGGAACCCTCCAGCAAAGATGGAAAAAGCATAATGAAGTTGCCAGGTGTGGTGGTGCACACCTGTAACCCAGCAACTCTGGAGACTGAGGCAGGAGGATGGGTAGTTTGAGACCTAGACAACTTATTGAGGCCCTATCTCGAATTTTGAAAAGGCCTAGGAATGTAGCTCGGTGTTCGCAGAGCACTCATCTAGTCTGTGCAAGGCCCTGTGTTCAGTGCCCAGTACTGCAAAAAGAAGAGGCCTTGTAGGCCATGTTGTGTGTCCTACAGCCTCTTCAACCTTGAGAAGCCAGGTGTGCTCCGTCCACAGGGACGTTTGGTGACACCACTGGGCTGAAAGGATGTATGGTGCCTAATCTGTGCTCAGGCTCCCTAAAGAGGCCGAGACCCCTCGTGCCAGGAGCAGACGGTCAGAGTGTACACTGTCTCAGAGGTGTCACTGAGACTGGGCACAAACCTGGGGTGTCCAGCAGGCACCTGACACTCGGCACAAGGTGCCCTGAGACCCAGGGGCATGGGGCTGTCTTCTGCACAGCAGGTCAAGGTCACCGTCAGAGCCCAGATGAAAGGCAGGGTGCTTGGGCGCTGATGGAGCCCACATCCGGGGCTAGCGCCAAGCTTAGCCAGAAAAGATGTTGCCGTGGGAGGGTTTTGAGGCGCTGGGTGTTTCTGAAGGACATAACATCACGGGGGAAGCCTCACCTGCTCCAGCTGCCCCTCAGTGTCTTCAATGTCCAGGGCTGGTGGCTGCCTCAGGTGCTGGCACACTGTCTGGAACAGGTTGAGCGCTGACATCCTCGCGCGGCCCAGGAGCAGGGTCTTCTCGGCTGCAGTGTTCTGGATCTGAATCCACTTAGATTCCTGGAGACCATACACCCGCCCGGCTCCCGGTTAAGGCGGGAACGGGTCCTCCAAGGGCTGGGGCTTCCCCCCATCCACCTGCACCAGACAGGTGCACCCTCGGGAGGGAGCTCGGCATGTCACGTGCCCCCACAGCCCAGCCCCTGGGGCCCCGTTGCGCACTCTCACGTCTGACACCCCCCTGTTAGCCAGCCCGCCCCTCCGGAGTGAGAGGTGGCGCCCGGCACGCGCCTCCCGGCAGGCCGCACCCACTCCAGCGCGCGCTCCCGCGCGGACTCCAGTCGCTCCCGCAGCTCTGCTCGCCGCTGCGCCTGCGCGAGGAGCTGGTCCTGCTCGCTGTCCCGCAGCCGCTGCAGCTGCGCCCGCGTCGCCTCCAGCTCCGCCAGCCGCTCTCGCTCCGTGAGCCTCAGGGCCACCTGCGTGTCTGCCAGGGTGTCGAAACGAGCCACCAGCTCTGGGACCTCCTGGAACTGGGACCGGAGAGGGATTCCCTTGGCCCTGCCCTCCGTGCCTGGGCCGCCAACACTCCAGCGGCGCCTCGATTTGCTCAACTGTGAAAGGGGGGAGTCGCACCTCGCTGGCCCCAGGGTGTCAGACGTGAGCCCCACTCCACCTTCCAACCGCCACCATCAACCCTCACTGCCTGGTTAACATTCGTCCCTGGGTTCATTCAATTAGTGATACCTGTTGATTATCCGGATTCTCCCCACCTGCCACACACACATGCCTAATTGTGTGACATCGGCTGAGTTGACTTTCTGTAAAATGGGGTTGACACTAACAGAACCCACTTTACTGTCTGTGGGGATGATTCAGGAACAAAGCGTGCTACCGGTATACAGTGAGCACTCAGTAAGTGATGGTTCCTGCATACAGTCAGCGCTCCATTAGTGCTCCGTCCATGCCAGGGGATTCTGTCGCTGCACGGTGGAGCTGGGCCCCGGCTGCGCTCCCCAGCTCACCTCGGGCAGCTTTTCCAGCGTTCGCTCCAGCAGGCGCGCGCACGGCTCCAGCCTCTGTAGCCGGCGCTGCAGCCGCGCGCGCTCCCGCCGCAGCTCCTGGAGCTGAGTCCGCAGCCGCAGCGCCTCCGCCCCCTGGCGGTCCGCGCGGTGTCGCTCCTCCGCCGCCCGTTGCAGCGCGCGGCCGCGCCGCATCTCGGCGTCCTGGGGAGCGGGACCCGCGACCCATGCGACTCGGGAACTTGCGGAGCTGGAGCTCGCCGCCGTCTCCTCCTCGCCCCGATACGCACGCTGAGCCACCAAGGGTGACAAACACCCGCCCGCGGGCCAAGTTCGGCCCAATCTCAGATTTGGGTCCCTCGCCCCTTCTCCTTCTCTCAGGCTGTCCCTTTTGCGTTACTAAACCCATACTTTTACTTGTGTGGACCCCTGGCCCCTGTTGGATTGTACGGTGTGGGTCCCTGTGACCTCCCCCAGCCGTCGCCACCTACCTGCAGGAACTTGTCAAAGCGGACAAAGGACCCCTTGAGCTGCTGCTCTTTCTGTGCCAGCTCTGCCCAGCGCTGTTCCAGGGCTGTCATCGTGGTGTGGAACTCCTGGGGGTGAGGAGCGGGGTGGCTCTGAGTTTGGGGATTCAAGTCATCCGATGCTTTCAGTTCACACTTAACCCCTCCCATCCACTGTCCCTGCTCGGATCCGGCCTCCGCTCCCCCGCTCCAGGAAGAAGCCCAAACACCCTCCTGTAGCCTGAAAGCCTGTGTCCCTGCCCTGCCTGGTCTCAGCCTCTCCTCCTGAAACTGTCATCCGGCCACTTGCATCTGTGCTTTGTCCTTGCCTCCCTGTCTTTGCATAGGATGGTCCCTTTTGCCTGTTTCTTTCCCCACCTCCCGAACCCATCTCCCCTTGCTGAATAAGCCCGCTTGCCCCTCTGCTAGTCCCAAGACCTTCCTCCAGGAAGTCCTCCTTGACCACTCCCACAGGGAAACAGGGGCTTCCTCTGGGCTCCCACAGCCTCGGCCCATGCTCCCCCTCCTAACGATCCCCATCTGGTCACTTGTCTCTTTTCCTCTCTAGACTGTAAGCCTCCTGAGGGCAGGGACTGTGATGGCACTCCAGATCCCAGCCCCATGCCCAGCACACAGTAGGTGCTCAGTGCACCCACAACTGCTCTCACTTGATTCTCCTCTTGACAGAAGAGGAAGACAAGGCTCAGGATGGGGACGTGCCTGGTCCAGAGAAGCTCACCTCCCTCTGGGCTTGCAGACCCCGGTCTGCAGCTGCCAGCTCTTTCCTCTTCTCCAGGAGGCGCAGCACGGGTGGGAAGTGGTCCACATTCTCCTCTGGTGTCTTCCTAGAGGGGCTCAAGAAGGAGGTGGAGGTCAAGGAGGCAAAAATCACGGCTCCCCAATTCCACCCTCGAGCCCAGATGTCCCCGCCAGCCACCACTGGCTACTGAATTCTTCACTCATTGGGCGGGTTGACCTGAGCACCGCTGTGTGTCAGGACTGCTCTTGGTGCTGGAGCCACTGCAAAGAAGACAGAAAAGAAAGTCCCTGCCCCCCCCCCCCAGGAGCTGGAATTCTCCTGGGGCCACAGAAGATCAAGCTAATCAATTATAGTACTGGTAGGCCATGGCAGACCCCAAGATGAGATGTCAGCAGACCAGGGGAACTTCGACAGGGAGTCAGGAGACCAGGACAGCCATGCCAAGACCCCCAGGGAAGGGTCGGTGGGGGGCGGTGAGGCCAGAGAGAAGAGCCAGGAGGCGGGAGGCGGGGATTGAGAGCAGAGAGGTGCCCAGGGCAGGTCACGGTGAGGGAGGACTTTGGCTGGACCCTGAGTGGGATGGGAGCCAGGAGGGGCTTTGAGCAGAGAAGAATCTCCTGTGGCTGTTGTGAAAAGAAAAAAGAAAAAGAAGAAACTTGGTGCAGAGCTGCAGGAGCCCAGTGACCAGCTCCGGAGATTCTGCAGAGAACGCAGTGGGTCAGGGAGGGCTGGGGAGGGAAGAAGGGGTCCCTCCAGGGCACTAGCTGGGAGCAGGGCTGATGGAGGGCCGAGGGGGTGACCTCGGTGGGCGAGGGATGGTGTTTGAGGGAAGGCTGTGGGGCCAGCAGGTGGGGTGGGGGACCAGCTCCCTCCTGGGCCGAGCTCCCGGGTGACCCTGTTAGACCCAGTCAGGGAGCTGGCCAGAAGTAGCAGGGTCCAGGTGACCTGCTCTCCCAGAGGGGCTAGACTAAGGTTTCATTTGGCAAGGGTTGCCCACTGTGATCGGGGACACCCCCACCGACCCATTTTGCAGATGCTAGGACTGAGGTTAGGACACTCGGTGGCACTGGCCAACTCAATGCATGCACTCCTCCCCAAAAGGCAGTTTCCCGGAGGGGGAGCAGCCCAGGGGGCACCTCCCTTCCTCTCCACCCTGGGGCAAAAGCTTTATGGCCTGAGCCCTCGCGGAAGTCGCGGTTCCTCTGAGAACCTCAGCTTCTTCTTTCTCACTGTGAACTGTCCAGAGCAATGGGGACCCAGGGGCTGGGGGAGCAGGCGTGGGACACCCGCCCACCGCTGCCTTCCTCCCTGTCTGTGTCACACTCACTGGGACAGCTTCTCCTGCAAGATCAGCCGGAAATAGTCCTCCCAGGGCACAGCCATCGTCCCCGCGCTGGCCTCTCTGTCTTTGAACCTGCTGGAGTCTTGCAGGAGCCTACCAGGCCCTGGGAACGCGGCCGCGCGCCCAGGACTCCCAGGAGGCAGTGGCCGAGCGGGCCCTGGTTGCCTGGGCAACCAACGACACAACATTCCATTGCCAGGCTGCGGCCGGGGGAACCCACCCTGGGAGAGGGAGGAAGGGAGGGGCGGAGGCGCGAGGCGCTCCCCCCACCCAGCTCCTCCACCTCGGGTGCAGTGGGGAGGGGGGTCCTCCACCAAGTTGTTGCCAAGGGAGGCCGGCGAGGGGGCGCACGCCTGTCATCCCAGCGTCTTGGAAGGCTGAGGCAGGAGGATCGCGAGTTCAAAGCCAGCTTCAGTATTTTAGTGAAGCCCTGAGCAATTTAGTGAGACCCTGTCTGTAGATCATAATTAAAAAGAGCTTGGGATCGGTAGTAAAGTTCCCCCTGAATCAATTCCCAGTACTGAAAATGAATCAATAAATGAATAAAATATAAAAGGGGCTGGGGACGCGGCTCAGTGGTAGAGCGCCCCTGGGTTCAATCCCCAGTACTGAAATAAAGAGAATTTGCCACGACTGGCCAAACCTCTTCCCGGCTGGGTGGGCCTGGGCCTCACTAACGTGCCTGTGTGTCCACTCAACCATCAGAAAGAATGATAGGGCTTAAAAAATAAATAAATAAATAAATAAATAAAAATGGCTGGGATGTAGCTCAGAGATAAAGCTCCCTGGGTTCAAACCCTAGTATAGCAAAACAGACATCACATCATCATCATCATCATCATCATGGTAATGTACATTCTATTTTTGAGCATTTTGCATTGAATTGCACATATTTTCTTTCTGCATGATCTGATGTCAAGCTATAATAAGATACATGATCTCACTTTTTCTCTCATTTTTTTGTACTGGGATTGAACCAGGGGCACTTTACCACTTAGCCATATCCCAACCCATTCCACAGTCTTGCTAAGTTGCTGAGGGTCTCACAAAGGTACAGAGACAGGCCTCAAGTTTGCGATCCCCCTGCCTCAACCTCCCTAGTCTCTGGGATTACAGGTGTGCACCACTGTACCTGGCTCTTAGGGTTGAGGCAAATGCATAAAATTGTATAACCACCATCCCAATCAAGATAGGAAACATGTCCATCATCCCTAGAAATCCTGTGCCTGTTTGTAACCTACCCAGCTTTTGGCAACCACAAGGCTTGTTCCCTGTCCTTGACAGTTTCTTTTTTCTTGGAATATCATAGGTGTGTATGATACAGGGGGTAGCCCCTTGTATCTGTCTTCCTTCAATTAGCAATATTCATTTGGTATTTGTCAAGCAGAGACACAAATCGGAAGTCCGTGATTTTTCATTGCTGAGTAGTATTTATTCTACAGTTCCTTGATTCTTTCCTCAGATGGAGGAGAGCTGTGTTGTTGATGGTTCTAGGCAAAAGCAAATACACCCTGCATTGATGTACAGGTTTTGTGTGAACATAAATTGTCATTTCCCTTGTGTGAGTACGTAAGAGTAGAATTATTGTTGACTAGTCTGTTGAGTGTATTTTTTTTCTTTTTTTTTAATATTTATTTTTTAGTTTTTGGCGGACACACATCTTTGTTGGTATGTGGTGCTGAGGATCGAACCCGGGCCGCACGCATGCCAGGCGAGCGCGCTAGGTAGCTTGAGCCACATCCCCAGCCCCCGAGTGTATTTTTAACTGTATCAAAAACTGCATGTAATCCCAGCAGCTCAGGAGGCTGAGGCAGGAGGGTTGCCAGCCTCAGCAACTTAGTGAGGCCCTCAGCAACCTAATGAGACCCTATCTCATAATAAAAAATAGAAAGGACTGCAGATGCGGCTCAGTGGCTAGATGCCCCTGGGTTCAATTCCTGGTACAAATAATAATAATAATAATAATAATAATAATAATAATAATAATAATCCAAAAAACTACAAATGGTTTATCAGAGTGGGTCTCCTATTTTTTTTTTCCTGTTTTCTCTTTTGCAGTGCTGGGGATTGAGCCAGGGCCTTGGCTTGGATGGTGTGTACCTATAGTCCCAGCTTCTTGGGAGGCTGGCACAGGAGGCTCCCCTCAGGGTGGGTGTGGTTTAAGGCCAGCCTTGGCAACATTGCCAGACCAAGGAAGGAAGGAAGGAAGGAAGGAAGGAAGGAGGGAAGGAAGGAAGGGGGGATAGACCCAGCCAGGGCTTAGCTCTTGGTAGACACTGGCTCCGCCCCTGAGCTAGGCCCAGGCCCTAGTGGGAGGAACTTAATCGGCCTTATGTTCAATTCTAGGGTTTGGCAGCACATTATTCCACCAAAAAAAAAAAAAAAAAAAAAAATAGAATAAATATATTGATGATTGAAGCAGAGGAGGGCGTTACAGAAATGAAGGGGCTTGAAGAAAGGATGAAGAGAAATAAAAAGCACCCTGGCCATTCAGAACTCCTTTCCTTCCAAGGCAGGGAGACAGGCTAGGAAAAGACCCCCTGAGCCAACCTGCGGTCATTTCAGGAGACTTCTTTTGTGTAGGGATTGAAGCAGCAAAACTTCATTACAGTGTCCGTGGACACTGGCCTGTTTGGGAAATTTAACTTGATATCTCTCTAATCCTAATTTCTGGGAAGGTCAGATAAACCGCTTAATTTCATGACTCCATTTCGATTTTTAGTTTGGTCTGTGCAGGAGCTGAGTTCCATGATGTGGCCTTCAGTCGTTTGTATTTAACAGTTTTTATGTCCCTGCCGCACCCCTGGAAACCATGCATTTGTAGAGTTTTGTCCCCTCAAGAATATTATAGTCTGGTTGATGGTGCACACCTGTCATCCCCGCTGCTCGGGAGGCTGAGGCAGGAGGATCACAAGTTCAAAGCCAGCCTCAGCAGAAGCGAGGCCCTAAGCAACTCAGGGAGACCCTGTCTCTCAATAAAATACAAAATAGGGCTGGGGATGGGACCCAGGCTCACCCTCGCAGGGCCAGCGTTCTACCCGGAGCTCAGCCCAGAGCTCAGCCCAGCCTGCCCGCATCTCACTCTGTTCCAGTTGGATTATTTTTCTGTGCTGAGTTTTGAGATTCTCTCTGTGAGAATTCTTTATATGTTCTAGACGCCTATCTAGTTATTCTGAGTAGTTCTTGGTGGAACATTTTCTCCCCCTCTGTATTGTCTTTCCATTCTTTTCTGTAATATACCACATCTTAAACTTCTTTTTTTTTGTTCTTGTTCTTTTTAGTTATACATAACAGTAGCGAACATTTGAAAATTTATTTTTATTTTTTTGTGACTGGAGATTGAACCAAGGCATAGTCTACCACTGAGCTATATCCCCAACCCTTTAAAAATTTTTTTTGTTTCTATTTTTATTATTTATTTATTATTAGTACTGAAGTTGAACCCAGGGGTGCTCTACCATAGAGCAAGATCCCCAGCCTTTTTTTTAAGAGAGAGAGAAGTTTTTCATATTTAGAGAGAGAGAGAATTTTTTTAATATTTATTTTTTAGTTTTCAGCGGACACAACATCTTTGTTTGTATGTGGGGCTGAGGGTCCAACCCGGGCCGCACGCATGCCAGGCGAGCAAGCTACCGCTTGAGCCACATCCCCAGCCCTCAGCCCTTTTTCACTTTAAGACAGGACCTCACTAAATTGCTAAATTGCTAACGCTGGCCTTGAACTGGAGATCCTCCTGCCTCAGCCTCCCAAGGGGCTGGGTTTACAGGTGTGCACCACTACACCTAGGGGCAATGTCTCTCTATCTCTCCTTTTTTGGAGGGCGGGGCACCTGGGATTGAACCCGGGGCACTTACCACTGAGCCACATCACCAGACCTTTCTGTTTTATTTTTTAACTTTGAGATAGAGTCTCACTAAATTGCTTACGTCTAGCCAAATTGATAAAGCTGGCCTCCAACTTGCAATCCTCCAGCCTCAGCCTCCTAAATTGCTGGGATTACAGGCATGCACCACTACACCTGGAAAAAATTATTTTTAATAAACACATCATTTCACACTTTTTGTGTGATATTTTGATGTATGTAAACAAACTCCAAATATCAGATCAGGATGATTTTCATCTCTATCTCCTCAAACATGAATTTTCTCTTTGTTTTTCTTCGTTTTTCTTTTTTTGCCACGTGGGTTACGGAGCGCGGGGCCTCACGCACACTGGGCAGGCGCTCTATGACCAGGTGCGCCCCAGCCCATATTTATTATTTCTTCACAGTGAGAACAGGCAAAGCCCTGTCTTCTGGCTATTTTGAGTTATACAAAGCACGTTCCTCCCACCGAGCTCTAACTTTGCAGACTCGCCGGCCTCACTCCGACTCCTCCCCACCCCAGGTCCCCTCCCAGCCTCTGGCGGCCACCATTCCATTCTCTGCTTCTGAAAGCTCCACCCTGTCAGCCTCCCTCTGTGGGTGAGGACACGGGGTCATCTGCCTCTCTGAGCCTGGGTTATTTCACCTAACACAGTGTCCTCCAGGCTTGTCCCCGTTGGCCATGACAGGATTTCACTTTTTATGGCTAAATAGTGTTCCACTGTATCTTTGACCCTTCCAGGGCCGCCGAAGTTGGTTCCCTCTCGGCTCTGGCTGCGGTACACGGATCTTAGTGCACTGACTCCTCTGCAGCCCAGACCCACTCAGGGGCAGATGCTGGAGGCTGGGATTCTATTTTCAGCGTCTTGGGGACCCTCCTGGCTGTTTTGGGTGAGGCTAATTTACATCCCCACCGCCGGCTAGGAGCCTCCCCTTTCTTGGAGTCTTTGCCAACGTGTGTTATTCTTTTTTTTCCTTTTGGTGGTGGCTGTTCAAACTGGGGCGAGGTGATGGCTCCTGTGGTTTTCCTTTGCATTTCCCTCTCACAGGGTCTTTTTGCAAAGCAACATTTTTAATTTCGACGAGGTCCCGTGTCCTGCCCTCTCCTGGTACCTAGGGTGTGTTTGGTGCAGTTGGTGTTGAGGCCACCTGGGTGTGGACTCCCTCCCCCCTCAACCACAAGACTGCAGACATGTGGGGGCCCTTCTTGGGTCTTTCCCTCCCCAGCCCCTTTTCTTTCCTTCCCGCCTCAGGGGATGCTGTCATTGAAGGCTGGTGTGTAGCCTGTTTAATTTCTAGGCTCTTAGACACCGTTTGCAATTTTTTATTGAGCACCTACTATCTACGCCAGGCAGTAAAAGTGATGCAGAGTTTACAGCAGCAAACAAGATAACACCTGTCCTTGTGGGGAGGTCAGAGGAATCAAACAACCCAGCAATGTGTCATTACACTGTGAAGAGAGGAGCACCGAAGCTCAGACCTGAAGGGTCAGGAGGGTTGAGTCAAGGGCAGGAGGAGTGGTCCAGATAGAAGGGACAGCATTTGCAAAGGCCCTGGGGCAGGAGGGTGTAGCTGTGCTCCTACAAGAGAACAAAGGTCTGTAGGTTGGTGTGCAGCACCAAGGGGTAAGTCAGGGATGGAGAGGGCCAAGGAGGGGCCAGATCTGTGCTACAAGTGACCACGGAGGAAGCACCAGGGCCCAGTGTAGTTAAGGACTCCCCTGAGGATTCATGGCTGAGAAGCTGTGGGAGCTGGTGTTAGTGTGAACGGAGAGAGTGCAACCTATCGCTGCCCTGGAGTGGCTCATGGCTTAGCATGGAGGAGGGAGTCCCCAGGCCTGAGAAGGGCCCTCAGCTCTAGGGGACGAGCCACACCACCCCCAGGCCTCAGCCGCCTCTCTATTAGACAGGGACGGCTTCTAAGTCCTCTGCCATGCTGTGGGGCTGGTTCCAGGCTCTTGCCAGCTCAGCCTCCTTCCGTCCCTGTCCCCACCTCCTGGGGGATGGGTTTGGCTGAGCTGCTGAGTGACAGCAGGACACCGGTTCCAGCTGGTCTGGCCCTGGGCCACAAACCCCCAGCTCTGGAAATATCCACTGCCCCACCCCCGTTCAGGCTGGGTGGCTTCCCCTTCCTCTTCTCCATTCCGAGGCTGGGCGGAGGGGCCTTCAGGGAGGGAGCCAGGGCCTCCGGGAGACAGACACCTTGTTTTCAGGGAGGAGGGGACGCTGCAGCCCTGCTTCCTGGCAGCTGGCACAGGCGGTTCTGGAAACCCTGTCCGCTCCTCCCACGTCTCCTCGGGCCTGGAGTCGCGCCTGGCCACCACACAGGCAGGCTTCGTGTGTGAGACAGAGAGCGCGCCTCACCTCGCCAGGGGCCCCCTGCCTGGCCCCAGCCTCAAAAGGAGCCTCACTTCCCAGGAGGGGAGGCTGAGGTCTAGAGGATTGAGAGTGGCGACGACGTGCAGGGTATGGAGGAAGCCACCCTCATCAACACCGAGAGCAGAGAGGACAGAAAAGTCATAGACCGCGAGAGGGACAGACAGACCCGCAGACAGGCGGAAAGAGGCTGGCCCCCACCCCCAGGGGAGCCGAGTTCTGCTTCACCCAGCGAGTGTGGCGAGTGCTCGGTGCCAAGAGGCGTGGGAGGTGCGACATGAATCAGACGTTGTCCCTGACATTTAGGAGATAAGATGAGGATGTAGATACCAGGGAACCAGAGAACCAGGACCGAGGCTGGGAGCTGGGCCAGCCGGGCACGCGGGCAGGGGTGGCGCTGTCTGCCCGCCCCCTCCCGGGGCTTCCTGCGGGCCGCGCAGGGGCTGCCCAGGAAGGATGGAGGCTGTTCAGAAACTGGAGGAAGCACGAAGCTGGGGTTTCTCTCTGCTGCGGGGGCTGGCCCTGAACTCCTGGACTCAAGCGATCCTCCTGCCTCAGCCTCCCGAACCCCTAGGATGACAGGCATGCACCACTGCGCCCAGCTTAATATCCATTACTTTTGTCCATTTCCTGAACTCTTCTGAGAGCCCCAGGAAAGCAGAGTGGAACTGTCCCCTGGCTCTATCCTCATGGCCCAGGACACAGCAGACGCTCAATAGGAATCTGTTGAAGAGACAGTGACCATGACGCACACACACATAGACTCTTTGATGGCACATTAAGATCATGCTGTATATAAGTTGTCCCTGTTGTTTTTTTCCCCCACCATTTTAAAAAATATTCTCTTGCCATTAAATATTCTTTGACGATATCCTTTTTAATAACCATGTAATATTCCACTGCATTGATGCTACACTGATATCTGTGCTTTATTTATTTGTTTTTTTTTTTTGTGTGTGTGGTTCTGGGAATTGAACCCAGGACCTCAAGCATGGTCACCAAGTATCTATCACTGAGATGCACTCCCAGCACGTTTTTAATTTCTGGGAGGACAGGATCTTTCTAAGTTGACTAGGCTGGACTTGAATTTGGCATCCTCCTGCCTCAGCCTCCTGAGTAGCTGGGATTACAGGTGTGTGTGCCACTGCACCCAGCAGATAGATATCTGTGTTTTATGTCCTTTCACCTCTTTTCAGTTGTCCTGGGAGGACTTATGTACTTATATCAAAAAAAGGAAGATGAGAGGAGGTGGTGAGACTGGGGTGTGTGTGTGAAAGACTAAGGGGGTTGAATTCAGGAGTTTTCCAGAGGCCCGTGAGGCTGGGGAGTCCCAGGTCCAGGGGTGTGTGGGTAAACTGACTCTCCAAAAAAGTTTGCCAATTTCCATGGTGTAAATTTTCCTATCGTGGTCAATTTCAAGTTCCCAAGGTGGTTTTACTGACCGTGGGGCTGGAAAGTCACGTGCACCTGAGATCTTACCAGCAGGTGGGAACAGGCCTGCTCAGCACTGCCCCTGCCCGGGCTGATCCCCCTCAGCACAAGGAGCCCTCCCTGCTCCATCCGTGAGCTCTGGTGGGCCCTGGCTCACCTGTTAGAAGAGGGAGGACATGGCCAGGCCTGGGCAGTGAGGCCCCACCCCCCCCCGGGGTGACCAGCACCTGATCCTGGGATCTCTCTGTCAGATTTTTCAGTGGGGAAAAAAATCTCCAGATTCCTCCAACTCTGCAGTCTGGAACAGCACTGATCCCTGAAAACTGGCGTCACTCATCCCAGGAATTTGGGGCCAGGTCTGGGGCTGCACCCCAGCCAAGTCATCGGCACCTAGGTGGCCTCAAAACCAAGCCACCAAGTGGGGCTCGGGATCAGGCACGGGTGTGGAATCAGGATGTCCCCCCATGGCCTTGACACTGGTGAGCATTTGCTGTATACTAGCGGTGCTGAGCATCTGACACTCTACTCCAGGCTCACATACATTCTGAGATGGCACTTATATTAGTCCCAGTTTACAGATGAGGAAACTGAGACACTAAGAGGGAGCACGCTTACTGATAGACCCAACCTGATCTTTTCTGAAAATTGGGCATCTCGCCATGAAACCATGAAAAGATGATTTCAGCTTTACTATAAATTACTGCAAATTCTGAACCTACTTGGAATGCCTGCCTATGCCCTGAACTCACCCATGTCTGGTTTTCCCTGACCAGATAACAGCCCTTTCCTAAACCTTAGTGACGCCTCATAAATTCTGGCCTTCCCTGGCCGGATAACGACCCTCTCTGAGTCTCTAAGATCTCCATAAATTCTGATGTCGGGGCCAGCAAAAATGTAAACTTGTGTTATGCTCCTCAGAGTGTTGTTATCTGTAACCCCCCTTTGTGTAACTTTTTGGGCTATAAAACTGGGCCACAAAGAAGCCTCGGGGCTGTCTTGTTCCCGCAGTTTGGGGAGGGAGAGGCAACCCTGCCGGTGGAAATAATAAGCTTGCTTTAATTTGATTTTAATTGGAGTCAGTGGTCTTTTCTTGCGTCCTGGTCTAACATTACCTACAGATATCCAGGTCAGCATGACCTCAACCCTCCGCTCTTGGACTTGGAGGCCAGCGCTGTACCCCCTTAAGATCTGCTGTCTGCAGCCCACAGGTGCTGACTACAAAGAGAGCCGGCAAGAAGACACCGTGGGTTTGCCTTTAAGGAGTTGGGGGTGGGGAGGAGCCTGACTGTTTCTTGAGCACCTACTATGTGCCAGGAAGGACACCAGGCACCTAACCTTCTCTCCTGACTAACTCTCATAATAACCCATGGGAACAACAGGCCTCCCATCCATCTTTCCCAGCGGGTGGCCCCAGCAGGTCGTACCACCTCTGGGGACCACTCTTTCCCTTTGGCCCCTTGACAGGTGTTGTCCTAGGAGAACTCCAAGCCTCTGCCAGTCACCCGTCACAGCCTCTCGGAACAACAGGAAGTGGCCAGGCCATGCGGAACATTCGGGGAGCGTGGCCACTGACTGCCCCAGGTGCACTGAAGGGTCAGACGCCAGATGTGGAGCTGGCTCCCTGGGGGCCTGGCTGCCTGTAGCTCTGGTGATTCTCCCTGGGGGCCTGGTGGGGTGATGGGGAATGGACTCCCTGCTCAGCTCAGGAAGATGGGCCCCTCGGGTTCCACCAGGACTCCCGGGGTGCAGGATGGCCTTTCCCTGGTCCCAGGAGGGGGAGGGGTGGCACAGGACCCTGTCTAGAAGCTGTGGCCACACAGCACATACTGGGTTCCTCCTGGATTGGACACTTACCTTGGGGGCAATCTAGGGTGACTGCTGAAGACGTTGGGGGGGGGAGTTTGACCACTCCTCTGGGGCTACCAGGGTTCTGGGTCCCACCCTGAATCCAACCTGGAATCCCCCTGAGGGTCTGTTAATGCTGCAAGCCCCTGGGCTGCTTCTGCTGGGTCCATTTCCCGGGCTCGGCCACTGAGGCCCAGTCTCTGGGGCAGGAGGACTCATGAGGCATAACCAGCTGGGGAGAGAAGTCCAGGGCTCCGAATCCTTCCCAGCCTGGCTAGGGAGTGTGGGGGGAGCTCAGGAAGCAGATCTTTAGGTGGCTCCTGTGACCGGGCAGGGCACTCCCTGTCCTGCCGGTTTGGGTGTTGACTGTGCTGCGTGCTGCAGGGCCCTCCAGTTGGTGCCCAGCCCTGAGTGGACCAGGCTCCGTGCCAGCCTAAGAGGTCTTGAGCAAGTACACAATGAGCTGTCAGGAAAAAATAAATCTAAGTGTCTACCCCAAGACAGGCCCTTCTGCTCACATTATCTCATTAAAAACTTGTCACATGTACAAACCTGGAGCCGTGGAAGCAGACAGAAAGGGAAGAAAATCTCTGCTTGGGTTGGAAGAGCCTCCTGGAAGCCTTCCCAGGAGACGTGGCATTTAGTTGGACCTTGAGGGACAATGATATTATCAAACACTCACTGAAAACTTACAAGGTGTCTATCACTGTTCTCAGACCTTGAGCACATTATCTCATTTAATTCAAAGCCTGGGGAGTGAGATACCATGTCGTCCCCACTGAAAAGATGAGGGAAAACCAAGCCAAGGTACAGAGGGGTAACTAGCTTTCCCAAGGCCATGCAGCGGCCAACCGGCAGAGCCAGGATTCGAACCCAGGAAGGCAAACCAGTCACTGACTGTTTTGATGTCTGCCAAGCCATTTAACCTCTCTGAACCTCAGTTTCTTTATTCACAAAATGGGGGCAACACTAAGCAGTGCGTAGAGCACCGAGTTCTTAGGAGGGCTGAGCCGAGATAATGTGGGACACCGCCTGGCACGCGGTCAGCGTTCCAGCGACCTACTGGCTCTTATCACCGTGGTGGCAGCGGTGATCTCCGAGCTCCCCTCCCCCTCCGGCCGCGGCGTCCTCCCCCGCAGTGCTAGCCCGTGACGTCTGAGAGCAGTGTCACACTCGGGGCTCATGGCAAACTAAGAGGAGTCGGAGGGGGACGTTCAGGGTCCCTGGCTGGACTCTGGACGGACCCCCAGGGAAGGTGCCACTCTCTCTAGTGACGCCTCCCGCCGACCGCGGATGCCGCTCCTGGGCGAGCCGGGGAGGTTGCAGTGGGAGGCGGTGCCTGGAGGGCGGGAGAGAAGGGACCGCGCTGGATCGGGGACCAGCAGGTGCCGACTGTGTCTCCGGAGTCCGAGGCCAACTTCACGGGAGCCATGGCCACGCCCATCACGGCCGCGGCCCCGCCCCACCTGCCGAGCCCGCCCGGGCGCACCCGGGTCGCCGCAGCCGGTGAGCTCCCGCGCGCCACCGGGGTGCCGGTAGGGGGCGCGCGAGCCTGGCCGAGGGCGGGCGGGGGACCCCGCGGGAGGCGGGATTGGGGGGAAGGACCTGGGCCTCCTGCCGCCCCTTGCCCGCCCAGTCGGTCCTCGCGGATCCCCAGGCGCCCGGCAAGAGCCGAGGGTCCCCGCCCGCGCGCCCTGCCTGTCCGGAGCGCGGCGACTACCTGTGGAGTCCGGGCGGACGCCCCCTCCCTGGGCACCCATTGCTCCTCCTTCGGAAACCTCCGGTCCAGCTACGCGCGTCTCGGACAGGTGGCGCCGGGACCCGGGGCAGGGCAGCCAGCTTGCAGCTGGTGACATGTAGGCGCCCCTGGGCCAGCCTCGGAACCTGGGCGCCCTTCTGCCCGCAAAGTTTGGGGCCAGGCGCCATGGCCAAGAGCAGCTCCCTGAATATCCGCGTGGTGGAGGGCCGGGCGCTGCCCGCCAAGGACGTGTGAGTACCCCGGGCGCCTAGGGGCGAGGGGCGCCAGGCGCGGGAGGGCTGGACTCGCCCGTCCCCGTGCGGGAGCGTCGGTGGGAGGACGGGGGTCTCGACTGGGAGCCGGTATGGGGGCAAGTCCGCCTTCGCGAGGCCGGGCGAGAGGCCCCTTGCCCACCGCTGCCCTGAGAGGGGGCGCCCAGGATTGGCACCTGCCCCGCCCCAGCCCCGGGATCGGGGCGTTTGTCCCCGGGAAGTGCTGCGGGGATGGCCCCGGGGGAATCCTATCCAAGCCAGGAGGGAGCTGCGGGGGGCCGTGGAGCCTTTTCTCCAGGCCTGGGGGGTGGGGAGAGGGGGGTGGGGAGGTGGCCATGACCGGGCTTCAGGGAGGAACCCCAGAGTGTGGGGATCAAAAGGGCCCTAACAGTCTATATGTGTCACCTTCAGGTTGCAAAGCATCCCATGTGGCCCTCAGGGCTCAGAGCCCTGAGCACCCAGTGTTGCCACAGCCCAGTGGCCTTCCCTGGATGTTCAGCCACTTAAAGAGTCAACTGCCCCTCCAGCCCCTCCCCTGCCCTTGTGATGGGGCTGAGGACCCCTGCTGTGGTTCCCCAGGCTGAGTCAGCAGTTGCTGAATCAGCAGAACGAGGTGGGGGAGGGGCTGTCCTGAGGGTGCCAGCTGCAAGACAGGGGTGGAATCCTTGGGAGGGCATTTGCCCAGTGACCTTGAACCTGCTTCTCTCTCTGGGCCTGGGTCTCCCTCTCCTGGGGCTGAGGGAGCTCTGGATGGAGTCTCCATCTGGATCTCAGGTACAGCTGTGAGCTTGGGGGACCTGGAGGGAGAACCTGTGGCAGGATGGGAGCAGGGACAGGGGCTGGGAGCCCCTGCCCATGCCAAGGTTGGGGCTCAGTCCTGCCCTAATCCCCCGAGCCGTGGACCCCAGCCAGGAGTACCCTGCCTCTGACTTCGGGAGCCTGCTGCCTCCCTGCCCCACATTAGAGCAACCCGGCCACCCCCTTTCCCATCACCACCCCAGACAGACTGCAATGAGTGCAAGTGTATCCTGTATCACCCTCTTTCTGGGACGTCCTCTGAGTTCCTGAGAAGTAGGGATTATGGACCTGGTGGGGCAGAGGCCAGGGGTGGACCTGCCAGTGGCTGGAGAGTTGAAGAGCCCGTACAGAAAGTGGCTGCCCATTTTGCTGAGGTCTGGCTCCTCCGTCAGTCCTGGGAGGAGGTGGCCAGTGTTGTCCCTGGGCCAGCACGCTGGCCTGGGCTCCTGCCAGGATATTGGCCTCGGCTCCTGGTTCTCTAGGGAAGGATTTGAGGCACGTTTCATTCCTGCCTCTCCCGGCCACCCCTGCTCCCTCGAGTTCCCTGGTCAAGGTGAGCTCTGAGGTGGGTGATAGCCCACAGCAAGGACAAGGGGGCCTCATTCTGCCCACCTGGGGACCCAGCCACCCTGCCTCTTGGGGTGGCTGTGCCGCAGGGGCTCCTGGTGGCCAGTGCCCTCTCAGTCCGGGCATGTGGAGTGGTCATGATTCACGCAGGCTGTCAGTCACCGGGGCTCCTACGGCCAGGCCCTAGGCTCTGCACTTCTGCTTTACTAATGGGGAGACTGAGGACCAGAGAGGCAAGTCACAGGCCTGAGGCAGCACAGCTCAGCTTTGAATGCTGACCAACGCAGTGCGCAGTACAGACTGGGCAGGGCTGCTTTCCTGCGCCTGAGCTGGGGCCGTGGGAGAGGCCAAGAGTCTGGGGAGATCAGGGTCCGGACGAGGCCCGCCCCTCGTGCCACCGCCGCCCCTACCCGATAGGGGCCTGATAAGGCCACTGTGCGTCAGAGCCCGGGGTTGACGTGTGGAACTTGGCTCCCATGAGGGACCTGGGGTCAGGCCGGGTCAATGGGGAGGGCTGGTGGGTCCCAGCAGGGGTGACCCATGTGTGCGCTGGGGAAGCTGAGGGTGGGTTGTGCCCAAGGGAGGCTCAGGGACAAGGAGCTCCACACAGGCGCTGGAGACACAGGTGTCACTCGGCACAGGGCCCAGAGGGTGGGGGAGCGGAGGCTGGGGTCACCCAGTCCTGCAGTTGGGATGGAGCGGGAGGGGGAAGGAGTCCTGGGCACCCTGGGAAGGAAGTTCCAAGGTGGAGCCTGGAAAGGGAACCAGAGGGTCCTGCCTCAGCGACCTCAGCAGCCGCGCACCTGGCCACAGGACCTGGTGGTCAGGGCTGCCCTCTGAGGAGGTGCCTTTGGAGGAGGTTAGAATGGGGCCCTCGGGGACGGCCTAGGATTCCCCGTCGCTGCTGTCTCGAGGAGGGCCAGAGCTGACCAGATGCAGGAGGCCACACAGACGTCCCCTGGGGTCCCCAGCCTGTGCCTGTAGGTTCATCTTGCTGAGGATGGGGATTCTGCTCTCCAGGGAAACACCCCAAAAATGAAGATCTGGGGGATGGTGCTTGTCCCAGCAGGGAGAATGGGGGCCCCGTCAGGGAGGGCTCGGGGACTGGCCCATGATCCCTCTGTCCGTCGGTCCCTCCTACACCCAAGAGGCTTGTGTTCAGCCATGTCCGGTTTCTAGAACAGCAAAACAGAGGCCCAGAGAGGGGACGGGACCTGCCAGGCTTATACCACGGGTGGTGGCAGGGTGCAGCCAAGTGTCTGAGACCCCCAGTGCAGGCCCTTGGCCACTGTTCTGAGCTTCCTGGCTGTTAGAGTGAACTTTCTGGCTTCAGGGTTCCACTTCTGCAGTGGAAGCCCAGAGCCCATGCATGTGGTGGGCCAGGCACGCTATGCGTCTTGCCTCTGATCGACATGCTGTGTGACCCTGGGCAAGTCTCCTCCCCTCTCTGGGCCTTGGCTCACCCTACCTCAATAATGAAGGTGGATGGGAACTCCCACCCATGGGTACCCTTTCCCATCTCTTCCACAGGTCTGGAAGCAGCGACCCCTACTGCCTCGTGAAAGTGGATGACGAGGTGGTGGCTAGGTGAGGAGGGGGCAGGGGGGGGCGCCTTCCAGTCCTGGAATGCAGGAATGGGAATCCACAGCTTAAAGAGGAGCTGGGAGGTCACTGTTACCCCACAGGGGACGTGTGGGCTGAAGGTGGCCACTCTCTGCCCTGGCCAAGGCTGCCAGCTGCTGTCCCCATCCAGCCCCACTGGCCACTGATGCCCTTCCCTGGGACCTGCGATGCTCCTGCTGCGTCCCTGGGGCTGACTCAGCGCTGCCAGTCTGTGCCTCCCACAGTGGCCTCCCTGGGGGCGGGCACCGCACGCTCGGCTGGACTGGCTGTTCCGGGCCTGCTGGTGCTGCGGGCACTTGTGCGCGTGTGTGAGCGCGTGTGCATCCGCCTATGCCTGCCCAGCATGGCCTGCTTGTGAGTGTGGGTGTGGGTGTCGCAGAGCGGGTGTGAGTGCGTGTGACCACGTGTGGCTGTCCTTGTGGGTGTGCAGGCCCGCAGGGCTGTGTGTGCCCGTGTGTGGCGTGTGACATGGGTGTGCACAGGTGTGCACACGTGAGCACCAGGGCCCGCCTACTTGGTCACACGGGAGTGAACCCGCGAGGGTGAGCTGTCGTGTTCAGTGCTCGGGTCTTTAAAGGGGGCGTGGCGCCGGCTGCGCGGGGCTCCCACCCGCAGCCGCAGCTGAGGGACAGCGCTCAGCCCCCACGGGTCTGAGGCGGGTGGGCGGGCGGCGGAGGCCTCGGTTCCTATGGAGACGGCAGGATTCAGGATGCTTCTGGCGCCAGTTCTGGTCCAGATGGGCCGGGAGTGGGGGTGGGGAGGCCACCTTGGGGGTCAGCTGCAGCACCCTGGCTGACCTGCGTCGTTCTCTCTGTGCCCAGGCGCCCCCTGGCCTTGTCCCGAGATGCTGCCCCCAGACTCACAGATTGATTTTTCATGTGACCCTGGGCTGCTGAGTCCCCTTTTTGGGTTGTGAGGAGCCACCTGGGTCAGGGGGTGGGGAGCTTGAGGGGACCTGGGTGGGAAGACGCTGGGGTGGAAGGTGGGGCCGTTTGGGAGGACGGTGCCCAGGGCTGGGCATGTTGGGGGGATGCGTGTGCGCACTTGCGCATGCGCTCTCCTGGGGCAGTGAGAGGAGAAGGGAGCGCCAGGGAGGAAGCCCCGATTTGCAGCCGTGACTCTGGGTGCATCTTCAATGGGCTGAGCCGATTCTTTCTTCCCTGTTGGGTCAGAGGAAGTGCGTCTGCAGGCTGCCAGGGCCCGATGCTGCGAGCCGGTGCCCCTTGCCTGCTTGTCTTGGTCCCTAGCCCCCTGTGGTCACCCTGGCTAGCTGCATGCTGTGAAACCCCGGGTGCTTTGCCCCTTCTGACTTCACAGTGGCCCTTGACTCTCCCTCGTTTTCCACCCAACACTTTCCTGAAACGTTTGTTCCTGCCTTGGGGCCTTTGCACATGCTGTCCTGCCACCTAGACCACTTGTCCTCATCATCTTGCTCCTCTTTGCCTGACTAGCTCCTGCAGGAAGACTTCCCCCCTCCCCCACCCCTCTCTCCCGCACCTTACCCACCTGGACACCTGGAGCGCCCCCCAATCACCAGGCTGCTCCCTCAATCTGGGTGGAGGTCATGGAGTGAAGGAGCAAATGGAATTGGGTGTGTGTGTGTGTGTGTGTGTGTGTGTGTGTGTGTGTGTTTGAGCTGTGTATAGCTGTGGTTTGTGAGTGTCTTTGTGTGTCTCTATGTTCTGATGTGTCTATCTGGGTGACTGTATTTATGAATGTGTTTCTAGAAATTTCTGAGCATGTGTATGTGTATCCATACGCATGTGTCTCTGGCTTCCTTGGTGTATCTGGGAGTGTCTGTGTGTATCCCTGTGCATGTGTGTATGCATATGTACTCATGCACATGTGTGTCCCTGGGTGGGTGCGTGTGTTCGGTTCCTGTTGCTGTGACAAAACTACTGAGGAAAACCACTTGAAGGAGCAAAGGTGTATTTTGGCTCCAGGTTGCAGGGTCTCAGTCGGTGGTGGGGCCTCCCGAGCTTAGGGCCTGAGTGAGGCAGAGCATCGGGGCAGAGGGTGCAGGGGAGTCAAGCTGCCCGCCTCCCAGCTGCCCCTCAGTGAGTGAATCCAGGGGCGAGGGCGAGCCCCCGATCCAGGACAGCCAGCCTTTGGGGGACAGTCCACACCGAGCGTGATAGTGTGCATCCGGGTCTCAGTGTGCCCAGCCTCCCCTCCCCCCTCTTGCAGGACAGCGACCGTCTGGCGGAGCCTGAGCCCCTTCTGGGGCGAGGAGTACACGGTGCACCTGCCCCTGGATTTCCACCACCTGGCCCTGTATGTGCTGGACGAGGACACCGTCGGGTGCGTGGCGGGCAGGCGGGATGCCCAGGAGGTGAGGCATGAGGTCATCGCCCAGCCCTTGAGGGCTGCCGCTGCTCCCTGACTCCCCTCTGCCTTCCTGCAGGCACGATGACGTCATCGGCAAGATCTCCCTGAGCAAGGAGGCCATCACGGCTGACCCCCGAGGTGAGCAGGGGCACCCTTGGTGGAAAATGATGTCCGCTGTGGTTTCTGTCTTCACCTTCAAATTCAGTCCATGCATTGGGCAGTTCACCCCTGGATGTGGTTGAGCATCTCACTTCATCAAATGGAGCGAGATTTTCCTCCTTCCCAGGGACTCCGGCTTCTTCCGGGATGGTCAGCGTCTCCAGGGCCCCTCTAGAATCTTCTCCTCTTTCTCCCTCCCTGTCCCTCTCTGTCTCTGTTATGTGCTGGGATGGAACCCAGGCCTCCCACGTGCTGGGCAAGTGCTCTCCCCTGAGCCACACCCCAGCCCTAGAGATTCTCCAAACAGCACAAGAACTACAGACTGGGGGCTGCAAGCCACGCCTGTAAGCCAGCCACTTGGGAGGCTGAGGCGGGAGGATCCCAAGTTCTGATCTAGACAGGGAGATGAAGCGCCTCTCCCCAGAACAGGGCAAGGAGAGAGGGTGGCCCGGGAGTGTCCGCTGGTGGGAGCTGGACAGGCACGTGGAGGTGGCGGTTGGCCGGGTGGTGAGGGTGGGCGTGGCCAAGCAAGGTTTCCCAGAGCACAGGGAGGAGGTGACTCTGGAAGCCACTACGGTCCAGGGGCCCCTGGGGACTCCTGCAGAGTCACCCTCGGCAGAGCTGGGTGGGGTCCATGGAGACAGCTGTGGGTGCAGGCTGGAGTCTGGGTTTCCTTCCGGAAGCAATAGGGAGCCATTGATGGTTCTTGAGCAAGAGAGGGAAGAGATGGGAGCTAGCTTATCAGAAGGAGGAGTGACAGCTGGGCCTGAGTGTGTCTTCAGGAGGTCCCTGTGGTTGCCTTGGGGTTACTGCTACCCGAAGGGACAAGGGTGGACCTGGGAGAGGAATTAGGGGTCTGTGGCAATGATCAAGTGACAGGAAGCCGATGACATCCTGGATTGGGGGTGGGGATGTGGAGATAGAAGCTAGATGGGGACTTCTGCGTCTGGCAGCACAGGGGACTTCAGACGTGCCCTCCTGCCGCAGCCCGGCTGGCTGGGCAAAATAACAGGGGGTGAGAGCAACTTGTGTAGATTGATACAGCAGGAGTGGGAGCCCTTTATTGTAGGACAGGAGGGGTATATATACATTCCACACAGCTTATCTAATTAGCATAAACTAGATACAGCAGTCAACCAATCAGGAATCTCCACACTTAATGGCTTACTGGCCTTACTTCACAAACCACTCCCTCTGGCATTTTGCCAGGCGCCATCCTAACTTGTTTACAGACCTTAACACCCTCCTGCCACATCACACGAGATCCCCAGGACCTCACTGGATTTGCTGTCTAGAAGGAACCCTTCTGAGTGTCTCCCCACCCTCAGCCACAAGCTGAACCTGCAGGGAGGGGAGGGGCAAGCCAGGGGACAAGGAAGGGTCTCCCCGTGTTGGCAGAGTCCAAGGTGTGGGCTGGGAGCACAAGGCAGTCACCCAGAACAAGGACAGCCCCTGGGGCCGAGCCCCTCACAGGCTCCCAGGGTGTGCAGGGAGTGCCCCTCTCCAGGGCTCCACACCCCGAGGTGTCCCACAGGGGAAGGGCACACAGACAAGACTGCACTGTGGATGATCACCAGGCTCCCTCAGGTCCAGGCTCACAAAAGCTTCAGCTTGTGTGGTTATGTCTTTGGTACCAGGGGATTAAACCCAGGGGCACTCAACCACTGAGCCATGTCCCCAGCCCTATTTTGTACTCACCATTGCTGAGGCTGGCTTTCAATCTGCGATCCTCCTGCCTCAGCCTCCCCAAATGCTGGGATGACAGGCATGCACCATCACACCTGGCCAAAAATATCAAATATTTAAAGAAATGAAATGGGTAGCCACAGAAAGACCAACATGAACAACAAAATGTTAAAGTAATAATTTAAAGAAAAATAAGCAGATCTGGTTGAGAATGTGTGCCTAGCATGCATCCTGCTTGGGTCTGATCCCCAATAGCACAATGAATGAATGAATGAAAACGTGAATAAGCAGGTGGATTTTAAAATGTAACCAAATGAGCTGGGTGCGGTGGTGCACGCCTGTCATCCCAGCGGCTGGGGAGGCTGAGGCAGGAGGATCGTGAGATCAAAGCCAGCCTCAGCAACTTAGTGAGGCCCTGAGCAACTCAGTGAGACCTTGTCTCTAAATAAAATCCAAAATAGGGCTGGGAATGGGGCTCAGTGTCGAGTGCCCCTGAGTTCAATCCCTGGTACCCCTCCCCATCCCCCCAGAAAAAAGTAACTGAACAAAATTTTTCTAGAAAATTACAATTATTGAAGTCCAATACTAGGTTTTTAGTTCACCTTGGTTTTATTTCTAACCTAAACCGAGTTCAACATCAGCTCATGCGGAGCTGCAGGGAGAGCCCAGTGAACCAGAGTCCAGAAGAATCATCCAGAATCCATTTCAGGGAACAAGGAGAAGAAAGATGCACGAGAGCAGGCAGAAGCCTGGAGGAGGATGGGGAAGGTCTAATATCCGATCAACTGCAGCTCCAAACCGGAGGAGAGGGAGTGACAGGGACAGAACGAAGAGCCCAGGGTTTCCCAGAGCTGGAGGAGGGATCCGGGTGCCTGACAAGGCTCCAGCTCTGCCCTTTCCTAGCTGTGGGGTCTGGGTCTCTGCCTGGCCTCACTCCTGCCATCTGAGCAGGGACTCGCGGTGTCCGCAGGAGGAGGCTGCCTGGGCTGAGGCTCCACATGAGCTGCGGGCTCTGGGGTTTAAGCTAAGCCGGCACCTGGCGCCCGTGGGGGCTCACTCAGCATTAGCGCCTGTGCCCTCCAGGGATCGACAGCTGGATCAACCTGAGCCCTGTGCACCCGGACGCAGAGGTGCAAGGTGAGATCTGCCTGGCGGTGCAGGTGCAGGAGGATGCCCGAGGCCGGTGTCTCCGCTGCCACGTGCTTCAAGCCAGGTATGGCCCTGATGGAGGTGGCATGGGGTATGGGGGGAGTTCTGAAAATGAGCAGGAACCCCTGGGTGTCCCCTGTGCCTGGCCTTCCTCCTCTCACCTGGTGCACTTCTGAGCACACAGCTGGGATGCTGTGTGGACAACGGCCCAAGCTCAACAGAGTGCAAAAGGAAGCACAATTTTGTTGGGCGCTCAGTGATGGGCAATAAGAGGCTAGACTCTCCGCAGGATGGCCAGGCAGACATTCATCCAATTATAACCGACTCAGTTCAGACCGGCTTAACCAGAAGCGCTATTTTAATGGCTCATGGAAGGGGCATGTAGCTTCTGGTATGGCTGGATCCAGGTGCTCACAGGGCGGCATCAGGGATCTGTACATGTCTTTGGCTCCGCTGCCCTCTGTGTTAGCTTCGGTCTTAGGCAGCCTCTCCCCAGGTGGGGACAAGAGGGCCCTGTGGTCCCAGGCTGGCATCCTACCAAGCGAGCTGCTCCAATTGACAGAGACGTTCTACTTCTCACCATTTCCGAGTATGTCGGCTGGGTGTGGGGCCCAGGCCTATTCTGGAAACAGTCACAAGCCCACTCCAGGGATGGAAATGAGAGGGCGGGGTGGGTGGTCCTGGCCCAGAGAAGTCAGTGGGAAACAGAGACAGGGCCAGGGGACCCACACCTTCCCTCTCCCACTTCTCACTGTAATTCCCTCCTCCCTCACTCCCCACCCTCACTCTTAGGCCGCTGCTCATTCAGAGCAGGGAGGATCTCCATTTCTAGCTTGCTGTGTGACCATGAATCCCTTCATCGCCCTCTCTGGGCCTCTGCCTCCACCTCCAGGTCTCTGCCCCAAGCGTGGTCCCAGCTGGGGCTCCCGGAGTCAGGAGGAAGGAGCCTCGAGGAGGCAGGGCAGGCTAAGGAGGCTCCGGCTGCTTTCTGCCTGTGGCCCCCTCCCCAGCCACAAGGCTGTGCAGGAGCCTAGCGAGAGCAAGAGAGGGACGGTGGCTGTTGCTTAGCAACTGTGTTGGCTCCTAGGAAACTGAAAGGCTTGGGATGCGGCAGGGCTGGGGAGGGAGCAGCCTGCAGCCCCCAGTGGGGGTGTTCCAGGATTTGGGGGCCTCAGGAGGGAGGGATGGGGATGGTGACAAGGGTGCGGCTTGAGTTGTCATGGCAATGGGAGGTACAGGGTCCCCGTCTCCTGCCGCCTCTTTGTTCCCAGGCGGGGTGTGGGCATGCATGTTTGTTGAGTGAATGAGTGATTGAGGCCCGCCACCCACTGGGCGCTGTGTCCTTGCCCTGTGCCCTGGGCTCGGCCATCTCCCTCTCCTTCACCCCAGGCCCTAGGGTTGGTCTGCTGTTTCTGCCGTTTTCCAGATGAGGAAACTGGGGCTCAGAGAGGGACATTCACTTTTCCTAGTGTCCCCCAGCCAAAGAGTCGTCCTGTAGGGCCTGCGGGTAGCTGAGGCCCCTCCCTCCCCACCACACCTCCGTGCGCTGGACCTTTCTGTGCCTCAGTTTCAGCTGGAAGAGGGGGACACGCTAGTCCCTTCTCCCTGGGGGTGGGAGGTGCGGAAGCTCCTGGGTCTGCACAGGCGTGGTGGGCCCTGGCTGGGCCCCTGTGCAGAACCGCTGGTTGCCTCGGAAACCAATGCCATCGGAACCCGTGACCTTGAGCCCCCTGCCCAAGGTCCAGCTTGGGTCTTGGTCCTCGCGGGTCACGTGTCCCCTCACTTTTCCCCTCGTCTTTCCCCAGGGACCTGGCCCCGAGGGACATCTCTGGCACCTCTGACCCGTTCGCTCGTGTGTTCTGGGGCGGCCAGAGCGCGGAGACGTCGGTGAGCAGGGACGGGGTGAGCAGGCGGCAGCGCGGGCGGGGCGGGGCCCTGCGCTGGCCCCTCACCACCCGCCCATACCCCTAGACCATCAAGAAGACACGCTTCCCACACTGGAACGAGGTGCTGGAGCTGCGGGCAACGCCGGGCGCCCTGTCCCCGCTGCGAGTGGAGCTCTGGGACTGGGACATGGTGGGCAAGAACGACTTCTTGGGCATGGTGAGCACCGCCCCTGCAGCACCCTCCGTGGCTCCCCAGTGCCTCCAGAGAACAGCAGGGTGACTGGGATGGTCCGCGAGGGGCGCATGCTCAAGGCTGACCATAGCAGGAAGCAAGATTAAGTAAGAGGGAGGTGGACGTTCGCACTGCTTGTCCTGATGTAAAATGGTCCAGCTGTGGGAAACAGTCTGGCAGGTCCTCAAACCGAGGAAGATGGAATTCTCCTATGACCCAGCAATTCCACCCCTGTATACATAAGAGGAATGAAAACCCGTGTTCACACTTTGACATGAATGTTCCTAGCAGCATTGTTGAGAGTGGCCCAGAGTGGAAACAATCAAGTATCCACCAACAGATGAACACAATGTGGTATGCCCATACAGTGGAATATTATTCAGCTACAAAAAAAGATAAAACACTGACCTGTGCACGCTACACCTCATAAGACTTGAAGACAATGAAAGTAGTCAGTCCACTGGAATCCAGACTGTAGGATTCCACTGACAGAGAGAGATGGACAGAGGGCCGTAGTATCCGCCAGGGGCTGGGCTGGGGAGTGAGGCTTTCCAGGGAATGGGAGGGAATGTTCTGAGATTCGTGGCAAGGATCAAACAACTGAGAATCCGAGAATCCATCGAGTGCACTTTAAAGGGGTCCATTGAAGGATGTGAAGTCTATCTCTGAAAACTTGTCATTTGACACAAGGGAAGGCAGGGGACTTAGGGGTCTCCTGGACTGTCTTGAAGCCTTTTGACGTTGCCATTTGCATCTCTGAAGATGACCCAGTCTGGTCTGCTGTCTCTAGCAGCCTGGTGACCCTGGGCAAGTCACCCCACCTCTCTGGGCCTTAGTGGCCTCAATTGTAAATTCAGTGTCCCCTGGAGGCCCCCAGTTCCCTGGCAGGAGCTAACGATTTGGGACTGGGAGAGCGGAGGTGACCCCTGGCAGGTCCTGCCTCCGCCCTGTGGGAGGGCAGCCTGGGCTCTTCCAGGAGCCCGCTGAGGGGTGCGTCCCCGCAGGTGGAGTTTCCGCCCCAGACCCTGCAGCAGAAGCCGCCCAGCGGCTGGTTCCGCCTCCTGCCCTTGTCCAGCGCCGAGGAGGATTCTGGGTAGGTGTGGGTGTGGGGGAGGGGCTGGCCTGGCCCCTGGGGAGGGTCCCTGGGCGGGGGGCGGGTCCTCGCTGTCCAGCCCCAGACGGTGCCCCTTATTCATTGTCCTCTGTTGGTGACCACATTTGCTGGATGAGCTGTGTCCAGTGTGCCCACCTCCCCCGTCCCCTGGCCAGGGGGGACAGGGGCGACCTTGATGTCCTCTCAGAGCCGAGGGTCCCAACACACTCGTTCTCGCTGGCCACGGGGTCTCCCGGGTCCTTCCCTGCCTGCACCTGCGGGCCTCAGTTCACACCTGCCCACACCTGTCCCCAGGTGTGCACGCCACCCAGGTTGTGACTTCTGCCCGGGCCTCAGTGCCAGGGTCCCCCTGCCCATGCGTACTCGTGTTCTCGTCCCTCAGGGGCAGCCTGGGGGCCCTGCGGCTGAAGGTGCGGCTCTCGGAGGACCGCGTGCTGCCCTCGGGGCGCTACCAGCCGCTCAGGGCGCTGCTCCTGGACGCCGTGAGGGCGCCGGCCGAGGTGGGTGCGCCCCCTGCCCAGGGAACCCCATTTGGGCTCCTGGCTCCGGGGTCCCTGGCGCCAGGTCACCTCTTGGCTTCCTGTTCCTGCCCAGGAGGACACTGCCAGCCCCCTGGCTGTGCTGGAGGAGGTGGCCTTGGGGGACTGCCGCCGGGACCTGGCCACCACCCTGGTGAAGCTGTTCCTGGGCCAGGGCCTGGCCGGGCCCCTGCTGGGCTACCTCACCCGGAGAGAGGTGGCCCGCACCAGTGAGTTGCCGGCCTGTCCTCCCGGGGCAGGGTCTGCGGGGGCCCTGGGGCAGCACAGGGCTCGGGCTGAGCCTGGGGTTCCTTCCTGCCGGTCCCTTGCTGCGCACCCCGCTGTCAGCCTCCCAGGCCCAGGCCCTGGTCTGGCCACCTGGGAGCTGTGTGACGGCGGGCAGCTGGCTTGACTGCTCTGGGCTCGGTACTGTGAACAGAGTCATGTTCTGGTCTCCCTGATGCTTGAGGCCAGGAGGGTCAGGGCCCCAGTCTCAGGCGCCTGGGCTCCGCTGGGTGCAGCCGCCAGACCCAGTGACGCTCACCTCCCTGCAGCCGACCCCAACACGCTCTTCCGCTCCAACTCCCTGGCTTCCAAGTCCATGGAGCAGTTCATGAAGGTGAGTCTGCGTCCAGTGGGGACAGGGCCGCTCCCTCCCAGTGCCACCTGGGCCCCAGAGCTTGGCTGGCCTTGGTGGACTGGTGGCTGAGCTGGGGTACTGGGGCTGGTGGCTGGTTCTCCCTGGGTGGTGCCCGTGGGCATGCCAGGCCCCCAACCCTCTCCCTGCAGGGCCCCTGTCCCCAGCTCAGGGTCCCCCCCGGCCCTCAGCTGCTCTGTGTGGTGCCTCTGTCCCCAGCTCAGGGTCCCCACTTGGTCCTCAGCCTGCTCTGTGTGCTGCTGCCCCTGTCCCCAGCTCAGGGTCCCCCCTGGCCCTCAGCTGCTCTGTGTGGTGCCCCTGCTCCCAGCTCGTGGGCATGCGCTACCTGCACGAGGTCCTCAAGCCAGTGGTCAGCCGCATCTTCGAGGAGAAGAAGTACGTGGAGCTGGACCCCTGCAAGATGGACCTGGGCCGGGCCAGGTGAGCGGAGCCCAGGGACCGACCCCTGTGCTGCGGAGACCTCACCTGGAACCAGCCAAAGCCCCGTGAGACAGGGAGGGAGGGGAGCTGGGACGGAGTCATCCATGCCCCTCTGGGCTCCTCCTGCTTTCTTTCCAGAATCTTCTCCCCTTCTGCAGGGCCAGAGGAGTTGGTTGCTGGGCCCTGGTGGGGACAGCAGAGAGTTTCTCCTTCCTTTTGGGCCCTGCCCACATGTTCCAGCCCCCTCAGAGGCAGGCATGAGGCCCCCTTTTTACAGTTGAGGGAACAGAGGCTCAGAGAGGGAAGGCCGTCTGCCTAAGGTCACACAGCTGGGAAGGTACAAAACAGGAGCTTGAGCCCAGACCCTGAGCAGAAAAGCAAAGTCCATCTCTGAAGCTTCAAGCTGTGGGCTCTCCCCAGCTCACCTGGACACTGGGAGACTCCAGGGACACCTGGGACCTGGGGGTGGGGCAGATGCCGGAGCTGGTGGTCCTGAGTTCCAGGGCCAGCTCTGCCACCCATTTGCAAGGGGACCTCTCTGAGCCTCAGCTTCTTTATCTGTTCAAAGGGAACAATCGGGCTGTCTAATGTATCAGGTCCTCACTGGGTTTAGGTGACACAGTGCCAGCGGCCTTAGCCCAGGGCAAGGAGGGGTTGAGAGCCTTCAGCCTGCTCCAGGGAGTTCTGAGTGTGGGGCCGGGCTGGGCAGACCCTCGGCCTCAGAGGAGGAGGGAGACGAGATGTGGGAGCGAGGGCCACTACCCAGTCATCTACTCAACAAAATGACAGTTGGATGCCAGGCTCTGGGCCCAACATGGTGAAAACAGCTGGGAGCTGAGGGGACAAAGCCCCATTCTGTGGGGGGCAGGTCACCATCAACCTGAAGAAGGTCACTGGAGGTGGTCAGTGGGGGGTGGGTGACGCTGGGAGGGGCTCATGATACTCCTGGCTAGTGGCAGGGGACATTCAGGCAAAGGCTTGAAGGCATCAAGGGTAGGAGTCACATGGAAATTTGGTGGAAAAATGCTCTGGGCAGGGGGATCAGCAAGTGCAAGGGCCCTGTGGTGGGAGCAGGTGTCTCTCCTGTCCCCACTAAAAATGCACCAAACCAGGGTTTGTGAAAAGGGGCATGTCTGCTTTGATAGGGTGACATTTAAGCTGAACATAGAGACAAGAATGTCCCAGGCCAGTACAAAGACCTGGAGGTGGGAGTAAGCTCAGGGCGATCAAGCAAGAGCAAGAAGAGCAATTGGCACACGCCTGTGATCTCAGCAGCATGGGAGGCTGAGGCAGGAGGATGGCAAGTTGGAGGGCCTCAGCAACTTAGTGATACCCTGTCTTAAAATAAAAAGTGCTGTGCACAGTGGCTAAGTGCCCCTGGGTTCAATCCCTAATACCAGTTCGGGGGCGGGGAGGTGTTTCCAGCCAGCAGACCAAGGTCTCTCTGGTCCCCCAGGAGGATCTCCTTCAAGGGTGCACCCTCAGAGGACCAGGTGCGGGAGAGCAGCCTGGGGCTGCTGACCGGCTACCTGGGGGCCATCGTGGACGCCATCGTGGGCTCCGTGGGGTGCTGCCCGCCCGCCATGCGCCGCGCCTTCAAGCAGCTGCGCCTCTGTGTGGCAGAGCGCTTCCCGCAGGCCGAGCACCAGGTGCGCCCCGCGCCCGGACAGGTGGGAGGTGGGGGCGGGGTGCGGTGGCCGGAGCCGGTGCAGGGGTGGGACCGGGGCTGAGGGTTCCAGGCAGCGCCCAGCGAGGGCCGGATCTTGTTTTCAAGGACTCGCGTCTTCACCTTCTGATCCAACCTTCACACCGCCTGGCACAGCGGATCCCCGTGTTATTCCCATTTCCCAGAGAAGGAAACTGAGGCCCAGGGCGGGAGTCACACAGCGAGGAAGGGCCGGGGCTGGCTCTGATTCTGTGCTGGTGGCCACCGTGGAGTCGGTGCCAAGCAAGCCCTTCCTGTGTTTCGGCTGAGACAGGCCGCAGGAGGAGGGGACAATGGTGCTCTGTAGGAAGTGAGGGAGGCCCACCCTGACTCCCTGCTCGCTAGGGCTCGGCCACCGTGAGACAGAAGGTGGGACGCAGGGTTCAGGCAGGCGAGGTGAGCAGAGCAGACGCGGGGCAGTGGGGAGTGGCGGGGACTGTGGCAAACCGCAGCTCCCACGGTGTGTCTCGAGGGTCCACTGGGGAGTGGAGGCCAGGACTGCCACGTCCTCAGAGTGACCCTCTGCGAAGGCCAACCTCTGGATTCTCTGTGAGGTCTCTGGTTTATAAACGGTGGCACTAAAATCACCACCACAAACAGCCCCCAGACACCTTGGACCAGTCATGGCTGCTGGGTGGTTGGACTGGTTTAAGGCTCAGCACTCCTCTGAGGCGGCTCTCACCGCCTTGGCCTACAGATGATCTCAGTTGAGACTTTTTTCTTTTTTCTTTCTTTTTTTGGTACTGGGGATGGAACCCAGGGGTGCTTCACCACAGAGCCACGTCCCCAGACCCCTTTTTTTTATACTTTTACTCAGAGACAGGGTCTCACTGAGATGCTTAGGGCCTTGCTGCGTTGCCGAGGCTGGCTTTGAACTCACGATCCTCCTGCCTCAGCCTCCCTGAGTTGCTGGGATCACAGGCGTGTCACGTGCCCTGCAACACTCATTTGCACAGGGCCAAGTGGCAGAAACGCAGGCCTGAGGTTCACTTTTCAGGAAGATTTGAGACTCTGGGAGTCGGAGACGCGGTGGCCCAACTCCCGCTGCCTGGCTTGGCACTTGTGCCCTCTGCCCCCTCTCCTCAACACTTCCTGCTTGAACACGGGAAACTGAGGCCCAGAGAAGTCCAAGCCCCTGCTGGAGGATCAGGGACCCTAACCTAGTTTGATGCCCAGCAGGAGCGGCCCCTCTCCCCCACCCACTGGGAGTGAGCACGGGGTCCCCAGGCAGGGACATGCTCCCGGTGTCCTGCTTTGCTAAAGTCTCACGGCAGTGGCAGGAGCAGCGGGGGGAGCCTGCCCTGGTGGCCCAGCCCCGGGGAGAAGCAAGCCCTGGCCTCCAAGGTGGTGGGCAGCAGGACCTCGCTCAGGCCCTGGAGGGTCGGGAGGAGGGTGCCAGAGCACCCCGTGTAGGACCCACCAAGAGACGGGGCGAGAGGGACCTCGGGGACAGCCCAGGGTCCAGATGGAGGGGAGAGACCTTCCTTGGAAGCCCTGGTGCCCAGCTCCTGCAGGCTCCCGGGCAAGACCGAGATGCCCCAGGAAGCTGGCCCACGCCTGAGGGCGTCCTGTGGGGTGTGACTGCCACCCCTAAATAAACGCGGGCGCACGTTGTCAGCTGGATACAGCCCGCGAGTGTGAGGGGGAGGCGCGTGGGGAGAGGGAGGTGCAGCCCGGAGGGAGGAGCCAAGCGCCCGGCCCAGGCTGGCCGTGAAGGGCGCAGTGCTCTCTCCAGCCTGCAGGGGGCAACAGCCAGGGGCAGGTGCGCATGGAGGGGCTCTGGAGCCTGCTGCCCTGGGTTTGCCGCTGAGCCTCAGTTTCCTCATCTGGAAGGTGGGGGTAACAGGATCCCCCCCCAGGTTATTTGAGGACTCAGTGTGGTGGTCTAGTTTTAGCTCTTGGCGGTGAGTGTGTGCCCCCGCCACCTGGTGTCCCACGGTGAGACGGTGCAGAAGAACACAGCTCCCACCTGCCTGGGGTGCAAATCCTGGCTCTGCCACGTTCAGCTGTGTGGCCTTGGGAAAATGACCTTCCTTTTCTGGGCCTCAGTTGCCTCCTCTATAAAGTGAGGATACAATCCCTCGGAGGGTGAGCAGGAAATGCAGGGCTGTCTGGAGAAGATTCTGGGCTGTTGTTACCAGGAGTCGTTTGGATTTGAATCCTGTTTTCTCCGTTCATCAGCTGTGTGACCTCAAACAAGTCACCTGCCCTCTCTGAGGTTCTGCTTCCTCCTGTGTAGATCGGGAATAATGGTGGGCCGTGTCCTTGTCCCAGCAAGGGTGTCTGGCTAAGCCTGGTTTTGCAGTGTTGTGGCGTCACCCCGTCCTCCCTCTGCTGGCTTCCTGGTCTTCCCTGCCTGGGGTCCCCGGGCTGGGGGCTCTGGTCCCTCTCACCTGCCTCTCTCCCCCAGGACGTGAAGTACCTGGCCGTCAGCGGCTTCCTCTTCCTGCGGTTTTTCGCCCCAGCCATCCTCACGCCAAAGCTCTTTGACCTCCGGGACCAGCACGCGGACCCCCAGACCAGCCGCTCGCTGCTGCTGCTGGCCAAGGTGCGGGCAGTGGGGAGCCGTCCTGGGCCCTCTTAGCCAGGGAGCAGCCTGACAGGAACAGCCCGGAGGCCAGAAACCCCAGGAGACCCCGAGCCTAAGGAAATCTCCACCCTTCCAGGAGGCACAGGGTGGTGGGGGGGGAGAGCTGGCTAGCAGTCCTTCACACCTTAGTGTGAATCAGACCATCTTTGGCAAAGCGGCAGGAACCTGAGGCTCTGGTGGGCTCCTGAGTACAGGATCGGGCTGCCCTGGGTGGGTCTAGTCTTGGGAGGGACCAGAATAAAGGGACTGGACTGTGGATTCCCAAAGGGGGAGGGAGGGAGGGAGGAGCAGGTTCCACCCAAGGCCCTGATCTGGGTCCACAGAGGACCCTTGTCTCTCAGTGACCCTGGTGTCCCTGCTCCCCTGCCCCAGGCTGTGCAGAGCATTGGAAACCTGGGCCAGCAGCTGGGCCAGGGCAAGGAGCTGTGGATGGCACCCCTGCACCCCTTCCTGCTGCAGAGCGTCTCCCGCGTGCGGGCCTTCCTGGACCAGCTGGTGGACGTGGATGGGGATGAGGGTGAGTTCCCCTGGCCCCCACACCTAGCGCATCACCCCACTGAGAGCACTTGGGGCCTCTCCCCATCCCCAGGTCCTCAGCATGGAGACTGTGGGCCTGCAGATCTGCTAGTCGGTCAACAAACATTTCCTGGCAGAAATGCTAAGTCCCAGAGATGAGCAGAACTCAGGCCTTGTCCTCTAGGCCGTCTCAGCCAACAGAGGAATGGGGCTTGGTGGGCACACCACAGGCAAATATCTATTAAGTTATATAAAAGTCACCTTTGTGGGTGCTTGGGGTACAGCAGCAAATGAGACCGAAGAAGATCCTGCTGTCATAGAAGTTTTATTCTAGTTTTATTCCACTAGAATAAAATGAATTAGCAACTGTAAATAAAATGAATTAGCAAATTATGTGGGGGGTGAGGGAGTTGTAAGTGCTGAGGAGAAAAAGAGGTGTGGGGGGGGCGTGTTGAGAGGTAGTGGCAGGTTGAGCTTTTAGGTTGGGTGCGCAGGAAGGGCATCACTTGGTGATATCAGAATAAACACCTGAAGGAGGACCCAGAGCTGCTGGGATCCTAGGAGGAGTGTTCTAGGCAGGAACAGCACGTGCAAAGGCCCTGAGGTAGGAGGAATGCTGCAGGGAGGGCCAGTGAGAAAGAGTGAGTGAGAGGGTGCAAGGAGCAGGGAGCCCAGGGAGCCGGGTCCTCGGGGCCTCACAGGCATGGGAAGGATTCTTGTCTTTGACTTGGAGAGAAGTGGAGCCCGGGAGAGTCTTGAGCAGAGGAATTGGGGTTGAGTCCATTTTACAATGGGTCCCAGGTCGCCAGGTAGTTCCAAGTCCCATGGGAGCAACCTGTGGGAACCCTCCAGGCTGTGGCCGGCCTGGGTCCCTCTCCAGGGGCTGGATCCAAGGGGTGTCTCTGGGCTGGGCTCCCCCTGCTGGCCGCCCGCGCCACTGCCTGCAGGTCCCTGGGTGGGAGAGGGGCCAGGGCGGGCCTTGGTCCTGTCTGGGTGGAGTCCAGAGCCTTGGAGGCCCTGGCAGGCCGGCAGGGCAGGTGGCGCTGGACAGAAAGGGCTCACTGATTCAGCCTTCCTTTCCCATTTCCCAGAGGCTGGTGGCCCAGCGAGGGCCCTGGTCCCGCCCTCGGTGACACTTCGAGAAGGCTACCTGCAGAAGCGCAAGGAGGAGCCGGCCGGCCTGGCCACGCGCTTCGCCTTCAAGAAGCGCTACTTCTGGCTCAGCGGGGAGGAGCTGGCCTGCGCCAAGGGCCCCGAGGGGCAGGTGGGGCTCGGGCTGCGGGGCGCGGCTCCCCCAGCTGCTTTGCACCCAGAGGGAAACTGAGGCCCCGGGGCACCTTGGCACCGCCAAACTCACAGCTGGGGCCAGTTCGGGCCAGGAAGGGACAGGCATGATCCTGATCCTTCACGCGCCAACCAACGTCCTGCAGGAGGGTCCACTTCATGCGCGACGCGTCCTCCCGGGGTGGAGAGGCCCAGGGCAGGGACAGCGCTTGCCCCAGAGCGGCCTGTGCCCCAGTCTTAGACTCGGGTGTGGCTGGCCGTGGAGGCTGCCGTTCCGGCATTGGCTCGGTTGCTCATTCACTCAGCACACATTCACCGACTGCCTCCTACCGCCAGGCCCTGTCCCAGGCAATGGCCACAAGGGGCTGGCATTCCCAGCTAACCCGGACCTGGACGCATGCAGGCCACGCGTTCCTGCGCGCGCACCCACTGTGTGACTCGCGCTGGTGGGGACCCAGCTGTCACTTGGGTTTTATTCATATAGGTATTTCTAGGCATGGACTCCCGGGGTTCCTGTTCTGGCTCCACCATGTGAGTGGTCTCAGAAGGGTCCTCTCTCTTCTTGGGCCTCAGTTTCCTCATCTGCAAATTGGGAAGAATTACAAACCTAACCTGAGCCGTTTGTTGTGGTGATTAAATGAGTTGATAAATGGAAAGCGCTCTGGTCACATTCCAAGCGGCTTTGAAGATGACCGTGATGATGATGATGGCAACTGAGGCCCAGAGAAGGAAGTCACAGCCAAGGGACAAGGACACGGAGCGCAGCTATAAGGGTCCAACGTGCTCTGCCCTGGGGGCTCCACCGAGGCACACACCTAGAGCTGCCCCCTGGGCCACCCCGCCCCGGCCAGCAGCCTGTTCTGCAGAGACACCCCTCTTCCCTAGGAGCGCAGCTCCATCCCGGTGTCGCACATCCGCGCCGTGGAGCGCGTGGACGAGGGCGCCTTCCAGTTGCCCCACGTGATGCAGGTGGTGACGCAGGACGGCGCGGGGGCGCTGCACACCACCTATCTGCAGTGCAAGGTGAGGCCCTGCCCGGAGGGGGCGGAGGGCGCGCCTTGGCCCCGCCCCTGACCACGCCCACTCCGTGCAGAACGTGAACGAGCTCAACCAATGGCTGTCGGCCCTGCGCAAAGCCAGCGCCCCCAACCAGGACAAGTTGGCCGCCTGCCACCCGGGTGCCTTCCGCGGCGGGCGCTGGACCTGTTGCCTGCAGGCTGAGCGCCCAGGTGAGGGGCAGGGGAGACTGCGGGTTCTGCCCTTCCCACCTGTCCATTGGCGGGAATTCCACTTCCGTCCGGGAGGGCTGTGCAACCTTAAGCAAGTTACTTAACCTCTCTAGGCTTCAGTCTCAACTGTGAGATGGGGTGGACAGTAGTACCAAGCTCAGGGTTCCTGTGAGGAGTAAGTTAATAGGGCAGACAATTAACTGGAACACAGTGGCTAGCACAGTGCTTGGCCCGCAGTGCTCCTTACTGAGAGGTGCTATTTTTAAGTACTCGCTCTACGGGGCCACCCAGAGCCGCAGACCTGTGCTGGCTCTCCAGGGAGCTGGGGACCGACCTTGGGGTCTGCGGCATGGTCAGCAAGCGCTCTACCCCCGAGCTTCGTTTCCACCCCGAGCCAGACAATGACAGTGCAACTTTACAAGCGTCTACACGGGACTTTGGGGACTCCAGAGAATGCCCTGATCCAGCCCCGGGAAGGGGATAGGGGGATCCAGGAGGGCTTCCGGGAAGAGGTGACGCTAGCTGAGGCCTGAGTGGCGTGGAGACAGGGTGGGTGAGAACGGGCAGAGGAACAGCCTGAGCAAAGGCCCAGGGTGAGGCAGGGTGGGGGTGTCTGCGCCCTGGGTCCCAAAATGTGGAAGGAGAAAAAGGAGAGCGAGGCTTTGGAGTCCAGGGAGCGGGCCTGGGGCTGATGAGAGTGGAGGCAGGGAGGCCAGGGAGGAGGTTCCTGGGGGAGCCCAGGGCTTGACTAGAGCAGAGGGGGTGGGAACCCCCGGCTTGGAGACGCTGGGCGGGAGAGGGCAGAGGGGGAGGGGGAAGCGCCTGACGCTGGGTGTCCCCTTCAGCTGCGGGTTGCAGTCGCACACACTCAGCCATCACCCTGGGGGACTGGAGCGACCCTCTGGATCCCGATGCTGAGACCCAGATGGTGTATCGGCAGCTGCTTCTGGGGCGGGACCAGCTCAGGTGGGTATCCAGGGCTGCTGCTGCGATCGGCTGGGTGGATGGTCACGGTGGCCGTCCGTGTGATGGGTCTCGGTGTTGGTGCGGTCACTGTTTCCACGCAAACTGGCTCAGCTCCCGGGGCGGGGGTGGGGTGGGGGAGGAGCTGGTGTCTGCAGAGTCGGGGCGGAGGGATCTTGGGGTCGTTCTACCTGATGCTCTAGAGACACGGCAGGGTCACATAAAATCCTGGCCTCCTGAGCCTCCTGGGACCTTGATTGTGGGTCTTCACTTTCTCTTTATTTAGTGACAGGGGTTTGTCCTGGCTGGTTGTCGAGTGGGTTCTGATGGCGGGACACAACTCCTGGGCTCGTTTCCTGGCCCCTGGATAGGGAGTGAGTTACTTAACTTCTCCGCTGTTCAGTTTCTTCATGGGGAAAGTGGGGCGGATAGTGGTGGCTCCCTCTCAGTATTGTCCTAAGGATCAAATGAGCCAAGCCAGGCAAAGCTCTCTGCAGGCCTGGACACACAGCTTTCAAGTCCTGCCAACAATTATGGTTGTGCTGTGTGACCTGAGGCAAGTGACTTCATCTCTCTGTGTCTCTGAGAGATCCGTGTCTGGCACACATGAAGGTTTGCTGTGACGATGGTGATCGGAGGTGGCACTTAGAACTTCTGCGACCAACAGGGAGCAGGACTGGGAATCCCAGAGGAGCCTTAGGTCTGGATTTAGGATCGTTCTACCTGAGTCTTGTGTTTGTCCCTGTCAACCTCCAGGATGAAATTCCTAGAGGATTCCAGTCTGGACCCAGACCTGGAGGAGGACACGGGCAGGGGTCCTAGTGCCACCCTCGGTAAGGATGAGGCGGTCCCGTTCTCCCTCACAGACATGTCCCCATAGCTTCCTAAGTGGACCCCTGTGCCTCCCCCTCCCCGTTTCCCATCCACTGTCACATCTGGGGACTTCGGGGCACAAAGCAAGTCTGCAGCATGAGAGAGCCATGGGACCAGGCCCTGTGGCCACCTTCAGCCAGCCAGGCCCCTGCGGTCCTCTCATCTCTCTCCCAGGGACCTGCCCCGAGGTCCTGGCCCGGCAGAGGGCAGCGGCGGCCCGCCTGCTGGAGGTGCTGGAAGACCTGGATCGCGCCCACGAGGAGTTCCAGGGGCAGGGCCAGGGGAAGGTAGCCCCTGGCCCCCCGGCACCCTAAGACGCTCCAGGGCCAGTCTGGAAGGAGGAGTAAGGAGCCCCGGGGCCTCCTCAGCGCACCCTGGCCCAGGAGCCTCCCCGTGGCTGTCCTGAGCCTCTTCAGCGCTGCTTCCTGGAAACTCTCAGAGACTCTTCTAGGCCTGTGTGCCCTGAGTCCAGACAGACAGGCCTTTGGCAGGGGTCAGCCTTGTGCAGAATGAATGGAGGAGTCTTCAGGTTGAATGGGACTGGAGTGGACAGGAGAAGGAGCTTGACTTTTCTGAGCCTGGAGCCTTCTTCTTTGGACTAGCCTCTACCCACACCTAGGAAGCCAGGCTTGCCCTGAGCTGCTGGATACAGCTATACCTGGAATCCCAATGCCCCTGTGGCCTTGTCACCCCATGGGCTCAGCTCTTCCTGTTTTCACATCAGCTAATCCCTGTAACCTCACTGTCCTTCTGTATATTGTCCTTGCCTGCGGGCTCCAACCCCAGCTTCCAGAATCAGGTGCCCTCTGGGAGATTGGAGGCTGGGAGCCCGAGTGTGTCAGATTCATAGCCTGAGAGACCGTGGGCCAGCTCTTGCCCCATATAAAATGTGGAGGAAGTGAGCTTTGCTGTTTGGCTTTTTAAAAAAAAAAAAACTTATTTTTTAGTTTTAGGTGGACACAATATCTTTATGTGGTGCTGAGGATTGAACCCAGTGCCTCGCACATGCCAGGCGAGTGCGCTACCACTTGAGCCACATCCCCAGCCCCTGGTGTGTGGATTTCAATCTGGTTTCTATCTAGGTCCCTCGGGGGCAGAGGAGGACCAAAGCCCACCTCTTGGGCTGTTTGCTAGAAATACAGATTCCGGGGTCTCTCCCAACCACCGATCCAGAGCCTGCGGATTTGTGGGGGCAGGAATCAGGGTTTTCTCCAAGTGAGTGGGTGAACCTCGCGTCTGAGAATTACGGGTCCCGGCAGTGGGCAGGTTTCTCTGTTGGGGGTTGGGGTGAGATTTTTGAGAAGGAGCCACAGACCTGGCAGAACCGGAAGGGCCTCCAAGGGCGCATTTCTGGTTTTGCATGGAGTGTGGGACTGAAGCCGAAGCCTACCTCGCCGGGCACCAAGCGCACCAGGACAGAGCGCTATTCCGCGGGTGGCCAGCAGGGGTCGCCAGGAGCCACAACATGCATCGCTGCCACGCCGCGTCCCGGCCTGTGGCTGCGGCTAACCTTTGACGCTTGGCGACCCTGGGGTCTGCCCTGTCTCCCTGAAGACAGAGACTGGGGTTCCGAAGTCCCGAACGGGCTGATCACAGTGTGTCCTTGCTTCCCCGTATTTTCCCGGAGTCTCCCCGCCTGAGTTCCTCCTCTCACGTCACTGGGTCAGGGAGCAGGTGGGTGCACTACCTTTTGCTCTTGTGAAGTCGCTGTCCCTTCTGCCTCCTTTGGAGCTCGGAGGATCTGCCTCTGCTCCAGCCACCCACCTGCCTTTCTGCTCCAGGACATGAGGATGATGGGAACCCTGCTCCTTCTCTAGCTGCCCCCAGGTGGTGGCCCCGAGGTTGCCATCACCCCCAATGTTCCTAAAGTCCCAGCAACAGGGACGCCCCACCCCCACCGCTTGCAGGAAGAGACGGGGCTGGGCGAGGAGGAGAAAGACCATTTATTTCTCCACCCACAGTGGGACGGGTAGGTTTTCAAAAGAGCAGTCGCTGGCGTCCCTTTAAATCTTGGCTGACGTCCTCCGCGGCAGCCAATCAACAGAGGCGGAGCTGGTGAGTTGCCTGGGCAACGGGCCCCTGGTTGGCTGGAGACTCTCAACCACCCCACCGCCAGCTCCCGAGGAGAGGGAAAGTAACTCTTTGCTGTCCGCTGTCCCTCGTCGAGGCGCTGGCCTGATCAAGGCCTCCTCTCGCTCCTCGAGCCAGAAGCTACAGCCTTTGGGTCTCAAAGATGGGCGCCGTCTGGCCAGGAGATGGGGCGGGAGGAAAGAAGGGCTTTCATCTGGGACAGACATAAGGCTGGAGATGGGACAGGAGGCGGGGTTCAGGGTCCCAGAAGGAAGAAGAGACAGACACGAGCACAAAATAAGATGTCCCTTGCCCCGGTTGCTGTGGCCCAGCCCTCTGTAGGATTGGTCACCTAGGGCCTTCCTCCCCGGGACTCAGTGCGCAGCCCGTGGCGGGCAGAGACCGGTGATGATACGATACAGGGTGGGTGAGGCCCAGGGGTGGACTCCTGTGTCCTCCTGGGAGCCCCAGCAGGCCCCTTCATGCCTGCCAGGGGTCCTCTGTGCAGACAAGCCGTACAGAAGCCACGGGGACAGACGTGGGACGCACACGGGGTGTCATGGGATCTTTCTGTCTCTTCTCCCCCAGTTTGGGGGCAAGTAGAGGCACGTGGGTGTGCGTGCATGTGTTCAACAGGACACGTGTGTTGGCGTGAGGGGAGGGTCGCTGTCTTTTTGGTAGGGAGGTCGCTGCTGTTGCCGGTACTCTTTCTGCAGCCTGTTCTGCGAGCTATGGTGGGAGCCCCGTGGCCTGTCCTCTTCTCATCATCCCAGTCGCCACTAGCCAAGTCCCCAGAATGCTTCGGGCTCCACCTGCGGGCTCCTGCCCCAGCCCCGAGCACGGGCCATCAGGGCACACCTGGCCGAGCTAGGTGTGAGCCACCAGGGCAAAGCAGGAGGGAGAGTGGGCAGGCCGGGCCTCAGGCCTTGGCGGCAGCCTCGGACACCCCCTGCGCGGTGAGCTCGGCCAGCACATTGTCTAGGTAGCTGGCATCTGGATAGCCGTGGCCGGTGAGGTTGGAGCCGAACTCTGTCTTGTGATGGATCTCGTTCCACACCACGGTGTCGGACTCGCCCGTGGTGTTGGACGTGCCGATGGTGAAGATGAGCCGCCTCTCCCAGGCGGTGATGAGCAGTCTCAGCACCTGGGAGGCGGGGGCAGGGCATGGTCACAGGCAGTCCCCACTCCCACCCAGCGGCAGTGCCTCCCACCCCCAGCCCCATCCTGCCTCCCTTCCCCCGTCTGTTGTAAAGTAAGGGTCTCAAACGGGTGGCTGGTGGCTGTCCTTGGTTTAGACCCCATGCTGTATTAAATAGCCGCTTTGTGGATTAGTCTGGAACATTCAGAAGCCTGGAGATTCCACATGGAAAATCTCAATGTCTGGCTTCTCTTGAAAAAGAAAGCCAGCTGGGCGCGGTGGGTGGCGCACACCTGTAAGCTCAGCTTCTTGGGAGGCTGAGACAGGGGGATCATGAGTTCAAAGCCAGCCTCAGCAATGGCAAGACACTAAGCAGCTCAGTGAGATCCTGTCTCTAAATAAAATATGAAATAGGTCTGAGGATGTGGCTCAGTGGTCGAGTGCCCCTGAGCTCAATCCCTGGTACTAAGGGAAAGAAACGAAAAGAAAAGAAAACAGATCAATATATAGTGTGGCGGTGGAGGGCTTGGACTGCTTGGGCTCAAATCATAGCTCTAACACTTCTTTGCTGTGTGATGATGGGCAAATTACTTGCCTTCTCTGAAGCTTCATTTCTTTATCTGTAAAATGGGGTCCAACTTAGACCTCAAAAGGCTGGTAACGGGGATGAGGTGCATGAAGGAGATGGTTGTGGTCAATATCACTGGGGTGCAAGGTTGGGGATAACTGGGACTCCAGGCCCAGGCTGACAGTAGCTGGGGCCCCTGCCTGTGTCCAGTCCCTGCGCCCCTGTGGGCACCCACCTTCCGGCCCTTCTCGTTGTTGGGCAGATAGCAGTGGCGTGGGAATCCTCTGGCGGTGAACTTCTTCCCCGGATTGGGGTGCTCAGGGCCCTGTGGGGAGGGGCAGCAGGGACTTAAGCCACAGCAGGTGGAGGACTCCGGTGGGGAAGGCCTTGAGGTGGGGGCCTGAGGGGCCGGTAGCCTCACCTGAATGCCCGTGGGGATATCGTAGACGATTCGGATGGTCTGGGTGTCGGCGAAGCCGGGCAGCGAGTGGGGGATGAGGTGGAACTCCATCTTCCCAGGGGGCTGGGTCCCTGTCTTCTCCCCATAGATGGCTTTGCAGGTGGGGCACTGCAGGCTGCCATCCTGGGTGGGGGCGGGAGGTGTGAGTGTCCGGGCGCCCGCCCCTGCCGGCTCCCCTCCTGCCTGCGCAGCTCACCTTGTTGCCGTTGGAGTACATGGCCACGAGGCACAGCAGGTGGTACATGTGGCCACAGCGGCCCAGGCGGCCCACAAGCTCTGGGCGCACGCCCTTGTGCCGCAGCACACCCTCATAGCCCGACGCGGTGACAAGCCGCTCCATGCAGATGGTGCAATCCTGGGGGCAGGAAGGGGGAATGAGCTCTGGGGAGGGGAGGGGCAGGACCTTCGGCCACCATTGGCAGCAGCCATTTGGCAGAGGAAGAGAGGATACCCTCATGTCCCAGAGGAGCCCTCCACCCCCTCCAGATGTACTAATGGCTTAACTCTCAAAAACAAAACTTTAAAAACATTTTGGGGGAAATGTGACGGTGAAATTTTCATGTCAATCTTCAAAAGATTGACATGTGATTCTCTTAACCTCAAGCTCTTCTGGTCATCAAGAGACCTCACAAAAGCCAAGTGGCAAGAGCCTGCTGGGGGGAGGGACCCCTATTACCTAAAACCCAGAGAAGTCTGCAGCGCGGTGCGAGGCTTGGCCCCTCCCCAGGGACTCACCTCATCAGGAGGGTTTTTCACCTTCTGCATGTACCTTCGAACCACATCCTCGGGGTTCTTACCTGTAGGGGACACAAGAGGCGGGGCTTGAGGGCATCCAGAGTCTCGCCTCTGTCCCGGGCTTGACTGGGGACGGGGTTAGGGATGGAGGGCTGCCCAGAGGTGCAAGGTTTGCTGGGGGCTAGCTATAATGGGAGTTCCCGAAGGATGTGGTGGGTCAGGGACCGGGACAGGGGAGACAGGGGAGGTGACAAGTCTTAACAAACTAGAGGCCGGGGTCGGCAGGGTTGCAGAAGGCGTACTCTTCTTAAGGTGCTTCTTCTTGGTCTTGCGGCACACCCCGGGCACGCCGGGCACGGGCTTGACATCGCTCTTGCTGACCGGCGGCGGGTGCAGGATGGGCTTTGGAGCACGCGTCAGGCACACTGGCAGCCCCGCCGCACACAGCAGGATCCCCGTCATCCCTGGGGGCGGGGCGAAACATCAGGGGTGGGGCGTCTCCCTGGCCACGCCCACACTCACGTATGCCCTTCCTCACTAATGGACAGATGCTCCTTCAGGGCCTCGCCCCCGTCACTTGCCCCGCCCCTGACCCCACCCACTGAGCCCCGCCCCTAGTCGGAGCCTAGTGCACCCAATACTAGTGGGTGTTTTCCTGGATCCGCCCACCAGCAGCCAAGGGGCGGAGCCATGGGGCTGATGGGCGGAACTGCATCCTTCTGGTCCCCTTCTGGCCTGCAACCCACCTGCCAGGGCCGGATGGACCGGTCCGGTACCATTCAAGTTCTTCACCGGGAGCGCGGGGACACTGTGGGAATAAGAAAAGAGGCGGCAGCTGGACACCAGTCCCCTGACCCCATTAGAGGATCTCGTTTGCCTTGGGTCTCTGACCCCTGGGCACACCCTGATCTCTTGGTGCAGGACACCATTCCTACCATGGCATCCTATTTTGGGGTGTGGTGTGGTCAGGACGGCTGCGACTCTAGTGGGATGCTCCCTTGGGCTTAGCTCGGACTCTGCACCCCACAGCCGGCCTCCTCCGTTTCCCTGGTGACTGTGCCCTAAATCCAACTATCAGTGATTTAGCACGGCTCTGATGTGGCTGTACAGAACACTAATACCCATAAAAGAACTCAGGGATAAAACAAATTAGGAAACACTTTCTCTCTCTCTCTCTCTCTCTCTCTCTCTCTCTCTCTCTCTCTCGTCTTAAGGAGTCTGAGGGCATCCTGAAAGCACTGGTGAGTCCGTGTAAGGGTACATGGTCGGCAATAGTCCATCCAGGTCTTTCAAAGACATCTGATGATGAATATTCCTTCCACAAAATTCACCAACATCAGTGCTTGGGACTAAGGCAGCCCCTGGGAAAAAGTACCAGAGATGCTTCCGCTTCTCCTGAGCCCCTGCTCAGCCGTGAGCCCCGGTACATCATTCTGCCTCTCCCAATCTGCTTCCCCATCTGCAGCATGGGGTGATGAGGTACCTCCTTTTTTGTTTGCTGTGAGAATTCAATGAAATTCCCCAAGTCCAGAGCCGACACAATTCCTAGCACCCAGTAAAGACTTCAAAGCATTATCAGCATCCTCACCATCACCTGCATCCTCACCGTCACCCACATCCTCACTGTCACCTGCATCCTCACTGTCACCCACATCCTGTCACCTGCATCGTTACCAACACCTCTGGCCAAGGGATTTCTCTGCTGAGCCTCCTCCCCTAAGTCACAGTGTGACTCCTCTCCATCTGAGAGAGGGAGCCACAGTAGGAAGGGCTGCTCTGCCAGCCTGGAGCAAGTCTCTTAAACTCTGTAAAGTGGAAGCTCACACGGGGGCCTGCTGGGGGACTGGGCACCCGCCTGCCCGAATCTTCATGGCTTTAGCTCCGGCTGATGCAGGCGAATGGTGTCCGGCTCTGCTGGGCTTGGAGCCCAGGCTGGACAGTTAGGAAGAGCAGCAGCATCTGAGGGCGGGGGATTCTCCTTGGGGTGGGGGTGGGGTCAAGAAGGGAGGGGACGGGGACAGCTGAAGCAGGAGCAGCAGCCTCTTGGCTGGCCTGCAGAGGTAGGAGCCTGGCCAATGCTGCCTGGTCACTTGTCCCCAGTAGGCACAGTTGGCTCGGGGTTGTTGGCTGGGGTGCCTCTTCAAGCAAATGGTGCCCTTGGCAGGCTTGGGACCACTGTGGTGGGTCCAGAAACAGGCACACACACATCCGCAGAGACACTGTGCCTACATATGCCTGGGAACACACACACACACACACACACACACACACACACACGGAGGCACACACAAAACCTCCCAAGGAACACACTACACACATGCACAGAGACACACAAACACTGTCCCAGGGAACTTGTGACAAATTAACGTGCACACATACCAGGGGACCCACTTCCCTGCACACAGATAAACACAGATGCTTGGGGAAGACACTGAAGCTGGGACACGCTCACACACTACCCCTCGTACATGCAGAAGCTCATACGTACAGACAAGCTAACCACTGGGGGGACGCAGTTGGACAAGGGAAGCCAGCTCATGCCTACTGGGACAGCCCCTGTCATGGCCACCCCTCTGGGACACACGGAGGACAGGCCCTGGTCTCCTGGGACCTGTGGGGAGCAGATGGCAAATTGGGTGGATGGGCACTTGGCCCTGGCATGAGCACCAGCACCTACAGCCCTCAGGGACTTGCCGTGCACCCATGGAGTCGACGGACCCACTCACAGCACACAAGGGACACGCACACACGCTCTCTCCTGCCACACAGGGGGACACAGGTGCTCACACTCTGATCTGCACCCCACGCTGGCACACAGATGCCCAGCACAGGAGGGCCCCCCACCACAGGCACAGTTTGCAGCTTGTGGCCACTTGGTCACGCAGGTGGGCTGTAGTTCACCCCAGACCCCTCCTAGGCCCTCCCAGGGCCTGCAAGAGACACCAGGGTCCAGCCATGGAGGAGGTCCTGGGGTGATGTTGTCACTGCACACAGCCCCTGAGGATGGCGGGGTGGGAGGACAGGCCCTGGGTGTCCCAGGATCTGCAAGGGGCTGGGTCTGAGGGTCCACACGGGCAGAGCTCGTGGCCGGTACAGGGGCGAGGGGAGGGTGCTCTTCTCCTGGCACCTGCTGGGGCTCAAAGCTGGCGGGGCTGAGGATCCATCTGCCCTTCTCAGGTTGTCACAATCTCCCAGGACCTTCTAGGACTTCTTGCATGCTTTATAGGACAGCAGACAGGCATGTCCCCAGTGCTCCTCATCCTGACTCTGCCCTTCAGACACCTCCCGGCCGGGGTCTGCCCACCCTTCTTCCTTGCTTTGAGTCTCGTGAGAAGAGAACGTCCCTCGGATCCAGGACCATCAATCAAATGGTGGACAGAAAACTCTTTAGCATGCATACCACCACCTAGGTGTCCCCCCCCCCAGGGCAGACATCACCAATCCACCCCAGCACTCCTCGAGCTGAGCAGATCCCGCCACAGCCATGCAGTAGCTGCTCTCAGTCAGAGAGACCCATGGCAGCCAGGGTCTATGGTGCAGGCAAAGTCTGGCCCCACTGATGACCTGGCCTTGCTGAGCCTTTGGCCTGGGAGCTAGGCAGGGGGTGCCCCAAGAAGGTTTTAGACCTTGGAGCCCCAAAATACCTGAAAGCCCAGAAAGCCCTGGTTTACGAAAGCCAGTCTGGCCCCGGGAGAGGGCTGGGCGCACGTGTGACAGCGGGGCGTTTTTATTTTTTTAAATGTACCACTGCTGAGCGAGGGGGACAGTCCCAAGGTGGCCCCCAGCCATCTCAATCTGCAGGCCGCCTGCGAGAACCCTGGGTAGCCCGGTTCCCATGACGCCCAGCGTGGGAGCCGCCCAGGGCCCCCTTTTGATGTGGGACGTGCGTTTCCTCCCGGCAGTGAGAACATCCTCCTGCCTGGACACCGCTTGCCGCCGCGGGCCTCCAGAGGGGGACCACCACCACCCCTGCCCTGCCTCCGGGGGCCCAGCCATCAGGTCTGAGGAATCCTGTGGCCCTTTTGAAATCTGCTCTGGCCAGAAGCCAGATCTGGCTCATCCAGGGCAGGGATGCAGCTGCGGTCACCCTTCTCAGTCCTGTATCAGACCCGGGTGCTCCAGGCTCTGGGTCCCCGTGGCTCCCGAAGGGCTCAGAACCTCTCCCCATCACCTGACCCTGTCTCCTCTTCCAACCCTGTTTCCTGTGCACGCACCTGGCACTGCTCCCCTCCTGCCTGCCGTCCTGGTGTCCCTGTGTCCCTCACCATGACGCGCACATTCCCACCCCAGGGCCTTTGCATGCGCTGGCTCCGTGCCCAGGACACTCTTTCTCAGATCTCCCCAGGGAATTGCCTGACCCAGGTCTCTGCTCAAAGGTCACCATAGTGGAGTGACGTCCCTGTCTTTGTCCTTACCTTACTTATTTTTGTTTTTGTGTCATAACAATTGCGGTGCATGTCCAGGCCCTGTGCCATCTGGCCTGTCCCTGCCTGTGACCCATCTCCTACCTCTCCACCCTCCACTCCAGATACCTCAGCTGCTCCTCCAGCAGGAGCACAGTCCCTTTACCAGGAATCGTACTGTGTCCTCCGTGGGAAGGAAGGCTTCCCCCCACCCCAGCTCCCAGTGGCTGACTCCTCTCGGATGAATGACGCCTGCTGGGGCCCAGCTGTCTTGACCTCCTGACTTCCCACCAGCAGAGAAGCACCTAGTAGATGTTCAATGCACGCTCCTTGCAGGAGTGGATTCTGTGGGGCTCTTCCAAGCAGGTGACTCACAAGCACGTGCTCTGCTCGGGACACGGTCTCCTTAGACATCCTCTGCACAGGTTTGAAGTGACTCACAGAGTCCCAGAGAGCAATCCCCTACAGCTTCCCAGCTCTGGGAGGTTTGTTGCTGGCATTCATCAAGGTGTCACTAAGGGGCATCTGGCAGGGCAGGCCAACACCTTGCTCTAGGAAATGCTGCCCGGGCAGGGCTTCCATGGCTAGGGTTTTGGGAGTGGCCACCTGAAGCAATTTCTCTTATTATGGATTAGAGGCTGAGGCAGGAAGCTCTGATTGAGGGGGAAAAAAAAAAGTGTCCCAGCCTTAGTCTAGGAGACAGGGATGGGCTGCATCTCGTCTCCCCGCCAAGGAAGAGCAGATGCTGCCCCCTGTGGCTGGAGGCAGTGCTCGGTAGGACGGGAGGATGCAGGGAGACCTGCTGAGGCTGTTCCTCACACAGTTCCCTGCCCATGTCCATCCGGGTACTTCCACCACACGGTTTCCACCTACACTATCCATCCCTGATTTCCCTCTGCCCTTTGGAGACATCTCAGAGGCCACCATCTGCACAGCCTCTTCTGACCTGACCACAGTGGATTCATATCTATGTCTTCTTTTCACCCAGAAGGATGGTGTCTGTTTTTCTGAGGAGGAAAGCATTTTCTCTCTGTGTGGCTCCACCCTTTTCTCTTCTACCAGATTGTGAGCTGCTAGAAATGTCTGACCCACGACGCACCCACCCTGTGACCCCGGGATTGTCACACTATGAAATGCACTCTGGGTATGTTCCAGGAGGGGGGGAGCCAGTCCTGGTCTCCTGGGGGAAGGGGCCGGTGTCCTCAGAAACAGTGATTCCAATTTGAATTTCAAATGTGACTCCATTCCCAGAGACAAGGTGAGAGCAGAGACACCCAATCCACCTCGTACACACGACTGCCACCCACCCGGCGCCCATGGCAGGCATCACCAATCAATCCCAGCACTCCTAACCCATAGGCCCAGATGCAGTTTCACACTCCTCCCGAGGTCACTGCCACTGGGAGAGCTGTGTTCCCGAAACCTATTGGAGAGGATCACAGAGATGGAAGGTGAATTCACCTAGGTCCCCCAGCTGGCGAGTGGAGCAGCGGGCACCAGGTCCTGGGGTTTCTGGGTCAGAGTGCAGGATGACCACACCAGGTTGGTCTGGGACCATCTGGGATCGATCCAGACTCCAGAAGCCTCTGAGCCCCAGAGCTGGGCTGAAGCCTGGGGACCTGGACTGTGGGGTGGCTCAGCCCGGGGACGCTGGGTTGGGGGCTGTGCCAGTGGGTACATGGCCAGGGGACCACGTGGTCACTCCCTGCGGGTCAGCTGGGGTTCCATTTCTCGTCTGCACCTGGCCCCTGCCCCTCCCCCACCCCATCCCCCAGACTCCACACACTCTCTGATGGCCGTGTCCAGCCCCTGCTGGCCTCAGGTCCCTGGCATACACCAGGCAGCTAGCTCCCTGGGGAGCCCTCGGCCCTGGCAGCAGTGGGTGGAGGGGCAGGAGAGCACGTCCATCTGCCTCTCTGTCAAAGCACCCCTCCCTCCTGCCACCTCCTGGAGAGGGATCTGACGGTGACTGGCATCTGGGGATCAGACTTATCCAGAGGCTGGGGGGCCTGGGGGTCACCCTCTTTCACCGCTGGTCTCAGGGCCCCCCAGCGCTTGGCCAGGTGGGGAGGGAGGGCGGCTGCCGTTCCCACGGCCTGAGTGGCCACGTGGTGCAGTGTGGTGCAGGGGGTGCGGTCTGGCCTCCCAGGGAGCAGGGCAGGAAGTGCCTCAGGTGGGGGCTGGGTGGGGAGCCTCTGGCTGGCCTCAGCCTCGTGGGAGGCAGTCACAGCCCCAGCACCAGCTGGGCCAGAAAAGGGGGAGGGGGAGGCCAGAGGCTGCAGGGACCAGTCCTGGACAGGACTCGGCCAGGACAGGACTGAGTCGGTGGTACCTTTTGGTCTATGAAGACCTTTGAGCCTATTATAGGTAATTCCTGGGAAAGAACTGCAGCAGCAAATACAATCACGGCCTCTGCAGGTCCGCCCCTTCCCTTGGACTCCCTGATACCCTCCGGACCATGGCCCAAAATGGCATGGGGACATGGGTGGGCACTTCAATACCCTGGCTAACTTGGGTTTTCAAATCGGGGTCTTAAGTGCTTGACCTTGAGCAAGTGTCTCAGCCTCCCTGTCCTCATTTGGAAACAGAGATAACAGGACCGGTTGTGGGGGTTTTGCCACAGCTGAGAGGTGATGCGTGTAGAGACTGAAGTCGCGCCTGGGACACAGCGATGCTCAATAAATAGAAACAGGCCGCAGCTGTCCCTCTCCCCACCTCCCACGTGGGATGGAAACTCTGAGTCTGGTTCCCCTGCCCCACAGCTGTGTTCCAAAGTGCTGGACGCTGACCTGTCAGGAGACAGGACGGATCTTCCCCACCCCTGCATGTCCCCCAGGCCCAGACGGCCAGCTGGCGCCTGCCCCAGTACAGAACACGTGGAAAAAACTTCCAGCCAGGTGGACACTCTGCCCCCACTGGCTGTGTGACTCTGGGCAGGTTCATCTCCCTCTCTGGGCATGTTCCCTCACTCCAGGTCTGAGGTGGGGGCTGTCTGGAGCGTCCTGTGCCCACTGCACGCTGGTCAGGGGGATGGTGGGAAAGCATCTGCCTGTCATCAGCTCTGCCAACTGCGACTGTGAGAGGTGGTGGCTGCAGCTCGGTTTGTCAGGTGGGGAAACAGAGGCCAGAGAGGCCAAGTCACTTGCCCAAGGTCACCCAACCAGAAGGGTGGGGGGAAGGGAGATGGAGGAGCCGAGGGGAGGAGGCTGAAGACAGACAGAGCCAGAGAGAGCAAGCTGGACTGCGGAGGGCCAGAGGAGACGCTCAGAGGGTGGCGAGAGGCCAGGGGACCTGGCCCCAGATTCTCACCCAGGACCTCAGAATGGGGCCCCCTCTGGCTGGTGCCCCACACTGCAGCAGGTCCTCAAGGTGGGTCCTGATCCAGCAGGACTGGTGTCCCTTTAAGGGGAGGAAACTCAGCACAGAGTAGGACTTCGTGAGGCCTCAGGAGGAACCAGCCCCGCCCGCCCGCACCTCCATCTCAGAATTCCAGGGCCACAACAAGAGGACACATGTCTGGTGTCAAGCCGTTCGGCTGGGGGCACTGTGTCCCCACAGCCCTGGCCAGCTCACACCGACACAGGCGGAGGGAGGGGGAGGACAGGGGCTGAGGGGGGCCAGGGTGCGGAGGGAGACACCCAGCCCCAGTTCCTCCACACCGAGCTGCGCTGGCCTCGTTGCCCTGGCAACAGGAGGCTCCGGTGGAGGAGGCGGGGCCTGCGCTCGGGGTGGGTCTGCGTGTCCGCGCTCAGCCCCGGAGGCCCTCGGCCCGTGTGCCCAGGGTCTGGGGTGAGGCTGGGCAGCGTCCGCATTATGGGGAGGGAGGAGGGAGGCCCGGGCAGTGCCCCCGCCTTTCAGGCCAATGTCTGAGCTCAGGGAAGGTCAGAAGTAGCTTCCAGGGGGACGAAGAGGGGCTGGGAAGGGGCGACCTCAGGCAGGTCCCAGGAGGACCCCAAGGAGAAGGCTTCCTTCCCACCGCCCTCTTGAGCTCAAGAGCACTCTATGGCTCCCGCTGCAGGCAGCACCGACCGCGGGCTCCCTGGAGGCCCCAGGACCGGCTCTGTTACCCCATCTGGAAAGAACCTCAGCACTCGCTGCCCCAAGGGAGCCTCCAGAACCTTCTGGATTCATTCCTACCCACCCCTCGGCACTCGTCCTGCCCAGGATGCCCTTCCCCCTCTGGCTGGTGCCCCACACTGCAGCCTGCATCCGCCTCACTCCTCCTGCCCTGAGCGTCCAGGCCTTCAAGTCCGCTGGAGATGCACGTGCCTCCCACTGCCTGGAACAGCCCTGCTTCACATCTGCGCCCTCCTCAGAGGTCCTCCCTGACCACCGCTCCCTCTTCCGATACTGCCCTCTCTCCAGAGGTCAGGTGCAAAGACTCCTTTATGGCCCTATGTCCACCTCCCTGGCCATCTGCGTGCTCCACGAAGACACTGCATTGTCTTCTGCAGCTCCGTGGACTCGCAACAGTCCCCATTTGGAGAATTAATACTGGACGAGAAAAGCTGAGTAACTCCCAGCCTGCCCTAGAACAATGGCTCTCAAAACTTTCATCAGTGACAGCTGGGCACGGTGGCACAGGCTTGTAATCCCAGCGACTTGGAGGGCTGAGGGAGGATCCCAAGTTCAAGGCCAGTCTCAGCAGCTTAATGAGACTCTGCCTCTAAATTAAAAAAAAAAAATTAAAAGGACTGGGTGTGGCTCAGTGATAAAGTGTCCCTGGGGTCTGTCCCTAATACAAAGGAGGAGGAGGAGGAGGGAGGGAAGTGGGAGGAGGAAGAGGAGAAGAAGAAGAAAACACATTACATCAAAGGCAAATTAATTCTGTCTGGCAAGGGCTTAAGCATGTGCAGAAATGATGCGAATTTTAAGTTGTTGGAACTATGCTACATGCCACTTTGACCTATCCTACCCAATCTTGTCCTTTCTATTCTGTTACAAGGAGATTCTGCTGGTGATCCTGAAGGTCATGCACTCAGGTCATTACTGCCAGTCTCCTGGGCTGTCCAAGGCGGGGTACAGATAGAGTTGGTCTTTCTGCCACCTCCCCTGGAGGACCACAGCCCACATCCACCTGTTCCTCCCTCTCTGGCCCAGGCTGAGGACTCTCAGTAGGAGGGTCAGGCCGGGCCCTCTGCTCAGATCGGGCCTGAGCCCCAGGGTGAGCAGCCAGCAGGAGCTCCCTGGCTCCCTGGTCTGGGACTTGGAGCACCTTAGCCCAGGGATTTCCAGACTCAGTAACGACGGGGTTCTTTCCCCATGAACTTCTGTTGGCAAAGCCAGACTGGACAAGGGAATTCCAGCAGCGGCTCTTCTCTGGCTAATGCGAGGGCAGAGGGCCCGGCTCCTGCTTGCTGGTCTTCCCTGCAGCCCCTCCCAGCCCCTGCGGCTATTCCAAGTCATCCCAGGGTCCCTGGAGCCCAGTTTGAAGACCAGCAAGTTAACCCAAAGTGATGGTGATACTTCTGGTGCAGATTACAGGGAAATATTATGGGCAAGCGGCCAAAGCTTGATTCAGCGGTGGAAGAGCCTCAGGGACTCAGATGGGCCCCAAGGCCCCAAACTCACTAAGACAGCCGAGTGCACACGGGAATCCTAAGGCCTGGGCGCCAATCTCTGCTCTCCCCGAGTGACCCTCAGAAGTCACCACACCTCAGTCTCCCCGTCTGTACCATGGGAACGCTGAGTTGTTCCGGGGAATAAATGGGGACACAGAGGAACTAGCTGCGGAGCACAGAGGCAGCACGGGATTGCCACAGCGCTTGCCTGGGGGGTGAACGGCGTGATCTTGGGGAATATTTTGTGATTCAGGGACCTCACCTGTGTCCCGGGAGGATGCTCACCTCACAGGTCCTTGTGCAGGAGATACATCCTGGGCAACCCTTTACGGGCTCAGGTAAAGCTCGACACAGGGTGCATTCTTAAGGGTGCTACATTAATGGCCATTTGCATTGTTACTGCAATCTTGGCTCTGGGCTCTAATGGGCGGCTGAGCTTTCTCCTGGCCTGCAGTGACACAGCCCCCTCCCCCAGGGCCCCGTCTTACCCGGGTGGGATGGAGGCGCGCGCGCTCACGCTGGTGGTGCGCTGGGGCCCGGGCCGGTTGAGGTTGTTCTGCCCCGGGGTGGGCGCGCCGCTGGGGGCGCTAGGGCTCCTCGGGGGCACCCCGGGGGGCGGCGTGGGTTCCGCGGGGCCGGTGGCGGGCGCGGCCCAGAGCGCGGCGCCCGCGAAGGTGGCGCTGGGGCGTACGGCGAGCGTGCCAGGTGGCCCTCCGGGCGGTGGTGGCGGGGGCGCGGGGGGCGCGGAGGGCGCCTTGCGGCGCTGCGAGGCCAGGATGGCGTTGGAGGCGGCTCGCGTGCTGTTGACCAGCAGGCACTGCTGGCAGGAGCAGGGCTGGCCCGAGCTGGCGCCCACGGGCCACGACTGCGACTTGGGGATGGAGCCCACGGTGAGCGGGTAGGCCAGGTCCAGGCGGCGGCGCAGGCGACGGCGGCGGCGCGTCTGGCGGTTCATCTGCGACATGCTGTTGAAGTAGATGAGGTAGCAGAAGCCGAGCGACGAGAGGTCGAGCCACGGGTGCTGCTTCTCGTAGGCGTTCTGGATGGTGATACAGATGTCCATGTCGTAGGCCGTCCACGCGCCGCCGTCGTTCTCCCACTCCCACACGATGCCCTTGCCTGGCGCCGACGACGGGTCGTAGAAGTTTCGCCGCACAGGTCGCATGGTGCCTGTGATGGGGGAGGGGGCGTCAGCGCAGGGCAAGGCCCGCAGGTGGGTGGGGACTGCCAGCCCTGGTAGGGGTCAGGTCAGGTCAGAGGGCTGGGGGACAGCACCGGTGGAGGGGCAGGGGGACTCAGCACAGGTCCCCAGGGGCGAGTAACCAAGAGGGGGGAGTCAGCACACGCAGGGAGGGGAGGGAGGTCAGCACGGGCAGGGGACCAGGGCTCAGTACAGACTGGGGGGTCCGTCTAGGCTGGGGAGAGGGAGGCCGAAGGTCCTGCGCATGCTTCGCCTGGCAGGTGGGATGTGAAGGCGAGGACGGGACAGCTGGGGAAGGAAGTCAGCAAGGCCTGGGGGGGCCCAGGACAGTGAGCGTCCCGGCCCCAGCCACGCCAGGCGCAGAGGTCCTGGGGGAGGAGGGCGGAGGAGGTGGGGCTGCTCAGACCAGGCAGGACCCCACCAGCAGGGAGCCAGGCCAGGCGTGGAGTGGCATGCAGTTCTTGCCATGAGCTCACTCATTCACTCTCCGGGCTGGGTCACCTGTTCATCTTAGCTGGTGAATCCCGGCCCTCCTCCATTTATTCATTCCATAATTCTTTCCTTCATTCACTCACAAAGCCACGCCTCCGTCCACATAGCCACGCCTCCATACACATAGCCACGCCTCTGTTCACATAGCCACGCCTCCGCTCACATAACCATGCCTCCACTCACATAGCCGCACCTCTGTTCACGTAGCCACGCCTCTGCCCACATAGCCACGCCTCTGCCCACATAGCCACGCCTCCATCCACATAGCCACATAAACACGCTTCTGTCCACATAGCAATGCCTCTGTCCACGTAGCCACGCCTCCATACACATAGCCACGCCTCTGTTCACATAGCCACGCCTCCGTCCACGCACCCATGCGCTCCTTCCTTCATTCAGCAATCATTCCGCTAGTTGGTCCACACCTGCGGCCACCCATTACGCATCCCAGTCACACCTGAGCCTATTCTGCAGCCTTAGTTCACACCTTCATCCCTGCACCAGTCACGCCTGCAGTCGCCACCTCCTGTGAGCTCCACATGCTTCCTTCTCTCCTGCCCTGTTCCACTTTCTCTGTCTGATAACACTTTCCATTTTACCTGCTTATCTTGGGTTCTGTCTCCCTCTGCTAGAATGTGACCGCCCCAAGGACAGGGGCTGCCCGTCTGTGGACAGCCATGTCCCTAGCACTGCTCTCAGGAGATCCGGCTGAAGGAGCGGATGAATCCGTTTGTGGGCGCACGGGTCCGTTTGGGTTGGGCTGTTCTTTTCCGCTTCAAACCCTGTACCCACACCGGCCTTCTCCATTCTCTCATCCACTTACTAATTTTTTTCATTCATCTCTTTGTCCATTTGTCCCTTCCTTCAACAAACATTTGCTGACTTGCTGCTCTTTAGAGGGCTCTGCTGAGCGCTCCTTCGAAGCCCACATAAGAGGGTCCGGATACCCGGCCAGGTGGGTACTAATGGGTGCCCCATTTTGTAAACTAGGGCACTGAGACTTCACTTCCAGCCAGGGACTGGTCCTCGTTTGCCGGAGCTCTGGGTACTGCCCGAGAGCAAGGCTCCATGGGACACTCTAGATTAACCAGCGCTCACCCGAGGTCCTGGCTGCGGGACTTGGCAGAGCCTCTTTTGCTGGGATCCTTTGGCATCTGCAGAAGGAATACCCGGCCCTGAAGCCTCCCCAGGCCTCAGGGCCCCATCTTGAAAGTGGGGTGATGTTAATCCATGACACACCCCTGCCAGCTCACAGAGGGCTGCTGGAAGGTGCCCTGTAGGGGTAACCCCGAGGCTGGAGGCAGAGAGCCTCATTTCAAGTCCCGACTTCCTGACCTTCCAACTCTGATCTCCACCCGCCCGGGGCCTGCCCTGCCTGAAATGTTTGGGCTGCTCATTCTTGGACCCACAAACCTTGGACTCCTCCTGGATTTCTGCATCCACCTCCTACGTTCCACGCGTCCACAGCCCAGTCACCTGGCCTTTAAACACGTCCCTCCACACCTGACCATCCCCCCACCTCACCCACCCCACCTGTGCCAAGCCATGCACCTCACGGCTTGGACTTTTGCAGGAGACTCATAACTAGTTTGAGCGACTGCCCTTGCCCACTGCCATCTGTCCCCGCATGGCAGCCCTGAGATCCGGCTCAGCCTGTCACATCAGCCTCGGCTTTGCTTACAATCCCCAGGGCTTTGGGCTCCCTGCGAGTAAAAGCCAACGTCTCTGCTGTGACCTACAAAACCCCGCGCCGTCTGGCTCTGCCGTCCTCTCTGACTTATTACCTCCTGTCCCCTCTCACCGCACGCCAGCCACCCTGGCCTGCTTGCTGTCCCTAAATGTCTCAAGCACTGTCCCTCCTCAAGGCCCTTGCTTCGGCTGTCCCCTGTCTGAATGTGACCTAGCCACGTCCCGGCATTCTCAGGGCTCTTTTCTCCTTCAGGTCTCGGTTGAGACGTCACCGCCCTGGGAAGACCTCTCCAGGCACCCTAATAAGTGGGCTGCCTTGGGACAGCTGCCTGTCACCTTGCTTTCTCTCTCTCCCTGGCTCTTCCCCAGGGCCTGACATGACACGTAACCTGGGCTCCTTCACTGTGTCCCCTCCAGCTGTCAGCTCCCAAGGTGGGGATCTCAGCTGCTCTGCTCACCTCTGCACCCCCAGCGCCCAGAGCCCGAGAGCTGGGGAGACCGAGGCACAGAGCTGTGGATACAGAGAGGCAGGCGAGGTTGTGGGGAGAGTGGCCCCAGGGAATGAGGTCCCTGTGCCCCTGCCATGTTCCAGCCAATCTCAGGAAGACTCTGGCCTCCGGGCCACCCCCACCTGCTGGCTGACTTATTTTAATTGAGTGTGCGAGGATCGATTTCTCCGCTGGCGAGGCTCCCTCGGGGCAGGATCGGGAGGGAGCCAACCAGTGAGCATCCCCAGGTCCTCTCTCCACCTGCTCTGGGGCGCTAGTCCCCCTCTTCCAGGGCCTCGGTTTCCCCATCTGCAACAGGAGGGGGTGTGACAGGCAAACCCACGTCCAGAGAGCCTCAAGGATCAAGGTGCTGTGTTGGAGGGGACAGGAAGAGATGGGGACCACGCTATCAAGCCCCGAGCTATCAGGGAGGGTGGAGGCTGTGTGTGGGGGGAGAAGCAGTTCAGAAGCCTCAGAGGTACAAACCGGGGCTCCACACAGAGCAGCGTCCTTATCTGTAAAGTGGGGGTGTTCATACCTTCCCCCAAAGAATTCCCGGGAGACAAGAAGAAAGTACTTAGAGGAGCACTCGGCCACGTGTGATCACATGACGGTCATCACACACAGCCCCCCCCCACCTGTTCATCACCAGGGTCCTCTGCGGGCCCACCCCCTCTAGCAAGCCTTCCAGGGTCTCCCGCCATTGTTGGTAAAGCAGCTTTTGAACACTCTTTGCACCCCCGTTAGTTGTTTCTGTTCTTAATCTCCCTCATTGTTATGGCTTCTGGAAAGAAAAGGGTCAGGTCAGATTTACACTCAGACTTAAAGCCTGGAGCAGAGGAGGAGCTTGGGGTCCTGGTGGCGAGGGAGTGGGGAGTGGACCTACAGCTGGGAAGCCCGAGGGCCCAAAGCTGGGTGCGGCCCCTCTGCAGCCAGGCCCCAGCCAGGCCCCGCAGGCTGCTCTGGCCGCCAGCCCAGGCCTCCCTCTCTCCGGGCTCGTCCACCAGCCATCGATTGCCTGCCTGTTTACTGGTAGTTATTAAGGGCTGTGTCCCTGGGGCCCTTTTGAAACCAGATTGGAACCTGGAGAGCGGAGTAATTAGGGCGGCTGATGCCCTCCCCACCGGGGCTCACCCCGCTGGGCCTCGGCCGCTGCCTGCCCCTCGTCCAGCTCTCCTGCCCTTGGCCGGCGGAGGACCAGAGGACCAGGCTGGGGGAGCTGGCGCCCTGGTGACCTGCCTGGACTTGGATCTGGAGATTTCCAAGGGAGCGGAGCTGGAAACCCAAAGGCTCCTCTGCAGTGGCCTTGGCCTAGATTTGCCGACAGAACAACGGTCTAAGACGAGGCTGGAGAGGAGGACGGGCACGGCCTTGGGCTGGTGGCCTGAGGCTCGACTGGTCCTTCCAGTCATTCTGTGGGTGTCCTTGAGTGGCCCCCAGCACCTTCCAGCCTCCAGGACACCGGATCCACAAGGAGCTACATCCGCACTCAGGGACAGCGCTGTCCAGCGCCCCCTTCGCAGGCCCGTCTCCCTGCGCCTGCCTTTGAAGTCACTCCCTCCTTCCTCCTTGGGTTTGAAGAATGTTTGGTGGAAAAATTCCACCCTCATTCCAGCTGAACCCGGGAGGGGCGAGGGCTTTGGTCAAGGGTCAGTGGGAGGACTTGGGGCTGGCCCCCAGGGACAGGGGTGTGGGCGGCAGGCAGACAGGGAAGAGTCTGAGGATGAAGAGAAAGGAAAACAGGAAACCCAGAGGCCCAGACAGGAGGCTGAGGGGCAGAAAGAGGCGGAGGCCAAGAGGGCAGAGGTAGGAAGGCCACAGCAACGATGCCAGAGCGGCCTCGCTGAGCCCCTACCATGTGCCATCTCACCCCGCCTGGATCATTCCCATTTTACAGAGGAGGAAACTGAGGTCCAGAGCGGGGAGGTCTCGGGAGGGTGAGGGCCGAGGGCTGGGAACAGTGATCCGCCATGAAGGGGAGGCCGGGCTGCACTGGTCTCTGAGGGGTTCGGCTGAGCCTGGTGCTAGCCCAGTACCCCCACGGCAGGGAGCCCCTCCCTCAGCTGGCCTGCAGTGGTCAGCAGGGAGGGGTTCCTGCCCTGGCTACTCAGTCTCCATCTGACTCCCCACACCTCCAGGAGGGGAGCGGGCCTCGGCCCCCCACTCTTGGTCTGAAGAGGAAGCCAGTAGGTCCACGGGGAGGGGGAGGCCCTGAGCCCCCACCGCCTGCCCCTCGGCCTCCCAACCATTCCTCCCTGGCTGGGCCAGCCTCGGCCACAGGGTCCCCTCCCTCTGGGGGTGGCTTCCCGGAGGGAAGTGATCTCAGTCAGGGGCACCCAGACCCTGGGGGGAGGGGGGCCGAGGGAGGTGGCCATGGGACATCCTGTCAGGTGACGGGGCCTGTGGCTGGGAGCGTGCCCGAGGTCCCCACCTGCCAGGCTCCACGCTGGCCGGGTCCCAGGAGCTCCCAGGGGCCTGTGAGGTAGCCGTCACCTCAGTCAGACCCCAGGAGGCAGGGCACGGGGGATGGGATTTAGGGACAAACCCAGGGCCACTTGCAGGTGGCTGGTCTGACCAGAGCCCAGAGCTCAGTGGCCGCCGCCCTCCTGGGTGCGCTCAGGCGCCCATGCTCTGGAGGGGGACACGGAGGCCGGAGGTGGTGTGGCAGCACGGCTGTCTCCAGCCCCAGATGGATGGTGATGGCCTTGGGGACGGTGGCCTCTCCCTCTGCCCTGGCTGGTATCTGGGGGTGCCAAGGCCTCTCCCAACAGCACCCCTGCCATGGGGAGCCGTGCTCTCCCTCCGTGGTGACGGCTGTGAGGCCTGTGGCCGCTGTGCCCGCTGCCCGCGATCAATAATCCCGCGGTGGCCTTCAGTTCCGTGATGGTCCCCCAGGGCTCGTCACACTGAGCCGCGGCCCATTAGCGGCTTCTGCTTGGGATGCTCCCCGGCTCCCCAGGGGCTGCCAGCCAGGCGGGGGCGGGGGAGAGGGGCAGTGGAGGGGATGGCGTCCCGGCCCACCTGGAGGACGCCGAAGGGTCGCCTGTTCTCAGAGTGGCCTCTCCTGGGAGCCTGGGTGTGCCCAAGGGCCAGGCTGGGGGCTTCCTGGCACCCAGACCTCCACACACTGGGTTCTGATGTCCTGGCACAGCGGCGACAGGCCAGAGTGGGACAGAGATGGGGAGGAGACGGAAGGGACAGACAGTTCTCTCCTGCCCCAGCCCTCTAAGCTGCCCGTGCGACGGCCGTGAACATTAATCCTGAGGAGCCCTCACAGAGGGCTCACTTTTAATGTTGTTTTGTACAAAAGCTGAGTGAAACACAGAGAGGGAAAGTGACTTGCCCAGAGTCACACAGCCACCTGGCTGCTGCGCCAGGAGTGGGCTCAGCCAGGGGCTGGACTTCTCTTTACTTCCACTCTCTGGCCTAAGCTACTGTGACCGCTCAGACCACTGCAGTCGCCCAGCTCGAGCCCCTTCACCCTGTGATGCAGTCTAACGTGGCGGCCAGAGGGTCTTCCACAAACCCAAGTCTAACTGTGGAATTCCTTGGCTCGATACCCATCAGTGGCTCCCAAGTGTCCTGGTGACCAGCTCAGCTCCCTAGCTCAGCCCTCGAGGTCCCCCGCACGCTGTCTGCATGGGCTGGCACTGTAACCACACCTGGACCCCGTGTGGCTGTGCCTCTGGGTGTCTGCGCCTGCTATTCCCTCTGGGTAGAATGCTCTTCCACCCCCGTCCCCCATTTCCCACTCCATCTTCCTGGCTCAGCACCAGCACTCTGTCCTCCCCTCGGCCATCCTCAGGGGGCATCGCTCCCCTGCTCCTGGGGGCTCCCACTGAACCTGGCCCCTGCAGCAGCCCAAGAAGGCACGAGGCTCGGGAGGGTGGGGGTCTGTCTTCCCTCAGGTCCTGTGGCCCCTCCAAGGCCGGTGGCCTCAGCCTGGGGGAGTGACATTGACAAATGTCCAAAACATCCAGAGCCGTGACCACAGGATGGGCCTCCTTGGCAACAGGCACGGGAACACAGTCTCCGTCCCCTCATTCAAACCTCCAAGTCGTTACTGAGCACCTACTGCATACCTGGCGCAGGAGAGGCAGAGAGTTGGAAACCTCCCCCTCCCTCTCCCCACCCCCCTGCTGTCCCCACCCCCACCCACCCTGCTGCCCACGGCCCAGGCGGGGAAGGGGCCAGGAACCGGGGCCCAGAGGGAGAAACCTGGCCCAGGCCACCAAGCCCATTAGAGACGGATCTCGAACCCGGGCCTCCCCACGGCCACTAGGGGCCACCAGGGGCCTACCGCCTCGGCACGAGTGAACCTTGACCCCAAGAACAGAGGCACGGGGGCGGGGCAGCGCTCCCCCCAGCCCTGGGCCAGGACTTCGGGTAGACCCTGGGTCCCCCGTGCCCCTGTGGGAGGGGGACTCAGCAGTGGCTCAGGAGGAGGCCACTCGGCTGGGGCTGGGCTGGGACCGCCCCAGCTGCCTCTCTTGATGGCCTGGTCCTTGGTTCTGCACTCAGGGTGCTGGGCTCTGGGTCCTGCTGCCAGCCTCCCCTGCACCCCGTCACCGTCTGCCACGGCAGCCTGGGCAGAGGGAGGTGGCAGCCTGCAGTAGCTCCAGAGGGATCGTGGAGGAGCCCAGAGAGGGACAGGCCCTTGGCCAGGGTGACAGAGCAAGGGCACAGCCGGGTGGGACCTGCAGGAGACAGTCCCCCTCCTCGCCTCTCCTGGGGCCCCAGGGTCGGAAACAGCTCCATACCCCGGGGACCCCCTTGGTGCCTGGCTTCCTGCATCGCCCCGTCACCCACCAGCACAGCGGTGCCCACCTGTCTCTTGTGGCATTCCTAGGTCTGGGGCCGGGGCTGGCACACAGCAGGTGCTCACTGAGCTCCTGTTGGCTGAATGCTGACCGTAAGGCCACAGGATGGGGTGTGGTTGGGTCCACATTCCAGGTAATGGAGGCTCTGGGAGGGAACGTGGGTCACCGCCCATCACAGGTAACCCCTGCCCACCCCGCCCCATCCCCAGCCAGTGGCCAGCAAGAGGACTCAGGGTCTGACCCTCCTCACCAGCAAGACCCCCTCAGGCACCCCGTCCCAGGGTTTGGCCCCCATCCCACTCCAGCCTCAGCCCCTTCTCTACTCTCCTCCTGTCCCCTCCCTCATCTCTTGGGCAGACTCCACAGCTCCCTGGGAAAGAAGAGGCTGGGGAGCGAGGCTGGGGGAAGAGGCTCCCCAGCCTCTTGGGGATGAGGGATGAGGCTGGGGGAAGAGGCTGGAGGCTGGGGCTGGGGAAGAGGCTGGGGTGTGGCTGGGGGGCAAGGCTGGGGACAGGTGAAGGAGGAGAAGATGGCCGCTGAGAGGAGCCAGAAAGGGCGGTGACCCAGAATCCGCCCCACTCACAGCCTGGCAGGTCCCCGCGGCGCTGTCCAAGGTACCGGGCACAGGGGGAGCTGGCGAGGGGCTGTCCCCTGAGCTGTGGCCCTGGGTGTGCATCTGGGACTCACCGTGGGGCCTGCCCGGCAGGCCGCGGTCCCCGCCTGTGCCCCTGCGTCACTGTGTGAGACGGGGGGGGGGGGGAGCCTGTCAGCCCCCCTCCCCCTGCGCCAGGCCCGTGATGCAGCAGGCTGGTCCTGCAGTGTGGCGCTGGGTCCCCAGGGCCTGGCCGCTAAAGGGCAGCAGCTGGCAGCCTCGCCTGCCAGGTCCCGTGGGTCCCAGGAGGCCGCCTCTCCCCGGCCTCCATCACGCGCCCTCTGACCCAGGCCTCTGCTCTCTGCAGGATGCGCTGGTGCTGTTCCCTCCCCTGGGAGCTCCTCTCTCGTTCTACCCACTGAAGCCCTCACCCTGGCGCCCAGGGGTCCTCCTACAGGAAGGCCACTCAGCCCCCGAGCTCAAGACCACCAGACCTCTCCAGTGAGGAGAGGTCCTCCTCCCCGAGTGGGAGTGTGTGTGCGCTTCTCACACTCTCATTTAACCCTCACTGCCACCCTCTTGGGTAGGGACTGTTCTTATCTCCATTTTACACAGGAGGAAATTGATGCTCAGAGAGGTTTAGTGCCTTTCCCACAGTCACACAGCCAGCAAGGGGCCAGGTTGGAATTCGGGTCTTTATCTGCTGGCCTCACAGGTCAGAGGGTTCAAATGCTCTTCCTGTCTCTATTTGTCTTTATCTCCATTAAACTCTAAAATTGACTTAATGCTCCTGGACTCTGAAGACCCTGGCCCAAGACCCCGCCCAGGGTACTGAGCAGGCACCAATGACTTTTAACTGGACGTGATGATGAACTTGTATCAACAGAGGCTTCCAGAACTGGACGAGCGGCCGCGGGCCAAATGGACAGGCCTGACATGCGGGGACACAGGCATTGTGATTGGGTGGCGGGAGGTGCCCAACTATTAGCTGGATCCATGGCCACCAGGAGCCGGACTCTCCCTGCCCACCCCCCACCGCCAGTCCTGGTTCCTCCCAAGTTGCCTGCAGAGGGTCCCCAGGGGTCCCCAGGGGTCCTGTACCAGGGAGCTGGGCCCGGGGGCCCCAGGGTAGCTCTGGCTGTGCCTGCCTTGGTTCAGAGCCTGAAGCCCCGGAGAATTCCGAAGGCATGAGCGGAAGGGGCTCTTTCAACCTTGGCATCAGTGGCACCTGCCTTCTGTCCTGGGGGACTGCCTGGGAAGCCGGGGCTCTGGAGAGGGATCGGCAGGCTGTGTCACCCTGGGCAGGTCACTCACCCTCTCTGGGTCTCAGTCGTCTCCTCTGGAGTCTAAGTTCTCAGGTACTTTCCCTGAGAGCACCCCATTCTCTCCTGGTAACCCTACTTGGTCTCCAAAGTGCTGGGCAGAGACCAGGGCTGAGGGGGGCACAGGCTACGGGGCAGGGACGAGGCTGAGATATGCTGAGACCAGCCCCCACCTGCCACTCCTGTCTGACAGTCCTGAACGCCAGGCGCTCCAGGTTTGGGGCCTCCTGCACAGGATATGGACAGTCCCCCTACTGGCTGCCCCTGGCCTCGCTGTCCCTTCTGAAGAATGGGCGAGAGGCCGCTCAGAGGTCAGTCAGATGGTGCCCCCGCCTTTCCCTGGCCACAGGAGGTGGGAGCCGTCTGAGAGCCTGGGGAAGAGGCTGAGTCACCCCTCCGGCTCGCCCTGTGGGGGAAATTCAGGGTCTGGCTCAGGCCCTGCGAGGCCACGCCTCCATGGTGGGATGCCACGCCCCCTGGGGAAGCCCACACCCCCTAGGGGCAGAAAGCCCCGCCCAGGCCTTCCCCCCCTGCTGGGGGCGGGGCCTCACCAGGGCCTAAGGCACCAAGCTCTGTCCGCAGGGCCAACCCCTCGGGTGGCCTGTCCCTCTGTGGCCATCTTGGTGTGTCCATAGACAAAGGAAGACGAGGACAGCTCTGGGGGCAACTGAGCAAGCGTCTCAGCAGGAGTGTCCCCAGGATGGACCCCTCGTGCAAGCCAGAGAGTCTGTCCCCGCCTGCCTCTGGCTGTGCCCTCCAGCCCTTGGCCTGGGTCACCTCAGTTAGCCCGCCCCATCAGCTGGGCCCGGTCACAGCTCTGTCCCCATGGGGGGCTCTGCTTCCAGGGCTCCAGGCCTGGGGACCTCAAAGGGGAGCCCTGCCCCCAGCAGGGGAAGGGGAGCAGGAAAACAGCGGCCCTACCAGCAGGGCTGTCCCCTGGAGCCCAGCCTGATGCCCGGGTGTCCTTCCACTGCCTGAGAAGGGGCAGGGACAGGGCGTTTGTGTACGTGGCAGACCACCCGTCTGGGCCTTGCACACATCTGTACACCTGCGGGAACTCTGCACGCGCCACCAGGCACATCTGTGCCACGGGGTGTCCCCGGACACCAGCGCTGTCTTACCTTGTGGGCACCTTAGGAAAATATTAGAGGTCAGGGGTCACCGACTGCAGCCTGGGGGTCAACCCACCCACCGGCTGCTTCTGTATACAGCTCAGGTTCTGAGAATGGTTTTTAGGTTTTTAAACAGTTGAAGATTAATTCATGAGCTGGGAAGAGAGGAAATTCAGATTTCAGTGTCTACAACCAGTTTATTAGGACGCGGCCACATTTGCATATCATCCTGTGACTGCTTTCAGGGTTGAGTAGTCACAGGAGACTGTTGGTCCCACAGGCCAAAAGACTTACCATCTGCCCGACCAGAAAAGCCTACCAGCTTCTGCACTAGGGTCCCAGAAACACCAGGCCCTGCTCATATCTCTGCCCCCGCAAACGGAAAGTTTAGCCTTAACGAGCTTAGGGAGAATTCCATAAATAGCAAATCTAGATGCAAGCCTTGTGCATTTCAGCACACACACACAAGTTTTGGGTTTTACGGTTTTATGTTGGTGTTTGTGTGATACAAACTTTTCAAGGCTTAGAACCTCTTCCTCAACTCTCTCACATGCAGTGTGGACACAGGGTGGGTCCACACCATGGGCCATTAGTTGATGTTCATGGGATCAAATAGACTCGGTGCTCTCTGGCAATCCAACCACCTTGCTAGTGGTCGGGTGATCTTGCCCATTTCGTAGATGTGGAAACTGAGACCCAGAGAGGCGATGACACCAGGCTCAGGCTGCACAGCTGGTCAGAGCAGAGGGGAACCTGGTGCGCAGGGTGCTGCCGGCTGGTCCGGCTCACCCTTGCACCGTGACCAGTGAGGTCAAGAGGTCCCTTCTTGACGTGGCTCTGCTCCTGGGTGAAGTGGGGCGAAAATCTACAGCAAGTCTGCTGCGGGGAGGCAGCCTGCCTGTCCCTCCAGCAGATTTCCGGGAATCCTAGGTCCCCCACCAGCTCCAGCCTCCCTCCCTGGGGGGTCTTGGCAGGCACCCAGGAGCCTGCAGAGAGATGAGCTGTTTTTCCCTTTTCCTGCAAACAGGGGCAGGTGTGGGGTGTGCAGCCCGGGGGGCCTGGGGGTGCAGGAAGTGAATGGGGCTGGGCTCCTGGGGCAAGGGGGTGCTGTAGAGAGTGGGGGCCTGCTGAAGGAGGCAGCTGGGGAGTCTTGGGACCCAGGAATCCAGGCAGGGGTGCTGCAGAGAGAAGGGGCGGGCTTGGCCACAGGAGGCTCTGTCTCTGCTTCTGAGGACCCCAGCCCCAGCCCCAGTCAGGCCTGGAGGATCCCTTGCCTGCACTGGCTGAGCGCCTGCCTGGGGCCCAACGACCAAGAAAGCCGCTCCCTCCGCTCAGGGCAAAGGTAGTAGGGCTTGGGAAGCCCAGCACTTCCCACTCCTCCATCAGGGCCTGGGTGTTCCCCCGGAAGAACTGCACGAGGACTGGAGGGTGACTTCTCCTACGCCCCTGTCACAGGGTCCAGGTCTGAGTGTCTGCTCCTTGTTCAGGCCTCGTCTTGCACTCCAAACACAACTGACCTGAATGTATTCTGCTCCTGCTCACCCCAGGACCTTTGCATTGACTGTTCCCTCTGCCTGGAACACTGACTCCTTCTTCTGACACGGCTTCTTCAGACTGTCCTTCCCCGAGCGCCCCTGGACAGGTTCATCCCATGCGGTCAGACCTGCGGCTGACTATCTGAATGGTCATGTGTTTGCCTGCTCCTTGGCTACCCAGGGACCTTCCTGGTAGGCTAAGAACCTGCCTGGCTTCCTACTGTGGCCCAGGGTCAGCACAGAGCCTGACATCAGGACAGAATGCGAGAATGATTGGCGCAACCTGGGACTGCCGCTGGAGTTATGGAGACAGAGACCCTGAGATGCCACCTCAGTAAGCCATTGCTGAGGGTCCCCTGGGCTCCTGGGCTCGGGGAGCACGCTGTGTGTCCTGCAGGGATCTGAGCAGTGCAGCCCAGCAGGACTTTCTGCAGGGACGGAGTCTGCACTGCCTCCTAGAGAAGCCACCAGGGCTCCTGAGCACCCAGAGGGTGGTGAGTGGGACAGGACTGAATTCTAAGTTTTCCATCACCCGGCCACAGCTCAGGAGGCAGCCGCACGTGGTGAGTGGATAGCGTAGGGGCAGCCTGGCTCTGGAGAGGAGGAGAGCATCCTATTGTCCCCAAGGTTGTTACACACGGTTCTGTCACTCAGGGATTCACAGGCGCTTCCCCAACCCCCACCAGCAGCTCCTCGGCCGAGCTCGCCAGGGATTCTCTGGCAGCCTCCGAGAGGCAGGATCTCCCCACTGCCCTCCGCCCGCCCAGCTCGCTGGAGACCCCTGGGTAGCGGCTCCAAGAGCTCCCACCACAGTGACAATTCCGGGGAACGAGAGAGTGGGACCATCTTTGTCACCATCCTCACTGGTCACATCACCCCCAAGCAGCACAAGCATCAGCACGGTCACACCACTCCTGATACGATCACCAACACGCTGGGCACTGCCACCCACACCACAGGGCCACCAAGGCCACCACCAACACCGTGCCCTCCATCCTCAGCACCTAGCAGCAGTGCTCGGAGCTCTGCACCAGGACAACCACCAGCGTCACCACCGCCAGCTGATCCCACCATCAGATCCACCACCTCCGTGATTGTGTGACAACCCCCTGCCACCACGAGGGCACCTCTGGTACTCACTGCTCCCTCGTCACCCCCACACCACCGGCTCCCCTGTCCCCCAGCAATGACCACGGCCGTTACCATGCCTCAGCACCATCCACACTTGCAGCCAAGTGTGCCAGGTCCGCCAGGGGCCCTGGCTCGGGGCCTGCTGCCAGGCTGCACAGCCAGTCTGAGTTTGAATCACTCAGCTTCTGGGACCCTCGGTTTCCTCATCTGTGAAATGGGACTAGTAACTAGAATAACAGGGCTGCAGGGGGTGGGAGAAGGGACACCCAGCGAGGCCAGGTGTGCCCAGTCCTTCTTCCTCAATGACAGGGCGCTAAAGCTCCCCCAGGGTCTGTGCTCAGATCCCTCCATGTTTCTTTGTTCCTCACTCAGCCACGAGAGAGGGTTCTGTCCATTTTGCAGAAGAGGAAAGCGAGGGGGTGACAGGAGATGCAACCTGCCCGAGTCCCCCAGCTTCTGCTGGGTTGCTGCCTGGCCCTTTTCCTGGGGGATCAGCAGGTTTGGGAGTCCCAGGCCCCCCTCTCAGGGCCGCAGGGTGGGATTGCAGCATTGGGGATGGAGGGGGCTGCTCACCTGTGTCCTGGCGGAACTGGTGCATGGACTGCAGGTCGATGATGTAGGGCACCAGCTGGGCGTCCACCTGGCCCAGGACCACGGAGCCGCGGGCATCCTCCTTGAGCACGTTCTCGATGTGGTGGCACACGGTGGCCGTGTAGGGCCGCCAGCGGCTGTGCTCGTTCAGCCACTCCCACACCACCACCCGGGCCACGTTCTGCGGCGGGAAGCCCAGCCCGCTCCCCGGCACCATCACGCCCTGGCCTGGCCTTGACATGGCCGCTGCTGCCTCTGGGGCCAGGTCCCCACACGGGCGGCCCAAGTCCTCCTGGGCCCGGGAGCTGGCGGGGAACTTCGTCTCCCGAGGGGCGGCAGGATGTGGGCCCCTCTCCGCGGCCCGGAGGCCTCAGTCAAGGGGACTTGGGCGCCACGCAGGCTCCGAGGACCCCTTCCCGGCTGGCAGGGTCCTTCTCTGCGGGGAGGGTCTCCCGCGCTGGCGATCGAGGTAGGGAGGGAGGCAGCCGCCTCTGCTCCAGGTCCAGCCTCCTCCCTGCGGGCCTCGCTCCTCTTCCTCCCGCCACGCAGGGCCTGTCTGTCGCCCGAGCCCGGGCCCAGCCTGCTGCTCCCCGCGGCGCTCCGCCAGCCTCTGCGCCCCGACTGCGTCCCAGGCGCGGCGCCTGGCTTCGGCGGGGCGGCTCTCCCGGCCTCGGGCCCGCCCCTCCCGACGGTCCTGTGGAAGGGGGCGTCCGTGTCCCCCACGTCCCCTCTCCGCGTCGACTGGGAAGGCCTCGGTGGTCGCAGGACGCCCAGGGCAGGGATGCGGCGCGGACCCGCGGCCGGTGCGCGCGACTGGCGACTCCCGAGCTGGGCAGGGGACCGGGGCCGAGGGGGCGGGGGCCCGCGGCACGCCCCACCCCACTGGCGCTCGCGACCTGCGGGACACAGAGGGGACAGGGCCCTTTAAGAGGCGAGCGCGGCCCCCTCCCCCTTCCCGGGAGCGTCGGGCGCCCGAGAACAATGGGGAGGCGCCGGGGGCGGCGGGGGCTCGGGGGTCGGGGTCGCGCCTCCCGGTGCCCCCGGGACAGGCCCCAAGGGGGAGGCCGGGGCGCGGGGTCCCGGATCCGCCGCCCGCAGAGCCCCCTGCGATGCCGGCGTCGCCCCGCACCCGGGCCCGCGCCCGGTGGGGACGCGGGGGGCGCAGGATGCGGGGTGCGCGGCGGCGGGCGCGGCCCAGGGCCCCTCGGGGACCGCGGCACCTTGGGGGCCAAGTCGCGAGCTGGAGGTCGCGGCCGCCGCCCCGGAGCAGCCCCGTCCCCGCCCGACCCGGTCCGCGCAGACCCCGCAGGCACCGGGGGTGGGTCCCCTGCGCCCAGCGTCGCCCCGCGTCGCCCCGCGCTCACCGCCTCTCCTCCGCCTGGCTCCGCTCCGCTCGCGCCCAGCGCCGCCGCCTCCCGGGCTCCCCCGCGGTCCCGCCTCCGCGCGGGTCCCTCCCCGGCCCTCGCCGCCGCGCGGACACACTGCCCCGCCGACCGACCGACGGACGCAGGAGCCGCTGCCGGACGCCGGGATCCCGCGGGTGGGAGGCGACGGCGACCGCGGCCGCGCTCGGGAGGAAGGGGGAGGGGGCGGGGGAGGAGGAAGGGGAGGAGACAGCGCGGCCCGAGCGCCGCCCGCGCCACACGCGAGTCTGGGGCGCCCCGCATCTCAGCTAGGCCCGCGGGGACCCCGCGAGGCCGCCTGCGCCCAGGCAGGCGAGACAGGGAGCGGGGTGGGGAGGGGTCTCCTGCTTAACCTCTTTGTCATCTTTGCATTCCAGCCACCCAGTCCAGGGCCTAGCACACAATAGGTGCTCAATAAATGCTTGAATGAACCATAAGAGACAATCTAAAGAAAGCTTTGGGGTCCCCTGGGTGTCTTCTCTCACTACAGTGGAGGGGGAGGGAAAGAGGCTGGCAAGGGCCCTATGAGAGCCAAATGGAACCATGGCATCTAAAGTGCATGGACAGGAAGACTGAGGCTCAGAGAGAGAGGAGGACACAGGCCCAGGATCACACAGCACTTAGCGCAGTGCCCACATGGACACCCTGCCCGGATTCTGCCGCAGCACCCAGGAAGCCAGCCCAGGGCCCTCTTCTCCAGAGCACCCACCTGCTCCAGGTGAGAGGGACGTTACAGCATCTAGGGAGGGGATGTGGCCAGGAATGGGGGCATCTTGGAGGAAGGCAAGGGCAGGCTACCTGCCAACCATAGGTGGTCAATAAATGCTGGGTGACTGGATGGAAGGGGAGGCTGGTGGTGGCAGCAGCTTGGGTGTTAACCGATGGTCAGGCCCTCCCTCCCGGCAGGCGGGATGCAGCTGGGGACACACATCAGCTGGGAGCAGGATGGACCACCCGGAGCCTGCGGGTGTTTAGATTGGGAAGGATGAAGGATGCGTCCGGGAACTCGGGCCTGGGAGGCAGATGGGGGTCAGTGGCCTGCTTGGGAGCCTGCCCGGAGCTGCTCGAGCTTCTCCGCCTCCCCAGGGCAGATGGAGATAAACTAGGCAAGGTCAGAGGCGGGCTGCTCAGGGGCGAGTTCCCAGAACCCAGCTGGCCGGCTGGAGGCCACTCCTGTGCATGTGGTCTCTCCACCGTGGGTCCAACCTCTGCTGCAGACTGGATGGAGTCCCGGCCAGACGGCAAGTCCAGGTCTGCAGGGACAACCCCCCACAGGATCGTGGGGCTCTGGGACATTAGCCTTGGGTCATCAGTGGCTTTCTGGGGGTCCTTAAATACCTCTCCCCTACTTACAGACTGTGTGTCTGCACTTTTCTGGCAGGGAGTGTCTGGCTTTGAGCAGATACTTCTCAAAGGAGGCAGGTCCTCAGAGGTTCAGGGCTGGTGGCCAACAACCTTAGGTTATAGAAGGGGCTCTGGGGACCCCAAGGCGGAAAAGGGATTCACTCAAGGTCTTAGCAGCAACTTGAAAAGGAAACCTCAAGTCTCTGGGGTTTTCCTGTCTCATGCGACGTAGGTCTGCCCAGCTGTCTCCTCCTGCGGGAAGCCTTCCCTGAATTCACCCCATCTTCCTCTGTGCTCCTATGTTCACACCTTGACCTGACACCTGAGGTCATAAACAGCCACTGCAGGGAAATCTGTCCCTGCTGGAGAGACCTCTCCAGGCCAGGCCAGTGCTGCCGTGGCTGGTGCTCACTGAGTAATAGGTGTGGTTTATTGAGTGTCTATTACATGCCAGGTACCTATACTCTGCACCATTCTCCTGCAAGGTGTGTGTCTGGGGGTCTCCTCCTCATTATACACATGGAAAACAAAAAACTGAGGTTCAGAGAGGTTAGGTGACTTGCCTGAGTTCCCACAGAGTCTGAGCGGTAGAGCTGCGGTTCTCAATTCCTTTCTGCTTTGCACCTCGCAGAACACCGAGCTGTCTGTTGGGTGACTAAGAAACAGCATCCAGCTGAGGATCTGGTTCAGTGTGGCCTTTAGTGGCCCCGCCCTCAGACAGGTGGTAAGAAGGTTCCTGAGCCTTAACACATAGACTCTATGTATCACCACCAGATGTAGGTGCTGTGGGAAATCAAAGCTCCCAGATGTCACCCGTGGGGTGTGACTTGGCACAACCCCGTTGGAAAACAGTCTGGCCTTTTCTTCCCTAGTTAGGCAGACCCGTCACCTGTGAGCCAGCAGTTGGACTCTCAGGTCTGCACCCTGGAGAAATCCTAGAGCCACTGCCACTGAGACACAGGGAAGAATGTGCATAGCCGCTCTGCTCACAGCAGCCCAAACTGGGAGACAAACAAAGGCTCATCCATGGAGAGGAAACGAAGGAACCATGTTTGAATTCCCACCATGAAATATTACTCGGTGCTCAAAATCAAGGCACGGTAGCCACACACTGAGATACGGGTGGGTCTCTCAGATAGAATATTCAATAAAAAACGTCCTGCTAGGTAAACAGGATTCCCTTTCTATAGTGTTAAGGGCACACAGGGATGTGACACTAACTGTATGAAAAGAAAACAAGGGTAGAATAAATCCAGGATTCAGGATGAGGATCACGGAGGGTGGGTGGGAATGGGATCCTGGGGGTTGGGGGCGTGCGGTCCTTAGATATAAGTTCAGTCTCTAGCTTTTGTTTGGGTGGTGGCTTTACAGGTGTTTATGACATCATATGAATAGATTTACTAATCAAAAGCTGATGAGAGTGAACTATGGACCAGGGATTAGGGTTAATCCATCCTTTCATGAATCAGGGTTCAAGAAGCAAGCAGGTGGTGAGGAGACGGGAGCATGCTGAGGTGAGATGGGGTTACAATTTTCATCAGCTCGTCAGGGAAGGTACCACTTAAGTGATGACTGAGCCCAAGCTTGAAAGAGGGGAGTAGAGAGCCATGGGAGATCAAGAAAGAGCCTTCCAGGTGGAGGGGGCAGCAGGTGCAAAGGCCCTGGGGTGGGAGAGTGCTCGGCATCTCTAGGAATGGATGGGGTGGGGGAATGTGGACATGTGTTCCAGAGATGGCTGCAGGGGAGGGAAATCGGGAAGCAGACTTAGGGAGGGAGAGATGACCCCTCGAAGGTACCTGGATTCCGTGTGACACATTTCCCTGAGATGGTCTGACGGGGTTTCTACTACTTGTAACCCAGCGAGTCCTGTCCAGTGGACTCCCTGATCCTATGGCCAGAAGATGGTACACTGGGTTTCCTCCCAAGAGGTTTCTTAAGAGAAAGCCAGCACAGATTGAAGAGTGGATGCCGGTGTCGAGGAAGCCACCAGGAAGAGGGGACACTCAGGGCGTCCTCACAGGAAGGGGGGCTCTAGGCACCAGGGACTCCACCAAGCTCTTCCAGTTCTCCAGCAGGCCCACGGGCCTCATCCAGATGTTACAGGTGAGGAAACCGAGGCCCAGGGAGGTGGCACAGTGAGCAGCAGGGTCCCTGGAGCCGGGTCTGTCTGGAGCTTGGCACCTGCGGTGGCTGACCTATTTCCGGGGCTGTGCTCCAGCGTCTTAGTGGAACCTATTTACTCCCCGGGGGGTGGGGCGGGTGAGTCCTTGAGGCCTGCCCCTTCTTCCCCAGCCCGTGGGCAGTCGGGCAAGGCGCAGGGCACGGATCCTGGACTCACCGGGTCTCGGTCTCAGAGGGAAGGAGCCAGAGGAGGAATGCAGCTTCCTGGGGATGCAACTGAGATTCTGGGCAGCTCGGGCTTGCAGAACCGGCCCACGTGGGCGGGGGTGCCACACAGAGGGGAGAGGAGTCCTGTTATGTCCCCCCCCCCCTCCCTGCCCCTGGCTGCCCCTGTAGCCTTGGGGCAGGTCCAGTTGGGCTGTGAATCGGGAGCAGGTGCAGAGCGCCCCCTGGTGGTCAATCCCCTTTTATTCCTCCTATAGGGTTTTCCAGGTAATTTATTTTTATGGGCTTCAATTTTTTAAAATTGTGGTCAACGTGCACAACATTTACCATCTTTTTTTTTTTTTTGGTAGTACTGGGATGGAGCCCAGGAGGGTTCCACCCCTGAGCCACATCCCCTTTTTCTTTTTGTTTTTAGACAGGGTTTCCCTAGGTTGCCCAGGCCGGCCTCAACCTTTTAATCCTCCTGTCTCAGCCTCCTGAATCGCTGGGATGACAGGTGTGTGCCTGCCGCAGTCTGACTGGGCACAATTCAGGAGCCACTTGTCAAAAGAAACAAACTTTATTTTTAAAACTACAAACGCCAAACAAAACAGCTCCTCAGGAAAAACCCTCAGAGCCCAACTGCCACCACCGGCTTCCAGAAGCCTCTCTCTACACAAACCACACCACCTCCCACAATCCTCCTGCTCTTGAGGCCGATTGGCTGGGTCGCGTGGGCGGAGCCAAAGAAGTCCCCCAATGAGCAGTTCCGTAGTCTGAAGGGCAGGGAAACAGCCCAATGAATATCACCGCAGAGGAGCCAATCAGCTAGATGTTGCTGGGGCCGCTGTGAGCCAGTCATCAGCTGGCAGTCTGAAGGGCAGGGAAACAGCCCAATGAACATCACCACAGAGGAGCCAATCAGCTAGATGTTGCTGGGGCCACTGTGAGCCAATCATCAGCCGGCAGCTGGGAGTTTGCTGGCAGCTGGAAGTTTTCTGGGGCCCCTTTGGCTGTGGCTCTCAACATCTCCCCCTCTCTGTTTAAACAACAAGCATGTGGCTTAGGGACCGTGCCTGCCTTAGGTTGTCCAATACTACATATGGTCCTTACCCGTCTTCGGATGAGCTGACCTCAGGGCGTCAGCCTCCTGTCTTAGGTTGGTACCATTGTAATTGGATCTTACCCGTCATTGACTACCGGTCCAGTATACAGCCACACCTGTGGAGAGGTACCAGCGGGGGGGTGAGGTTCTTTGCCTCACCTCTGTTGGCCCCCAAATAGCTGAACGATCATGACAAGCAGAAGAGAGGAAGATATACCAAGCCAATTGACAGCTCTTGTTGGAAAAATTGTACCACCGATGACATCATCAGCAAAAATACTCCAACACTACCACAAGTCGCTGCACCAACAGATAGTTCACAATGCATACAAGTGAGTTAAGCGGTTCAGTGATGGCTATTGCAGAGACTATAGATTAGTTTTATCTTTGTCTTCACCGGCACAGGGATGAAGATAGGAATTCTGGCAATAATGGCTAAAGAAAAAATTATATAACATTCTAGAAGGTACTAAAAGAAAACAATTTTCTTAACAATTTACATTGTCTTCACTGGCACTGGGATGAAGATAGAAATTCTGGCAATAATAGCTAAAGAAAACATTGTGTAACATTCCAGAAGGCACTAAAAGAAAACAATTTTCTTAACAATTTACATTGTCTTCACTGGCACTGGGATGAAGATAGAAATTCTGGCAATAATGGCTAAAGAAAACATTGTGTAACATTCCAGAAGGCACTAAAAGAAAACAATTTTCTTAACAATTTACATTATCTCCACCGGCACTGGGATGAAGATAAGAATTTTGACAATAATGGTTAATATTAATAATTGTGTAACATTCTAGAAGGCACTAAAAGAAAACAATTTTCTTAACAATTTACATTATCTTGAAAAGAATTATTAAATATAATGAAAAGGATAGGTGAAAGTAAACAAACAGATCTGTTAGCCTTTTTTTGTTTACATATTAAAACAATTCTTAACAGTTATTTACCCAATTTAAATTAAACCATTTAAATCACGTGAATAAAAAAAAAAAATTTTTTGGATCCATTTTTTTTTTTTTTTTTTTATGAGCGCTCATCATATATGATATATGGACATATGTACATTCAAACACAAAACACAAGTGTGCACACATAATATAATACATACAACACATAACATAATGGTAAAGGCTTTATAACTTTTTACAGGTGAAATCTCCATTGCAATGTTTAAAAACTCTATAGTAAAAAAAAAATATATAGAACTGATCAGCAAAACATTAACCTAGGTCTATATGAGCTCAAAAAACAAAATAGAATAAAATAGATATTGAAAAAAGCATCCTGGTTCTGTTGCAGATGTAAGGATAGCCAAATTGGAGTTTTGGATATCAGCTGTTATGGATTTGAGCCAAATCATCTTCTTTTTGGTCTGTAGAAATTGCTTTAGTTAATCTCTCTGGAATCCAAATCGGCTGCTGTTCTCCCTGTGGAAACACAAAAACAGGCCCCCGACTCCAGACAATCACTGGGTCAGGACTTTAGTTAATCTCTCCGGAATCCAAATCGGCTGCTGTTCTTCCTGTGGAAACACACAAACAGACCCCCGACTCCAGACAATTACTGGGTCAGGACCTTTCCACTGTCCTGTTAGAATATCTTTCCAAAGTACCTTGGGCTTATGTACATTTTTTGGACACATATGCCTTTCTGCAGCACTAAGTCCTGATGAATCCAAATTTAAAAAGTTTAGAGTAAAAAGGGTTATTTTAAGTTTATCTTTGGGGAATATATACCCCTTCCCAATTCCGTCTTTTTGCTTTAATAAGTACATTTTAATAGTTTGATGAGCTCTTTCAACTATGCCTTGTCCCTGTGGATTGTATGGGATTCCTGTTATATGAGTAATGCCAAATGATGAACAAAATTGTTTAAAAGAAGTAGACGTATAACCAGGGGCATTATCTGTTTTTAACTGTTTTGGAATGCCCACAGTGGCAAAATTTTGTAAGCAATGAGCTATAACATCTTTAGTTTTTTCTCCGGCATGAAGGGAGCCCATCAAAAATCCAGAAGAAGTATCAACTGTAACATGCAAATATTTTAATTTTCCAAATTCTGGCAAGTGTGTGACGTCCATCTGCCAAATATGGTTAGGTATCAATCCTCTAGGATTGACTCCAAGATTAACTTGTGGTAAAAAGGTCACACAATTTTGACATTGTTTTATTATTTGTCTAGCTTGTTCCTTAGTTATTTTAAAACGCTTTTGTAAAGTATTAGCATTGACATGGAACCTTTTATGAAAATTTATAGCTTCTTCTAGTATAGAGAAAATATGTACGTCATGTGTAGTTTTATCTGCTAAATCATTGCCCAAACTAAGGGCTCCAGGCAATCCTGTATGTGCCCTGATATGTCCTATAAAGAATGGATCTTTTCTGTCCCAGATTAAACTTTGTATAGTGGAAAACAAAGAGAAAACAGTAGAAGAAGGGGAAATCCTACCAGCATCTTCAAGGGATACTATAGCATTAACTATATACTGACTATCAGAAAATAAATTAAATATAGAATCTTTAAACATCACAAAAGTTTGTAATACTGCATTAAGCTCTACCTTTTGAGCTGATTGTTTGGGTACTAAAAATGTAAAAGTTCGATCAGGGGTAACTATTGCTGCTGTACCATTATTTGACCCATCAGTGAATATATTTGGAGCATTCATGATAGGTGTTTTTCTTGTCATTTTTGGAAAAATTACAGGATGCAATGACCAAAAAGACAATAAAGGATTAGATGGTAAGTGGTTATCAAATGAAACATTAGATTTGCACATGATTATTGCCCAAGTATTTAACTCATTAGCTAATTCATCAATTTGATTCATAGTATATGGAGTAATAATTTTATTAGGAGAAATTCCAAACACTGCCTTTGCTGTTTTTATTCCTTTGAGTATTAATTGTCCTACAGCCTCAGGATACCTAGTAAGAATATTGTTAGGAGAATAAGATAAATGTATCCATAATAATGGACCTTCTTGCCAAAATACTCCTGTAGGAATATTTTTTGTTGATAGTACAATAAATAATAAAGGCAAACTTATATCAATTCTATCCAAATGCATATTTTCCATATATATTTCAATGATTTTTAATGCCTTTCTTGCTTCAGGCGTTAACATTCGGGGTGAATTTGGATCTGATGGACCTTTTAGGATATCAAATAAAGGTCCCAATTCTCCTGTTGGAATACCTAGATAAGGCCTTATCCAATTTATGTCTCCTAATAACTTTTGAAAGTCATTAAGTGATTTGAGTTGATCTACTCGTATTTGAATTTTTGGTGGACGGACCATGGTTGAGGATAATAGAACTCCCAAATAATTAATTGGAAAATTTAATTGTACTTTATCTATTGCTATCTCTAGATTATAATTTTTTAATAAGTTTGTAAGTGTGGCATAACATTCTAGCAATGTGTTTTTAGCTTTGTGTGCTAATAATATGTCATCCATATAGTGAAATATTTGTAGCTCAGGATTTTGATTTCTAAGTGGCTGGATTACTTTGTTAACATAAATTTGACACATAGTTGGGCTGTTAGCCATCCCTTGAGGGAGTACTTTCCATTCATATCTCTGATCAGGACCTTCATGATTCAGTGCAGGGATAGTAAATGCAAAACGTGGACTATCCTCAGGATGAATTGGAATTGAAAAAAAACAATCTTTAATATCTATAACTAAAACATACCAAGTTTTTGGCAAAGCAGACAACTGAGGAATCCCCGATTGAGCAGGTCCCATAATGACCATTTCATTATTAATGGCTCTTAAATCTTGCAATAATCTCCATTTACCAGATTTCTTTTTGATGACAAAAATGGGAGTATTATGGGGAGATACAGAAGGTTGTATATGTCCTTCCACTAATTGTTGTTTAACCAGATCATGGGCTACTTGTATCTTTTCTTTAGTCAAGGGCCACTGAGGGACCCATACTGGTCTTTCTGATTTCCAGGTAATTTTTATTGTCTCAGTGGCCCTTTGTGAAAATCCAACCCATGTCTGTCTGTTCCTTGATTTATTTGTATTGGTGCTGCTATACCTTGTTCTTGTTTTTCTAATCTTTTTCCTTTCCTAAAACCTTGTCTAGCCATAATAGTGGGTGCATTTTGATTGATATTATTTGTTAATGTCAAACCTAATTGATCTAAGACATCTCGTCCCCATAAATTTACAGGAAGATGATCCAATACATATGGCTGTATAGTTCCTTCACATCCTTCAGGATCCTTCCAATCTAATACCATTGCACTTTTATCGGGATTATTCGCCACTCCTAGGCCTCGAAGCGTTTGAGTGGCTTGTTGTAATGGCCAATGTTTTGGCCATTCTTGACGAGAGATAATGCTAAGGTCTGCACCTGTATCCAGTAGCCCATTAAATTCATGACCTTGAATATTTAGTTTTAGCATGGGGCGAGAATCTAAATTTAAAGAAAGCATAGCCCAATCTACACCTGTGGAGCCTAATCCCTTGGAACCTCTTTCTACAACATGACTGGAAAATTTATCATGTAGGCTTGGTATTATTAGTAATTGTGCTATTCTATCTCCTGGTGAAATTACTGATATACCCTTTGGAGAACTGGCTATAATTTTTATTTCACCTTCATAATCGGGATCAATTACCCCAGGACTTATCAAAAGTCCTTTTAGAGTAGAAGAGCTGCGTCCCAATAATAAGCCTACTGTTCCTTTGGGAAGAGGTCCTTTCACCCCTGTGGGAATGATTTGAACTCCCATCTCTGGAGTTAGTACTGCTCTGGCAGAGGCGCAGATGTCCAACCCTGCGCTCCCTCTGGTTTGTCTGATGAGGGATCTGATGCCCTGGGCACTACCCTGATGGGGTTGCTGGGGTTGCTGGGTTCCTCCAGAGCTCCGTATATTTGTGGTTTGGGGCCCCGGAGCATTGGGGCCCCCTGTCCGTTTTTTGGCAACGGAGCCCGATGCCTTTGTCCACGATATTGTGGATAAAAACCTTGTCCTTGTTCGTTTTTTGATAATGGAGTACCCTCTATGGTGGTTTGAGAACGGCATTCATTAGCCCAATGTCTCCCTCTACGGCATCGTGGGCAAATACCCGGTATTCTATTCCTTTGATACCTAGTATTGTTAAAACCTCCTCCTATGGGGCAATTCCTTTTAAAATGTCCTGCTTGTTGACAATTGTAGCATGTTCTTAGCCCGGCATCTAAAGCCTGTTTTACTGCAGCTGCCACAATTTGCCCTTGTTCATTAATGTCTCTGGCATCTAAAGCCTGTTTTACTGCAGCTGCCACAATTTGCCCTTGTTCATTAATGTCTCTGGCATCTAAAGCCTGTTTTACTGCAGCTGCCATGACTTGCTCTTGTTCATTAATGTCTCTACACAATTTAATATATTTGTTTAAATCTTCCTGTTTCCATGGTCTAATGATATCTCTGCACCAACGATTCGCTTGGTCATAAGCCAGTTGTTTTATTAATGGCATTGCTTGTTCTGTATTCCCAAAAACTCTGGTAGCTGTTTGAATAAGCCTATCTACAAATTCAGCATAAGGTTCATTAGCTCCTTGTATTATCTTAGATAATTGACCTTGTAAACCTCCATGTCCTTGTAAAGTCTTCCATGCCTTAAGTGCATCTATAGCAATTTGTGCGTATACACCAGGATCATATGCAAGTTGTTGCTGCCGATCCTCATAAGGTCCCTTTCCTAACAACATATCTAGATTTCTCTGAGGATAACCAGCTGCTGCATTTCCCATAGCTGTCTCCTTGCAAAATTCCTCATTAGCAACCTTCCATAACAGGTATTGTCCTCCAGTTAGCACAGCTTTACACATATTAGCCCAATCTGCTGGCGTCATGTTTAAGTTGGTAATGGATTCGATCAAGCTTACAGTGAAGGGTGCTTGAGGACCATAGGTTGTTACAGCCTCTTTTAGCTCCTTCACTGTTTTGTAAAATAAACCCTGGTGAATTCGCTGCCCTCCTACCTCAAATACAGGGCATACTTGAGATCCTGTCTCAGGATCCCAACTATCAACTGCGGGGGTTGGGAGTCTCTTAGCATATGGAGGTGGTGCTGTTGATTGGACCCTTATGCCCTCTGGTGATAGAATGCTGTTAGTAGCAGTCTCCTGTAGAGGTGGTGCTGTTGGTTGGAGACTTTCGCTCTCTGATAGAAAGGTGTTATTAGCAGTCTCCTGTTGTAACTTTTCCCCTGATGGCTTTTTCTGCTCTAAACTTCCTTCCTCTGTCTCACTAGCTTGAAAGACCTTCTCTTGTACTTGAATCTTTTCCTCATTCTGACTAACCTGAGAGACCTCTTTTACTTGAATCAATATGTCTTCTCCTTCCTCTACCTTTGTCTGATCTGAAGGCTTTGGACTAAGCAAACCAGATACGTTCGCCCACAATGTCAATGTGCCAACTGGCAGAGTCCCTGGGTTGTTGTTTTCTATTCTTTTTAAATCTTCACCATGATGGTTCCATTGTGATATATCTAACAACTCCTCCTTAAAAAGCCATGGGCTGTATTTTTGTATTGTATCAACGTATGCCCTGACTGCTCTTGATTTTACTGGGATGCCTCCTTCGTCTAACAATTTACTTAACACTCTTTTGGTTTGTTTTTTACTAATTGCTGATCCCGTATTTCTACTATAATACAACCCAGCAAGATAACACCAAACCAAACCTAGACAGAATCCAATAAAAATGGAACAACAAAATTTCATTATAGCCTTTCTATCCTCCTGACATGTGCATCCGTCCTTTCTCCCTATCTGTTCCTCAGACGCAAATAGTTTTTCCTCAGTTGTGAGCGGTTTTTCTTCCGTCTCACTCATCTCCAGGGACTGAAATGTCCATCCGACCTTTCTCCCTATCTGTTCCTCAAACGCAAATAGTTTTTCCTCAAATGTGAGCGGTTTTTCTTCCGTCTCACTCATCTCCAGGGATAGGCAACTTAAAACAAAAATGAAGCAAAACAAAAGAGTAAACTTAGAATGGCTACCCATCCTCTCGCCCTGCCCTCAGGGGCGAGCAGTTTACTTACCCTCAGTCGCTCCCCGTGCGAGCCACCAAATGCCGCAGTCTGACTGGGCACAATTCAGGAGCCACTTGTCAAAAGAAACAAACTTTATTTTTAAAACTACAAACGCCAAACAAAACAGCTCCTCAGGAAAAACCCTCAGAGCCCAACTGCCACCACCGGCTTCCAGAAGCCTCTCTCTACACAAACCACACCACCTCCCACAATCCTCCTGCTCTTGAGGCCGATTGGCTGGGTCGCGTGGGCGGAGCCAAAGAAGTCCCCCAATGAGCAGTTCCGTAGTCTGAAGGGCAGGGAAACAGCCCAATGAATATCACCGCAGAGGAGCCAATCAGCTAGATGTTGCTGGGGCCGCTGTGAGCCAGTCATCAGCTGGCAGTCTGAAGGGCAGGGAAACAGCCCAATGAACATCACCGCAGAGGAGCCAATCAGCTAGATGTTGCTGGGGCCACTGTGAGCCAATCATCAGCCGGCAGCTGGGAGTTTGCTGGCAGCTGGAAGTTTTCTGGGGCCCCTTTGGCTGTGGCTCTCAACATGTGCCACCACAAACTTTGTAAGATCTGCCATTTTAGTCAGCTCTGAGTTTGCAGGTTAGCAGTGTTAAGTCGATTCCCAGTGTTGAGCTAACCATCTCCAGACTGTTAACCTCGAAACACTGGCACCGTGCCCACTGACCAACCCCTCCCGTCCCTCTCTCCTCCCAGCTTTGGGAGACCACTGTTCTTTCTGTCTTTATGAACTTAAGTAGTCTAGTGTCACTATAAGTGGAGTCATGACGGGTTTGTCCTGTATGACTGGCTTATGTCCCTGACCTGGAGATCCTCAAGGATCCTCAAGCATCGTGCATGTTGAAGCCATGTCAAAAATCTCCTTCCTTTTTGAAGGTTGACTAGTATTCCACTGCATGCATACTAGTTATTTACCCAGTAATCCATCGACGGTCACCTGAATTGCTCCCAAGGTGGGCTACTGTCAACGGTGTTGTTAGAAGAAGTGTGTGCAAATCTCTCCTTGACACGATGCTTTTGAGTCAGTACCCAGGAGTGGGGTTGATAACTGGATCCTATGAATCGCGTTCGACCAGATTCCTTTTCGGAAGCCCTAACCCTCTGCTGTCTGTACTGGGCCTTCAGAAGCCAGCTCAGGTTAAGTGAGGTCACAGGGACGCCCTGCTGATCTGGGCATCTGATCTGGTGGCTCGCCGGCGCCATCTGCAGGCAGGGAGAGGCCCTCACCAGAGCCCAGCCGCCAGCCCTGTGGGGTCTGAGGGTCACGGTGTGCCCAGCGACAGGCTGAGGGTGTCATATGCTTGTTACCATCGAAACCTCACATCAACCCAAGGGTTAGTACCATCCACATCTCACAGACGGGGACGCTGTTGAAGGGACAAGGAACCAGCTCCCGTCACTAGGGAGCAGGTGCTAGGTGCACAGGGCTCCCACATGGGTCTGTCTGTCTGCAGGAAGTCCCACTGGCCTTGGTGACAGCGGTGACGACGGTCAGTGGGGGCTCACAGAGCCCTGGAGCTGTGGCAGGACTGTCCCCGGCTCTTTGCACATGACCCACCTGAGTTCCTCTCCACAGCAGCCTCTGAGGTGCGTGCACTTTACAGACAGGAAACCAGGGCAGGGGAGACCGACGGTCGGATGCCACGGAACGGCCCAGCCAGGGCTCAGCCGCAGACGTGCCCCGAGCAAGTCCCACCCAGGACCTCCAACTCCCTCAGAGTCACAGTGAGGGCCCAGCTTCCCCGGTGGCTTGGTCATCACGGAGTCTGTGGAGGGCGTATTTAGCGGAGCAGAGCCCATGATTGACGGAGGGTTGTGGGACCCTGGTGCCAGCCCTCCAGCCCCGTCCTCCCCAGGACAGCCCAGCCCGGTGTCCACACTAGACGGACCCAGACTGAAGCCTGGAACCTGTCTTTGGTTGTTTGAATTTGTCTTTTCAATTAGCATCGGGCTCCCTGAGAGGTTGTAAGGGGACGGTAAATTCTTACACGTCCTCATTCAGCTTCTTCAAACATGAAGTGTGCTTCATTCTCTGTCTCTCTGGCTCCACACCCGTGTGCATGCACACCTACACCACGTGCGTTTTTTCTTTTTCCTGTAATACTCGAGAATAAGTCACACGGGCGACATCCAGATACTTCTGCACACATTTTCTAATACAAGGGACTCTTTTGCCTGAGCACCGTACCATGACCACGGCGAGGAGTCGGCCAGGTGTTCTCTAATCTACAGCCCTTACCCAGAGTCTGCCCACTGTCCCCATAATGTCTGCTGGTCCACATCTAAAAATACCTTCATGACACCATCAAGATGGGCCTTTGGCCAAACACTCGGACTCTGCTACCAAACTGACACCCGGAATCAGCTGTCCCAGCTGCCTTGGTTCTACGTTCTCATCCTGGATATATCAGTCTTCGAGTTGCCACCTCAAGGTTGCATTATGGCTGCTGAAGCTCCGGAAATCACAATCTCAGAAAACAGTGTCCAGACAGAGGAAGAGGAGAGAAAAAAGACTTGAAAGATTTTTTTTTTTTTTGGCCCACTTCTCTCCTAATGGAAAGACAATCTTCCCAGAATCTCTCAGCAGAATCCTCTTGATGTTGATGCTTCATTGGCAAGAACTGGATCAATCACTCACCCACCCCGGGAGCGCTTGTTGGCAGGAGGGCGCTGGACACCGGGATTGGCTTCAACACGTCCAGACTCACCCTCTGGGGCTGGGAGGCGCATTCTGGAGCAGGGACCTTGGAATGAAGGCCTGCCTGGAGCTTTGGTGGGGTCTCTGTACCTGGGTGGCTTGCCCGGTGCCCCTGGCCAGGCCATCTGAGAGGCTTCACCTGGCCAGCTAGATGAGGCCATCCAGCTGCACTGGAGGCCACGGCCATCTCCAGCTGCTGTCTACTCCTATCCTGTGGCCTCCCAGCCTGGGCTCTGGCCAAGCGGCTGACACCTGGCCAGCCACCTGCGGCCTGTGAGAAGCTGAGTGTGCAGGGGAGACCGCAGAGGACTCGAGGGAGATTCCCGCAGCCCAGTGGGGGAGGGGTAGTCCAGGAGGTGGCGCCAAGGGCGGGAACACCCAGGGAGGTGGCCAGGGGGACAAAGAGTTACAGGTCTCACGACGACGTGTGGGACCCTTCCCAAGTCCCCTCACCTTTAAGTGTCCCCTAAGGTAAAGGGGACAGAGAACACCGTCTTCACCTTCTAGACCAGGTGACGCAGGTCTTGTCCAAGGCCACTCTGTTAGTGCCCACCTGCCACTGTACCCGGTGACCACCCACTGAACTGCTTAAGCAAGACAGACCCCGCCCGCCCCGCACCGTGCTGGAGGTCAGAAGCCTCAGGTCAGGGTCTCTGCGGGGCCCCAGGGAGCTCCCACCTCTGTCTCAGTTCCCAGGGACCCCACTCCCTGGCTCAGGGCACCTTCCTCTGATCCTGAAGCCATCAACATAGGCAGCAGGGTCACAGGCCCCTTCCTCCATCTGACCTCCTGCCTCCTCTTACAGAAAACCTTGCGATGACATTGCGTCCCCCTGGGTAGCCCAGGTGACCCTCTCAGGTTCCATCTGCAAGCCCCTCTGCATGCCAGGCCACAGAAGTGCAGGCTGGGGATCAGCCCGGTGCCCAGAGATGCTGCTCCCACACATCTGAGGACGAGGATTAGAGGATTTTGTGAGTGGCTGCTGGAGCCGACCCCCCACAGGCCCTGTGGACTACAGCTCACTTTAAAAACGTGACCAAGAGCCCAACGCTCCCCGTCCACCATCTTCCACCCTCTTCCTCCAGGCCCGTCCCTGTCCCTCAGCCCTGGGCTCCGTGTCCAAGGCCCCTGCTTGACAGACGGCTGACGGAACAGGGGATTCTCTCCCGAGATCTCCAGGGCTGGAGCTGAGCTGGTGGCGACACACGCAGCCCCCGGAGCCAGGGAGGGGCGGGACCGGGTGATGCGTGGGGAACTCGGGGAGCCCAGCAGACCTCTAGGCTGGAGTTGGGGGGTCCACAGAGCGAGGCTGGAAAAAATGACCCCTTCATTTTTACCACCCTCTCATGGGTCCGCGGTTGGTTTCCTTCTGCCGTGAGCCCAGGTGACATCCACCGTGGCCTGAGTGGGGTCTGCAATAGGGTCATCCGCAGAGGTCACCTCGCTTCAGGTCACATCACACTTGCTGGGGAGAGCTCAAAAGTACTGCCCTGGGGCTGCGGATACGGCTCAGCTGGTGGAGTGCACAGGGCCCTGGATTCAGTCCCCTGCACCGCAGAATAAAAACAAAACAAAATAATAAAGAATAAAAACAAAACAAAAACAAATAACAAAAAAAACTGCTTTCTTTAGTTGCTAGTTTGGAGTCACCCTGGTGATTAGACTGGAACCTTCTTTCAATAGATGCCCATAGCTGGGCTGGTGTGAGGGGAGGGGCGCGTCTGCAGGCCCGCAGCTGAGGGGTCTCTGAGGTCATCTGGACCTTGGGTATTGCTGGTGTCCCTCGTGCCCATCAATTCAAGTGTGGAAGCACGGATCCCAGCGTGGTGGGTGGGGCACGCACAGGTGGCCGCTCCTGCCCTCTTCCCTGGGCTGGCGCAGAGCCTGGGCAGGGTCTCTGGCTCCCGTTGCAGAGGGAAGGGCCGGAGGGGACGCACCCCAGCCTTCCAGGGCAAGCCCGCGGGTCGCCCGGAGCTTAGTGGGTACAGGGTTTGTTTGTTTGTTTTTTTTTTTGCCTGGGATGACAGGAAAGTTTTGCACATGGACGCCACAGCACCTTGAACGCGGTCAGCTGAGTCCATGCTGAAAGACGGTGTGAGCGGCCAGTCGTGTCTTGTGTATGTTATATCACAATAAAACCAAAAAATAAGACAGGAAAAAGAACACGTGGCTGAATCTGCAGGAAGGGAAATGTCAGGAGTAGCTGCGTTGCGGTGACGTCTTGGAAACAAGCTCATTGGATGTGACATTTAACATATTCTTTGTTATGTCCCAATTAACACGTTTTACGTTATGTTCCAGTTGATCACCCGTGCTCTCACCGAGACTAGATCAAGTCTGTGCTTCTTTCTGAAATTGTTCCCTTTGCTTGGAGACCCCCCGGGGGCTGTGCACACATCTCGGGGGGCAGGAGGGACGTTTGCGAGGGCTGGGCTCATAGTGGTCAGCCGCTGGGAGGAGTTTACCTCTGGACACCTTTTGCTTCCCAAAGATCCTAACTACACAGAACCCTGAGGACCCCCTAGACTCGGAGGACCGGTTGCCATAGCACCCGTGGGCCATGGGCAGGGCCAGCTCCATAATGTGTGGGTCCAGTGTAGGGGAAGGTGGACCCCCAGTCAAAAGGCCTTCAGAGTCTCCAGGCCACCACAGCAGGACATCACAGCTGCCAGGGCTCCTCACAGCTGCCCATGGGCACACCCAGGAGACGTCCCTGGTGGTGACCGAGGGCCACAGGTGCTAAGCTGGAGCTGAGAAGCTAGGAGAGTCCAGGCAGCAGGACGTGGGAAGGAGAGGCAGGGGGTGGCCCACGGTGCTGGGTCACTCCCTGACCCCCACCCCGGCGGCTTCTCTCCCCACAGGGCTCAGCCTGAGACCCAGTGGTCCCCTGCCCAGCTGGCCTGGCTCTGTGCGGTCTCCCTGCTGCACAGTGGGACATCTGCTGGGCCTTTCCCGAAGAAAGGGACGGCTTGGCCACCCTACCCCAAGTTTCTCTTACTTGGCCTTGAACAGTGCTTCGAGTCTGTAGCTGTGACAGCCATTTAGCAGGGACAGGGGACAAACATGAGACCCGAAAGCCAGCAGGCTCAACCCCACTCGCAGGGCCCAGGTCCAGGTGGACGGGACAGAAATGCTGGTGTGCTCCCTGTGGTCTAGAGCTTTCCATTCACCAGCTCCTACAACGAAGCCTTGTCCAGCTCCATCTACCCCCGGGGGAAACTGAGGCACCGTGTGGCTTGGCCAGGAAGCATCCCCAACCTCACGACCCAGGGCCCAGCAAAAGAGGCTCAGCTGGGCATGTGGCCTCCGTGTCCCCTGTCCCCTCAGCAAGTGACCAAAGTCTCCCCGTCTCTCCTCTCGCCCCTGTGCACACTGCCCCGACAGGCCCAGCCCAGGCAGAAAGTTCACGAGCAAACCTCGGGCCAGGGACACTGCCTGGCCCTCTGTGGCAGAGCGCTCGCCTGGCACGTGGGAGGCCCTCGGCTGGATCCTCAGCACCGCATATAAACAAATAAATAAATAAACTAAAAAGGCTCATTGACCAGTCCCTGCTCAGGGGCAACATAGGCCCTGGGGCTCGGTGGCCTAGAAGACTGGGAGTCCCTCCCCTCCATCCCACCACCAGGTGCCACAGAGCTAAGCAAAGCCAGTGGCTGGGGGGATAGGTCTACCACGCGGCCTGCGCAGTGGTTTCATTAATGAGGTTCTAGGCATAAAGTTAGTTAGACGAGATCGAAATAAAAACACAAGACTCAATTACCTTAATTCTATTGCTAGGTCCGAGACGGCTCCCCTCTCTGGTTCGCTCCTCTAGCCGCCCAGCAGGGCAGCAAGGATTACTCTGGGCTAGCAGGAGAGAGAGAGCGAGCACGCCGGGGAGTAGCCTTTTATTAGGGAACCAGAGATTCAGGGGAGAATTCCATCCAGTGAAGGTTGAGGGGGGCTGCACTCCAAGGTCAGGGTCAGCGATTGGGTCCCCGGGGTCAGTGGTCAGGCACACCCCCACACGGATGGGCTCTCTCATCAGGAGAGGGCCGGGAAAAACTTCGACATGTGCCAAAGTGCCTCAGACCCTCAACGGGAGGCACCCGATCACGTGTGAGAATGGCTTCCCACAGATAGGGAGCTGCTCAGGCTCTGGTGTGGCCCAAGGGGAAGGGTCAGAGAGGCCACCAGCGACTGAGCACCTCCAAGAAGAGAGGCCAGAGCCCTGCCCTGCCCAGAGCTGCCCTCCAGCCCCCACCAAGGGCTTCGGAAGGACTTTATGTCTCTGAATTTGAAATGGCAGGTATTGTCTGGCTTCTCACACAGCGTGTCAGAGGCTCCTGGGCCTGTTAGTGTGTGAATCGGAGAACTTTGCTCCTTTATGGTTATCCTCCACGTCTACACACCCGCCCTCTGTTTATCCATCCACCTGTGATGAACTCTTAGGCTGTCTCCACGTTTGGGGTCTTCTGAATGGTGCTGTTGTGAACACTCGTGTTCAAGAATCTGTTTGAATCTTTGTTTTCAATTTTTTGGGGTCTCTGTCTCCCCAAATGACATGGTCCTAGGGCATGACCTGGTCCTGTGGAAATTCTATGCTTCTCTCTTTGAGGAACTGCCAACCTGGTCCATGGTGGCTGTCCCACTTTCAACGTCCACCGCCAATGTGCGGGAGTTCCACTCTCCTCACGTCCTCCCCGACGGTTGTGATCTCCATTTTTTTAGACGATGGCCACCCTAATGAGTGTGAAGTGCTGTCTTGTGGTGGTTTCGATTTGCATTTGTCTACTGGTGGTACTTAAATAAGAATAGTGCACCCCTGTCATCCCAGCGTTTGGGAGGCTGAGGTAGGAGGATCATGAGTTCAAAGCCAGCCTCAGCAATGGCGAGGCCCTAAGCAACACAATACCATGTTGTTTTGGTCATACTAACTCCGACAAGCCTTTTTTTTTTTTTTTTTTTTGGTAGGGGCTCAAACCCAGGTCCTCGCTCGTGCTAGGTAAGAACAGCACCCCAGCTCTGTACTAAGTCTTGAAATTAGCAAATGTGAGCTGCCCAACTTAGTTGTTCTTCTCCTTCTTTTAAAGATTGTCTTGGCTCCTCTGAATTCCATATGGATTTTAGGATGAGTTCTTCGTTTCTGTAAAAAATACCATTGGAATTTTGTTAGGAATACATTGCATCTGTGAGTTGCTTGCTTGGGTAGCATTTTTATCTTAGTGATATTAAAGCTTCTCGGCCAGGGGAACAACATTCCATTTCTTTTGGAGGACCTCTAGATTATGTCTTGGAAGGCAGTCTTTTTCTTTTTCTTTTTTCTTTTTTGTACCAGGGATTGAACCCAGGGGCACTTAACCACGGAGCCACATTCCTAGCCCTTAAAAAAAATATTAAAGACAGGGCCTCACTGAGTTGCTTAGGGCCTTCTAAGTTGCTGAGGCTGGCTTTGAACTTGCGATCCTCCTGCCCCAGCCTCCGGAGCCTCTGGGATGACAGGCGTGGGCCAGCGCACCTGGCTTGGAAGGCAATTGTTAAAAACGGGAATGTCTTCAGAAGTCCTAGGCAGGAATCCCAGTGGTCACATTGAAAGTCCCTGGAAACGACCGGCTCCCTGAAGAGAGAGCGCAGAACGGCTTCAGAAAAACCTGGGTTAACTCAGCCGTCTGTCCAAGGCCTCTAGTCTGTGGGAGCCAAAATAAAGGGGGAAAATAAAAGACAAAGAAGAAGAAAGTGGTTTCTGAGCTGTTGTCCCCTGTGCCTCTCCACCCTGTGAGGCGCAGACGTGCAGGACGCAGACGCAGGAGGTGGTGGACGATCAGGCTCACGACTCCGGCCTCCCTCCCCGCGGCTGACCACTTCCCAGGACCCTGCCTCCTGCTCTCGCTCCTGTGATTCCCTCCATGGCCACGAGATGGCAGCAAGCGCGGGCCGCAGACGGCCAGGGTCGGGCTCGCAAAGCAGCGAAGCGGGCGGCGGCGGGGACGGGAGGAGAAGCGGTGGGACGGAGGGCGGGTGTGCGCGGGACCTGGACTTGCACCCGCAGCGGCCCTGGAGCCGTGACACGGGCACGCCTGGAGGAAGAGCGTTCGCGATGCCGAGAGCCAGCGCTTTCCTTCAACAGCGGGAAGGGGGAAGCAGGAGGGACCGGCAGCGCGGGCGGGCGGGCGGGCGGGGACTGCGGATGGACAGCGGTGGCCTAGAGCGGGTCTCGGCAGCTGCCTCATCCCGTCAGAGGGAACCCCCCCAGATACTAGAGACGCCCTACACAGGACGCACTGGAATGCTCCACGGGCAGAGCCTGGCTCTCGGCGCGTGTGTGACCCCCACCCAGTGAAGTCCCCTGTGCCAGGACGCAGCGGGCTGCGGAGGGGAGGGGAATGGGGTCAGACGTGAGGCCCAGGTGGCTGGACTGGGAAGTCCCGGTGCAAGTCCCAGCCCCGCCACCTCCTTGCTGGTTGACCTTGATCTTGGGCAATGACCTCACGTAGCCGGGCCTCGGCTTACCGTGGAGTGAGGCTGAGATCGGGTGGTGGTCACTCTTCGCTCCCTCTGGAAGCCGCGGCTTTGTAGACCGGGACATTGGTGATGAGAGGTCAGAGGGTGCTCTGTCAGCCACTGAGAGAACAGAGGGGCATTGGCGGGATCCTGGGCCGCCTCGAGGTGCACACGCCCAGGTGTGCTAGATAAGCCCGTCTTCCTCCTCTTTTAAAAAATCTAGTTTGTTTCCAGCTTCCTATTGATTTAGGGTAAAAAAGTCCACCTTGGTTATTCTGTGGGATTTCTTCTCCTATGATGATGATGATGATGATGATGATGATAGTGGGTTTGGAACCCAGGCCTTGTGCATGCTCAGCGTGTGGCTCTGAGCTACATCCCTGACTCCTTCCCCCCACAGCACTTGGTGATCTTGGAACTTGGAGACCACAGAAATGTCCACTTTACTCACGTGGCCCCGGTGGCCCTTCAGGGGCTTCTCAGCATTTCTTTTTGCCTTCTGGGACATGGGCCAGGTTGGGCCCTTGTTTAGGGCACGTCTTTGTGGGTGTACCTTGCAATCACCCCTTCCAGGGGGCTGCCTCAGAGTCCTGGTCCCATTTTATCTCAGCGCGTGTGGACGGCTGATCCCCCTACTTCACATCACGTGGCTCTGGAAGCTCACCCACAGTTTCCCAGCCATTTGTTCCATGTCTTTCTTGAGGTTCTGGAAAAAAAAAAAACACCTATGTTCTATGTTGGGCAAAAGGGGAAATTAGAAGAAGGGGGGGGACTCCATAAATCACTATTTGAAATACAGTAACAGACTCTTGGGACTGGAGGAACGTTGGGAGTCTTATTCAAGCTACTCGTTGATAGTAAGGAAGCTGAGCTCCTGCAAACAAACCCTTGGAAACCCAGGACTAGTTCCCTGGCCTGGAGCCTCTCAGGCTGTCCGTCTCTGTGCTGTTCTAGGCTGCCACGGGAAATCACGTGCCTGATAGATGATCCCCAAATGTATAGCTTGAGGCGACACTTAGGATCTCACGGTGTTATTGGTTTGGATGTGAGGTGTCCCCCCAGAGTTCACGTGTGAGACACTGAGAGAAGGTCTGGAGGAGAAATGATTGGGTCGTGGCTTCACCTACTCAGCAGATTAGTCCCTGGTGGCATTGACGGAGTGGCAACTGGAGGCGGTGGGCTGAGGCTGGAGGAAGGGGTTCATGGGGGGGCGTGGCTGTGGGGTGTGTATTTTGTATCTGGAGCTGGAGTTCCTCTCTGCTTCCTGATCACCACGTAGCCGCTTCCCTCTGCCACACTCTTCCGTGGTGATGTCCTGCCTCCCCTTGAGCCCGGAGGAATGGAGCCGGCCTTCTGTGGACTGAGACCTCTGAAACCATGAACTCTCAAATCCACGCTTCCTCCTCTACAATCGTTGTGGTCAGGTCTTTTAGTCCAGCCCTGAGAAGCTGGCTGACACGCAGGTTTCTGTAGACTGGGTATCGGGCACCACCCCCTGGATTCCTGCCCTAGGACCCTTCCAGCCCCCACCTGTGGGGGCTGCCGTCATCCGAATGCTGGTCTAAGGCTGGGGGCAAGTTCTCAGGACCTCCCCTGAGGACCGTCACCCCATCCCAGTTGCCTAGTTTATTCTTCAGGAGCAAAGTCACCAGGCACAACCTGGAGAGAGGATGGGGAGGTGAAGGCCAGGAGGCGGCTCATGGGGCCATTTTGGAAGTGACCAACCTCCATTACCATAAAGAGCCAACTGTCATCTGTTCTCCAAACTTAATAACGTCCTTGGACAACGGCTCAAATGAAGATTCCTGGACTCTCCTCCCAGGGCTTCTATTAGGTAAGTCTGGGACAGGGGCCAGAAATCTGTGTCTTTCATAAGAACACCAGGTTCTGATTCAGGAGGCCCCGGGGTGTTGCGGGAGTTCTGTGTGGACGCTCTCCTGTGCTGGACGGGCAGGGCTCTGGGGCCTGCGTGTGTCGAAATCTCAGCCCTCTGGGGCCTTTGGCGGGATTGTGATACACTGACCTCTCCTACACGGTTTTAACTCTTTTGGAGGACATTTTGCAATAGGGGACAAAATTTCATAGGCATTCACATTTTGACTCTTTTTAGGAACTTGTGCTGCCTTCTCTCCCACAATTTTTTAAGATCAAGATGCCAACAGACAGGGTGTGCACCGAGGGCCGCTAACTCCTTTCCTGAGGGCTCCACCCTTTATGAGAAATCTTTTCATATATACAAAGGATATTATGTCGTACATATAGACATACATACATACATTTTTGGGGAAAATACATAAAGTTGTCTGTCCATATATTTTGCTTTCTCTCTCTCTCTGGGATTGAACCCAGGGTGCTCTACCACAGAGTACACCCCCAGCCCTTTTCATTTTTTAACTTTGAGACGGAGTCTCACTCAATTGCTTAGGGCCTTGCTAAGTGGTTGAAACTGGCTTCGAACTTATGATCCTCCTGCCTCAGCCTCCCAAATCACTGACTTCTCCTGGTTTTTAAGAGCTCTTACAAATACACACACTAGGAATATTAACCCTTTACCTGTGATCTCTACCGCAAACATTTTCTTTCCATTTGCGAACCTTCTTTTGTTTGTGGTGTTTTTTTTTGTTTTTGTTTTGGACACGCAAGCGTTTGGATTTCTGTGCAGTCAATTTCTCAGTGCTTACTTTTCTTGCATCTGGATTGTGAGTTGCAGCTGGAAAGTCTTTCTCGACTTCCACATTAGGAAAGGAATTCACCTGTTTTTCTGGTACTTTATGGTTTCATTTCTTGCACTTATTTTGGGATGCAGTTGGAGTTGATTGTTAGACGAGCAAGACAGGCATCTAGTTTTCTCTTCTTCTAATGTGTCGCCAACCATCTAAAAACAATTCCTCGGAGCCCATCATTCTTACTACTTTTCTGATTTCTGAAGTTATTGTTGATAAAGTCCCATGGGTGCTCCATCTGTCCCTGGGATTTCTATCCCACCGGTCTTCCTATCTCTTTGTGTACCAGTAGTGCATTATTTTAATTTATAGTTTTTTTTTTTAAACTGTTTTCCTGGTTATTCTTGAAAGATTATTTTTCTACACAAAATTTAGTATAGCTTGTCTATGGGGCATGTTGCCTTTTTTTTTTTTTTGAACTCGGATTGCTTTAAATTTATACCTTGTTCAAGGGAAAAGAGACGTTGCTATGGTGCTGGGTTGCCCCATACAAGATCCAAGCGCGTCTTCCTGTACCTTCAACTGTGCTTGCATGTTCAGGAATGTTCTAGAAGTGTTCCTCCCGTAGGTTTTACAACTTTTTTGTAAGGTGGATCCCCAAGTATTTCAGCATAGTTACTATCATAAGTGGGTTTCTCACTGGTTATTTGTGCACGTGAAGGCAATTGGCTTCCACCATGTTATTTCTATATCTCGATATTTCATCAAAGCATTTTATTATTTCAGTTTTATTGCTGATGATTTTGTTTTACAGATACATGATCACATTGCTTACAAATGGAGATAACTTCTTTCCAGTTTTTTTTTTCTTCCTCCAATAGACTGGGTATCTGATGGTTTGGGTGAAGCCCTCCCCACAGTCCCGGGGTGGAGATGGACTATACCCCCCGCATCCATATGCTGGAGGTCTGACCCCCAGGCCTTCAGAATGTGGTCTTATTTGGAAATGGAGTCGCTGCAGATGTAATTGATTAAGACAAGGTCATATTGGAGATGCTATTCATTCTCTCTCTCTCTCTCTCTCTCTCTCTCTCTCTCTCTCACCAGGGACTAAACTCAGGGACTCTTTACCATTGAGCTACATCTCCAGTCCTTTTTATTTTTCATGTTGAGACAGGGTCTCACTAAGTTGTTGAGGCTGGCCTTGAACTTGCAATCCTCCTGCCTCAGCCTCCTGAGTTGCTGGGCTTACAGTGCGCCACCGACCTGGCAGTTCAACCCTTAAGCTATCAAAACTTTCTTCTGTCTCAATAGTTATTTCTTTCTTGTCCCTTCTTGTTCTGCATTTCTTGGTGTGTGTCTTCTTTTTTCTTATTACGTTAGCTGGTGTTCTGCCTACTTGTTGATTTTTTTAAGCAGGGTTTTGATTTATTAATTAGATGTACTGTTTTCTATTCTCTACCTCATCAATGTTTGCTTTTAACTTCATTATTTCCTTCTTCAGCCTCTGTTTTAGAATTTCTTGTCCTTTTTCCTGGCACTCTGAGCTGGGAGATTTTCCTTAATCGATTATCATCCTCTATTCTATGGATGAAAGCGTTGAAGGCTTAGGTATTTCCCTCTAATCACTGCGTTAAGTGTGTCCCCAGATTGGCAGTATTTGAATTTTTATTATTCTTTAGAAATTCTGCAGTTTCATTTTATGGTTTCTCCTTTATCTGAGAGTTGTTTAATAAAAAGTTTAAGCATGGGCTGGGGATGTGGCTCAAGCAGTAGCGCGCTTGCCTGGCATGCGTGCGGCCCGGGTTCGATCCTCAGCACCACATACCAACAAAGATGTTGTGTCCACCGAGAACTAAAAAATAAATATTAAAAATTCTCTCTCTCTCTCCCCTCTCTCACTCTCTCTTTAAAAAAAAAAAAAGTTTAAGCATTTCTAGCTGCAGATACCTTTTATAAAATTTCTTAATTCTTTCTCCTTTTACTGAAGTAAGAAAGAAGTGAGGATGTCCTTGTTATTTGTGTGTGTGTGTTGGGGTGTTAAGGTCTGTAAATAAGTCAAAAATAACACCTGGTATTTTGCCAGGGAAATGTTAAGAGTTCGTAAACAAGTCTGGATGGTGCCTGGCAAAATGTCAGAGGGAGTGGTTTGAGAAGTAACAAAATCGATCCATTAAGTGTGGAGATTCCTTATTGGTTGATTGATGTATCTAGTTTATGCTAATTAAGATAAGCTGTGCAAAATGTATAAATAGCTCTGTTGCCCTACAATAAACGGCTCCTATTCCTGCTGCATCAACGTACACAAGTTATTCGTCACCCCCCAGCTATTTTGCTGCAGCCCCCCCCGGCATTGGGGGGCCTTTGATGAGTTCTAGTGATTTTTCCAGGTTTTCTTGAAAAGGTGTGTCCACTGCCTGGGCTACAGTCCAGCCTGCCTCTCTACGGTTCCCTGTGGACACAGTGTTCAGGTCTTTCACTGGACCGTTTTCTCTGGCTCCCTGGACCTCCTGTCCTGAGGGTGGGCTCTTGAACCCTCCTGTGCTGTGGCGGTTTCCGTGTCTCCACGCATCTCAGGGCTTTGCTTTATGAGTCTGTGGCTGTTGCTATGGTGAGCAGCTTCTCAGAGAGGTGACTATAGTGTGGCCGATCCCTTCGAGGAAACAGCTAAGAACTGGTTTGTCCGACAGAGTCACACGTCAAAAGCTTGGCCCCGTGGATGCCTTTAAAAACAATTCATGCTGTGGTTTCTGGTTCACGGTCACCGAGCCTTCCCTTTGCCTGATTCATTCATCTCTGCCCTCTTAGCACCCGACATAGCCCAGAAAACACCAGATTCTCTCCTCAGCCAGTGTAGACAGGCTGAGCCCTCGGCCTGGCCCCTCTGGAAGGTGCGCTGGGGTCTAGGCGGGCGGGAGCCAGCCAGGACTAAGGTGAAAATCCTGGCGCTGCCTCTCCAACCGCCCCCCGTGCCCTTTCCTAGCTGACATCACCCACAATGTCACTCACAACTCACGGAGCTGTCACTGTAGCTTTTTCAAACATTCTGAAATCGCAGTCCTTGGGCAGCCTAAATAAATAAATAAATAAAGATCTGGGGTGGAGCTCAGGGCTGGGGTGCTCGCCTCGTGTGGGCCAGGGCCTGGCTGCATCCCTAGTACCTAAGAAGAAAACACACACACACACACACACACACACACCGCCACACCCAGCCTTTCACTGACTTGGGCAGGCAGATTTTTGGAGATGGAGGAGAGGTATGGTTTGCGCATCTGGCTCCAGGCTCAGGGGGTTTGACCCCCGCGGCCCCGTCTCCTCCCCTTGGCCCAGGCCAGCCTCGCTGGGTGACGGGCCCTGGGGTCCCGCTGTGATGAGAGACGGGCGCCTCCCAGCTCCTCCTGCTTCACTCTGCTCCACGTGGTCCCCAGTGCCCTCCTCCCCTGGGCTGCCTTCTCATGACCTCCTCTTACAGCGCAGGCTCAGCCACGTGTCACTTAGCAATGGCGATCTGTTCTGAAAACTGTGTGAACCTCCCGGAGGGCACTGACTCAACCCCAGGGGGCGGAGGACACTGGTCTCTTGAGGGATCAAGGGATGTGGCTGACACGGGTGGCCCAGGCAGCAACCGGCCGACGCGGCCGACTCTTTGGTCATTTTTCCTGCAGGGCTGGGGCTGGGGGGGCGGGAAGCCAGGGCCTCACGCATGCTGGACGCCGGCCCTGCCCCTGGGCTCCACCCCTGCTGTCCCTTTTTTAATAAGCAGCAGCGGTTCCTCATATGAGGATGAGAGCCTGGGTCAGGGGATACTCAACCAGTGACATGGCCATTTATCGTCACCATCAGGTATCATGTGCCACTCGTGATTGTAGGTGCCTGACTGGCCTGGCTGGAGGTCAGTTCCCACCAGCGTCACCTCGAGTGCGTGTGTAAAGCTCTGCACTAGCACATCGTGAGAGCTGCGATGTCACTAGATAACGAGGGGTTTCCCAGCCTCATGACGAGACCACCCTCAGATACGTGGTCCTTTGTGGAAAAAATGACCGTCATGGAGGTACAACCTGCATCCCACACGAAGCCTGAGTCCTAAGTGTGTTTGGATGAACTTAGATGAATGAACGCGCCCACGTCCCCAGCATCCCAATCAAGATGTCATTCCGGCCCCCAGGAACTTCCCCGGTGTCCTTTCTAGCCAGCCTCCCTGACCACGGCCATCCATCACCGAGTTCTTTTCTTTTTTTTTAATTTTTTTTTTAATATTTATTTTTTAGTTCTCGGCGGACACAACATCTTTGTTGGTATGTGGTGCTGAGGATCGAACCCGGGCCGCACGCATGCCAGGCGAGCGCGCTACCGCTTGAGCCACATCCCCAGCCCCCGAGTTCTTGCTTGTTCTTGAACCTCATGGACGTGGAGTCGCACGGGCGCCCTCTGGAACCCAGCTTCACCCTGCAGCAGCTGCCGTGCTGCTAGCTGTGTCCCTTCTGCTGGGCCCGGTGCCATCCTGTCGTGTGTGTGTGTGTGTGTGTGTGTGTGTGTGTGTGTGTGTGTGTGACACCACGGTTCGTCCCCTTTCTGCTGCTGAGACCTGCAGCTTCTTTCTGCTCCTGGGCTATTATGAAGTAGGTCCAGGAGGAGGGCAGAATGACTCTTGGGTGGGTTATGTGTCCCCCCGGGGCATGAGCCTCAGGAACGGGTCTTACCCAGGGACGCTGGGGCGTGGGACGGGAGCTCTGGGAGGAGAAGGTAAAGGGCCTTGGGAGGCAGAGGGGAGCAAGGGAACCGGTAGCCACGGAAGGTGGGCAGCTGCCAGAAGCCAGAGGAGGCATGGGATGGATTCTCTCTTTGCAGCTTCCAGAAGGTCCAGGTCTGGTGAGCCTTGCTTGTAGACCAGTGAGGCTGGGTTTAGATTTCTGACCTCCAGGACTATAATAGGGCATTTTTTTGTTGTTAACCTATTAAGTCTGTGGTCATGTGTTACAGTTACACAAGAGATTAGTACGTGGGGCTGGATTTCAGGTGCCTCTGGGCGTCGCGGCCTGGGGGCAGGCTGCAAGCACGCAGTCCCTCTGCTCTGCCAGCTGCCATCCACAGGAGAGTGTCAGGAGCGTGGGGCGTCAGCATTTAGAGACTGACATGAATCGGTAGGAGTTGCGTGGTGTCCTTTTGTCTCTTTTGCAGATTCGAGTCTCCAGTTTGCAGGAGGAAAGCCGCCCAGTGTGGGGAGGGCAGAGCAGGAGGGACAATGGATTTTTCTTTGCTCATTTCCTGTCGGTATTTTGACAAAGCAGAGATGAAGACATGTCCTCTCTCCCAATTCACCAGGAAGCTATGAGCTGCAACTGGGTGTGACTATTCCTGTTCCAGGGACAAGGACGGGGATGTGGGTGTCAGCTGTGCCCCCAGAGCCCCACATCTCTGGGGCGTTGGGAGTCCAGTGGCTTCAGGGTGCTTGGCACTGGGACTGTGGAATGGGCAGGTCTGAACCTGGCTGCCCTTCTTCTCGCCTCCCTCTTCAGGACCTACAGACCGCGTGGCTCGGGAGGAATCAGAGTAGAGAGAAGCAGGAAGCTCTTGGTGCTTGGAGGTCTTCGGAGAGAGCCGGGTGCAGGTCAGGAGCCATCAAGGATGGACGAGATCAGGCTCAGACATTGGTCCTGTGCGTCTGTTTACATCCACATTCTGGGTTCTCCCCCCAGTGCCAGGGATGAATGCCAACCATCTGCCAGTGCCCCACCCCGTGGTGAACTGAGTAACAGTCCCCACCCTTCACCAAGATGTCCATGTCCTGATCACTGGAACCTGGGACAGTGGGGGTGGGTCTGGTCTAAAGGGTTTGAGGTGACAAGCTTTGGTGGGGCTGAGGTCATCCCAGCAGCCCTCCTGAGACGGAGGCAGGAGAAACGCATCCCTAGTCGATGGAACCAAAGAGGTGGAGGATGCCAGGGGCCGGGCAGCTTCTGGGACTGTCCCCAGAAGGAACCAGCCCCCCCACACCTTGACTTTAGCCTGGAGACCGTTTTTGGACTTTGGATCTCTAGAACCTTGTGCCATATAAAGTGACACATGCCGAGCAGGGACACCTTAGGGGGCCATTATCCTGCCTTCTGCAGCCAGAGACTTGGGTTCAATCCTGGCTCTGGTCCTGATGGACTTGTGACTTTGCCCGAGTCCCCTCTCTCTGGGTCTCAGCTTCCTTCTACCTGGACAATTCAGAGAGAGAGCTGGTGCATCTTTAGCAGGAGAACAGATTTTCTCATCCTACACTCAGATGTGCAGAAAAATATGTGGCTTGTTTTTTTTTCTTACAACCGATTTTTGGCCTTCCTCACGATGAATTTCCATCCCTGGGGAATCAGAAGAGAGAAACGAAAATTAGCCCCAGTGTTCCTGAGGACGGTCCAGATGAGGCTTCAGAGAGGAACCCCCGACCCGCAAGACGTCAGGGGCTTCACTCCACCAAAGGGCCGCTTCTCACGTAGGCCCCATAGGGCTCAGGTCAGGACGAACCTCTCCCTTTTTGGAACCCATGAGTGGCAGGTCTCTGTGGCAGAGAAGATGGCGGGGAGGCAGGCCAGCCCGTATCTGCTCAGCCTGCAAGTCCGAGGCCAGTTCTGCTCACAGTTCATTGGTTAGAACCAGTCACACTGAGATGGGTGGGCTCCCGGAGAAAGAAGGCCAGATCTACAGGCACGAGTGACCCGTCTCGCTTGTTCCTTTAGATGGAATGAAGAAACCCCACAGTGTGCTGGCACCAGATGAACTGGAACAAAACCATAATTAATGTAAACATCACCGTATTCCAAGGCTCACCCAGTGTGTCCACTAATGATTCCCGGATAGGATGGTCGACCCAAGGGGGGCATTCCCAAGGACTGTCAGGGGACTTGATTTCCCAAGAGGCTTGCCTGAGGACCCGCACATTTCTTCCCAGGAAAATCACATAGAAAGTCGTGAACTTGACCCTGGGCCCATCATTTGTCTTCTCCCCTAGTCCGCCTCTGGGCTGCCTGGCTGTTGCTTGTGCCTTGCTTTTGACGCATCTAGAAATTCTTTTCACTATCAGAAGTGAAGAACCCTCGTGGGCGGAGGTGACGTCTCAATCTGCTCTTTGGCAGGGCCTCTTGGGACCCTGGTCCCAGGACCACATGATCCACCGGGTGACTGGAAGGCAGGCTGAGGAGACAGGGCTGACTTCCTGTCTGCCCAGGAAGAGGAAACGGGGTGGGGAGAAGGCGGAGATGCTGCCCGGTTTCTGGGCTAAAACAAAGGTTAAGTATATCCTTGAAATAAGTTCTCTGGGCTTCCTTCTGACTTTGAGTTTTTAGTCATCTGTTCTCCTCTCTCTGGATGTGTGTGGGAGGGGTGCACTTTTATAGACGACTCCCATTTTCTTCCCTCTTTTGAATGTATACTTAAAAAATTAAAAAGAGCTCCAATTAGCAGAGAAAGAGTGCTGTGGAGTCTTCCCTTGGAATGGAAACCCCGCCTCAAATGGAGATTCTCAGTTGGCTTCCAAGGAGAAGAAATGTTTCTAAAAAACTTCTAGCCTTGGGGGGAAAAAAAAACAGAATAAATATGTTGCTTAGCCTGTGGTCATGGGAAATTAAAAGTTAGAAAGTTAAAACACATAACTAGGTGTGGTGGCGCATGCCTGTCATCCCAGCAACTCGGGAGGCTGAGGCAGGAGGATCTCAAGTTCAAAGCCAGCCTCAGCAATTTAGTGAGGCCCTAAGCAACTCAGGGAAACTCTGTCTCTGAATAAAATATAAAAAAGGGCTGGGGATATGGCTCAGTGGTTGAGTGCCCCTGGGTTCAATCCCCAATACCAAAAACAAAATAAAACAACATTGAAAACACTGATAAACAGTGACACTTCAGTTCAGTTCTTTCATGATCATTGCATTTTTTTGGTGTCTGTACTTCGGAATGATGGATTGTTCTGGAAATGATAAGAAACACGTGTCTTTTAAGCTTCTTAGGCTCAGCCAGGTGAGAGTCCTACATGAGTTTAGCAGTCTCAGAAAGAAATGGGTGATCATTTTGTTTCTTGCATAGTTTCCTGTTGTTGCAATAACAATTAAAAGGCACATATTCGTTATCTCAGAACCCGCAGGCAAGGAGTCTGAAGTCAAGGGCTCAAATCCAGGAGCTGGAGGTCCCAGAAGAGGGTCTCTGCTCTTGCCTTTCCCTCATTCCCAGATTCGAGGTCTCCTTCCTCTCCCAGCAGCAGCGGTGACTAGGATCTCCTGTCTCTTCTTCGGTGATCCTCTCTCACTCTGACTGGGAAAGAGTCCCTGTTTTAAGGGCTCATGTGTTTGGATGAGGCCCACCTGGATAAGCCCAGACCAGCTCCCCATCTCAAGGTCCACGGGGTTAATCGCATCTGCAAAGCCCTCTCGCCGCGTGGGGTGGCGTGCTTACGGCCCCAGGGGCGAGGCTGTGGACATGTCTGTGGGGGTGTCACTCGGCCTGACTCCGTGCTTTCCCGGGCTTCCTGGGGATTTAGCAGTATTTTCTCGGCCCAGCTCAGGTGGTCCCAGCTGGCCTTCGCGTCCTCCATGATTCTGACGTCACTCTGGACACAGCCTTCAAAAAGCCTGTGGACCTTGCTCTCCACCTTGGGGACCGTCCCTCCCGGTCAGGGTTTCTCCTGAGGGCTGGAGAGGGACCCTCTGTGCTGACCGAGTCCTCCTCTCCTTGCTGGAACCCTGCACAGCTGAGCCTTTGTCCTCTTCTGGTGTTAACTCCCCACCCTGTGAGGGCAGCCCCACGTTCTGGCCCCTTTGGGAACATGGGACATTCCCTGGGTGCCTCGCAGCCCAGCCCCACAGCCCAGGGGAGTGCCACACCAGGGCTCTGGTCACCGTCCCAGCTGGGTGGAGCCGCTGGGCTGCTCACGCTGTCATCCAAGCCAGATTCCTCCTTCGAAGTCTACACCCCACTCCAGGGGACCTGGCCCAACTCACACAGGGCGGTGCCAGGGAAGAGCTTCCCGTGCCTCTCCCTGTCCAGGGCTCTCCTGGACTCTGATGCCCGTGAATGACGGATGAATGGTAAGGCCTTTCCCGCCCAGATGTGAACCACCCTCAGTGGAAAAGCACCAAAGCCCTCGCTATTCAGGCTCCTAATGATTCTTTTCTCCTGTTGTTTCTGAGGATTGGAAGCTGCGGACGCTTGACTGCTGAGCTACAACTCCAGTCCTTTTTATTTTGAGACTGAGTTGTTGAGGCTGGCCTCCAACTTGTGCTCCTCCTGCCTCAGCCTCCAGAGTCACTGGGATTACAGGCAGGTACCACCTGGCTCCCGGTGGTCCTTTTAACCACAAATTGTCCCCATTGGTGACCTCATTCTTGGTCTGCTGCTCAAACTCTTCCAAATTTCTCTTGCCCCAAGGGCTGTGCTTCTCATCTCTGCTTCCTTTCTCTGATACCATTGGGGACCGGGCTGCTAGGGTAGCCAGGCATGAATCCTGGCCTTGGACCTTGACCTTTAGGTGTCCTTCACTGGATTCCTGTGACAATCCTGGCTTGTGTACCCTGGGGTTGGGAGCATGCCTACCCTTCCATGTTTCTGTCTGGGCTTCGCTTCTCCCTGTTTTCTTCGTCTCTTTCTATGAAGTCTCTCTGGCCCGTGCATCTTCTCTGGGATCTGTTAAGTCAGTTCTTTTTGTGTCCTGCAGCCCATGATGGTGCCGAATTAAAAAAAAAAATCAAGTTGGCAAGAACATTTATGGGACAGTGCTGTGCCTCCACCTGGAGGCACTACGCTGACTCCTGGCTGCGTTGTTGATGCTTCTGGGGACGCACCCCCAGGCCTGGGCACCCTGATCCCGTGCTCGGCCGCTGATCTCCACCCTGCCTCCCCCTCTCCCTCCCACTGGTGCTGTGACTGCACTGTGGACCTGGGAGGTGACACTCCCATTGCATGTTCCCATAGCATCTCGTGTCGTGCCTTGGGGCTCTGCCTGAGTGTCTCATCTGAGGTCTCACTGGGACGGTGTTTCTGATTTTGCATCCTCTCTGCACATGCGAAAGAGAATTCTTCTGGGTAAAAGAATACAATTTCCTCATCAATATGGTTTCTTGTTTATCCCGAAATACAGATCCTACAAGAGAGGCCATTTGTTGACATCAGCTACTGATTTTTTTTCTGCAAAAGGGTCGGTGCCCTCGTTGTGTCCCGTAAGAACCACGGACTGCATGTTTGCCGGTCGCTGTGACGTCTAGCTTGGCTCCTAATGAATTCAACCCTCTACTGAATGCAGCGAAGGCATTGGCATGAAAGTGGTGCATTCAGTGCCGATCCTCTGACACCCATGGACCATCTTGCAATTCAATTCAATTCAGACTCTAGCTGCCTGGAGTGGGTGCAGCGCCCGCGGGGTAAAAGCAAGGTCTCCAGCACATCCAGCCTGACTTCAGACAGCAGCCCCGCATGGGCTCCCCGGGCTGCCCACACCTCTGCCCGACTTGGCTACAAATTTGGGGCTTTGACCCTCTTAGGTCTCATATGTCACTAGAATGACTCGCAGGACTCAGGAGAACACTTTGCTTGCAATCACCACTTTATGATAAAGAACATGAGTGAACAACCAGATAGAGAGAGACAGGGTACAGCCAATCCAGGAGCACGCTGAGGTCAGGAGCTCTGTCCCCTTGGTGTTGGGACACGCGACCCTCCTGAGACACTGTAGTGTTTGCCCACCAGGAAGCTCCAAAGCCTCATGACCCAGAAGTTTATATTGGACCCCATTATTTGGGCAAGATTGGTTAGATCACCGACTGCACAACTGAGCTCAATCTCTAGTTCCCTCTGCTTCCTGAAGATCGGGGGTGTGGAAAGCTCTGGCCCTTTAATTACGCAGGAGGTCTTCCTGGCTCGGGAAGCCCCCCTCCACATGCCCTAAGTGCCCCTGGGGTCTCTGAGGCCCTTTCTCCTCCTTTCTTCTTGCAGTTCTGGGAATTGAACCTGGGGATGCTCCATCACTGAGTTACACCCCCAGCCCTTTTTATTTTGAGAAAGGACCTCACTAAGTTGCTAAGGCTGGCCTTGAACTTCGATCCTCCTGCCTCAGCCTCCCAAGTCACTGGGATCACAGGTGTGCGCCACTGCACCAGCTAGGAGTTACCTTCTTAGCTGAAATTCAGGGATGGTGAAGAGGATTCATTATGAATGCAAAAGACACTTTTGTCAGGAAATTCCTTGGTTTTGAAGTTCTATGCCAGTCCCTGGGCACAAAGGCCGGGTGGATGCTTTGTTGTCTCCTGGGTGGGTGGGAAGACAGGCAGTGGGTGGGGGGAGGAACAGGCAGTGGGTGGGGGGAGCTGACCATGGCAGGACAGGGCTGGCGGGCAGCCGGCTGGGGGACACCACAGCAGTGGGGCAGGGAGGGTCTGTGTGTGGAGGGAAGGGGACAGACAGATGGTGGCTGAGCTGGGAGGTTGTGAGAACAGCTCAGAGTGAAGGGACCAAGGGCCAGGAGAAGAGCCTGACTCTGGGGGTGCAGCGAGGGTCCTTGAGGAGTGTAGAGAGGGCGGCTGGGGGCCGAGGCCTTTCAAGGTGGTCAGCGGCCTCATGGGGTCCAACCAGGTGGGAGTGGGGAAAGGGCTCTGCAGCCTTGTTTTCAGGGGGTCCAAGACACCGGGGAGGAGAGGCGGGGCCCAGCAGGGCGGAGCGAGCCTGGGGGACCGGATTCTTTCAGAGCAATTTCCAGATGGCCTTAGAAGGTCTTCTAGCGCGTCACCTCAGGATGGAGTGGCTTCTGACCCAGACAGCAGGGTAGAGCCCAGCTCCGCAACTGCCCGGCATCTGCACTGTCTGTGGGAGTGGACAGCGGAGGAGATGAGGGTCCTGTGCAGCGACGACCCCTGCTAAGGAGCCCAAGGAGAGGCTTGGGGACCGTATCTGGGGACGAGACTGTGGCCAGAGACATTCTTTTGGTGCTATCGATTCTGGTAACAAGGGGAAGCAGGGGGATTGCTCTAAAGCAGGGGTTCTCCCAGGGACAGATTCCCTCCCTGGAGGACAGGTGACAATGTCTTGTTCCACCTGGGTGGCTGCATCTGGGTAGAGAGCTGGGGTGCTGCTTAGCCCCCGAAATGAGACTCCCCTACCCCGGGGCCCAGGCGGAGAAGCCCTGCTGTAGAGACGGGGGCTGGGAGGGTGGCCGAGGGTGCAGGCGGGAGAACCCGAGGGTAGATCGGGGTAGCAGGAGGCCCCCACTCTTGGGTGACCGACCCAACCCACAGCCACGGTCATCCTCACCCTGGTTCTCTGTAGCCACGAGGCCATTGTGATCCTCCTGCCTCAGCCTCCCGAGTGGCTGGGATCACAGGTGTGTGCCACTGTCCCCAGCCAAATCCCAGTGCTCACCACCCCTGGTTATCTTTCCCCTTTTAGTTCTTCCCTCCTAGTAGGGGGACCTGCTGTCTATGGACTCGTGGGGCCAGAAACCCACTAAACAGGGTGGGGCCAGAAGCCACAGAGAGCTGCGCTCCCATGGGGAACACGTGACCATGACTGCAGACCTGGTTGGCTAGGGAGGTGGGTGCTTCTGGCACCTGCTGGGTAGAGACCAGGGTGCTGCTCAGACTCCTGATCCGGCCCCTCCACCCCACCAGCAGAGGGCACCCCAGCCCCGACGTCAGAGGCGCTGAGGCCCAGGGAACCGCACAGGGAAGGGCTCCCAAGCTGTTCTGGAGCCCTGGGGGCCTCTTGCTTGCTGAGATGTGCAGCGGTTACTGGTGACAGGGTGGGGAAGGGGACATGGCTGCTTTAGCTCCCAGAGAAGTTCCTTGACTTGAGCCTGACACAGGACCGTCGGGGGGGGGGGCACTTCCTTCAGATCACCCTTACTGGCACATTCCACAGCTGCACGGGGTTTCCGGCCCCATCCCTCATGCAGAGAGACGACAGCCACTGCCGGGCTTCTTTGGCCAGGAGATGCCAGCACCAGCGGTCCCCACCTCCCACGTCACCCGTGGGGTCTGCTGGGTCCAAGATCACAGGCCTGTAGGAGGGTGAGAAGGTGTGAGAAGCTGGTTAATTCCTAGAGGATTTCTTTCCAAACTGGTGGCTTCAGAATTTGAGGCCCCGTCCTACTTACAGCAATTTTTTTTTTGGTACCAGGGATGGAACCCAGGGGCACTCGACCCCTGAGCCCCAGCCCCAGCCCTATTTTGTATTTTATTTAGAGACAGGGTCTCACTGAGTTGCTTAGGGCCTCTCTAAATTGCTGAGGCTGGCTTGGAACTTGAGATCCTCCTGCCTCAGTCTCCCTAGCAGCTGGGATCACAGGCACAAATCACAGGATCTGCTAGATGTTTTGGAAGCTGTTACTCTACACAGAGAGCACAGTGCCACTCTATGTCACTGTCCCCTCGAAGCTGAGTCCTCTTTTAACCAAACACAATGTTGTGGAGCAGGTCCCCCGCCCCCCAGCCCACCCGGCTTCCCCTTTCCTCTGTACTCTCTTTCTTTTCTCATCCTGTTCCTCCTGCCTCTGGTGTTCTGTCCCCGATGCTGAGGACACGTGCTGAGATTCCTGGTCTATTCTTGAAGGTCGGAAAGGGCAGATTAAACCTGACCTAGTACAAACCCCCAATAACAAATTGACAGTGGGGGACAGCGTTCTTTCTGGGGACACTCTTCCAACGCCACCCTCTCAGACCTGCTGACAAACCCAGGTGGATAAGAGCCCTGTCCCTCTTCCTCCTGGGCAGCACTTCCTTCCGCCCCTAGGACTTTATCCCTGAGGACTGGGTGGCCGTGCTGTCAGCACCTCACTGCTCAGGGTCACATGTGGAATGACTCAGGGTCCAGGGGGAGGAAAAGGATGCAAGAGCATCAGAGGAAACCGGTCAATCAAGAATAGAGGGGCACCTGGTTTTCTGGATCTGGGTCAGAAGGAAGGTGCGCATCGTCTCGTCCTCGAAGTTGTAGTTGACATTCCAAAAGATGCAGAGCTGCTGGTACTTTGTGACCAGATCCAGGACTGTCCTGAAGCCTTCGGCGGTGTGGAAACTCTCCGACCCGCTGCCCTGCTCCCAGGCGTAGACGGTGAGCAGCTCCAGGGCGTACTTCGGGGGCAGAGACCCCTTGGATTTCAGTTTTCTTTCACACTGAGGGACGGGGGGACATCAGATGACCTTGTTAAGAACAGGCGCCCCAGGAGCTCTCCGAGGGTCCCATGGACGGCTGGGCCACTGCGGAGCGACGTAGTCACCATGACGCTGTAGGCAGGTGCTCTGCCCTGTGGAGGTCTAAATACTGTCCAGCAGCTGGGGCTCTCGGGACAGTCACACAGCCGTGGCCAGAACCCCACCAGGGGCCAACCAGGGGCTGGGGCATGTTACTCGCACCATCCCCAATCCCACCAAAGCTGGGCACCATGATGTCCACTCCAGATGAAATCAGAAGTCGGGGTCAAGGGGAAGGACACTGCTCCAGGTCACACCAGAGCCCTCTGAACCGCCACACCCGCCACCTTTGATTGTCTGGGACAAAGACCGCAGAGCCCAGTGTTCAGGCCGTAGGGGCCACAGCAGCAAGGGGCAGCTCCCGGAGCTGGGGTCGCGCGTTGGACGTTTGCCATCATGAAAACAATCGGAAAGCACCTTGTGTGCAGGACCGTGAAATCGAGCACAGAGGGGCTGCCCGGTACAGAAAGCTCAGCAGCCTCCTCCCCTGTGGCTGCGGGCTGCCTGCCAGGAGGTGCCCGTGTCTACCCCCTGTGGAAACCGACCAGCAGAGAAGCCACCCTGGCACCTGCCAACCCGCGGGCCTGTCACTCCTAACTCCTGTCCTCCCTTGGTGGCTTGGATTCCTGCTGAATTCTTTGGCTAATTGATGGCAGGAGGCAGGGCATGCCTGGCCCAACTAAATAAAGTTAGTGACAGGAATGTTACAGACACCGGGCTCAGCCACGGGCGGGTTCTCTGGAGCGGCCCAGTCCCAGTGTGGGAGAATGGGGCAGGGACTGGCTTCCTGGCCACATCTCACTGGTAAAGGTCACGGCCAGGCGGTCAGCCGGGGCCAGCATACCTGTTTGTACCAGTGCTTCATCAGGCGGATCAAGTTCTTCAGCTTGGTGGGCCGGGAGACGATGAAATTGCGCTGCAGTTCGGTAAAACAGGTAGAAAACTCTCCCCCCGGGAGGTCAGAGGATCTGTACAGATCGATGAGCCCCGCGTAGACCTGGGGTCCGGGTGTGGAGCCGGAACGCAGTTGACCTGGATAAAAGATTTTAAAACATTTTGTGACATACAGTCCCAGGAGATGAGGCTGAACTGTACCAGAGTATTTGCATCTTGGTGTCTAAGGCACAGGCAGCCTCTTCAGAGGAATGAGATGTTTTCTGAGATTATTTCAAGTTCTTGGTCGATCTAGAACCCAGCTGGAGACAACTTCCATTATTGAAGAATGAGCTTTGAACAGGGCAGCTCTGGAATCCACAAACCTTGGTCCCTGGGGTAAACCTGGCCCCCTGTTTGTTTTGTAAATAAAGTTTTATTGGAACAAGGCTACAGTATTTGTCGCTGTGTTGCTTATGGCCGTTTTCATATTATAAAGTCTGAGTTGAGTGCAGGGAGATACCCCGTAGTCCTCAAAATATAAATAATTGCTATCTTGACTTTTAGATTAAAAAAAAAGTTTGCTGGTCCCTCTTCTGCACTTTGCTTCTGTACTTGGTGGTTCTCTCCATCCCTGACCACCCGCCACTTCCAGCATCTAGAATCTTGCTCCTCCAGAGCTGGGCTCTGGGGATGCTCACCTAGTGCGTTAAAGGCGGGCAACACGTCAAAGTCGACACTTTCGTTGACATCTTTGGATTTCAGAGAGAAGCTCAGCACCCTGGGGGCCTTCCACTTGGACATCTCGAATGTCACTTCGAACTGCTTCTTCTGCTGCCAGACTTCCAGCTGCCTGCGGATCTCCTGGACAACCCTGGCCCGCTCATTTTTCTGGGAGGTGTAGCTCTGAAGTGTGCTGGGGAACACCACCAGGTCAGCGTCGGAACCGGTCTTCAGGGTCGTGCCTTTGGCGGCTGACCCTCCCTGGAGGACAGAGGGGGCGTGAGACCCAGGCTCTCCTGGCCCTTGAGGCCCTCGCCACCACAGTCTGGCACAACTTGGGGTTAATTCATGAGGTCACTAAGGGCAGCTTCCAATGAGGGTCCAGTGAGGGTGGAGTCCAAAGCAGAGCAGAGCGTTAGGATTTGCAGAGTGTTAGGATCCGGTGCCCTGATCCCACTGGGGGACAATAACAATGGATCCTCCACTTCTCAATTTCCTAAAGAATCCTCAACTTTCACTTATTTTCCTCAAATAAGTCAAACTCAGGTGATTGCTACGTTGTAAGTTCTCATTTGTTCTCTGAGGGGCCAGTCTCCTGCAGTCTGGAGACCTCGGGATGAATATTCATAACTAAGGTGCAGGGGTCAGTAAACAATCCATCAAAGGATAGACGGTAGTATTTTAGGCTTTGAGGGTGCTTAGTTCTCTGCTACACAGGTTGAACTTCTTAATCTCCTCCTTCTCCTCCTCCATTCAATTTCTGGTGAAATTTAAGAGCTGTGGCTACAGGAGTTTTAGGTCATGGAGCGCATTCCCCAGGGGGGATTATGGAAATGACGCCCCCTCCTATCTCTCTGTATTTTGATTCCCAGACATGAGCTGAGTGGCTTGGTCCACCATATGTTCTGCCTCACCACTGGTAATGGGGCCAATCAATCAATACAAACCTTTTCTCTTTATCAGTTCATTTGTCTCAGGCATTTTGGTACAGTACTGGTGACTGATACATGACCTTATTGGGGAAAAGAGTCTTTGCAGATGTAATTAAATTAAAGATCTTGAGATGAGATCATTCTGAATTCTAAACCCAATGGAAAGTGTCCTTGGAAGGGAAAAGAAGACGACACATGTCAGAGAGGGGATACGAAGACAGAGGTAGAGATGGGACCGATGGACCTACAAGCCCAAGAGTACCAAGGATGGCCAGCAACCCTAGGAAACAGGGTGAAACACGAGCCGTTAATGACAGTGACGGTCTGTCAATGCCCCCCCCCCCCCAAAGACTAGCATCCTAGTCCCAGTTCCCTAGTCTCAGATTTCTGATGCAGGTTGAGTCCTGGAAAGCCACAGTGATGCCCCATCCCACTTTTTCCCCTGCCCGCAGCAAACCTGGAGAGAAGGCCTGCACTCACCTTGACGACCTTCTGGACCTTGGTGGTCGAGTGTCGGAAGCAATCTTCTTTAAGGAATGTGCAGATGTCGTCCACGGCTTTGTTGAGCTGATTCAGGAAGACTTTGTTGGGCTCGAGAAAGTCCTCGATGAACTTGTCCAGAAGGTGGCCGGGGGTCATGAAGAGTGGTGCTGGCTGGGAAAGTGGGGGAGGCAGGGCTGAGCCTTCCTGGCGGCCAAGGGGGGCTGCCTTCCCCGCTGTGCCAGCTCTGTCTCTGCCCTCCCCCGGTCAGCAGCAGCTGTCCTGTCTGTGGCCCTCAAGTGGCTTCACCTCAGAAGTGCACCTGAGATCTTAGGGTGGTACCCGAATCCCCCCGGGGTGAGCACCCTGCTAGTTCCTCTCGTTACCACCTTGGAGAGATCTGGGTCCCGCTCCTGAAGGGCTGGTGAGGACTTGAGGTGGGGAGATGAGCCCGGTCACCCGGCTGGTCCAGGGAGTCCCGAGATGACAAGGCAGGCAGGAAGGTTAGAGCTGAAGAAGGCCAGGCGGCCCCAGAAGCAGAGACAGAGACAGCAAGGTGCCAGGCTCTTGGCTTTGCAGGTGGAGGAAGCAAGGCCCAGGAGTCAAGAAACTTGGGACAGCCTTGAGAAGCTCGGAAAGCCCAGGAAACACGTCCTTCCCCGGAGCCTACAACGCCTCGGTTCCGGCACAGGGCGTGCCATCTGGGATCGCTTCTCCCCAGAACTGTAGGAGAATCAACTCGTGTTGCTGTAGCCACTAAGCTTGGGGCACTAAACAGACAGACAGCTGCACTAAGGGGCGATGCACACGTTGTTCTGAGGAATGAGGTCCTTCCGTTGCCCAGCACTGACCAGCCCATTGGAGGTGCGAATGTCGCTCAGCTCCGTGGTCAACAGCTTACCTTGGTGGCCCACAGATATTGCAAGGGGACCTCAGAGTTCTTGGGGTAGCTCCCCCTGGAGGGCAAACTTGGAAGTGCAGGGTTTGTGTGTGAGTGTGTGTGAGTGTGTGTGTGTGCGTGAGTGTGTGAGTGTGTGTGTACACACATGCACGTGAGCCCTCCTGTTGTTCAGCGGCTCCTGGGCTCTTGTCTTATCCTCAGTAGCTGGGGGGGGGTGTCCCCAGTCTGGACACAGAGGCAGAAGAAGAGCAAGACACAAATGACCAAAGCAGGAGCCCAAGATGGTATAGGGGAGACACAAGAACCAACGTGACCTGTGCTCTGGGATAGAATGTTCTAGTGGATATTCTCGGGGTACTGGACGCGATCTAGAAATGGACTGGACTGAGACAGTAAAAACATATGAGCCCAGCGGCATTAGCTGGTGGCCTGGAGATTATGGAGGAGCAGAAATGTCCAGGTAGGAAGGTGTCTGGGAGCCTAGTCTCCAATGTCCCGGTCTAAACTGAAGAGTGATAATGACATGCGTGTCCCGTGGAAGATGTGGTCAATGTGGCACATCTGTGCAGCTGTGTCGGGGCCCAGAGAGACCCGCTGGACCATCGCTGCCACTATTCTATGTTTGAAAGCTTTTCAGAATAAAACGTCATGAAAATTGGGGGGGGGGAGCCACGACCAGGATTCCAGAGCGAGGGGGGCTGGGGCAGGGCCCGGGGTCCAGTTAGGGAACCTCCTCAGGCACGGGCTCCCTCTTCAGGTGAGCTCCTTCACATGTTCATTTACAGCCCTCAGATTTCTTTACAAAAGGGCTGTAGTTCCTGCCTCCCCTAGAATTGGGGGTAAATCAGTCCCTTGTCTGCAGAATGCGGAATTTGCTCCATCTGCTTGTCCTCAGAAGATGAATTTTCTCAAGGAGGCAGAATAGTCCCAGTGGTCTGACCTGGGAATGTCCTCCGTGCATCGTCCCCTCTGCAGGCTCTGAGGGTACCCGGGGATCCACACCCGGACTGTCTCCTGGCCAGTCCCTCTGGGGGTTATCTCTGCCTCCTGCCCCCGACCCTCCACGCCGGCTGCATGGGGTGAGAGCCTGCTGGGCGTCCCCAGGGGACCTGCCCCTCTCTTGGGCTCTGCTCACGTCTTCTCTTGGGTCCCCTCTTGCTCTTTGCTCCCGTGTACGCCTCCCAGGCCTTCTGTGGGAAAGGAGAGCCCTGCGGTGTCACGGGTCGAGTCGCCTCCCCTAAGAGCCGTCAGGGTTTGGACCTGCAGCACCTGTCTTGGAAATGGGGTCTTTCTGGACGTGGTCAGGTTAAGAGAGGTCAGGGTGGGTCCTCACCCAACGCAGCTCTTGTTCTTAGGAGAAGAGAAACAGCTGGACAGACGCACAGAGGGTAGAGGACATGGAGACATATGGAGAAGGACAGGTGACCCTGGAGGCAGTGGTGACCAGAGGCTGCCATAGCCCAGGGGGGGCCAGCAACCACAGAGGCCGGGGGACCAGGGGGACTCTTCCCCAGCGTCCTCAGAGAGGGCACGTCCTGTACACACCCTGACTTGGGGTATCTGGCCTCAGGACCAGTGACCGAGCCAGGGGTCGGCAGGACCCTCCGGCAGCCTGGAGCAAGCCGCGTGTGGAAAAGCCTCTTACCAGAACATTCCAGGAGAGCCTCGGCGCCTCGCCGCTCTGCTGGAGAGAAGAGAGCCAGAGCCCGGCTTCCTCCTTCAGACGCGGCCAGGGTACACCCCGTCTGCTCACGTTGTTGGTGGGGTCGGCGGGGTCCAGGATGACGGGCCTGGGAGTCCCATTGGAGGAAAACTCGTCAGTTCTGAGGGCAGAGTGGGCAGCTGCCACCCAGACTTGGATTCCTGCGGGTCCCCTGGGCTGCTAGGGCTCTTTCTGTGACAGTCGGTTCTCTGGGCCTGTGTCCACTGCTTGGCAGGGAGGGTCCAACGACCGAGGACACAGGGGTTTCTCCTTCCTCCTGACCCCTTCCCCCTCTGCACCTCTGCCCCTCTTAGAGCAGGGCTGCCATGTTTGTTTCCAGGACAAAGCGTGACCCCAGTTTGGGGAGCAAGGGCATGGGCCAGTCCCCACTTTCAGCCCCCGGGGGCCACGGGGGAAGGCTGAGGCCTGGCGCTTGGCCTGTGGGGGGGACTGCGGGGCAGGCAGGCCACCTCTGAGATCGGAGCTGCTGCAGGAGGACATTCCTGACGGTCTGGTCCTCAAAGTTGTAGTTGACTGTCCAGTAGACGCACAGGAGGTCCTTCTGCTCGATCAGCCCCAAGACAGTGCGGACGCCCTGGGCCATGTCGAAGTCCTCCGCTCCGCACCCCTGCTCCCAGGCGTACACCGTGAGGAGCTCCAGGGCGTACCCCGAGAACAAGGAGGAATTCCCCCATTTTTTCTGGCACTGTGGGAGGAGACAAGAGCAAGGGCCGTGCTGAGACCTAGTTCCCCCTGTGCCCTGGGGTCCAAGATCAAGGAATCCGGAGTCTACAAGAAGTCCCTGTCCCCATCAGAAGGCCTAACATTGAAGGCACTGTCCAACCCCAGGCTGGACAGAGTGTTGGGCAACCCCAGCTCTCACCTACCACTCATGGGAATATAACTAGGTGTAGCTGTTCTGGAAAACTGTTTGGCCATAATGAAGTGAATTAAAAACTCCCCATATGTATTTCATATGGATCCCAGGCTTGTAGATATACATATGCACATAGGTGTTCCGTGTGGTTGTGTGAACACACACACATGTACACAACCGTATGCTGACCCTAGAACCCAGCCATGGCACCGCCGTGTGCCTACCCAAGAGAAACGAGTGTTTGAATTTATAAAAGACACCCAGGAGAATAGGCAGAGTAACCTAATTCATAATAGCTCCAATTAGGAAATGACCCAAATGCCCATCAGCAGTAGAAAAGATCAATATGTGGTATATTCACAAAATGGAACCGTTGGAAACAAGAAAACGTTTCTGCTACTTTCAACAATGTGGCTGAATCTCCCAGATATCGTGTTGACAAAAGAAAGGAGATGCAAACCCTCCAGAAACAGGCTGAGTGCGGTGGCTCTCGCCTGTAATCCCAGCAGCTCTGGAGGCTGAGGCAGGAGGATCGTGAGTTCAAAGCCAGCCTCAGCAATGGTGAGGCACTAAGCAACTCAGTGAGACCCTGACTCTAAATAAAATCCAAAATAGGGCTGGGGATGTGGCTCAGGGGTCGAGTGCCCCTGAGTTCAATCCCGGCACTGGTCGGTGGTGACTGATGTTGGAATAGGGGTGTTTGGGGCATAATGGACCAAGGTGGTCTCAATATGGCATCTGCGAGGCAGAAAGCATTCTCCATTTTGATTGGGAATTGCCGATGAGGATGAACAATAACAGCAAGCTGTGGAACCTGGCTGGATGTGCGTCGTCTCAGTCACAAGGAAGCACATCGTAATGACATGTTCAATTTGAAATTACCTGTTGGTACCAGTACTTTATCAGGAGAATCAAGTCCTTCAGTTTTCTGGGATACTTGCTGAAAAACTTCTTCCGGAGCTCTGCGAAGCAGACCGAGAATTCTCCAGGGTAGGCAGAGGTCTCATCCATGGCTCTTTTGAGATCTCTGTAGATCCAGGGGCTGGGATTCTCACTGAAGCCTATGGAGAGGGAAACCCGGGCTCAGAGAGGCAGGGACAATGATGGGGGACAATCTCTAGGAAGGCTGGTGCGCTTCCACAACAGGTGACTGCGACAGGTAGTTTGCTGATGAAAATCACCAGCAGAAATGACTAGAGAGGTAGCAATGATGGGTGACATATAAACACATCTGGATCAACAGCCAGGAGGAGGCAGGAGGCTTTTTGCTCTTCTGCATCCCACAGGTATTTGCTGACTCCCAGGCAGGGTCCAGGGTCATTGGCAAGCAAGGAGGTTGAACAAAGAGCATTCCCCCCTCCTCACAGTGGTAATCATTGAGTGCTGACTCTCTGCTAGGCACGGTCCATGCCCTTAATGCAACATCACCAAACTGTTCTTGGTTAAGTGCAATTGCCACAGCTAAGTTACAGACGAGGAAACGGGAATACAGACATGTCCAGTGAATGGACGGAGGGAGGGATGATGGATGAAGGGAGGGAGGATGGATGGATGAGGGTGGATGGATGATGGATGGGTCAAAGAGCCGGCATAGTTGTGGCTTGGGTGGAAGGCCCTGGGGAGAGGTGAGTTGCAGGAAGACTGCAGAACCTGGTACTAAAGGGCGGCCAGGTTGGTTAGGCTGCTATCTAGTAAAGAGAGCAGTCAGTGAATTCAGAAGACAACCTTTATTGCTTCCTTCTAGAAGAGATCTGGGCTGGGGGTGTGACTCGGAGGAAAGAGCATTTGATTTGCATGCACAAGGCCTTGAGTTCAACCCTCTGCCTACGAAGAAAAACAAAAGCAAAAACCTCTCTCTTCGCCTAGAGAGGGATCTCGATTTGGAACGTGCAGCTCTACCACCATCTGGCGGTGGCTTCTGGGTACCACAGGTGGGGAGGCGTGCGTTTCTTTCTCGCACTGTCCTGGCATGACAGGGTGCACCCAGCAGAGGGCGCGCCGCTGCCGCCAGCCACGGTGGCAGGAATGAGCGCAGAGCGCGCAGGATCCACTGTAAGCTGGAGTCGCGGGTCTCTGCGCCCCGACTCCAGCCCGCGGTTCAGGCAGGCGCAGGCTCACGCCCTTAACATCCTAATGGCCCTGCAAGCTGCTGTCTCTAGTCCGATCTTACAGTCGGTGGACACGGGACCTGGTGGGACCAGACTCGGGGCTGCCCTGATGCCCTTCTCTCTGGCCAGGTCACCTTTCTGTGACAGGGAATCCTCGGGATGGGTGTATGTCCTCACCTTATCAGAAGATGGGGGAACTATTGTTCTTCAAAGTCCCGTGCAATCCAGAAATTCCTTAAAACTCTGGGTGATGAAAGGCACCCTGGCCAGGGGCTTGGACGCCCTGGGTTCTGATTCTAGTACTGTCTGTGCCTGGCCATGTGGCCCTGGGGACAGTCTTTTCCTTCCATTTCCCCACATGTGCAAGGAGAGGCTGGATCTCTGTTCTAGTATTCTTAAGTCCCTCCACCATCCACCATCCCTCCATCCACCATCCCTCCATCCATCATCCCTCCATCCATCATCCCTCCATCCATCATCCCACCATCATCATCCACCCACATCCCTCCATCCATCTATTTTCCATCCATCATCCACCCACATCCCTCCATCCATCTATTTTCCATCCATCATCCCTCCATCAATTAGAAGATCCATCCATCCATCCATCCACCCACCCACCCAACTGCCAAACAATGATTATTGATAATGAACATTGTACTGGCGTCCAGAGAAGCACGGTCATGTACCTGTCCTCATGACGGTACCATCTAGAAGAGGCAGAACAAGTTATCTGGATGTCAGTGACATAGCTCACGATTGGGGACACACAGGTCACTATTGGAGCCTACAGGAAGCGGGTCTAAATCAGGCACAGGAACCAACGGTGAGTTGGAGTTACCAAAAAATAAAAGGCAGGCAGAAGAATGTTCCAGATGTGGCCCCAGAGCCTGGGCCGCAGTCTGGGCTGAGCACACGTGGCAGGTCGGAGCAGCTCAGCGAAGGTGAACCTGGGTGGGCAGCAGACTGGGGTGGGGTGTGCCCGCAGGGCCACTAGGCCATCAGCGTCCTGCCCTGCGGGGATCTGGTCAAGGGTGCAATGGAGAGGGACAGAACCATGCTTGTGCTGGGACAGATAGTACCCATCCGCAGGGTGCAGAGGGAGAGGAGTAGGGAGACCCTCAGGGGGCTATGGCCACATCTCGGTGGCCTGGAGCAGCGGTGGGCGGGCGGGAGGCAGATTGAAGGCAAGAGGGGCAGGACTGGGGGTAGCCAGGGCTGTGGGGGAGCAGGGGAGACACACTGATGAGAGGTGCAGCCCGGATTGGAGACAGGCAGGTCTGTGGGGGCGTTGGCAAGCAGGTCTTGGGGGGCGGGAGGAGCACCCCCAGACTCTAGTAGACAGGCTCCCACGGAAGGTGGTTACCTTGCTCTTGACCTGGGAGGACGCAGGCTGCAGCCTGCCCTGCCCCTCCTGTCCCTGGGGAGCCAGCCTGGTGGCTGTGGACCAGTGGGAGCTGGGGAAGCCCGGGCCCTTCCTCAGACCCTGAGGAACCTGCGCTTCCAGAAGGGCCCAGGGGACTCAGGCACACGTAGCTTGGAAAACCCAGCTTCCGATTTGAGAGTCTAGAACCTTCCTGCCACCGTCAGTGGGGAGGTGGGAGGAGTTCCAGAGAGCAGCGTCAGCCGGGCAGGGGGCCCTTCCCTCCCGAGGGTCCCGTTTTGGGAAGCGCTGGTGCTTCCCCTGCCCAAGGCTACAGGACCCCGGAGGGCGCCAAGGGCAACTGGGAGTCGCACTCACCCAGAGCATTGAAGGCAGGCAGCACCTGAAAGGAGACCGTCTGCCACCTGGTGGACACCTCGATGTGGAGCTGCCCTCCGAGTCTCAGGATCTGATACCCATCTGTCAGCCCGAGGGCGAGCAGACGGGCCTTGAGCTGTTGCTCGATGATGTCCAGGATTTCCTGTTGGTTTTTCTTCTGGTCCTGGAATTTTGCCAAGTGGTCGAGGAAGAGGATGAAGGTACCATCTGAGTGGTTTCTCAAGACCGTTTCCCGGCTATAGGAGCCACCCTGCGGGTGACAAAGTAGCAGACGTGAGACCCTGGACTCTTGGAGGTTCACGGGGGGACTCCAATTTGACTGAAAACCAAAAATGTTACCATAGCCTTAGAATTGAGTGGCAGGCATCCCTGTGTCCACAAAAAATGGGAGATGCTCATAGGATCGCTTTCCTTATTGTCCTCAGAACTGGAGGCCACTACTCAATGGCCATTTGCAATAAGTGGACAAATGTGGGGCTGGTGAAGTAGCTCAGTGGTGGAGCATTTGCTTAGCACAATTGAGCCAGGGTTACAGCCTCAGTACCACATTAAAAAAAAAAAAGACAAACACAGTGTATTTACACAGTGGAATACTATACAATAATGAAAATGATAAACAGCTGTGGGTAATAATACATATTTCTTTTTTTTTAAATATTTTAGACATTGATAGACCTTTATTTTATTCATTTATTTATATATGGTGCTGAGAATCGAACCCAGTGCCTCACACATGCTAGGCAAATGCTCTACCACTGAGCCACCACCCCAGCCCGATAATACATATTTCATAGGTGTGATAGGTCAAAGAAACCACACACTAAGGCACACTTAGTGCATGGCATCATTTGTAAAGGGTGACCAAGTAGTCCTGGATAAATCCCTAGTTTGAAAGTCCCATATCCCAGGAAAAATCTCAAGTTTGGGCAATCTGGGATGGATGGTCACCTTACATTTATATGAAGTTAAAAAAACACACAAAACTGGCTGGGTGCTGTGGCTGGTGCACCTGTGATCCCAGCAGCTCAGGAGGCTGAGGCAGGAGGATCTCAAGTTCAAAGCCAGCCTCGGCAAAAGTGAGGTGCTAAGCAACTCAGTGAGACCCTGTCTCTAAATAAAATACGAAGTAGGGCTGGGGATGGGGCTCAGTGGTCGAGTGTCCCTGAGTTGAAACTCTGGTGCCAAAAAACCAAACCAACCAAACAAACAAACCAAGCTGCTGGAAGTCCGGAGCGTGTCTACCTGGGGTTGGGGTCCTGACTGGGTGGAGACCCAGGCTCCTGGGGGCTGGGGACACTTTGAGGGTCTGGCAGCCTGTCCAGCTGAGCACTTGGGTCTAGGCACTCCTCTTTATTAGGAAGTGGCGTGCTGGGGGAGGTCCCCAGGCCAGTAGGGAGCATTCCCTCCAGAGGGCTTGAGGGCCCAGTCTCTCTCTTGCTTCCCATTTTGAGCTCTGGTCCTTCTGTTCACATCTGCTCTGGCCATGATTATTGGCCAGAGCCTACGCCATGCCCTCTGGACCTTAAACATTCCAAACTGGGAGATAACCTCTTTTCTTTAGAAAGTTAGCCAGCCTAGGTGGGTGCGGTGGCTCACGCCTATAATCCCAGAGGCTGGGGAGGCTGAGGTAGGAGGATCGCAAGTTCGAGGCCAGCCTAGCAACTTATGGAGGCTCTAAGCAACTACAAGGTCCTGTCTCTAAATAAATAAATAGGGCTGGGGATGTGGCTCAGTGGTTAAGCAACCCTGGGTTCAATCCCTGGTTACCGACCTCAACCTCCTCCCCACCAAGAAAAGAAAGCCAGCCTCAGATATTACAGAAGGAAACACTGACCCATACAGTGGTGTTGGGGATTAGGACCCCCCTTCCCCAAGGGTCCTGAACTTTCCTAGTGCTCCCTCCGCCCCACAGGCCCAGGACCCTCGGCCCCAGTCCTGGTGCCCACCATTCTAAACATTTCTAAAGGATGAGAACCACCCTTCCTGCCCCTTGCTGATGAGAACCTCAGAGCAGCCCCGCGTAGATTCATTAAGACCCTCCAGCCTCAGTAGCTTCCTCTGTACAATGGGCCCACGGAACCAGCGACAAATCAGTTGTTCATTGATTTATGAACCGGTGGCGGGGCAGCCCTCTGCGGAGGACATCGGACGTTCAAGCCTGAAGACACCCTAAAGTGGGTACCACTCCCCCGCCCCCCGACCGGCCCAGAGAGGGTGCGCAGCTTGCCCAATGCCACAGCGGGGTAGGGGCAGAGGCAGCCGCGAGGCCCGCGCCTCTCTCCACCTCCAGCCACCCCGGCCGGGGCCACGCTCACCAAGGCCACGCTCTGCACCACGGGGAAGGGCTGGATTTCCTTCAGGGCGGCGCAGATGGTCTCCACCGTCCCCTCGATCTGCTTCCGACAGGGTTCGTAGGGCTTCAGGTGGCTCTGGACAAACTCGCCCAGCTGCGGGGCGGGCACCGAGGACACCTGCGACTCCCAGTTGCCCATGGCGCCCTGCTGACCGCGGCCCTGCGCTCTGCGCCCTGCGCCCCGCGCACCGCTTTGCGCCGGGGAAAAGGAAAGCGAAGCCCGCGCAGCTCCGCCCCCGCGGCCGTCTGAGGACCGAAACTCAGCCGAGCCTGTCCGGCCGCCTCTGCGCGGGAACCAGCCGCCAGCTAAGCGCAGCTCGCGGGGCCACGCGGGGGCTCCCGGGCGCCAGGTGCGTCCTGGGGCTCACGACCCGCCCTCCCTGGTCCTCAGGGTCCCCACCTGCAGAAAGTGGCACTTTTGTCAGGGGTCAAGGGGAGCGTTAAATGATCCCTGTCACGTGCTCAGAGCAGGAGGGACCAAGCGAGTGTGGGGAGACCGAGAAACGCAACTTCTGCCCACAGAACTGGGAAATCGAAACTCAGAGGGTTTGCCCCGCTGCCTCTGCCCAGCAGTGATTCACCCACGAGGCAAAAGTCCCCAAGGCTCAAGGGGATCATCCCCTGCTGGGATGGTTGATCTTATGCACCAACTTGGCCAAGCCCAGTTGCCCAGATATTTGGTCAAACTTACTCCAGATCTTTTTGTGGATGTATTTTAAAGATGAGGCTAACATTAAACCAGTGGACTTTGAGTTAGGAGACCACCCACCAAATGGGGTGGGCCTCACTCAATCAGTCCAAGGCCTTAATAGAGGAAAGATGGAGCTTCCCTAGGGAAGAGGGGGTTCTGCCCCCGGCTCTGGAAGGTGTGTCTGGCCAGCATCCAGGGCCAACCCAAGAGGGGGAACCTGGGGTCCTGAGTTCCAGGCTTGGATTCCCAGCCAGCCAGCCACCCAAGCCAGGCCCAGAGGACTGACCAACACCCACCCACGGAGCTCAGCACCTGGGGTGGGGAGGGGCTGTGCAGGTGGCCCAGACAGTGGGGCTGTCCCCAGCCCTCAGCTGTGAGGGTCCTGGGGCTGAGTGGACGGCCCCTGGTCCTGTGTCCTTGGCGGACATCTTAAGCAGAGGCCCTGGACAGCCGGGTGCCTAACATCCCGGGCAGAGAGGGCGCTGGGGCCTCCTTCCTCTGTCCCCTGGGGTGGGCCCCTCCTCCATCTGATTCACAGGTGGTGACTGTGGGGGACCCCGGGCTGGACATTTTACATTATTTAAAGGCAAAAACCACATCTGGATTGCCGTAGCTGCGAGTGACAGGAGCTGGCCCGGGCAGTCAGAGAGACTGTGCAGTGAGGACGTCAGTGACCCCCAGGGGACTGCCCGGGTTGGCCCAGCAGCAAGCCAGCAGAAGGGAAGTGGGTCAAGAGGACCCTAGTTCAGCACGAGTAGAGAATGGCCACTGACGCCTGGACCATCAATCTCTGAAGAGGTTCGTGGCCCAAGAAAAACAGAGAACAAGAGAACCACTCCCACTGCGTACGAGCTGCCCTTCTGCGGGGCCAAGGACCTGTGCCAGGCACCCGTTACTAGGCACAGGGCGGGGCCTTCCCACGGGAGAAGCACTTCGCAGGCGACACGGAGCCTCAGGGTGAGATGGAGTCTGAGTGGTCACTGCCGGGCAGCCTGGCCGTCACAGGAGAGACGCTCAGAAGGCAGAGGCCGGGCAGGGCCCGGGGACGCCTCCGTACCCCAGGTGTGCACTCTGGGGCCGAGACAGAAAAGAGCCCCCTGGAGCCCTCTGTCCTCTGCATCAGGCAGATGTGACCAGTGGTTAGGGGACCCGCTTCAGAAGACTCCCCAAGTCCGAATTCAAATCAAAAGAGAACTTTAGTTACCTGGCCAGGGGCTGTCACCCACCGCAGAGATCAAGCTCTGTGGGAGGACAGCCACTTCCTGGTCCCTCCAAGGAGGACATGAGGACAAAAGCCACAACTCAGTGACTTGCTGGTCGTCGTGTGAGCCAGCCAATCATAAAACATTGACCAGGGGGACCTGTGGGCTCCAAGTGACAAACGGAAGCTAACAAGCATTAGCTCTGCCGCTCCGGGGCCACAGCCCCAGGTTCAGCAGGTGCTGGACAGTCGCATCCTGAATTGGGCGGGGGTCGGCAGGCCAGAGTCGACCTCAAAGTCGTGTAGACCCACGGGGGCACTCACACCCAGGACATAGCTCCCCAGACCACCGCTGCACCCTGAGTAGGGGACAATTTGTGGGGTACAAAGTCCAGAAAGACAATTTTTTAAATAAGAAAACAGCTTTTATTTCAGTTTCTCAGAAACGGCTCTTGCAACAGTGTTTTATAGGAGGCACAAATGGAGTCCCAGGCCCGCCCGGGACAGTCCTGCTTTATAATGGTCTCGTCTCACTTATCAAAATCTCATTTCTATAATCTGTATTTGTACTAGTCTATAACCTGTGACTCACACTCTTACTGATCCTATCGATCAGTTCACACCGCGACACAATCAACCCCAGCGATGCCTCTTTCCCTGTGCACGGGTTCCGAGGCAGGGGGCTGCCCGGGAAGGAGCAGGAGGGCCGGGGGCAGGCGAGGGGGAGATGGTCTGCAGAGCCACTGGGGCTGGGGTCCACTCCTGCCGTCCAGCGCAGCCACTGACCTCCTGGACTTCACACAGCAGCCTGGGGGAGAGCGTGGCAGGAGACGCTGGTCCCCGGGGACTGCAGGACGGAGCCCTGGTGCCCGGCTGGGGCAGGAGCAGCCCCCTGGTCCCCCCAGGCTCTCACCCTCACTGGCCACGGCCGGATGGCAGTGCCGTCCCTGTCCATGCAGCACAGTGCAGACATGCAGTCCTCGGCTTCCTTGGCCAGCAAGTCCCAGCGGGCACTATGGCCCAGGTTTCCCGTCGGGTCAGCCGGGTCCAGGATGATGGGTCTGCAATTCCATCCAGGGTCAGTGTGACTCCTAGCACATCTAGGGCTGCCCCTGTGGCTTTGGCTGGACTGTCCTCTCCCTGTATATGACAGTACAGGTGCTGGACAGGGCTCAGGGGCTCCTCTGCCTGGTGGCCCCTTGACCATGCTGCATCCAGGCAGACGTACTGATCCCCCTCGGCTCCGTGCTCCCCCAGGGCGCACGGGCCTTGATGCCCACTCCAGCCTGGCCGCCTCTCTCCCTCCCGCATCCTGGGCGGATCAGGCTCCTCTCTCTACTAAGGCAGATGACATCATGAGAGTCTTTAAAATGTTCCCCTGTATGGCCACTGCCCAACGACTAGACATGTGTCACAAGCTTGGGGACATCTCTTCTATCTCTGTGCCCATTTCAGAGAACGAGACGCCTCATGCTCCCTGGTGGCTCTGCAGCGAGCGCTGCCCGCGACGCGCTTCTGACAAACAAGGGACACAGTGTCCCTGGCCTAGGTCTCTCCCGCTCGCCTGGAGCGCGCTGATGCTAAAGGGCACTCGCTGCGTAGCTGAGATTGAACTTGGGGTCTTGCTCTCTCTGCTCTGTGCCCTGGGGGTGGGGGGAGCCCCAGCCAGAGTCTGGGGACCGGGCTGGCCTGGACCTGGGCTTCTGAAGCTGCTGTCTCAGGAAGTCCCCGATGGTCTCGTCCTCGGCGCTGTAGTTGACGGTCCAGTAGACGCAGAGCTGGCGGTACTGCGTGATGAGCTCCAGGACCGTGCGGAAGCCCTCCGCCATCCCGAACTGGGGGTCCTGGCCGCCCTGCTCCCAGGCGTACACGGTCAGGAGCTCCAGCCCGTGCTGGGGGGGCAGGGAGCCCTTCCCCTTGGGCATCTTGTGGCCCTGGGGAACGAGGAGAGTGGCGATGGTGGGGTCGGAGGGGCCATGCCCCCCTAGCACCTACACACCCATCAGATCCCAGGACACAGCCGTCAGCCCTGATAATGCTGTGTAGGCTCCTGGATCCAGCTATGCCTGAAGCTGCCTAATCCAGGGCTTTCTAGTTACATCAGTCAGAGGGGAAAACCGAGGCCCTCCAGGGCACCCTATTCCTCCAACCCAGGGGCCTGGGACTGTGCCAGGGGCTGTGGTGGGGGCCAGTCCCTGGGCCGCACCTGGACCTGCCGGTACCAGTACTTCACCAGCCGGATCAGGCTTTTGAGCTTGGTGGGCCGGGAAATGATGAAGTCGCGCTGCAGCTCCGTGAAGCAGGTGGAGAACTCGCCGGCGCAGTGGTAGCTGCGGATGAGGTCCCTGTAGACCTGTGCGTGGGGGGGCCTGGAGCCCGCCCCCAGCTGGCCTGGGCAATGGGGAGGCCATGTGGTGCCATTGCCCAGAGTCTCCCAGCCACAACCCAGATAGATGTCCGTGACCCCCCGGAGTGGCTGTCCCTGGGGTGGCCTGGGATGCCCTGAAGGCACTGGGGGCTCCGTGGGGGCAGAGATTGGTGGCAGGTCCTGGACCTGAAGCCTCTGGGGACAGCAGCACTGCAGGGGCAGGGGCGGAGGTCCCCCTGTGGTCTGTGGCACTCAGGGGCACTGCTGAGCACCAAGCTTGCCCTTTGGAACAGGACAGCGCGGGGACATTTCCACAGGAACCTTCCCCCCTTCTTCTCCCAAACTCAGGCACCAAGTGAACTTAGATTTCGGGGGTTTTCTCACTCTGCAAAGTGCATGTTGGTGGCACTTCTGGGGCCAGGATCCTGTGGCTTGAGGCCACTGTTATCACACAGAGCATTTTTGAGGGAATTAGAAAAAAAGTGCCCTTTTCTCCAGACTCTCTCCAGGAAAGGTGTGACAGACCTTCACACGGACAATGTGTGTGATGTGAGCCCATGTAGCCCGGATGGGCAGTGCACAACCTCTACAACTGTGCCTGTCTGCTCCTGTCTTTCCCCTTCTCAGGCCTACACCCGGGAGCCTCACCTAGCGCATCAAAGGCTGGCAGCACGTCAAAGTCCACACTGTGGTCCAGCATCGTCTGGGATGTCAAGGAGAAGCTCAGCACCCGGGGGTTCTCCCACTTAGAGATTTCAAACTTGACTTCAAACTGCTGCTCCTGCTGACAGGCCTCCAGCTGGGCCCGGATCTCGGAGATGATCTCCGCCCGCTTGTTCCCCTGCTCAGTGAACTGGGAGAAGCAGCTGAGGAACACCACGATGTCGGCGTCCGAGCGGCCTCGTAGAGCCGTGCCTTTGGCTGAAGAGCCACCCTGGGGAGGACAGGGGAGAGGTCAACCCCACAAGCACCGCTTGAGGCCCTGCACTTAAGGCTCTGGATTCTGAGTTAGGAACCTGCTGTGTGACCTTGGGCGAGTGTCCTAACCTTAGTTAGGACACTTAGTCTCACATCTTTCAATAGAGCAGGATCAGAAGAAAACACAGTGTGCTAGAAGTGAGTTAATCCCCTCAACAAATGCAAAGCTTCTCTTTCCTTCATGGTTTGGGGCTGGGGTGGATTTGAAAGTTTTTCTCTGTTTTTGCTCGGGCCTGTGGCTCTCAAACTTGACTGTTTCTGAGAAGCTTTTAAGAACAGCCAACAGCTGAGTCCCATCCTAATTTGAGCTGGGATGGCACTTGGGCATCATGTGATTCTAGGGTGAAGCCAGGGTTGAAACCAGGCAGCGAATCCATCCTCCTCGACTCTTATGAACGAGGAAGGGAGAATCAGAGAGACCACAGTATTTGCCTGGGTCACACAGCACGCCAGCAGGCCTGGACCCTCCGTTTTGACACTGTATTGAGATGACCGGGTCTCCACTGGGCCTGTCCAGTTGTAAACTGAGGCTGTGTGAAGTGCAGAGGACGAGGTGATCTTTCATGCACACCTGTATCCTTCCCACTTGGGGTCAGCATCCTGGTTATGTCTGTGGGAACTGCCCACACCCAGGTCCCGAAATCCAGGTGGGGCCACCTGCCGTGTGACCCAGGGTTGACTAGTTCCATTCTGTCTCCCCAAGCCAGGCACAGGAGACTCCATTCCAAGTCTTAACTTGAATTTTGAGGAAAAAAAATCCCCCTTCTGAAAAGTAGAGCCATTTTTGTAGATTTGAATGGAAATCGGACTATTGATTGTCACTCTGTTGTCAATAAATTTGTGCTTTTGCTTTAAAACAGTGAAACAAAAACAAAGCAGACCCAAGAGCTGCAGAGAAAAGCTGAGTCATGATAATGCTATGTAGGCTCCTGGATCTAGCTATGCCTGAAGCTGCCTAATCCAGGGCTTTCTAGTTAACATCAGTCAGTGCTTTCCTTTGTGTCCTTTGTTGAGCTGAGTGTCACTAGCAACTGCAAGAGATGTAGGCTTATCTGGACTCTGCCTCCACCATCCACCGATACCACGTTCTGGCTCCTTCTATATGCCTGACCTTGTGCAGCAGGCACAGAGAGGGGTCAGACCCAATACTGGCCTGGGAGAGATCAGCCACCGGCAGGACCCGTCTTGCCTGCTGCTCTCCAGGGACTCACCTTGACCACCTTGAGCACTTTGATGGGAGAATTCCGGAAGCAGTTTTCCCTCAGGAACGAGCAGATGGTGTTGACGGCCTTGTTCACCTGAGCCAGGAAGTGGCGGTTGGGCTGGAGAAACCGGCTGATGAACTTGTCCAGGTCCCTGGCTGGGGTCTGGTGGAGGAGAGCTGGCTGCGGAGAGAACGGGTGGGGTGGGTGAGCCAGGCAGGCAGCTCTCGTGCTTCCTGTCTCAGGATGCCATCTCCTCTTCCCACAGGGTCTCCTGTGTCTGTGATGCCATCACATGGATCCCCAGCAGAGCCCAGCTGATGCTGGCACCATGACCTTGAATTTCCTAAAAATGGCAGCTAAACACACCTCTTTTCTTTATAAAGTTTTCTGGCTTCAGGTATTTTGTTACAGCAATGAAAACTAGATTAACAATATCCTTTCATAAGGTGCAGATGGCTTACTTCTTAGGTTGGTTTCCCTAGAAACAGCCTGATCAGGGGATTCTTGGGCACGTGATTAATTGGGGCCATGCTCACAGGGAACAAGGGTAGCACAGTGCCTGATCCCACAGGGAGCTTGGGAGCGTGACCCACATCACAAGAGTTGGTCCCGCCTTGAGACAAAGGTAGGGTCTTTGTACGTTGTGTCTCTCAGGCACTGGATGAGATGGGACAACCTGTGCTGCTCTTGGAGGTCCATTCTCCAGAACAGGGGACAGTGCTAACCACCTCAGCCAACACTCCAAGCTGGGGATGCCACAATGGCAGGTAAAGGGCACCAGGCAGGGGAGCCAACAATGTCCCCTCCCCAGGGCCTGCCTCTTACCAGCACATCCCAGGGTGGCACAGGGGCTCTGTCCCCACTCATACAGCAGGCCTGGGTCTCAAGGGCCGCTGCATTCTGGGCCAACAGCTCCCAGCTGCCTTGGCCCACATTCCAGGTGGGGTCAGCAGGATCCAGGATTAGAGGCCTGGGGACAGAGTGGGGGGCGCAGGTGGTTGGGAATGTGGAGGGTCTGGGAAGAGGCGTGAAGGTTGGGGACAGTGCCAGAACCCCAGGGTTTGCCCAGTATTGCCCACATTCAGAAGGAGCCCCAGCTGGCTTCTGGCTACTCGGTGGCCCCTCACTTTGAGATATGGCCACCTACTGTGCTATAAAACTGGCTCTGGTTTTCTCCTGTGTGCACACTTCCCCATCAAAGTCCAGAGGTAAGCAAGATGACTGGTGACCCCAAGCCTGCCCTGGAGCCTTCCTCGACACAGACGCCAGGAGACAGTGGGCATAGAGCACAGGGTGGAGGCAGGCACCGGGGAGCTGCTGTGCACCTGGGTTTCCGAAGCTGGCCAAGAAGGTGTGTTCTCAGGGCTGGGTCCTCAGTGCCATAGTTGTCCGTCCAGTAGACACAAAGGTCCTGGTACTGCTGGACCAGCCCCAGAACAGTCCGCAGGCCTTGGGCCATGTTGAAACTGTGGTTCTTACAGCCCTGCTCCCAGGCAAAGATGGTCAGGAGCTCCAGGGCATAGGCTGGGGGCAGAGAGGGGCCTGGCTGCTCTTGATTTTGAGCTGCCACCTGTCATGGAACGTCAACCCAAGATCAGTGCCTGCGGGGTGGGAATGGGCACGGGCCTCCAGAGGATGCTCAAGAGTTGGGGCAGCGTGCAGAAGATGACTGACAGGCAGAAGGGTGCGGGCAGAGGCCTTGGGGTGGGAAAGCATCAGGAGTGTGAGGAGTGGGGAGAAACCCACGGGCCACACAGGGACGGGGAACCCCAGCTACGTAAACGGAGGCCTTCATGGAGGAAAGACACAGTGACTTCCGGATCTGGGCAGGAAAGGGAGGAGCCGAAGGCGGTTCTTCCGCTTGGGATGGCCAATGGGATGCAAAGGAGAGGAAATGTCTGTGCAGGGAAGGAGCTGATTGGCCCAGACAGTTGTCATGACAGCACCGCTTCCGGGGGAGGGCCGAGGGGCACTCACGTGATGGTACCAGTGTTTCACCAGTAGGATGAGGTTCTTGAGCTTGGCAGGTCGCGTGTTCACGAAGTTCCTACGCAGCTCTGCGAAGCAGGCCGCGTGCTGGCCGTCGTGGCCGCCGCTGTTGAACAGGGCCGTGTACACCTGAGGCTGAGGTTTGCTGTCGGCTCCGAGCTGCCCTGTGGAAGTGGGACTGCTCATTGTGCAGCTGGGAATGAAGCTAGCGGCGCGCACCATGCATCCACCATTAGTGCAATGGATGACGCTCATTAATGCAATTAATTTCAACGTTAATTATGTGACATTGCAATCAATCATAATATATTGCAATATTGGATAACAGAACTATCATTAAATTTTTTTTTGTAGGTGGACAAAACCTTTATTTAATTTTTATGTGGTGTTAAGGAGCAAACCCAGCGGCTCACACGGGCTAGGCAAGCGCTCTACCACTGAGGCCTCCCCCCACACACCCCTTTTTTTTTTAAGTATCAACCCTGAACTGGGTAGTCCAATAATTTTCACATAGAAGTTAAGGGAATGAGCTTCCAAAATGGATAATCCTGGGTTTAAATCCAAGCTGTGTGATTTGCATCTTTGGGCTCATAAGCAGCATCCTCCTTATAAGGTTATTATAAGAAGCAATGTAAAATGAAATCCACATGTAAATTGCTCCAAACTGCTTTAAAAACACCGAGTGTTCAATAAGCATTAATTACTGCTATTATTCATGTTGTCATCTCCCAGGAGAGGGTAAAAAAATCAAGGAAGGGAGAGGAAACTGGAATTGAGGCCAGCCTCTCCTTCATTCTGGAATGAAAGAAAGCCTGACCTTTCTCCCTGAAAGGTGTCTCAGAAGAATCGCCCACCAATAGAGAGAGGCCCCTGGACACAGGGGAAGAAAAGTCCCCTAGGAGAAACTGAGACCCCAATCCAATGCTGGATGCAGTTGTGAAATCCAAATTTACGGCCTGGTGAGGAAGTCCTAGGCTGTGGAGTCACCCCCTAAGCTGGCCTGGGAATGAGTGAGGCCCTTGGAGCCCAGCTGGAGACAAAATGAGAACTCTGTCCCTTGAGGGATAGTTCTTCAGCCCACAGAGAAGGACCTTCCAGAGGAAAAGAAAAGAAAATAAAAGTTCCATATAATAAAGTTCCTCATAATAAAAAATTACAAACCACACAAGGAAATGATCCAGCCAGGGGTGGGGTGGGAGAGGGGGAGGGTATGGAGACACAACTGATGGGAGAATTTGTGATTACAGGACAATCCGAGAGACGGAGCATGTTTAAGGTGATCCAAGAAGATAAGAGTCAGTGAGACCCCAATGAAAGAAATGAAGTCGAAGGGCAGACAACAGGTTGATTTGAGAAAGAGACAAATAGAAACTTCTAGAAATGAAAAAGTTCTTATTTAAAAAAAATCAAGATTAGGTAGATGATTAGATGCATTTGAAAAGAGTAAAATGGAAAACAGATCTGAGCAATGAGAAGCAGGCAGCGTGATGGGGGCATTAGAGATAGAGTCGGGGACGTCATCAAGAGAAAGCAGATAACAGGGAACATGGGCAGAGGCAATATTGCAAAGGACCCTGGGAGACATTTCCCCAAAACTAAAGGAAGGGTTGAGTTCCTGGACACAGGAGGCACCACTGATTCCAGACAGAATATGGAGCAGTCCATGCACAGACGGATCAGGGAGACACTGAAGAACACTGTGGACCAAGAAAGTCTCAAAGTCTCCCAAAAGTGGAAGAGGGGGTGTGTCGGGGGAAGACCAAGCAAAAAGCCACATATACAAATAAAAATAGATTACATACAAAGAAATGACTGATAAAGGGACAGCAGACTTCTCTTCAGAAAGGAGAGAGGTTATAGGACAGTAGACCCTGAGGGAAAACACCCATCAGACCCTTCAAGCAGGAAGCGGAAACAGAAAGGTTTTTTAACTCAAGTCTAAACCTGGAAAGTTCCAGCAAATTACCAAGAAGTGTTATCACGTGAAGTATACTGTTGGAGTAAAGTTAAAAAAAATAGTAAGTGTTTAAAGAAACAAAGGAACCAAACTCCAAACCTTCATTTGGAAACCCACGTCCAAATAGTCATAGATCAAAGAGCAAAAGATGATGTCAGGATGCAGAGTACAAAATATACAGGCCCGAATGGACTGCTCCACATTCTGCCCGGAATCAGTGGTGCCTGTGTCCAGAGCCTCCTGCCTCAGCCTCCTCAGCCTCCATAACTGCATTTCTTTAGGACTGACAATGACCAAGACTCACTTCCAAAAGTCAGAAAAACGAATCCTAAAGTAAATTCTCTAAAGCGAAGGAGGAAATGATACCCTGAAATTTCCTTTACAGTCCCCAGCAGATCTGGGGAACTGTTACTGTTGGTAACTGTGGGTGGGTGGTATCTCTCTAGTTTCCTTTAGCCTGAAACCTTCCCTCACTAAGATCTGGGTAAAGCTCTACATCGGCTGAGATCAGCCTCAGATCTCAAAACTACCTCAAAGTAGTTTTCAGTGCCTGATTCAGTGGGAGACTTAGAAGCACGAGGAGGATGGCAGGTGGCGCCTGTATGTGCTCCCGGGTCCCCAGGGTTTCTCTGTCACTTCCCCAGGCTCAGGGGTCCTCACCCACGGCATCAAAGGCAGGCAGCAGGCTGACATTCACCCAAGTCTCTGGGGCGGCAGACACCAGCTGGACCTGCAGAGCGCCAGGTGTGTTCTGCTCAGGAAACGTAAGGCGCAGCCCGGGGACTGGGTCCTGCCACCCCGATGCCAGCTGTGTCCGCATCTCCTTGAGGATCTCCCCTCGGTGGCGCTCCTGGTCCTCGAAGTTTGTGAAGCAGTTGAGGAAGAGGATGAGCTCAACCTCGCAGCCACCCCGGAGATTCGTGCCCCTGCCGAAGGAGCCACCCTGCGGAGGGAGGAACAGCTAGGGCCAGGAGCCTACCAACTGCAGCCCAGAAATGGCTCTCTCGCTGATGGTGGCCTCAACAGGGCCAGACCCCATGAGCCCTTGACTTCTGACTCTTGCGGGCCCAGCAGAGAGCCAAGCTGTGTGGGCTTGCGCCTGCCTCTTTATCTAGAGCTGAGGCAGAGTTCACGGCCATGTGAGGCGGGGCCAGGCCGAGCCACAGTGACCAGAACTTCAAGGCCAGCAGCAGCAGCGCCCACCACACATCTGGAGCAGCAGGTACAAGGGCAGGCTCCAGACCAGATGGGCCTCAAATGCGCTCTGTGGTCTGTTTCCATCAGTCAACATCAGTCCTTCCGTCCATCCGTCTGTCCATCATGCAACAGCATTTACCCACTTCCACGCACCGGGGCAGGTGGGAGCGCGTAAGTAAAAGATTTTCCGCTCAGGAACTTGCCTTCTAGCTTGGGGAGGGGGACGGGGACACAGTGGTTCCTGAGAAAATGCTAAGTGTTCCTGGAGGCCAATAGGCGGGTGGGGCTGGGCGTCCAGCCAAGATGGCCCTGGGAAGTAGCCTGCTCCACCCAGGGCTTCAAGGAGGGAGAGAGGCTCCCCACAGAGCGCGGGGGCGGGTAGCAACCAGAGGATGGGTGGGGGGGGCAGTCCAGGGCCATGTCGTCCTACAGCCCCAGAAACCAGGGGCCCCGAGCTCAGGAGGGAGGTGATGACTGCTGTGTGAGTGGTTTTATTTTTATTATTATTATTTTTTAATATTCAAAACAAATCCCGGCACTGGACTGTACAGCGAGACCCCGGCTTGCGATGGCTGGGTTGGGGTGGCGGAGAGCGCACCCCACACACCTTCTGTTTGTCACTTTGAGTTCCATGTTTAACCTCAGGAATTTGGGTGCATTATCATAAAGTGGCTTTGGGTTAACGGATGTTGCCCGATGGGGTTGGCGGGGTCCTGGGCACAGCAGGCAAGGCTGGGGCTGGGCTGGGTGAAGGTCTCCTTGGGCCTTCTGGTCGACCTCCGGCCACGCTCCAGGGCGTGGGTCCCCCCTGCCCGACCTAGGCCATGTGGTGCAACCTCTCCCCTTTCCCGCGTCCCTGGAGGGCCCCATGGGGTCCCCACCTGCCCCGCTCACCTTGATCACCCTCGAGGGCCTGTAGGTGCAGTTCTTGTGGAGGCAGCGCTGGAGGACCTCGATGGCCCTCTTGGCCTGCTCCTGGAGCCGTGGGTTGGGCTGCAGATGGTCCTGGATGAAGCGGTCCAGCTCCCTGGCGGGGACCTGGGCCAGGGCAGAGGCCGAGGCTGTGCCCAGGGCCGACAGGGCGCTGCTGGCGGCTGTGGCGGGCTCCGGGGCTGGACTCACGGGCCGGCTGTCCCCTGCCCAGTGACACACAGTGTCGTCCAGGCTCCTGCTGTCCTCAGGGGTCACCTGGTCAGAGTCTCGCAGGACACGGTGGCCCAAATCAGAGCACCCAGCACGTGGGAGGCCCTGGAAGGTGGTTGGAGGAGCGTGTCACCGCACAGGGTCTCCATGCCACCCCCTGCTGCCATCAGCCACCCCTTTGCTCAGCTGGGTGACTGAGGCTCCGAGAGGGGAAGTGAGGGGCTCGGTGCCTGTGGACAGATTAGAAAAAGGCGCCCTCCCGGGGGGAGACTGCAGAAGGCGCCCCCATGGTGGGTGGAAAGGCTGGGAGGGGCCCTGTGCTGGGGCCTCCTTCCTCCGCGGCCTCAGCCGGTGACTAGAGGCCACCATGCCTGCTGCTCCCACCTTCCCACTCTGTTCTGTGACATGTGGCCCCGGCGCTCCGAGGATGCTCAGAAATATACCAGAACGCATAAATAGGGTGCAAGACCCAAGGGCCCTGGGAAACTCACCAGCCCCTCCCAGGGCTGCACAGGGCTCCCAGCTGCCTCCAGAAAGCACGGGTGGTGACAGCACGTCCGGGCCTCCTCGGCCAGCACATCCCAGTGCCAGGCTGTGCCACTGCCCACGTCCCATGTGGGGTCAGCAGGGTCCAGTATCACAGGCCTGCAGTTCCAGAGAGACAAGGTTCAGTTAGCAAGAAGGTCACCAGGGCTCTGGAGTCAGGCAGAGCTGGTTACAATCTCAGGTTAGTTATTTTCCAGCTGTGTGACCTGGGGCAGATGACTTTCCTTCTCTGAGCCTCAGTCTTCTCATTTGAAAATGAAGATAACAAGGCTCACTTTGATGGACTGTTGTAGAGATGAATTTGGAGCCAGGGTTCTGAACCCTGGCTGCATATTAGGAACCCAAGATACAAGGACCATTGCTGGGAACTCTGAATTACACCCTGTGCTTTAGCAATTCCATTCCTAGGTCTACATCCATTTGATGCATACACATCAAGACACATGCAAGACACATGTGTATATCAGCATAGCTGCCAACTGGGAGCAATCCAATTAGCTATCTTCAGTAGACTGGAAATCATATTGTCCTAAGTCCCTACTATGGAATACTAAGCAGCCATGAAAAAGAATGAACTCAATTAAATGAATGGAACTCAATGACTTAATGTTGAGAAAATGGAAACCAGGCACAAATGGACATAGTGCATGACTCTATTCAAATCAGATTTAAAACCAGGCAAAACTGGACGGATGAAAATCAGAATGGGGTTTATCTTGTGTGTCGCTGACCAGGAAGAACTCACGGGGGTGCTGGGAGTATTCTGTGACTCTGGGTGGTGGTTTCATAGCCCTTTGTAGACGGTCCTCTAAACGAGCATGCTATCTGTCAGCGAAACCTTCACACACACCACATGTGGCCCAGGCATTGTGAGATTTTTTCACAAGTGAAAAAGGATCACCTGGGGAGTCCTAAGGTGCAGCCGGGCAGCACCCCTGCTCCAGCACTGTCCGTCAGCTCTTCGAGGCCCAGGGACAGGAGAGTACGTGGCGGGTGTGAGGACGTACCTGGGTCTCTCCAGCTGCCTCCGCAAGAAATCCCCGACTGTAGGGTCCTCGAGGCTGTAGTTGACGGTCCAGAAAACACGCAGGCCCTGGTACTGCTGGATCAGGCCCAGGACGGACCGGAACCCCTGGGCCAGGCTGAAGGCGTCCTTCCCACAGCCCCGCTCCCAGGCGAAGATGGTCAGCAGCTCCAGGGCGTAGACCGGGGGCAGCGGCCTGGTCTGTGCCTTTTCCTGGAACACCTGTGAGCAGGGCGGAGGGAGGGGCTCGGCAGGAGGAAGGGGGGGAGGGCAAGGGGTCACCAGGGCGGAGCCAGCAGGACCCGGGACTGTCTACCCCCCCCCCCCAGATCCGGGGTGCTGGCCAGACTGCCGACTGGAGAGGAGGAGGAGGCCCTTTTAACAAGCTCCAGGCTGCGAGCATTTCCTGTCCCCAAAGAATCCTATCTATGTGGGAAGAACCCGAGAAAGACCGATGCACCTTTTATATAGAAGTAGAGGAAGAAGTCCAGAGGAGGTTAGGAACTTGCCCAGGGTCACACAGCAAATCAGTATCAGAGCCAGAACTGGAATCAGGACCTCCTCCCACCCAGACCTCCCTATGCTGGGTGGTCCAATGGTGGGACCAAGCTATGTGACTCAAGATTTTGGGGAAGCTTGTCCCTCAACTCCAGGCACAGGCTGGGCACACCTCCTTCAATGCACCAGAGTTTATCAATAAAGCATGAATAGGGCAGATGGGTATTCCTGAGGCTGGGCTAGGAAGCTTACGAACTCCACATTACCTCATGCCGTATGTAGAATATTCCAGACTAGACAAAGCCCTGAATGTGGAAAACAAGCCTTTTGGAAGGCAACAAGGGAGAGTCATGTTGGGAAGTCAGGAAAGGAAAGACTTCAGACACGGAAAGAACAAATAACTTAGGAAAAGATGACTACACCTGATTACATTAAAATTTGAAAACTTTTGCTGACAAATGACCTTTAAGCAAAGCAAAATACAAGCCACAGACGAAGAGAATATATTTGCACTATATCAAGTAAATAAGAATTAGCATTCATAATATATAAAGAGCTTCAACAAATCAACAAGAAGAAGACAGCTACGAAAGAAGATAACGGACAAAGGACATGAGCAGGCATTTTCCAGAAAGAGGCCATAAAAGGTCACGAAAAATAAGAAAATATTTCCAGTATTATGAAAGCACGGAGAAGTCAAATGTCTGGAGCCAGAACCTTGGCAGAGCTTCACCTGGCGGAACCAGTGCTTCACAAGCAGGATCAGGTTCTTGAGTTTGACGGGGCGAGTGTTCACGAAGTTCCTCCGCAGCTCAGCAAAGCAGGCCGCGTGCTCGCCCCCCTGGCAGCCGCTGTTGAGGAGGGTTGCGTAGACCTCAGGTTTGGGTTTGATTCCAGGACTCAGCGTCCCTGGGGACATAAAGCACTGAGTTAGGATGGGCACTAAGGATGCAGGCCCAGCTCCGCTGGGCACTGGGAGGGAGTAGGGAGAATTCGGGTGGGAGGCGCTGGGGGAGCAGCTGAAGGAACCTGAGGTGCCTGGGTGGGGGACCAGCCCCTCCACCCAGGACCACAGACCCTTCTCGGCCCCCTCTGGTCTGAACCCGCCGTGCTTATTCAAGGAGCCAAGGCTCAGAGACAGGTATAGCCTTGCCCAGGTGGCCCAGCCAGTTAGTGTCAGGGCCAGAACTGGATGACCTGTCTCTCCCCCAGGAATCCTCCCCCAACGCTGGAGTGAGCTGGGGACCCCTCACCCAGGGCGTCAAAGGCAGGCACCAGTTTGACATCCATCCAGTTTTCAAGATCCTCTGATACCAGCTGGAACCACAAGACCCCGGGCATGTTCTGCTCAGGAAACTGGAGGCGCAGGCCCGGGATGCGGTCTTGACACCAGGCGTCCAGCAGCCCCTGCATCTCCTGGAGGATCTCCGCACGACGGCCCCTCTGGTCCTCATAGCTTTCGAAGCAGCCAAAGAAGATGACAAGTTCAGAGTCGCAGCCACCCCTGAGAGCTGTGCCCCGGCCAAAGGAGCCTTCCTGTGAAGGGAACGGCAACGGGAGAATCCGGCTCTCTCCACCACTCACGTCCACCAGCTCTCAGGGTAGCCGGGCTGGGTGGAGACTGGGGCCGTCAGTTCCAGGCATTTGGTGCCGTGAGGGAATGTGGCCAAGGCAGCCAGCTCTGAATTTCCAAAAGAAGCAATTTTAACACATCAGCTCACGATTTTCAAATGTTGGCAACTCACTTTAAAAACAACGAGAAGAGTCAGGCGTGAGAGCGCATGCCTGTAACCCCAGAGACTCTAGAGGCTGAGGTGGGAGGATCACAAGTTGGAGGCCAGCCTCAGCAATTTAGGGAGACCCTGTCTCAAATTGAAAAATACGATGGGCTGGGGTGTAGCTCTGTGGTTAAGCACCTCGGGTTTCAGTCCCTGGTACCCAAAGCAAATTCTACTAAACACCCAGAAACTAGTGGGCAAGAGTTGAGCCCTTTGCTCAGGATGGGTGCAAAACTGTGGTGTGGCTCATGGAACGTCTGAGCCCTTTCGATCAGTGTTTCTGCATAAGATGAGGACGAGGATGAGGACGAGGACGAGGACAAGGGACCGGACCTCCCAAGCCTCTGCTCTGCTTTGTCCTGGCATCTGACTCCTGATGTCTTGCAGGGAACCGGATGTGGTGACAATCGGTAGCAGATGATGGAGGGTGAGGCCGGGAGGGGGCACAGAATTGCCAGCCAGTAAGTGGCAAGAGCCAGCTAGAGCCAACTGTCACCCCAGCTGGGACCCGTACTTATCCCAACCTCCATGCTGGTCCCCTACAGCCAGTGCTCACTCAGGAACCCTGGGGCTTCCTGCTCCCACCTCCCACTCCGAAGCCAGCCGAGGTGGCCGGGCTCTGACTTCCATCCAAGGAATCGGGGTCCCACCGCTGTGTCCTTAACATCACTGACTTACAGTAGTTTTGTGGTGAAGATTCTCTAACCTCGGCAAAAGCAGGGAGGAGCCTGAATTTGCCTTGCACCCCATTTCTGGCACCCCCCTTTGCTCTGGGTGTGATTCCACCCACACTCCTTCTCGCACAGGCCGATGGCGATTCCCGGGAGCAGGCAGTGGTGTCCCTAGCGGGACTCTGGCAATGTCTGGAAACACTTTTGGTGGGGTGACCCAGCAGGGGAGCCCCTCAGGGGTCATTCTGACGTGGCTCCGGAGTCTGGGGACTCTTCTCTTTGCTTTCTGGTCCAGCCAGAAGCCACGGGCTCATCTCCTACCGCTCTGTCCAGCCCCTGAAAGGGCCACTCTCCAAGGCCCTTCCTGGGGGGCTGGGCTCTGGAACTGAAGTTTACAGATGCCCCCTACGAAAATCCTCATAATGACTCTATGAGCTACATGTCCTACCACCCCAGCTCACAGACTAGAAAAAGCCGCTCAGAGAGGTGCAGTCACTTGCTAAGGACACTCAGCTCAGGAGAGGTGGGGCTGAGATTAAACCTGTGGAGCCTGTCATCCCATCAGCTGGGGAGGCTGAGGCAGGAGGATGGGGCGTTCGAAGCCAGCCTCAGCACGAGGGAGACCCTAAGCCACTCAGTGAGAGCCTGTCGCTAAAGAAAATACCAAATAGGGCTGGGGACGTGGCTCAGGGGTCGGGGCCCCTGGGTTCCATCCAATAGAATAGAGGGGGGGGGGCGGGGGGGAGCCCGTGCCCTGGGGGCTCGTCCTGGCTCGTGCGTGCGTTAGCAGCACCCTGAGGCTGGACCAGGAGTCGCCCCATCCACAGGCCAAGTCCCCGAGGGGTCCCGCAGTGTCCCCAGGCCACTCACCTTGACGGTCTTCAGCACCCGCAGCGCCGGCCCGGCGCCCCCTCGGCGGCCCCCGCGCTCCCTGAGGGCGGCATCCAGGGCGCCCAGCGCGCGCCGCGCAGCCCCCACGAACTCGGGCGGCGGCTGCAGGCGGCGGGTCACCAGCCTGTCGAGGTCAGCGGCCGCGGTGCCGTACACGTCCATGTCGCTGGCCGCGCCTCCCCGCCCGGACCGATCGCCGGGTCCTGGGGATGCGCCGAGGCACCTGCGCTGCCGTCCCGTCCCTGTCTGGTTCCCGTCCGGCGCCGCGAGTGCCACTCTCCGAGTTTCGGTTTCGTTTCCCGTTTTCCTCCTCCTCTCCGTCCCCTGTGGCGGCCGCGCCCGCTGCCCAGCCCGGGTCAGCGCACCTGCAGCTGGACCGAGGAAGGTGTGCCGGCCCTCCCGCGGGGCTCCCCGGCTGCCCACGGGAAATCGGTGACAAAGTCCGGAGGAAGCAACCCTACCCTGGCAGCCAGGAGACCCCAGTTCTGGCTAGCCTGTTTTGCGGTGCAGCCTCATGTGAGACGCTTAGCTTCTCTGGGCCTGGATTTTGTTATCTGTCAAATGGAGGAAATGTGCCCCACAAGCTTGGAGAGAACTTGTCTCAAAATAAGAAGGGTGGGGACATAGGAGTTAAGAGCACCTGGGCTCAATCCCCAGTACCACCCCCCAAAACAAATAAATATGTAAATAAATAAAAAACAATAAAATAAATGAATAAAATTGAATAATAAAAATTAAAAAGATAATTTAAGGCAAGAGTTTTAGATTTTGAAAAGGAAGGGTTGTGGAGTCAGATGGACTGGGGTTGGAGCTGGTGCCTGTCTGTACAACCTTGTGCAAATTACTGGCCTCTCCTAAGTCTCCATTTCCTCATCCATAAAAATGGGATTACAGGGGCTGGGGTTGTGGCTCAGCGGTAGAGTGTTCGCCTACCACGTGCGAGGTTCTGGGTTTGATCCTCAGCACCACATATAAATAAATAGATAAAGGTATTGTGTCCAACTACACCTAAAAAATAAATATTTAAAAAAGGGATTGTATTTATGAGCCATTACTAGACAGCAGGCATTGTTCCAAATACTTTATATTTAATCCTCATAAAAACCCTATGTGGGCTGGGGGTGGTGGTGCACACCGGATCCCAGGGGCTTGGGAGATTGAGGCAGGAGAATGAGTTCAAAGCCAGCCTCAGCAATTAAGTAAAGCCTTCAAGCAACTTAGCTAGGCCCTGTCTCAAAATTAAAATAACAATAAAGAAGGGGGTGTGACTCGGTGGTTAAGTGCCCCTGGATCCATCCTCAGTGGGGGTGGGGATGTCGCTCAGTGGTAGAGCTGCTTGCCTAGCAAGAGCAATGTCCTGGGTTCAATCCCCCTGCACTGGAAAGAAGGAAGGAAGAAATGAAACGAAAAAAGAAAGAAACTAGATAAGTAATGGCAGTCCAGAGACCGGAGTCAAGACTGCAGACTAAGGGCCTCAGCCAGCTCAGCTGGAGGCTGGAATGTCTCAGTCATAATGGGCCCTGTTATTTATTTTTTCAGATTTACTCTTAAGAAGCCAGAGTAGGCTCCCAAGGTCAAGCTGATGTGGCCGTGCAGATTGTCAGGAGCCAAAGGGGACCCTGGTCCTTCGGTGAAGCTGGGGTACTGAGGTCCTTCTAGCTGGAGGGGCGTGTGAGGATTCTGGGGACCCACCTGCGCGTCAGGGAGTTGTAGGGGCCTGTGATTGCCGACAGAGGGCGCTCCGCTGGGACGGGCTTCCTGGGAGGTCTTTTCCCAAAAGCATACTTTGCAGTTCTCCCCCAGGACCTCAGAATATGACTTTATTTGGAAATAGGGTCTTTACAGAAGTAAACACGTTAAAATAAGGTCATCAGGGTGAGTCCTAATCCAATGCAACTGGTCTCCTTATAAGAAAGAGAAACCTAGACAGAGACAGGCGAACCAAGGGAAAAATCATGTGACATTGGAGGCAGAGATGTGGGGAATTCAGCCACAAGCCAAGGACACCAGAAGCCAGAGGCACCGAAGAGACTCTTCCAGCCACCCCTGCCCACACCTCTAACAAATGATAAGGTGATTTACTAGATAATCATATTTATTAGACTTTAATTAGATAATTAGAAGTGAAATAGCTCTGTTTATTAGGATTTTCACAGACAGCGCCTGTCTCCTGTGACATCAGCCCTGACAACTGCCTCATCCACCTTTGCCTCCCCAGCACGGCCCCTGGGACCTGGCCCAGAGCAGGGCCTTGGCAATGTTTCTGAATCATCTTAATCATAAGCTCAGGTGCCATCACCCAGTTGCTCCCTAAATCCTCTGCAGACACTTTTAGAGCTGTGATTGTTCCCCAGGTGACAGAGGAGAGCCTGTTTCCCCAAGGGCTCAAGGGACCCGTACAGGGTGATGGCCTGAGGAAGAATCAGGCACTGGGGGGACCCTGGGGGACCCTGGGGCCCCGGCTGTTGCCTGGAGAAAGGAATTGTGGGAGGAGAAGGGAGCCAGGGGACCAAAGGCCGCAGCAAAATCTCCCTCTTTTGAGCTGGGGAACCTCGACAGGCAGCCAAGGGGGCCGGGTGGGCCTGTCAATGGTGTGTCCCAGGTTCCGCCACCTGCCAGCTCCCAGCTGCGTCCTTAATGCCAGCGTGAACTCTGCCCTCCTCTCTTTGGGCTAAACATTAACTCCTCTGTTGGTTTTGTGGAGCCCAGAATGCGGGGAGGGCCCTTCCCCTGGAGATGCACGACCAGTTCCACTCAGGCACCTTGATTTGCATCCAAAGTTGATCCTCCTCACACACCCGTGCTCCTGGGTCGAAAGACACTCCAAGTTCACAGACCATTCCTAAACTAACGTGTGCGATTTCTCTTGATTTTGTCCTTGAGTTAGCAGCACCAAACAATAGCGCCCCAGAGCTTTCTGTATACTTGGTCCTAAAATCTGGATCCCTCAGACACCTGTGGGTTAGAGGCTTGGTTCCCAGGATGGTGCTGTGGGAGGTGGTGGGATCATTCAGAGGTGGGGCCTGATGGGAGGTTCTTGAACAGCCTCCAAGGCAACACTGGGACCCCCGGGCTCTTTTTCCTTCTCTTCTGCCCCCTGACCATGAGGCCAGGCATTTTATTTCTCCATGGGCTTCAGCTATGATGTGCTCTCTCCACACGGGCCCAAAGCAACAGAGCCAATCAACAATGAACTGGAACCCTCACAACTGTGAGCTTAGATTGTACATTTCCTCTTTCTGATTATCTCAGGTATTTTGTTGCAGTCCTGGGAGCTGACTCGGGGATTACTGCATTTGCACAAATTATCAGAGCTTAGCTGAGACAAAGGCTTCTCAAAAACACATTTTTGAAAGAAAAACTGCTGTGTTATTTCTTATGACTATACAAATAATACAAGTTTACTGCAAAAAAAAGATACTAAACTCAGAATATTCAGAAAAGCATAGAGATCACATATGATGCTACAACCAAGTATTTATAACCATTAAAAGCATTTAAGTCTCCCAACTATTACCAAATAAAGTTAAAGAAAATATAGAAAGCACAGTCTCAGTGAAACAAACCCCTAGGGATACCTGTCACAAAGGACATGAAAGGTGATTTGTAGGCAAAAAAATAAATCCGAGTCCCAGTTGTTAGGATGTATAGAAATGGGTTGAAAGACACTCCAAGTTCACGGACCATTCCTAAACTAACGACGTGTGCAATTTCTCACATTCGGGGCAGAACATCACAAGTTGATTCTACTATTCACATCAAAATAGAATGGCCAAGAGGAGCCAGAGTTTTGAGAAACAGAGAAAGGGGTTTCCTGAAGATGTCAGGACTCACCAGCCCCAGTACTGAAGACAAGGCCAGATTAACTCAGGGAGACAAAAATACACCGATGGGAAGAACCAGAGTCCCCAGACAGACTGGCCCATGGATGGGCTCTGGGTGCACGTCAGAGTGGCCTGGCAGAGCAGCCAGGAGGGGGGGGTCTCTCCAACAAACACTGCTGGGGATAAGCAGGCACAGAAGGGTGGACCCAGCCCCTGACCTCAACGCCATCTAATAAGACATGCTTTAGGTGCCTGGGCCTTTGGTGACATATCCATGAACTCAGCACCAAGACTTCTAGGAGTTTTATTTTCAGGACATTATGTTTCAGCCTTCATTCCATTCTGAGTCGATTTTGGCCTATGGTGTGAGGTAAGGGTTCAGTGTTGTTCTTTGCACGTGGATATCGAGTTTTCCCAACATTGTTTGTTGAAGAGCCTGTCCTTCCCCAGTTCTGTAGTCCTAGCAACCTTGTCAAAAATCAGCTGACACAGGCGAATCACACACACACACACCCACACTAAATGCACAAATAGACTAGGGGGACGGTGTCGTCCTAAAAGCCTTTTGCACAACAAAGGAACCATCAGTGGACGGAGATGTTTAAACATTGCACTTGCTGTGTAAGTCCAGAAGGACCCTGGGGAGGGCCCAGAGGAGCCAAAGGAGTGTGCTGGAGAGAGGGAGCTGGCATCTTCAAGGGTTTCCATGATGTCCTTCTGGGAAGGACTTTCATTGGTGGTGGTGGAGGGGATGATAGGACCTTGGCATGATGGGGAGCAGTGGATGCAGTGGTTACCATGGGGGATGAGGCAGGGGGCGGGTCCAGGCCACAGAGAGTTGTGGATGTGCTTAATACAACCTGGCATCCTCAGGGCTCAGCTGATCCTCAGCCCAGAGGGAGACCACCCACTGTGGGTCATTAGAAGAAGCCAAGGTGACGGGCCCTGACCTGGTTTTTGGACCTGAGCCAGTTTTCAGGCTGGAACCCGGTTGACTAAAGAGGATGCAGGGGACCCTGGGGTTCAAGACCCTGTGACGCCCCAGCACACACAGGAGCGCTCTCTGCTAATGGACCAGAGCCCCTTATTCAGCCTATTGTACCGGCCACTTTAAAGCTGTGTGGCTCATCCTGTGATAAAGGACAGCCACTGTAGCCCATTCCCCTCTTCACGAGGAGGAGGACTCCGTGGTTAAGTCCATCTGTCGCCTCGACTGGGCTGAGGTACCCAGGGAGCACAGGCCGTTATTTACGGGCACGTTCTTTCTGGGCGCATCTGTGAGGGTGTTTGCAGGGGAGCTTGGCACGGAAATCGGGAGATGGGCGCCATCCTATCTGCGGGGCACCCACGTAGATTCCGGAGGCAGAGAAGGGTGCTCTGCTCTCTGGTTGGGCCGGGGCTTCCATATTCTGCTGTCCTCAGACATCCGTGCTTCTGGTTCCTGGGGTCACCAGGGTAGGAAGACGTGGGACTTCAGTGTGTGAGGTGCCCGGGCCACAGGGCAGTGTTAAGAGAGTCAAGTTCAAGGACGGAGGGAGCGGGCTGCTGGTCCTCAGGTCCTCAGGGTCCTGCATTTATTACAGCGAAATCCATCCATCAGCGCTGCTGGGGATTGAAAGGAGGGACTTAAGGATAGAAGGAAGACTGCTGGCCAGCCACTCTGGTGACCAGGGACCCAGGTGATAAGAGCTTTGGTTCTTCTGTGTTTATTCATGAGCTGGGACCGTCTGCATTTACAGGAGCTTCACATTTTGGAGTCTTAGAAATGAAATGCAGCTTCTTGGTACCCTGGACAGCACGATGATGTAGAAACGTGAGTGGGCGGAGCCTATTATTCAGCCCAGGGCCCCACCCCGAGGGCAGGGTTGTCCTCTAGACCTCAACGCAAGCCGCGTTTGTCACTTTTTCAGTAGGGTAGCTGCATTGAAAAAGGAAAAAGATGAAGTTCCTTTTGATTTAACTCAAAATCTCAAAAAATGGTCACTTCAGTACGCAACCGAGTTTTTCAATTATCAGTTGTCAAGAATTTGACTTTCTTTGTACAAAGTCTTAAAATCCTGTATATGTGCTGTACTTGCAGCACATCTGGATTTGAGCTGGCTGCATTTTTTTTTTAATTTATTTTTTAGTTCTGGGCGGACACAACATCTTTGTTTGTATGTGGTGCTGAGGATCGACCCTAGGCAGCACCCATGCCAGGCGAGCGCACTACCACTTGAGCCACATCCCCAGCCCCAGAGCTGGCTGCATTTTAAGTGGCTAGTCGCTCCTGTTCTAGAAATTTTCCTAGACCTGTGCATAAGGATCAATGAGGATGCTTGCTTGTCTTGGGATTACTTATAAAAAGAAAACAGGAAGGATCTCAAACCATCCAGCATCAAGGTGTCAACTCCATAAGAATAGGGATTTTTGTCTGCTTTGTGACTGTGTTCCCAGGGTCAGACCTGTGTTTGGCACAGTAAGAGTGCAAAAATTAAATATTTCTATGCCTGGAGCAGCGACGTAGACCTGTGATCCCAGCGGCTCAGGAGGCTGAGGCAGGAGGATCTTGAGTTCAAAGCCAGCCTCAGCAATGGTGAGGTGCTAAGCAACTCAGTTAGACCTGACTCAAATAAAATACAAAATAGGGCTGGGGATGTGGCTCAGGGCACGGACCTCTGAGTTCAATCCCCCGTACACCCCCCCCCAATAAAATAAAGTAAAATTTTTCTAGTTGAATTGATGGCACACACATGCATTGGCATCTGTACTTCTTCTGTACTTCTTGGCTCTTTGCCTTGAAGTTAATAAACACCCAAGAAAGACCTTTGCTGTTATTTTCATTTATTGTTATTGATAATTGAACAGATGAAAGTCGAGACTGAATTCTGCTCTAAATCTCTCTCGACAAAACGTTTTCAGAGACTGGGTCGGGCAGAGGGGGCTGGGCTGTGGGAAATGCACCTGGAAGAAGCAGGAAGGGGGGGGGGGTCAGGGGCTGGACTCTGACCCCAAGGGTGCCTCTCGCTTAGGACACAGGCAGTGCCTCGATTTCTCTGGGTCCAGAGCTGCACCTGGTATGGGGCGGCTCTTCGGGGGACTCTGGAGCCGCCTCCCCTCAGACACACAGGGGGTCACAGGATGGTGCACGTCCAGTTCCCGTCCTCCTGGGGAAGGGGGTCTGCCTGGTATGCACTCTGGCACCAGAGGTCAGCGTCTTTGGCTGTCCTGATGTAGCCCCTCTGCTGAAATGGCCACGCAGTCCCAAGGTCCGCCGTGTGCTGCAAAGGGGAAACACGTGGTCACATCCGGGCGCCTTCTTCCCACCTTGGAGCTGGATGTCAGTGACAGTGGACATTGTGACTGTCCAGTTGGACCCCTCTCAAGGAAGGACTAGCAAGTCCCAGCTGCTGGGAAGGTGTTGGTCCAGGAGGTGCTCACCCAGAACATCCCTGAATCTGCTCCCTGGGAACCTGCCTGCGACATCACCAGTCCCCTAGCATCCGAAGGACCCCAACCCCGGAGTGGAAACCTTCAAGTTCAGGTCCCTCTGCCCCTACTTAGTCATGTGACACAGTCAAGTCACCTGAGGCTGAGCCTCCCACTTGCCAGGAGGCTGGTTAGCACAGTGAGCTGAGCACAGGCTCTGGAGACCTCAGAGGTTTTATTTTTGGTATCAGGGATGGAACCCGGGGTACTTAACGACTGAGCCACATCTCCAGCCCTTTTAAAATATTTTATTTAGAGTCAGGGTCTTGCCAAGTTGCTTAGGGCGTCACTCAGATGCTGAGGCTGGCTTTGAACTTGTAATCCTCCTGCCTCAGCCTCCTGAGCCCCTGGGATTACAGGCGTGCACCTCTGCGCCCGGCATCCACAGACTTTTAATCCCAGCCCCACCTCTCCTTAGCTGAGTGTCCTTGAGCAACTGATATCACCTCTTTTTCTCATTCCTAAGATGGGGTGATAGTAAGTGTAGCTCAGAATCATTGGGAAGATTTAATGAGGTCACCTGTGTTAAAGGGCTTGGGATGAAACCTGAGCCCGAAGCAGACACTCAGTAAGTGGAGATTGTATTATTTATTGCTACTCTTAGTGGAATGAACTCTGGACACGGGTTGTGGAAATTCCACGACTTCTGTGATTGGGGCCAAAATGACTCAAAGGGGGAGCACAGCCCGCAGCTCCTTGAGCATGGGTGACCTCTAGCAAGAAGTCATTTCTTTGAGACCGGTCTTGACCTTTTGCTCAAGGTCACCTATATTCATAGAGCCATCCAGGTCACCCAGTCACACGGAGAATGTTGAAGCTGTATGGAGCGGGTGGGATGGACCATGGGAAGGAAGCAGAAGGTCTCACCGACACATCCCAGACTCCCACTGGGGACCCATCCCGTTTCTGAAAGCACCGTGACTTGAGCCAGGCTTTGGCCTCCTGCGCCAGCCGATACCAGCCCTCTGGATTTCCACCTCCCACATTTCCTGTAGGGTCTGCGGGGTCCAGAATCACAGGCCTGAAAAGAAACATTTGGAAATGGATGGGGAGGAGCCAGGGCGGTGTCCAGGGAGCCCAGGTGCTTCTGCCAGAGCTGACAGGAACCTGGGACAAGCTGGAACTCAGGCAGGAGGGACCCAGCAGGGCACTGCCCCTCCGTGGGCAGACCCATGAGGAAGGGACCTTTACACACAGGCCCGGGTTCCAATCCCACCTCTGCCCTTGAGCGGTGCTGTGCCCTGGGGCAGGTCACTTGACCTCTCCTGCCTCAGTTTCCTCATCTGTGACTGGGGGAGATCTGAACGTGCCTGGCTCAAAGGGCGCAGCGTGGAGATGAGCTCATACACAGTGAGCGCTCAGCGGTGACTGGAACCTGACAAAGTGTCCGTCCAAGTCCGCAGCACAGGGAGGACTTTGGCTGTCGTGTTAGGACAGGTGAGTCCACGCAAGCTTTCCCCTCCTGGCAGTAGTTATTATCATTGCTGCTGCCATTCTTATTTCAGTTCTGATTGCCGCTGTGCCCGGGCATTCCTTCCTGTGGGGAGCTAAGCCATGTGGGGACGGGGTAGGTACCTGGGTTTCTTGAGCTGCTGGGTTAAGTAGGTTCCGATAATGGGGTCTTCAAAGTTGTAATATTTTGTCCAGTAGATGCAAAGCTGCTGGTAGTCTATGACTAATCTCAAGACGGTCTGAAATCCCTGAGCCATTTTGAACTCAGATTCTCCACTCCCACGCTCCCATGCGTAGACTGTGAGCAACTCCAGGGCATACTGGGGTGGCAGTGGCTTTCCGAGCTTCTTCTTACACTGAGAAGAAGAGAACAATCAGAAATGGCAGGTCCAGCTTCTGTGTAAAGTCCATTCTCACAGGCTAAATCCAGCCTGCCATGTTTTTGTAAATCAAGTTTTAATGGCACACAGTCATGCCATTCGTTTATATATAGCCAATTCTGTTGCAATGACAGAGTTGTGTTTGGACAGACACCACATCTCCTGCAAAGTCTAAAAGATGAAGTATCTGACTCTTTATAGGAAAAGGGAACTGAGCCCTGAGGAGAGTCTGAGCTCTGAATTCTTACTGCTCTGGATTTGAATCTACTGTTGGACTCTGGCAGATGGTTTAGACTCTCGGAGCCTCATTCTGCATTTCACAAGTACAATGACCAGCACATAGATAACCAGGCACCCAAGAAAATAAGACACCAAAAGCGAAGACCAGAGGAAAAAAGAGACACAATAGTCAACACACAAAACCTTCAATATTGAAGGATTGAGCACACAGACTTTAAAATAACTAGGGATATCATATCCAAAGAAATAAAAGCTTGAAATATGAGGGAATTAGAAGCTATAGAAAGTACCACGGCAGATTGGAAAAAGAATGAAACAGAAATTTAGGACAAAAATGACAGCTAACAACTATAAATTAGACACAGCTAGAGAGAAGCTCCATTAACTGGAAGGTAGATTAGGAGAAACCATCCAGAATTAAGCTTAGAAAGACCTTCTTCCTTCCATGTCCCCTCCTCTCCCTTTCTTTCTCCCTCCTCCTGCAGCTCTCCTTTCTCCATCTCTCCATTACCCCCTCCACCTCTCTTTCTTCTCTCTCCCCTCTTCCCTTCCCTTTATTTCCCTTCACCTGCCCCTCTCCCTCCTCCTCCCTTCTTTCTCTGCCTCCCCTTTCTCCTCCCTATCCAGACCATAAATGGCCTGGCAAGATGTCCATACCAGTTGGAACCAGTACTTGACCAGACGGATGAGGCTCTTGAGCTTGGTTGTACGCTGCTTCAGGAAGGCTCGCTGTAGCTCTGTGAAGCAGGTGGAGAACTCGCCCTCTAGCTGCCGGGAGGTGCACTCCAGGATGAGCTTGACATAGATCTGGGGGCTGGGTCTGTAGCCTTTGGTTAAATGACCTGTTAGAGTGGAAGTTTGAGATGTCAGTCCTCCTCTGAGGTTCTTGGGGTCACTCTGTGGGGTTCAGTGGAAAGGACAGAAAGCTTCATTCCTTATATAGTCCCACATTTTGTGTAGCTGTAGCTTGATGATGGCCCCATAAGAGTACAATGCAGCTGAAAAATTCCTGTCACTTAGTGATGTCATATAGACACAGCTAGAGAGAAGCTCAGTTAATTGGAAGGTAGATTAGGAGAAACCATCCAGAATTAAGCCTAGAAAGACTTAGACACAGCTAGAGAGTAACTCAGTTAATCAGAAGGTAGATTAGGAGAAACCATCCAGAATTAAGCCTAGAAAGACCTTCTTCCCTCCATGTCCCCTCCCCTCCCTTTCTTTCTCCCTCCTCCTGCAGCCCACTTGTGATTGTGCTGTTGGTGGTGAACCTATTGTGCTGCCAGTCACAATACTTGACAGAAATAAATGCTGATGTCACTGGCTGATGTCCTTGTTGGTCTAGACACTTTGCCTTTATTTGAGTGTGCACTCCTGCTTTAACAACTCAGTTTACCAGGACACAGTACGTGTGGCCACAGCCTTGTGGTTGCTGTGTGGACACATCTCTTGAGGACTGCATTCTTTCCCTCCTGCTTCACGTGATCTAATGTGCTTGGTTGAGCAGGGTTCTAGAAGCAATAGGCTGTCCAGTTTATCTAGATAAAGAGGTCTAGACACACATGCAACCCAGACAGCCTCTTCCTGGTCATGGCTTACAGTAGGCATTCATGGATAATCTGAGCTTGCGGGGCTTGGTTGGATGGCCCCCTCCTCCAGCCCACTGCTGTCCCCCAAATACAGACCTGGTCACGTCTTGTCCCCACTTGATGGAAACTTCTGCCCATGGTGCTCAGGAGAAGGCCATTACTGAGCTTGGGGGCTTCTGTGGGACGGCTCTCTGGGCCATTTCTGAGTGGCTCCTCCCTGTCCTCCTCACTCCATTCCGACTGTGGCCTCCTATGGTTTCTCCGCCTGTCCTGCCCTCGTCCCACCTCCATCCCTTGGCCTCTGGTGCTGCCCTCTGCCTGCAACTTGCTTCTCTCCTTATCTCTTCTCTCTCCCTCTTATTTTGTACCCAAGTGCCCAATGCAGAATGCATTTAGAGCATCAATATGTATATATTCTCATGGCTTCTCTAGGCCAACAGGAACGCCCTGGAGGACCATAGTAGCAGGTTGTGGTTGCTGTGTCGCCCTCCAACATTTAAAATAAATGCTCCGTGAAGTCCCTGCTGTGAGTTCACTGTGATGGTCCAGGGTGATGTTCGTGTAGAGTTGGGGAACGGGTGGTTGTGAAGACCTGCAGTGACCGGCTAGATGTAAGAGCTTAACGTAGATTATCATTTAATTCTTAGCCAGGCTCGGTGGTGCATGCCTGTAATCCCCTCCTCAGGAGGCTGAGGCAGGAGAATTGCAAATTTGAGGCCAGCTTCAGCAACCTAGTGTGACTCTAAGCAACTCAGCAAGACCCTCTCTCAAAATAAAAAATAAAAAGGGCTGGGGATGTGGCTCAGTGGTTAAGCACCCCTAGGTTCAATCCCTGATACCAAAAATAATAATTTTAAAAAATCTTTAAATAAATGACAGACAGACAGAGGAGGTGCGATTAAGTCAGTTTTCCTGATGTAAAAATTGCACCTCTGAGAGGTTCTGGGTCTTGTCCCCTTGACCCCGCAGACGCCCAACCCTCAGTATGAGTGTAAGGTTCCCTCAGCACTGGGAGAGGATGAGAGGAACATTAGCTTTGAGCTAGATCTAGGTTGCTCCATCTTTCAAAGATGCAGCCCACACACTTGCCACTAACAGAGGCTGTATGCTTTGCAGATATCCTTTAAGAGATGCCCCCGTCCCCTAGTTGTGCCAGTTTGCTATTAAACACCCCTTCTGTGATCTTACGGGTTCACCTGCCCCAGGGGAAACTCTAAAACCTCCCCACAGCCTGTAGCTTTAAATGGTCACGCTGTTTGGGTAAAACCCTCAAACCATGCGAGATTGCAGCTCAGAAATAGGAAAGAGGACCATGGAGGAAGAAGGCTGATCCCCGGGGCCAGGAGTGCTCACCCAGGGCATCAAAAGCAGGCAGCACATCAAACTCCACCTCTTCACTGAGGTAAGAGGAACTCAGCACAAAGCTGAGCACGCGGGGATTGGACCATCGTGAATTCTGGATCCGAAACTTCACATCAAACTCCTCTTTCGGACATGCTTCCAGTTGTTTCTTAATTTCTGTGATGAACTCTCCCCGGTGTTCTAACTGATCCTCAAAACTGGTGAGATTTTCAAGGAAGACAACCAGGTCCGCATCAGACCGGCCTCTGAGGGAAGTGCCTTTGCCCGAGGAGCCACCCTAAAAACAAAACAAAAAAAACAAAAAAACACACACACAACAAGAGTGACAATTGACACAGTGAGAAGAGCCTCGCCATATAAAGAGCTAAGCATAATCACTAACAATCGAGCACTAGCCACGGTTCAGAGGGCATTTCAAATCTTCACTTCTACAGTGCTCACAAGGACTCTATGCATTTGATACTGTTATTGTTTGTTTCCATTTTACAAATGGGGAAATCTGCACAGTGAGATTACATAGCAGCTCAATCACCCAGCCAGTAGGCAGCAAAGATGCCAGCCAAGCCCTGGGTGTCTTATTGAAGTGTCTTTTCTTCACTCCCTTGTCCTCTGTTATCTTCTCTTGTTACACACCTGTATCAGTCAGCTCTGCATCCCTGTGACCAAAATACCTATCAGAAACAAATTAGGGGAGAGAAGTATATTTTGGCTCGTGGTTTGAGAGGCTTAGTTCATGGTGGTTGCCTGACTCCATGGCTCTGGGCTCAAGGTGAGGCAGGGGGAGGAAGGGACTACAGGGGGAAGGTGAACCCTTCCAGGCATGTCCCCAGTGACCCACCTCCTCTAGTCATGCTCCAGCTGACTATAGTCACCATCCAGTGAGTCAATTCAACCAGGATGGACAGATTAGGTCACAGCTCTCATCATCCAATCACTTCACCTCCGAACATTCCTGCATGAACCCAGGAGCTTTTGAGGGACACCTCATATCCACACCTAGCAACACCCCAGACTAGCTCATGCTGATTTGCACAGTTATTTTCCTTAACCTGCATGGTCCTGTGAGATGAGGAAATTGGGGCACAGAGAAGTTAAGTAACTTGCTCAAGGTCTCACAGCCAATAGGTGCTATTTGCTTTTCAAACATGCTCTGAACAGCTCATGAGACTGTAGAAATGGTGAATCTCCAGCCTTGCCACCCATCAGCAAATTGTTTATCAGAGCTGGGCCCCCAGCTCTGATATGGACATAGCCTGGGACAGAGGATCATGAACTTCACCCAGGATGCGTCTTAACAATGCGGATGCAGGACCTCACATCAGAATTGATTTTAACAGACTGTGGTTGTATCTGTGATATGGGAAAAACCAGAAAGGAGCCTCGGAGACCTCTGTGCCCCGGCTCACTGTGCATGCCTGCTCTGTGGTCTGACTCTCTCCCTCTCTGTGGGACTGCTTACCCACGCAGCCACCCCTGCCCTGGACAGCAGCACGGGGCTCACCTTGACCACCTTAGACACCCGCACACAGTGGGAAGCACCTTGGAAACACCTTTCCTTTAAGAAACTGCAGATAATGTCGATGGCCTTTTTGACTTCCTGGCGGAATCGTGTGTCCGGCAGGAGATGGTCTTCGATGTACTTATCTAGGTCTGAGGCCCAGACGCTTCTGAGGTCCATGGTGCCCGGTGGAGGGGAACAGCCTCGGAGACCTGCCGGCTCAGCCTTTACCCCTTCTGCCGAGGAGCCTGAGCTGTTGGTTTCGTTTCCTTAGCAGGAAACTTTGCATTTCTGCTTAGCAAATCCACGCCCCGCCCCGAGGATTCCAGCCCCAAGTGCACCCGCCCCTCCCCCACTTCTGCAATTTCCCTGTGTCCCTGGACCAGCAGCTGGTGTTTCTTGAGACTCTGAAATGTTGTTTTGAAGCTCCCAGGCAAGAGAAATCCCGTCCACAAACCAATATAGGGCTTCCTTCCTGGTCTTTTGTTGTTGTTAAAAAATTATTTTGCAGCCTCTCAAGATTTTTTTTTTCTTATAACCATGTGTACATAGGCAAGAAGGCAAGAGGAGGGAAACCAGGCAGAGAGAAGATGGCTCAGGACCCCAAGCCCCCAAGCGTCCAGTGGAGAGGTTTTCAGATGTTTTTCTGTGTCACACAAACACACATGTAGTTCATTCATTCATTCATTTTAAAAATGGTATTATACTCTTCTCTGTCTCTCTCTCTCTCTCTCTCTCTCTCTTTCTCTCTCTGTACTAGGGATTGAACCCTGGGGTGCTCTATCCTTGAACCACATTCCCCAGCCCTTTTTATTTTATTTGGAGACAGGGTTTTGCTAAGTTGCCCGGTTGCCCTTGAACTTGTGGTCCTCCTGTCCTGAGTGCCTCAAAAGAGAGTCAAAAGCTTCACTCGTTATGCCAGATTCCTGGGACCCCAATAGACCCCCAGGAGCCGAATCCCATGCAATCACACAAGAGTCTTTATTACAAGCTGGAGCCTGGACTCACAACTGCTCCGTTGCAGGGGTCCCAGGGAGTGAGCCCCAGTCCTTTGTGCAGTGAGATTTTATAGGTTTTGGGGGGATACTCTGTGCGTCACAACATCACACAGCAAATCGTTCCACACCGCGGGAAAAATCAAACAACAACTCTTAACATTGATTAGCACATTCACTGGTGGGAACAGGTCGGGTAGGGGTGATGGGTTAGTGCAAGAGGGGGATTCGTTTGAACTGACTGGTTTAGGCCACGAGGGGTGTACGTGCTAACTACATGGTTTCCCAACATGTTACCAACCCCCATAAACTGCTGGGGGGTCATCTGCATTCCAGGTATTCTCCCTGTCTCATGCTGATTGGAGGTTGCTAGGGGGTTGCTCTGGGTCCCCACCTAGCCCGACTGAATCAGGGACATCTGGCACCTCAGATCTCTCCTGTTATTTACCTACAAACCACTCAGCAGGGTGGGGATGTGCCTAGGAGTGCTCCGTGGTTCCAAGGACAAGGGTCACGCCCCCTTCCTTAGGACAGGCCTGGAGGTAGAAGCTGCTGTTATTTATTTATTTTTAAAAATGGAGTCACATTAGTTTCTCACACTCTTTTCTGTTTGTTTTTTTAAATATTCCTCTGCATTTTCATCACCCGATTAAGAAATAAAATCAGACACTGTTTTATTGGCATATTATAATCGTACATAACAGTAGGTTTCATAGGTGTTTGTTTTATGTGCGTATGATAAAAATTGGTCCATTTCATTCCTTGGGATAAGGCTACCTGCTGGTGGAGGGCAATTTGCATTCCGACAAGGTCAAGGTCCTCTGTTATGGAACTGTACAGGTCAGTTCTACTGCCCTAGCACTCCGCCCTGCTCCATTTATTTATTTTTTTCTTTTTTCCAATCCATGCATTCAATGCTGGGTTGAAATTTCCCTCTAAGTTGTACTTTCATGTATTCTGGTAGTTTTTTTTTTTCCTGCTATTTTCATTTTCTTCAAAATATTCTTAAACCTCTCTTGAGACTTCTTGGCCGCATGTATCATTTAGAAATGTGCTATTGAATTTTGGAGTTTTCTGGCTCTCTTTCTTTTATTCAGTTCTCCTTCCCTTTCATTGCAGTAAAAAGAAATTTTCTTTCAACTTCGTTAAGGTTTGTTTCGGGCCCAGAATGCAGTCTTTGTGGTCTACCTTGGTAAATGTTCTACGTGGGCTTAAGAAGGATGTGGTCTTTTTTTTTTTTTTTTTTTAGTTGTAGTCGGACACAATACGTCTATTTTATTTATTTAATTCTATGCAGTGCTGAGGATCGAACCCAGGGCCTCCCACGTCCTAGGCGAGTGCTCTGCCCTGAGCCCCAGCCCCGGCCCAAGAATGTACGTCTCGGTTTTGGGCTGGAGTGTTCTATAGATGCCAAGTGGCCATGTTCTCAGCCACCCTTCTCAACCAGCTGGACAGTTACCTGGACCCACGGAGGGGTCGGGCCTGTGTGCGAAGCTCGCCTTGCTTGCCGGTTTCGGGGTGCGTTGATCATGGCAACTGTAGCTTCTAATAAAATGCAGACTTTTTGCCAATTATCTAGAAGCAGATCCAACTTGAGCGTCCAAGGAAACTGTCCTTAGAAGACCAACTCCCAATTCTTTGGAAGATGTCAGAAGAGTGCCCCGCCCCCCAACCACCACCGCATAGAGCAGGCTGCAGCCAGATGGGAAAGTGGTGAACTATTGAGGAAATAACTAGAGAAATTCAAGGATGCCCAGGGGTGCCCTTGTTGTCCTTTGCTGGTGGCCCTGTGATCACTTCCTTTAAAGAAACAGAAACAGGAAACCCTGATGATTGTTTCTTGTGTCACTTGAGAAAGCTTTGGCAATAGCTGTGGCCAGAGGCCTGTCCTCTGGGGGGACAGTCTTGGTTTTTGGTTGCATGACTGAGGCCCATCATGCTAGGGAATCCTGACCCTCTGAGGTCCCACCCACGAAAGAGAAGGACAAGAGGTGAGTGATTTGCTGGAGGTCATGCAGCAAACGTGGACCCAACCCAAGCAAATTGAACCTTTTCGGTGACTTCCTGTTTCCATGGGGCTCCTAGCGCTCCTAGGATGGTCTCACCCAGTGCACATCGGGTTGGGTTGAGGGGGGCACCTTGGAGGGTTGCAGGAGGGGAGTGTTCAATCTACGTAGCCATCGACCAGTCGGGGCAGGGGCTGCGCTGCCTTCACCAAGATCCACAAGCCCCGGGGCGCCTTTCCTCGGCTTCACCTTTGAACCCCCATGGGAGACCTGGATCTCCAGATCTCAGCTGCTTGTCCTGGCCTCTGGCTCCTGCCCAGAACAGACACCACCTCTGCAGCTTCTGCTCCCAGCTGGGCAGAGACCTGGGGATCTGCTCTCCGCCTTGCTCCTCCCCCATGTCAGTGCACCACCAAAGCCAGCCCCTCGCCTTTCCCCACGTGAGCTCTGTGAGGGCGCGGAGCCCCAGCTCAGGCACTGGCTGACTGAATGAATGGCTTTGTCGATCCCCCACTTGTGGCAGGGACTCTTCACAGACGACTCCACCGATGTCCCTCAGTAACTCTCTGAAGGTTCTACTCATGAGTCCATATTCCAGACGAGAAAATTGAGACTCAGAGAGGTAAAGTGACGGGGCCACAGGTGCACAGCTAGACTGTGACCAGCGGGATTTGAATGCTGGCCTGGATGAATTAAAAGGCGGGTGTGTCCTGGGTGCTGTCTACCAGGCAAACTCTCCCCATACGTATTCGCCTTGGCCTGTTGGGAAAGGAGAGAAGCCGTTTTGGGGATGGGAATTATTTTTTTTTACAACTACCCCTGTGACTGACTGGCGGTGGCTGCTGGGAGGCCGTGTTGGAAAGGAGACAGGAAAGCAGCCCTATTGATTATTGACTTCTGCTGCCACCAGCAAGGGAAGGGTCCCTGGGGGGCCCACCCGCGGGCACCTTTCTCCCTCTGGTGGCAGCTAGCTGAACTGCAGGAGAAATGGATCAACTTTGAAGGGAGCTGTTTTCAGAATCATCAGGGAAGTGGGAGTCACAGACATGAGCCCGAAAATACAATCCTACACCCCGGCTTTGGGGTTTAGTGGGATCTGGGTGCGGGTAGGGCAAGGGTGCTTTGAAAATAAATCCCCCAGGTGATTCCAATGTGCTCTCCAGCATGATATCAGAAAAGGAAGTGATCTTGAACCTGGCCTGGGAGCTATGTTTCTGGGGTGGGGAATGGGCCCCCCCTTCTGGGAAGTGACTGGCTTTCCTGGGGTCGAGGCAGGAGGGACAGGGTGAGGACATGCCTCGCTGTTGGGCAGGCACCTGAGAAAGGTGGGGGTCGGCCAGGATACCTTGAGCCCACCTGCTCGTGCCCAGGATGACCCCACCTGGGCAGGACCACATCTGCCTGCTGCACCCCGGTACCCAGGCACCCCACCTTCCACACTGCGTGTGCACGTAGTCGCGGCCTCCGTGGGAAGGCAGAACTGGTAGATGCCACAAAGGACAATCGAGGACAGCAGTTTTCCTGGACATTCCTACTTTATTTTTGGCTACAGCATCACAAAGAAAGGCGTGGGCGGTCGAGCATGCACCGGAAGGCGGGTGTGTATCGAGGCGGGAGGTGGTCACAGCTGTCCGGGGACAGGTGCGCCCCGACGGGGCCACCGGGAGCTTGCCACGTGCTGATTCGAGCCCCAACACCAGCGTCAGGCTTGGGTGACAGCCAGCATGCTTTCTCCTGACACGAACCGTGGAAGGGAGGTGGCTGGGAGCCACGGGGCCTCACAGGGTAGGTCAAGGTCAGGAGGGAAAGGCTGCCCGGAAGCTGCTGGCCACCTGGGGAAGGTGGAGAGCTTGGTATTCAGAAAGTGGTTATTCAAAGGCAAGAAGTGGGTCCTCCAGCGAGCAGTCAGGGAGCTGGGCCGGAGGCCCCCACGGGAAGGTGAAAAGGTGTGGATTTGGGACGAGTTGGTCTGATGGCGTCTGTGGGGTGCTGGGCATTGGGATGATCTGTGATGATCTTTACGGAGAAAGACTTAATTGAAATTGGAAAAACCAGACCTTCCCCATGGGGCTCTGAGGACTGCCAGATCCCAACCTGAAATGTACCTTGGCCTCCATTCACAGAGGAGACAAAGGCCTTTGGCCTGGGGCCTGTCCTTCTTCTTCAGCTGGATCTTTTTCTACCAGGGATAGAGCCCAGGGGCCATTTACCACTGAGCCACGTCCCCAGCCCTTTCTATTTTTGAGACAGGGTCTTGCTAAGTGGCTTAGGGCCTCACTAAGTTGCTGAGGCTGGTCTTGAACTCAGGATCCTCCTGCCTCGGCCTCCGGAGCTGCTGGGATGACAGGCGTGCGCCACTGCACCTGGCCAACCCTCTTTGAAGTGTTCGATCCATGGTGCTATTTGATTCCCCCAGGAAACTTGAAAAGAGGAGTCCAAGAGATGGAAGAGAGATGGAAGGCTCCAGGCGGCTCTGGGTGAGAGTCAAGGCAACAGTCTCTGTGTGTGTGTGTATGTGTGTGTGTGTGTGTGTGTATGTGTGTGTGTGTGTGTGGGGGGGCTGTTTGCTCAGTCAACAAAGCACAGAGGAAGGAGGAAGGAGGGGCTGGGGGAGGTCCCCTTGGACCCAGAGCCCTGGTCTTCCAAGTGTCTCCCGTGCCCACTCGGGGAGGCCAGGCATCTGCACACTCAGGGGAGGTTGCCCTGCCCCTGGGCTGTGCCAGCAGCAGTCCCAAGGCCTGAGGACATGTGGACAGGCCAGCAGGAGGAGTGCCCCCGGGGACCTTGAGGGGTCACCCAGGTCCTGGCTGGTCAGGCTGGTGGGGGGCCAGGGCGCGAGGCTGGGTTAAGATACGTGGTTTAGTTTTTTGCTATATTATCCTTGGGGGCAGGGAGAAGGGGAGGGCAGGGGAGGCCGGGGGACTTGAGGCAGGGAGGAGGCTACAGACAGGGAGTGTTATTTTTTGCTGAGGAGCAGGTCAATGAATTCCTGCTGGGGCTGCCCCGTCCCTCCCTCGGATGCTTCTGCCTGTGGTGTGCCCATCTCCAGGCACCGGGCGTCCTCTGGCCATCGCGGGGGTGTGGAGGAGCCGTGGGGACGCTGCCTGCTCTGCCTCCACCCCATGCTGCCCTCACACACAGAAGGGACCCAGGCAAGGGTCCTCCTGGGCACGTGTTCAAGGCCAGGAGGGTCCACAGACAGTTCCAGACACAGGTGAACGGGAGGTTGTGAAGTGAACCACCTCTCTGTAAACACCTCCCCAGCCCCAGCCCTGCCACTTCATCCTTGGGACCAGAGAGGGGCTGCGTTCAGAGCCCGCGCAGCCCAGCACTGGGTGGGGGGCAGAGGTCTTGGGCAGAAGTGCCCAAGGTGAGGGGTTCCTAGAAGGCAGGGTCAGGGAGGGCAGGGGGAGGAGGAGGTAGGCACAGAGAAGAGAGACCGGGGTTCCAGGGGTGGCTGGGGGGGGACCCCGGAGTGGGGCAGGACGGGGAGGTGGGGCCAGGACCCTAATCGCTGGACACGTGGTTCTCGTTCTGAAGCTGGTGCCAGCGCTCGATCTTCTTGTCTTTGTTTTTCAGACACTCGTACCAGTGCTTCAGACGCTCTCCCTTGGCTGAGATCCCCAGCTGGCAGCCTCCTGGAGGACAGGGAGGGCCGAGGGGGGCAGGTGGTCAGGAAGCCCGAGTGTGAAGTTAGGGGGAAAACTGCCACTGACGCCCCCCACCCGCATCGAGCAGCCCGGAATCCATTCTCCGTGGAGGGCTGTGGATATGATGTCCTCACCCTCCTGGTCACTATTACCCTTGGCTCTCTGGGCCTCAAGAGCCTGCAATGGCTCCCTACTACCGCCCCGCTCCTGGCTGCACTACCTGTTTCTCTCTTTTGAAGACTTTCTACAGACTGTCACCCGGTGCTCAGACGGTGCCCTTCGCCTGGACGTCCCTCCCCGCTCTGTCTTTAATGACTTCTCTTCCTTGTCTTTTAGAAACCCTGACCCTGGACGGGCAAGCGGGCTGAGGGGGGTTCCCGGGCACCTGCTTCCTGCTGTGGGTTAATTAACCCTCTTCGCCCTGCAAGTCCCCAGGCTCTAAGGGCCCTTCCCTCTGGAGGTCATCCCCGATGGTGCCAGGGTCAGCATCCTGGGACCCAGAGACCAGGCGGGAGCTCAGCCCTGGGCGGGGGTTTCCTCGGGAGTCGGGAGCACTCACCGATGTAGTCGTTGGACTTCCCGATGTCGTAGTCCCAGACAGAGATGTCCAGCGACTTCTTGGCCAGGTCACTGTGTTTGATGTCGTAGAAAAACTCCTGAGGACAGCAGAGGAAGATGAGAGAGGTCCCCGAGCCTGCAGCAGCCACAGGGCTGAGCTCCAAGGTTCATGGGCAGCCCTGGGGCTGGGCCACCTGGGGCCAGGATTCCTCCCACTCTGGTCCTCCCAGTAATCCCCCTTTAACCCACTCTCTGTACAACAAAGCCCTGTGATCCTCTTTCTAGTGAATTCTCGGTTCAAAACGGGAGCTTGCTGGGTTTCCTGGGCCTGCTCGGCCCCCGGAAGGCAGATGACCAGGAACTCAGGTGTCCCTGCTGGTAGCTTTAGGAGAGGGGGTCTTCCCCCTTCTTAGGGAGTAAGGCCGTTGGGGTGGACCAAGTGGTAGGTGTTTCTAAATAATCCCATTAAAAAATGACTCTTCTAACTAATTATAAAACTCATTCTTGTTCATTGTTAAAACATAATGGAGAAAAATAAATCCCCTGTAATCCAGCTGTCCAACAATAACGTAGGTCACGATTTGCCCAAGCTGCTCCACATTTTTAAAAAACGACCTGATATCGAGTACCCAGTGTTGTAGCATCCTTTTTGTGCTTTATGACCTACGGTAAAATCCAGCTTAGCGTGTTTGCAGATATCTTAAACATATATTTCTACATCAGCGTTTTTTTTTTAATTCCCCCCTTTTCCCCTTTGAGTGTAAAAGAGTGGGATTTGTTCAAATGAGAAGAAAAGAGACCGAATTCCTGTAGGGGGAGAGGGGGACCCAATAGGGGTCTCCTGCACACCACCATTTTAATGGCCGTTTGGGTATACCATAAGCTAATCCCTAATAGTTGGGTATTTCTATTAGTTCCAATTTTTCACTATCATTAATGATCATTATTTACAATAATTTCCAGGGAGTTTCGATATTTAAAGATGGAGAACAATGGGTGTTCTGAGATGCCGGATGCCATTTGTGTAAGATGAGGAGGGCTGGTCACATGCAGATTGGCTTTGGAAATATTTAACTGAACGGCCTGATTCCCCAAATCAACGGAAGTGGAAATCCTTTGTAGTTTTGACGTGTCTACACAGGCGTCCTCCACAGCTGGCTGGGCGGCTTCTCACCAGCAGAGTGCCCATTCCCCCAGATGCTCACGGACCTTTTAAAGCATGTCGGGCCGTGTGCTACGAGCTCTGCTGTTGGGTGGTATGGCTTTGCCTATTTCCTATGGTTCACTGGTACTTGGGTTCCTTGCTCTGTGGCTTGTTGGGATCCCAGGAGAGGGCGGCGCAGGAGGGGGACCTGGCTCCTTATTCGACACCCACAAGCCTCGGCTGGGACATGAGGTGACCTGCTGAAAGGGCCCTGGGGGGAAGGGCAGAGTGGAGGGGTCAGGATTCTCTGGGCCCTGTTCACACGGCCCCTTCCCCAAGTGGACGTATGGTAGAGTCCCTTCCTGCTTGACATAGAATAAACCCCCGTGTTAGCTGGTTCTGCCCCAACCTCAGATCTCGGGGGTCCAGAAGGGAGAAATGAATGGGCTGATGGGCACCAGGGCAGCGGCTCTGGGCATGGGGTGGCTGAGGGGGCGGCCGAGCATTCCTTCTGTCTGTGTCGCAGGTTTGAGGTGGAAACCGCACACAGAGGTCAGATCAGCGCTCAGCATCTCTTCCGCTGTCCTCTGTCCCGTCCCTCCTTAATGTAACGGATTCTCCTGGGGCCGAGTGCCCGCCAAGCTTGTCAGCAGGTGACTGAAACCCAGAGGGACCAGGTAGGTCGCAGGGAAGCACCAGACCTGGAAGCGCAGGGGACGCGCCCTCTGTAGGAGGCACCAGCGGTGCACGGGGACCTCCTTGGAATTCCGTGTGACTGGAGGGGAGGGCGTGGAGGTGAGCCCAGCCAAGAGATTCCAGGATCCTGGTTGAGTTGGTTGAGCAAGGGCAGCGTGAACCCGCACACGCGTGTTTTACAGAGTTCACGCTTATTTGCAGGGGGAGGCGAGCACAGAGAAGGGAGTCAGGGGTCTACTGCAATCGTCCAGGCACGAGATTCCTGGGTCCGAACCAGGCGGCGAGAGGGAGAACAGAGAAGGAATTTGACGGGACCCAGACGGTGGCATCAGCAGAACTCGATGCCCTGGATGGATGTGGGGACGGGCAGCACCAACTGCAGTGGTTGGCCTCAGCCTCTGCAGTGTACCCCCCCGCCCCCCATCCCCCGTGGTATTCCTGATCTGTGGGCCTGGGCCTGAGCCTCGATTCCCGCCAGTGACAGGGAGCTCATTCCCACGCCTGTGGCTGCTCAAGCCGATCAAGGACAACAAGCTCTGTGGATGTGATCCCCGAAATCCCAGCAGGAGTCTGTTCCTCTCACCCACAGGAAGTGCCCCAGAGCACGACCCAGGACGGGGCAGCCTCACCTCGTTAAATTCAGGATTCAAGGTTTTCTTTTTAATCTGAGTCTTGTGTTTGGCCTTCTTCCCCATGTCTGGTTTCAGCCAGCTGTGAGGGGATAGGAGCGGCTGTTACAGATGACATTTAATGACGGAAGCAGCCCTGTGATGGCCCCCCAGGCTCCTTCCAGCCATGGGATGAGAATGGAGGAGCAGGTCAGGAAATGAGGCACCCCTGGGGCCTGCAGGCTGCTGGGCAGGCGCCAGGCCCTGCGCCAAGCCCCCCTCCCCATGTCACCCTCACACGAGCCCTGGGCGATAGGAATATAACCACTTGTTGTGTTTCTACCGTCCAAGGTCCAGAGAGGTTGGGACATGCACCCTGGGTCATACAGCCGACAATTATACCCAGCTGTTGTATCTGGAGCCTGTGTTCTTAGCTGCCACTTTCTCCCATTCAAATGGGGGCGTGTGGCTGATGGTACCTGGCACTTTCAGCCCTTAGGCTGCTTCTCCCTGCAAGTCCTGGTGAGATGCTAGGTGTGTGGCGGGGCAGGGGTGGGGGGGCAGGGGGAGATGATTCTGACCTGATGATGTCATCCCACTGCTGTTCCCTTTGACCTGGGGGGAGAGTTTAAAGCCCTCAGTAGCCTTAAGACCCTGTGTGGCTGGGTCCCTGCTCTTTCCCAGCCTGGTCCAGCTATGCTCTTTATTCCACTCTGTTCTTGCTCTCCTTTCCACCCCAGGGCCTTTGTACATACTGTTTTTTCTGTCTATAAGTCTTCCCTGGTTCAGGCACAAAGTTTGGCACATAGTAGATGCTCAGTCAATATGTTTGGGATGGACACTGCATACTTTAGGGACAGTGTTTGACAAAAGTCAAATGTTCATTATCAAAATGTGTAAATAACATTCGTTGCCAAGAAAGTGTTTTTTTAAAATCTATGCTAAAAACTTTTTTTAAAAAAAAAACTTAGACATTTAAACAAAATGCTCTAAATTTTGCGGACGTCATTTGGATTCTCTCTGCCTGAGGCCGTCACTAGCTGAGCCACTTTGATCATGAGTGTCAACTTACTGTGCCCCAGTTTCCTGACCTGTAAAGGGAGCACATTTCTGTCTCATTCACAGATTTAAAGATGGGTTTTAGAAGAGTCACAAATAAGGAACTGAGAGTCCCCAGAAGCTGAAAAAACTAAAGGGCCATTCCGGCTTAAACATCTTTATTTGATTGGAAACTGTGGGCTGGTTCGCTGGGGACCCTCTGGAAGGATCAGGCTGGGGGGGGGACTGTTTGGGGGGAACCTCTGCCTGGGACTGAGACAGAATGGAGCCCAGGTCACTCCCTGTGGGGTGAGCTCCTTGTCCATCTTGGGCCTTATTCAAATCTCCCTGAGAAATCAAACGGAGCCCTGATGAGGGCTCCCGGTTGACAGAATCATCACTGGGAGAAATTCTGGAAGAAATTCCACAGCAGCCTGTTCTTCCCCCGGGACTCAGGGGTCACTGGGGGACAGCGGAGGTGGGAGTGTCCCCCGGTCAGAGAGAGCATTCAGAAACAGTCTGCCGTCAGGAGAGTGATAACCACAACAGTGGTCTTTACTGAGCACCTACTATGTGCCAGACCTCACAAAAGTGCAGGTGATGAAATTGACTGACAGGAGGACAGGGCTTTGAATTGTGTTCTATCTCGTGAGTTTGCACGGACACGTGGTGGCTCATTCCTAGAGTGTGCAGGGCCTCCTGGAAGCTTTGCGTGGACCTGCACTGCAGCCGGAAATTCTTCCTGCCTAGATCTCCTTCTTGCCCTCTCCCCTCTGCAGGGATCAGACTTGTAATCGGGGTCTGTCTTCTCTAGGGACCTCCTCTGGATGCCTCCTGGATCCCTTCACAGACATTTCCCCCATGAATCTCCTGCATATCTCATTCTTTCTTGGAGAATCTGTACTAACGCACAGTGCTATTCTATTTTACAGAGGAAGACACTGAGGCTCAGAGAGGCTAAGCTACAAAACCCCAGGCCACACAGCCAGAGAATACTGGAGAATTGGAGCTGAGCGTCAAACCCAGGCAGTATGAACCCAGAGCCTACCCTCTTAATTATTCCACAAAGACACATTTTGCTGCCACAGGGTAAGGCAGGATTCCATGGAGGCGCTACACATGACTGTCCTTGGTGTAATTGTAATTACTCTCTGTGGGTGGGCCTCTCTAATTCAGAATCTACAAGGATCCAAAGTCTGAAGCTTCTTGGGGGAGAATTTCACCCTCGACGTCATGTGATCGGCCTCAGTCAGAGAGCAGGTGCCCTACAGACAGTCCATAAATTCGCCTCCGACTCCATGTGGGGGAAACCTCTGTTTGTAGTGTGTATTTGAAACATACATGAATTTTGGGTGCAGAACTGGCTGCCACACACAAGAAGTTCCGCTGAGTATGTGCAGATTTTCCCAAAGCCCCAAACATCTGGATTAACAAGTTGTGACCCCTGTGATGGGGGCTTTTGTGGAATCACCTACAACCCATCTCAGGTCCTGGAGCATTTCTAGGATGAATCGGGGGAAAGCCGGGTGGCTGCTTTGGGGCTGGGGCTCTGGGCTGCAGGAGGGGGTGCGACTGACTCCTGGGGGCTGCGCATGGGGTCACTGCCACCACCCGCGACTCATTCTCCCAGGAGGGGGCAGAACTGCCAGCCTCGCAGGGAGACCCCGCCTCCCCCTGGCGCCCAATCTGGTGTCCAGTTCACTGTGGTCCCGCCCCTCCCGGGCCTCGGGGCGCGAGGGTCTCAGGGAAGCTCCCTGGCCCCGGGAGTCCCTTCGTGGTCCCCAGGCGCAGACTCACAGCTTAACGAACGGGTCCGAGTAGCCGTTGGCGTCCATGGCGGCCAGGTGCACGCAGCGCACGATGCCCACGATGAGGCCCCCCTGCTGTGTGCTGTACATCAGGGACACCAGGATCTTGCCGCGTTCCTCAATGTCGCCAATGCGCTCCACCTGCTGCTTGGGGCGGGGAGGCAGGGTAGGCTCGTGAGCGGGGGTGGGGGTGGGGGGGTGGTGTGTCCCCGAGCAGCGGGCCAGGGGCAGGGGCAGCACCACGGACCACGGAGGGACCCACCCTGATGGGCGCTGAGGCACGTGGCCAATGGCCTGCTTTGACCCTGCCCGGGACTGAGCCCTGACTCTGAGCAGAGGCTAAGCCTGACGCTGGCCCCTCACTGGCCTTGACCCTGACCCAGGGCTGAGCTTGACCCTTGACTCTGCTCTCACCCCTCCTTGACCCAGTGCACTCCCTGGGGTCCCAGGTAGGACCTGGTGGGAGATGGGCAGGGTGCGCCTGCTCCCGCCCACGGAGGGACCCGCTCCTGCTCTGGTCTTCCGTGAACTTGGGGGAACAAGGCCAGGGGCATTCCCGTGTGTGTGTGGGTGCTGCTCTGCCTCGAAGCCTGGATAACGCGAGCCAGCAGGACTCAGCAGGACAGGGCTGGGGAGGAAGGGCAGAAACAGGAGCAGGGCAACCAGCACAGCACCCCACCACCCTTGATGCTCACCTCCTCCTCGTAGAGCGCCATGCCGCGGGCCGACCCCGTGGTCCCTGCGCGCTTCATCTGAATGGAAGGAGACAACATTGTCTAAGGGGCTCGTCTCCTGGAACCCCTCAGGCAGACCAGGGTAATGCCCAGCCACTGGTGATGTAGGTTCTATGACAGTCCTCAATTTACAGATGAAGACACTGAGGGTCAGAGTGGGGTCTTCCTCCTGAGCTTCAGCTACAAAAATGTGGTCTGGCTCCCAGGGAGTCATCCCCAGGCTGGCAGTTGGGTGGAACAGGCTGCAGGACCCCACCTGGCCCCCTGGCTCCCCAAGTGGAGCTGGCTGCTTCCTTTGGGGGGGGGAACTGGTGGCAGTGAGCTGTTGGCTCCACCCAGGGTCTCTGGAGAGCAGGATGCTGCCTCTTGAGAGCTCCGTCCATCCCGGACTCCGGGCCTGAGTTGCCAACTTGGTTTGCTGAGTTCCTGTTCTAGAATTCCCTGTAAGCTCTGGGGTGCTGCCTAATTCTGAAACCTCAGATTAATACTTGTTCTTTTTCTAAGGACAAGTGCCACCTCCAATGAGAACCATGATCCTACTCTGTATCACTGTCACCTATAATCCTTAAAAGACCCCGCCGTGAGGTGTGTAATACAGTGTCCCATTTAACAGGTGAGAAAACCAAGGGCCAGGGACATGGGGGCTGTGCCAAGCCCTGCCTCTCTGTATAGTGTCATATGGCTTTGGGACAGGCAGGAGGGTTAGGAGCAGTGTTCCTGTGACAAAAGCTTGTTACACAGTGGGCTCTGTTCTGGGCTTTATTTGTTTGCTTTAAACACAAGCATCTTATGTCACTGATATGATGTCCATTTCCTAGGCTCAGAATGGCTCAGTCCACCACAGAACAGGAAGTGGCAGCTGGACCTTGACCCTTGACCCCAGGGCACCTTGGGAGAAATGATGCTACCTGGGATCTGCCTGGCAGAGGGGACATGGCCTGATGCTACCTGCAGAGAGAGCCCCCTCCTCTTCATGGAGGCTGCAGCGTTTAGCCCCGTGGATGCCCTCTGGGTGCCTAGTGGGTCTGACCCCAGAGAAGATCCAAGAAGGTGGCAGGCACCCCCGCCTCTGGTCCCCCATTGAATCACCAGGCCAGGGAACTCACGGGGATCACCCGCTCCAGACAAATATTGAAATTCTTCCTCTGGTTGGGCTTCAGTTTCTTGAGCGAGAATCTGGTCTCCCCAATAAACTCATTGTGGCCGAATTTGTCCTCGTCACAGACGGAGATCCTGCCGTGGACATAAGGGGGTGAGGGGGGAGAGAGAAGCAAGCGCTGCGCTCCTACTGTGTGCCGGGCTTGTGGCTGATGGTGGTGAGGGACGTGGGGGTGTCTAGGGGCGAGGGTGTCCTCTGTGTAGACCCCTGCGCTGGGTGCTGTTTATCTCTTCCCGACTCAGGGTAACGTCCACGCGGTCAAGTGCGCCTGGTCAGCGTGCACGGCCTGACCATGTGAGCCCTGCCCACACCGCTCAGCTCAGGATAGGGGAGGTTCCAGGGTCGGCAGCCTCTGGGACTCCCTGCCTCCCGGGTCACCCCTCTCTTGGCCTCTGGCTGCATGGGAGCCACTGTCCTGCATTTTATTTTCAGATAAATAGAGTTGGAGAGTGCGGGCGCCTTCCCACAGGGCTTCCTTTGCTCAGCACCATAACTGGGAGACTCAGCTGTGCACCTTCGGCCTCTGAGTCCACCAGTTCTGCACCCGTGGGTCAGTCCCACCAGGGGAGGGGAAACATTTGAAAATGTTTTCAGTCTGCAGTGAATGTGCCTAGGCGTCTTTCTTGTCGTTATGCCCTGACGGGACACTGGGACTGACCACTATTTACACGACATCCACATGGTGTTAGGTGATAAGTCACCTAGGGGTGACCTGGGATGCTCTGCCGCTTCAGACACAGGCCCCCCGCCTCTGTGGACCAGTGTCCACCCAGCCCTGGGACCACTCCCTGTGGACACGGCTAGAACTCGATGTTGTTTTGGTAAATGGAATAAAGAAAGAAAGATGCAGAGGATTTGTAAAAGGGGGACCCCCAGGAGCTGCACCCCAAGGCCTAGTTCTGCCCGGCCTTGGCCCCCTCTCGCCTCCGCCCGCCCTGGGGTACCTGAGGGTCTTCCTCTGCATGTCCTCATCCGTGATGCCGTGGTACACCAGGGTCTCGTTCCAGACAGGATTCCGGGTGTTCCGCAGGGTCTTTGTCCGTAGCTTGTTGGACTAGAGCCCCAGAGAGATGGACAGACGGATGCCCGCCTCAGTGGGAGTGGCCCTGGAGACCCATCCCGTGAGCTTTTTTTTGGGTGGGCAGTGGCTTTTCCCAAAAGAGCGTCCCAGGGCTTAGTGTTCCCAAATGCATGCTCTGAGCATGTGGCGTGTCCTCTAGACGGTGGCCACAGACACATGGGTTAAGGTTCTGCACGGCTCCCTCCTGGAGCCTTCCCTTAAGGGAAGGAAGAAGAGACGTCGTCCTTTAAGATGTCCCTGGCACCCGTCCTTTGAGAAGCCAGAACATCTTTACAAGTCAGGGAGGTAGAAATGAGTCTCCTGTCCCCAGGCAGGGGACACTGGGACCATTCCCTCCATTGCCCCCAATAGTATCCTTCCTGCCTGAAATGCCTTAGAGGAGACAGAATATGAAACTTTGTTCCAAGAGAGAAGAAACGTCACTGTATCAGAAGAGGAGAACTGGTGACGAATCTAATTCACGCTGACATGCAAGTGGCTCCTATTGGATCTTCTGCCAAGGAAGGTTTGGAGTTGACAAAAAAGTGTGTCTTCAATGGCGGTGGAATGAGTTAGACATCGTCACCCGAAGTACATGTGGGAAGTCACGAACGGTGTGAGAATACTTTGTGACCCATCAGTGACTTGAAAAATTGTGCTCTATCTGTGTGATATGAAGTGAACTGCCTTCTGCCCTCGTGGATAACACATTAGAATAAATAAATATGTAAAAATGTGTCTTCATGGGAAGCAAAGGCTGCTGGGAGTGGGTGGAGTTTACGAGCTGGCCACAGCCAGGAGAGGGACTGTCTTTGATCCAAATAAAGGAAGAGCCGGACGTGGTGGCGCACACCTGTCATCCCAGCAGCTCGGGAGGCTGAGGCTGGAGGATCACGAGTTCAAAGCCAGCCTCAGCAAAAAGGGAGGAGCTAAGCAACTCAGTGAGACCCTGTCTCTCAATAAAATACAAAATAGGGCTGGGGATGGGGCTCAGTGGTTGAGTGCCCCTGAGTTCAATCCCCAGTACCCTGCACCCCCCACAAAAAGCAAACAACAAACAAATAGACAAACAAAAACAACAAAGGAAGAATGAGCCAAAGTGCGTGTGTGCGTGTGTGTGTGCATGTGCGTCCATGTCCTCTTTTGTCTTAGGGGGCACCTGAAACTTGCAGAGGTATTTAACAGGCGGGGCCCCCACCCCTCAGGCACAGAATGCTGTCTGAAGGGCTTAGCACTAAAATCTGGAGAAAGTCACTCGTTTCTGTCCAGAGACAAGCCTTGGTCATTTTGAGATGGAGGGATGAGCAGACCCCGCTCCTGCCCCCCACTTTACCTCTCACGGCTTTGCACTCATGGGGCAGGGCCTAGATTGGGGGCAGATAGGGCTATTTTAGGCTCTGAGCTGAGAGCCCTGTGGCTGCCAAGGCCCAGGCTCCAGCCTGCAGAAATGCCCAGGCCAGATGGTACCTTGCTGGCTCCCGGCAGGAGGTGCAGCTTCACATAGGGATCGGCCAGGCCATTGGAATCCATGGGCTTCAGTCCCTGCAAGAGACGGAGGCAACGGAGGTGAGGACCTGGGGAGGGCTGGGGTCCAGGCGTCCTGGGCAAGGGGCGTGTCCCCTGGCATCTGCCCCTCCTGTCCATCTACCCTGTGTGTTCATCTTCCAAAGAGAAAAAAGGGGAACATGGTGTCATGGGAAGAGCACGGGTATCAGGCAGACAGGGCTCCAAGGCATGTCGCTCCCTAGCTGTGTGACCTTAGGCAAGTTTCGTAACCTTTCTGGGCCTTAGTTTCCTCACCTGACAATCTCACCACTTGTTTTCAAGGAATGGGGAGACTTAAATGCAGTCCCACCTGTAAAGTGCCTGCTCCCCACCGCTTGGAAGCCTACATTAGTGCCTTTGTAGCTGTGGCCACAGGCCCCCTGCTCTGGCTGAGGCTCTAGCTGGTCATAGGAACCAGGCCCAGGAGGACACAGTGCTATTCTGCCTTGTCAGCTGTCAGGCCGAACTTCGAGCTGGCATGACTTCCCAGGTGGTACCTCCATGCCACCCCACCCAGGTGCTGAGCAGCCCTGGGCAGATCCTGGCTCTGCCCCCTAGAGGCAGCCAGAGGTAAATGCACCCCCTGGGGGACAATCCCAGGGGAAGTCCCCCCCCCCCCCCAGGAATCTGCTGTGGCTAATGACTGTGCTGCCCTTGTCACTGTTACTGTCCCAGGTAGGTGACAACAGACAGGCCTGGCAACCCATCCCCACCTGAGTCTCCTAAAAACACCAGAGCATCCCGGGGTCTCCCAGGCCCCTCACCCACCTTAGCCTTCACGATGGTGCACTGCAGAGAGCTGTTGTCCTGGTCATAGAGCAGGCTGAATTCCAGGGCACCCAGGGTGGCTGAAAGGACAGAGACAGGAGCTGGGAGGACACTTGTGTATTCATTCAACAAACATCTCCCAAACACTTTCTATGTGCCCGGGTGGGACTGGCCATGGAGACGACAGGGGGAGGAGGATATCGGCCCTGCTCTGGTCGCTCCCTCTGGCTGACCCTCCTCTTCACAGCCTCCTGTGGTCAGTTAATTATTTGTGCACTAGTTTAGTTAATGACTCCCCATCCTGCTGGATCGAGAGCCCCAGGAGGGCAAGGGTGGGCACTGTCTTGCTGACAGCTGGGTCCCTACTATGCATGGTGAAGGACACACAGTAGGCCTCTCTTACTGGATGAAGGAACGAATGAGTTTGAGCCTTTGCCCTTCCCTTTGACTGGAATGCTCCCCCTCCATATCCTCACATGGCTCACACTGTCTCACAGAGAGGCCCCCCTGACCCCTCTGTGTGCCGCGGCCACCCTGGCCATCATGCCATGTCTTATCCCCTGCTCTGTCTCCATTTGCAATGAGCTCGAGTTGTTAACAATCTCTCTACACTAGAGTGTTGGCTCTGGCGGGTCTGCCAGGCGTCGTCCCCAGTTCTCCAGCAGTTTGAGGCACATGGCACGGGCTCATTGAATACTTGTCAAACATAAAGACATGTCGAGTGAGCGGGGAGTGCCGGGTTGGGTCTGAGGACAGGTTTGTCACCAGCCACATGGAGAGGCTTATGGAGAGGTCAGACAAGAGGCTGGGAGGGTTCCCCTATTGCTGGAGGGCTGGGGGACGTTCAGGGGGGCAGAGGTCCCGTCCAGGACAAGGAGCAGGACAGGGCAAGGCAGGGAGATGGCTTCTACCCGCCCAAAGAGGAAACAGCCTGTGGCCAGCAAGGACCAGCTCGTGTAGGAGGCGAGCTGGCCGCTGCGTGGGTCAGCTCCAGAAGGGCTCTTGGAGCACCCATGGGACCCAGATGCTGCTAACCCTGCCTCCCCAGCTCTCCCGGCTGCACCCAGGAGAAGACTGTGCCCCCACGCGTCCCTGGGCCTCGGGGTCTGGGAGGGGCCAGATGCACAGAAGCCGGGGAGGTGAAATGCTGGTTAGAAATCATGCCAGAGGACATCGTCAGGGAGTTTTTCCAACTGTAGACAGGCACACCCAGGACGGGGCTCGCCAGCCCGTGACAGCTCTGTCTGACTGAGGGACGTTCAGACGGAACTGAGGGATGTTCAGACGGAACGTGAAGGACACGCACACGGCTCCTGCCTTGCTGTCTTAAAATGACCACGGTAACTTTGATGTCTGTGTGTTTTACCAGAAAACTGGGCACTTATCTTTAGGAAGCTGATCTCATCTGGGGAACTTGGAAACACAGATTTGTATTTTTCTAACTCATATGTACGAGGGGCTGGGTGGATGGGTGGACCCAGGGCGGGCCCTGTCCTCCTGGGGTCAGCTCCTGGGGTGGCTTCTCCTAGACACTGCTTCTCAGGTGCCACCTACTTGCTTCATCAGAATCGTAGCTGTTGGCGTCCTCCTCCTCCTCTGGGGGTGGCTGGCGGGTGGGGGCGGGGGCAGGCTGGGGCGCAGCTGCGGCTGCTTGGGAATAAGGGCCCCCTACTCCCCCTGTTCTCTCTTCCCGGGCTGGGGCCGTGGTTCCCGTATAGCCAGGGTCGCTGGGAGCCACTTCTGTAGGGACATGAGAGAGGACACATGAATCCCTGTTTCATACCAACAGTATTTAAGGAAGCTTAAGGGGCCTGCAGGTTCCCAGGGCCATCCGTGGGCCGTGCATTGGGGCCTGGGAACCTGTGTTGGACAGCAAACCCCTGGAGTCGATCCACACATGGGCAAAACAGATCTCTCAGGGTGCTGAGCAGTGGTGTGGACCCCAGACAGACAGCTTGGGTTTGTATTGTGGTTGTGTGACCTCAGGCGAGTTACTTAATGTCTCTGAGCCTCAGTTTTCTCATCTGTAGAATGGAAATCATACCTGAGGGTAATGTAATAGTAGTGGGTATTATTTTACACAATGCCCTAATTGCACAGCACTAAAACAGTACCTGGCACATTAGAAAGCAATGGCTGTGTCGTGGCCGTGAGGGTTGATGATGGATGGCCAGCTATCTATCCTACACAGTGATCACTGCTGCTTAGTGGGGGCTTAACACACACTGGGCTCCTGCTAAAGTTTTTTTATTTATTAGTTTGCTTCACCCTCCTAACAACCCTGCTAAGAGAGAAGAAAACTGAGGTTCAGGGAAGTTCAGTGACTTGTCCTAGGTCACACAGTGAGAAAGTGAGGGAACAGGGATTTGAGACCTGGCCACCTGTGCTCTGAACCCCATTCTGTGTTGGCATTGCCTGTCTATCGAATCAGCATGGATGAGTTGGAGGGTTAGAATCAGGGGCTGCTTGGACCCCATCAGATAGTCTCAGAACGCAGGCTGAGCCCATGGTGGGTACCGATTTCACCAGGGCAATAAGCGGAGGTGGCCAGGTGGGTGGTGGGGGAGAGGGGGGCACTTGGGAGGGAGCAAACACTTGCCTGGTCTCTGCTCTGGAAAGCGCCCTGCTGGCCCTGGCGCGGGTCTGCTGCCCCCTGGGGGCCCTGAGGGGGAAGGAGAGAAGGGGTGTAGCAGAGGGGCCATGTCATTTAGGCCCCCCTCCTCCACCCCCCCTCCGCCCCCACCTCACCTCCTCCTCGCTCCGCCCCTTCTCCTCTGCCCCGCCTCCTCCTCCACCTGCCACCTCCTCTGCCCCTCCTCTTCTGTCCCACCTCCTCTGCCACAGCCTCGCCCCTTCTCCTCTGCCTCACCTCCTCCTCCTCACCCCACCCCTTCTCCTCTGCCCTGTCTCCTTCTCCTATGCCCCATCCCTCCCCCTCTGACCCTCCCCTCTTCTGCCCCACCCCTACTCCTCTACCCCGCCCCTCCTCCTCTGCCCCACCCCTCCCCCTCTGACCCTCCCCTCCTCTGCCCCACCCCTTCTCCTCTGTCCCGCCCCTCCTCCTCTGTCCCGCCTCCTCCTATGCCCCACCCCTCCCCCTCTGACCCTCCCCTCCTCTGCCCCGCCCCTCCTCCTCTGCCCCGCCCCTCCTCCTCTGCCCCGCCCCTCCTCCTCTGCCCCGCCCCTCCTCCTCTGCCCTGCCCAGCATCTGCCCTAGAGGATGACTCCTCTTAGGCGTCTCAGAAGAGCTTAGGTTCAGTGAAGGCTGCATCTTGAAGAAAGCCCAGCGGCTCTGTAAGAAGGAGGGAGGGTTGGGGTCGCTAAGGAGTGATGGCCTGGACAGGTGGGTGGGTGAGTGGCAGGTACCTGGCTGTCCAGGCTGAGGAGGTGCTGGGCTGGGCACCGAGGCGGGGGCGGGTCTCGAGGCCTGGACTGAGTTGGCTCGTCTCAATCCTGCAGGGGAGGGAAGGAAACAGCCGTCAGCACTCACAGGCGCACACCTGCGCAAGCGCATGCACACACTCACTCGTGCGCACTGCAGGGAGGAGCTTTGAGGAAGCAGCCCTCCTCCCCCAGCTCTCCCTGCCCCTGCCCGGGCCTCCTGGGTATTTTCTCTTTCCAACACTGAGCCCCTGCAGGTGAATCCCAGCTGCAGCATGGGTGTTAAAAGGCACAGGTTTGTGATTATGTTTCTGCTGGTGACTTGACACAAGTGACCTGTTCCCTTGGGCCTCAACTTTGACATCTGTCGAATGGGGATTACAGCCCCCACTACATGGGGCGGTGATGAGAGCACAAAGATCCAATCCAGGCACAGTGCTGGAAGGGATGCTTGGCCTACAGGCTACACTCAACGCATGTCAGAGTTGATATTATTTCATTATTATTGAAATACTGCCATCACGTGGACCTGTCTTTGCATTCCAGCCTTTATCTTTATAAGCTGTGTGACCCTGGGCTCCTTGCTCAGCTTCTCTGAACCTCAGATGCCTCATAGAATTGACAGCTCTACTGACCTTACAATAATCATGAATTAATATTTACTCAGTACATACCATGTGCCAGGGACTTTACATATGAGCATTCAATTAATCTCTACACTAATAATCCCATGAGGCGAGTGCTTTGTGGTCGCCATTATACAGGTGGGAAAACTGAGGCATAGGGAGCTAAGGAGCTCACCCAATGTCTCATGGTTGGTTAGCAACAGTGCCAGGGTTTGAACTCAGGAAGCTGGTGTTGAGTCTGAGTCTGAGACTCTTGGATGGGGCTGGCAGGGGTCTGAGAGAAGCAGGTCCTGGCGCCAGCATGCGTGACATTTCAGGAAGAAATCCCTAGACTCTTATCTCATGGTCTGGATCATACCTTTCCTGAATTCAGATCAGCTCTTTTTTTCTGGACAGATGCTCATGACAGAGGGCATCTTGCTAGCACTGCCCAACCTTACAAACCACCAAGTCTTGTCCTGCATCCTACATTAGCACCACTGTTTGTTTTGCTCTTTTGTGTTCTTGTATTTATTCAGTTGTGCATCAGCAAATGTTCATTGAACATCCCCAGAGTGCCCAGCCCTCTGCAGAGATGGGCAGCACAGCTGTCTATTACCTCTAGGAGGGTGCAGCCTGGTCAAGGAAGGAGATGGACACTGAGTCCATGAGAAAAATAGCAGCCAGAATTCTCTGGCGGCTTCCAGTACACCAGACCCTGAGCTGCTCAATGCTGCATGTGGCACTAGGGTCCCCGATCTGTAATTGAGGACCTTTCTTTCTGTGTTTTAACCTTGCATCCTGTGTGCTGACAATATTCTCTCACTAGTTCTGATTGTCACAATAGGTTCCTTCAGGAGTGTCTCATGTGATCTGAAATAGAAACTGTTTTGCTTCTTCCTTTCTAAACTTTCTGCCTCATATTTTTTTCCTGTCATATTGTGATGGCTGAGATCGCCAGTGCAGTGTTGAATAGGAAGGGTTGAGAAGGGAAGATGGCAATAGTAATGAAGCTCATCTCACAAGGTTGTTGTGAGGACTCAATGAACATGACAAGGGCTTACTTGGGTGTCTAGCTTTTGGAGTGCTCCATAAATGTTTGCCATCATTAGAACAGTAGGTGCTCAATAAGTGTTGGGTGGACGAATTAATATCTTGTGAATTACTGGTTATTCATCTGGAAGTGAGGGCAGAAGGATAATCTTAAGGGGAGGAAGGAAACGTGAGAATTTTATTCTGGAGTCCCAGAAGACAAAAATGGTAGCCTGGGACAGAAAGAGAACAATTGGCTGTGGGCAATGGGGAAGCCATTTAGCTCCAGTGCAAGGTAACACTATTTCTCAAGTTCAACCTCTTTTTTTCTTGGAATAGGAAGCCCTGCATGGACTGGCTCTGGGATATCTCCAAGGGAGGGCTGTGGTCTAGAGTAGTTCAGGTTGTGCACTGTCCAATTTTAGGAGGGGCACCTCTATCACCCCTCCACATTATGGACTCATGGACCACTGTTAGCCTGGCCATGCTTTATCTCTGTACCTTTGCACATGCTGTTCCTCTACCTGGAATGTATTACCCCACCCACCCCCACCACACACATACACTGAATGTGCTGTACCTAATTTATTTATTTTCTTGATATAGTTCTCCCTTAGAAACCAGCTTGTCTGTGGAGTCTTTCTAGAACTCCAAAAATAGGGTTAGATGTTCTGGGTTTCCAGGTCCCTCACAGTGTTCTTTTGGGGGCTTCCTCTGGCAATGCATATACAGAACTTGGTGCCCAGAACGCCTTGAACACTCAGCTAATGTGAGTGATAACCCATCCTCCTTAGTCTTGGCTCCTCTGTTACGGCGGTTATAAGTCTCTCTTGCTATTTATGGGTTATGTTGCTTTTCCTTCTGTTGGAGTGTGAGCTCCTAAGGGCTGGGACCAGGTCTACATGATACCTTTATCTCCAGCACTTAATACCAGGCTTAGGGTATAGTAGGTGCTTAATAAATAGTCATGGAGCCCGGCTTGGTGGCGCACCCCTAAAATCCCAGTGGCTCTGGAGGCTGAGGCAGGAGGATCTCGAGTTCAAAGTCAGCCTCAGCAAAGGCCAGGTGCTAATCAACTCAGTGAAACACTATCTCTAAATAAAATACAAAATAGGGCTTAGGTGTGGCTCAGTGGCTGAGTGCCCCTGAGTTCAATCCATGGTACCCAAATAAATAAATTATTTATTTATTGGAATGAGCCATGTTGAATGACAGGGGCTCTTTAGGAGATCCTGTTATGAAGAGTATAGCAGAGGGGCATCAAGTCCCTCTCAGAGAACCACTGGAGGGGTTTCCACACTGTGTCAAGGGTGGATCCTGAGACTCCAGGGTTAAGCTCTGGAACAAAAGAGTCTCAATGGCAATTTGTTCCCTGGAGCTATTCTCCACTCTGCCAGCCAGTGGGAGCTACAGAGCAGCTAGCGGCAGAGGCTCTGCATGGGAACTGCTTGGGTTCTGATACCAGACAAGCCATGACTTTTATGTGACTCTGGGCAAGATTTCTTTATGAGCTTCTTTTCCATATCTGTTAGGTGAGGGTGACTGGTACAGTTGACAGGGCTAAACACCTGCAGAGTTTGGTCACATGCCTGGTGCAGGGTCGGATCTCAGGACCCTCGAGTTGTGATACTAACTGTGCATTCAAGTCTGCAAATCTTGAACAGCCTACAATCAACCGGGAATCTTGGTGCAGCTAGAAAACAAGGAGAAAGAGCTCAAATCGTAGTTGTGCTCAATAAATATTTGTAAACTTGAGTTAATGGAGAGAGACCCACGTTGGTGTGAATCGGACCAGGGAGGGAGACGATGGCTAGTGCTGCCTCCCGGCCCCATCTCTGGGAATTCAGGGCAGGGAGTGGTTAGCTCAGCTACAGGTGGAGCAGGAGGAATCCCAAAGCGCCATCCACCCAGAGGACATTACATTGACTCCTGAGGGACAGGAGCTCTAAGTCCAGCTCAGAATTGTCCTGGGAGTGTCTGTAGCCCCAGAGGCAAAATGATATAGAGATGAAAAGGATAGGATTGGATATAAAAAAATTAGCTCAAAATGGACCAGAGACTCAAAGGCAAAAGCTAAAATTTTAAAATTCTTAGAAGAAAACTCAAAGGGAATCTCCACCACTGTGATTTCTTCGCTATGACACTAAAACTACAGGAAGCAGAAGAAAAAGTAGATAGATTGGACTTCATTAAAAACAACAAACAATCTTCTGTGCATCAAATGGAAAGTGAATAAGCAACCCGTGGAATGGGTGAAGGTATTTACAAATGGTGTATCTGATGAGGCATCCATATCCAGAATCCATGAAGAGCTCCTACAGCACAACAGTCCCCACCCCGTGACTTAGAAAATGTGCCAAAGACCAAAATAGGTGTTTCTCGGAAGGAGACATACAGAGGGCCGATGAGCACATGAAAAGACGTGTCGTGTGACTCATCTTAGGGAAATGCAACCCAAATCTGCAACACCACAATGAGCCCTTCACACTCTAGGAAGGCTACTACTTAACAACCAGACAAAACAACAAAGAGAAACCAAGAAAAACCAGAAAATCACAAGCATCAGAGAGGATGTACTGAAACTGAGACCCTGTGCACTATTGGAAGAAATGCAAAAGTAGTGCAGACACTGTGGAGAATAGCACAGTGGGTCCTCAAAAAATTAAACATAGAATTGTCACTAGATGTGGCAATTCTACTTGTAGGTATATCCCCAAGAGACTCAAACAGGTATTTGCATGCTGTGCTCAGCAGCACTATTCACAACCCCAACGCCCACTGACGGATGGATGGATAAATAAAATATGGCATATCCATGCAACAGAATATTATACAACCTTGAAAAGGAAGGGAATCCAGATTCATGTTACAACTTGTGTAAACTGTGAATATGTTACAGTAAGTGAAATAAGCTACATACAAAAAGACAGATATTGTATGATTCCACTTACATGTGGTATCTAGAATAGTCAAATTCCTAGAAAAAAAGAGTCAAGGTCACCAGGGACAGAAAATGGGCAAAATGAGAAGCTACTGTTGAATGGACACAAAATTTCAGTTTGGAATGATGAAGAAGCTCTGGAATGGACGGTGGTGATGGTTGCACCACAGTGTACTTTCTGTCACTGAACTGTGCATGAAAAAAAATTTGAAATAGCAAATGATACTTCTAATGAAACACATAGTTTTAATATATTTTACAAAAATATAGAAGACATTGTAATAGAAATTTCACCTCTTGCAGAAAAAACAAAAAAGACAGGCTTTTGTGGTGAGAGGTGGGCTGAATTGTCATTTTAACCAGTCATGGGTAATGTGCCCCAGGGAACATCTCACAGCTGGATCTGGGCTTGTGGCAAGGGTTAATTGGGATGGTTTGGGGGAAGAGCTTGGGATGGCGTCAAGGACACAGTAAGCACCCAGTAAGTATTTTGGGATGTTGTGGATCTAGAAATTCATTTTTCTCTGTCCATCTGAGCCACAGGTTCATTGAGGAGTCTGGGAAGCTGATTGTATGTCCCAATTTTGTCACCAAGAAGAAGGGGGCACTGAGGTGCTATATGCCATGAGCCCCAATTTGGGAAGTAAAGACCCAAATTCAACATGGGACCTCAATATTCAGCCTGTCCGACTTAGATCCAGGCTCAGCTGAGGTCTCAGATAGGCACATATGGAACATAGATGTCCCCAACCTATTTGGCATTTTCTTTAAAATCTAGGGTCAGAGGACTCTCCCCAGTGGGCACCCTTGCTGTGTAAATCTGCCCCTGGTGGACCCAGAGGTACCAGGCTAGACGAGGGCACCTGTGATGACACCCTGGTCCTGCTGACCCACCCCATCCTCACAGGGAGCAGAGGCCACGTGCCCAGGGAAGGGAGAGCTTGGGAGGGTCTTGAGAGTGAAGCATCTTTACTTTTCTCAAAGCCAAGGAATATTTTCCCACAGATATTTAAAAAAAAAAAAACAAGGCAAAAGGGACTGGGGATATGGCTTAATTGGTAGAGTACTTGCCTCCCATGCACAAGACCCTGGGTTCAATCCCCAGCACCACACACACACACACAAAAGCAAAAAATCATGTTTTTCTTACATATGATGTTAGGGTAAGAAATGGACACGACCCAAATCATGGATGTCCAGAACTTGAATTGGTCATGATCCTGTGTTTCCTCCAGCCCAGACTAGGACCAGCATTTAGAAGAGTCCATGGTGTATAGTAGGTGCTTAATAAACACAGCAGGAACAAATGAAGAAAACACACTGTCCTCTGCATTCTTTCCAGTTCTCCTCATTCAGGGGCGTAACTGGGTTTCCCCATCTTGCTTACCCGCTGGGCTGCGGCTGGCGTCTCCAGCTCCCCCACCTTGACCATGGTCCCAGCTCTCTGGATCCCGGGTAGATGAGCTCATGCGGGCCTCGGAGGCCCTGCGCACAGGAGGCCCATAGCTTCCTCTCCCAGGAGCAGATGCTGGGTCAGGTCCTGGAAGGAAAAGCCTTGAATAGATAAAGGGCAACAGAGGAACGGGGGAAAAGGACTCCTGTCCAAAATTGCAAGGCAGGCGGCAGAACCCACCTGTTTTGGGACCCGGGCCCCTCCTGTCTTCAGTGTCAGCTGGAGGGAGAGAAATAACAAGGGAGCGTGATTTTTCTGGTGTCTGGAGAGCGATAACTGAAGAAGCCCTCAAAGGGGTTCCTTCACCTCTCCCAGGACATGGAAAAACTCTAAAACGTCTCCCTGCGGTTTCCCCTCTGATCTAGTTCTTCTTTACCATGTGAAATTGTTTTCTTGGCTCATGCAAGTACACACGAACACACAGAGAGGCTTAAAAAAGAACAGTCAGGCTGCACAATCTGGCCGCACGGAGGGAGCAGGGCTTGCTCTGCCAACAGGGTGACCCAGGGGTGGAGACTGGGCTGCAGCCTCTGCTGAACTTGGCAATTCCTGTAGGCAGTGGAAGTCCCTCGTGCCTTGCCAGGAAGACAGCATTTGTTGAAAGTCTTTTGGGTGCCGAGCACTGAGCAGGTACCTGAGGAGGCCGTCCTGTGGGAGTCGCAGGTGGATGCTGTAATTTTTGAGACCTTCAATTAGGACGGTCCTTCCAGAAACTCGGCTGCACTCCTCCCCAGAGCGGCCATTACGGCCAGATTTTATCACTTGGTGTTAATTGAAATTATTGCGAGGGCATTGTTGGGGCAGCCTGAGTGGCCTAATCCAATTAAGATAAGTGTGTTTTTATTGAGGCTGCCTTTTTCTGGATTCTTTTAGTCTTCACTTTAATATTTAATAATAATACTCGGATCAGAGCGATACCATCCATAGTAGTGATAATTTTCTTTTTACTAATTTCCTTTCTATTCATCTTTCACTTTTAATTTGTCCAATTTCACATTTGCTTAGGGCTGAGAGAAGGAATGGGAAGGGCTGGAAAGGCCTTCCCCGCAACATCCCCACCCCACCCCCATCCCCACCCCCACCCCCACCCCCAATCCCCACCCCCACCCCAGGGCTCCAGTGTGGCTCTCTCAGTTCCTAATTTTAACTTCCCCTTCTTTGATACCTCTACACATCCCACCAGGAACAGGAACGATAGTAAAGCTTTTTGGCAGCCTGGCTTCTCTGGAGAGTTCCCTGATCTGCCACCAACCCAGTGGAAACCAGCCCACCATAGGGACAACTCCAGGTAGACCAGTTGGCCGGGAGCTGTCCGTGGTGCTGAAAGAGCCCTGGTCTTACCTCGGGCTGGAACACGGGAGGTGTGCTTGGGCTCAGGAGGCTGCTCTGGGGCGGCAGGCTCACTGGCAGGAGGCTGGGGCTTGCTCTTCTTTATGGGCATGGGCTGTGGGAGGAGCTGCTTGGGGAAGCCCTTGAAGAACCAGGCTCCAGAGCACTTCCACACCTGGGGAGGGAGGAGGAGCTGTGGCCACCGCTCTCGCCTTCATGGACCAATTTCAAAATCTTTTTGCTCTGGGTCCACGGCACGTGGACACAATGGCAGTCACATTTATTGACTCCACACGCCAGCCCTGAAAACTCAATCCAAAGGGTCTGATGAGACCCGTTTCACAGATGGAGAAATGGAAGGTCAGAAATGTTATGGGTTGTCCCAACAGTGCAGAGCCTGGGAGTGGAAAGGTGAGGGCTTGGCGTCAAGCCGTCCATCTGCACTCCTGGGAGACAGGGTGATCTGCCCACAGCTGACCCAAGACCTCTAGCCTTTGACCTGCCCTGTGGGTTAGGGCCAGACAGGATGGCACACTGAACATCTCATGTCGATCCTTTTCCACCCCACTTTGTGCCCCAGAGGGCTGCCCAGTGCAGACAGGAGTAAGTGGGCTTCAGTGACCTCTGTCTTCAGCAGGGGTTGGCAGGACATTTAGGCCACGCTATGTGTTTCTTTGGTTCCCTCCCTGCTGGCTGGACAGTGGTTGGTTCCTGTCTTCCCATCTGCCAACTGCTCCCTCCCTAGCCGGTCGGTCCCAGGAGTGGTCACAGCAGGCCAGTGGTGCACGGGACACTTCCCTGCCACCGACTCCCCTCCACCCTGCCCTGCCCCATGGAAAGGGCACCTTTATGGAACTCTCCTCGATTGCCCTGCTGGAGAGTGCCCACTGCGTCCTGCCGGGCCCCTGGCTGCTACTGATGGGGACATGGTCATTGGGACAGTCTCAGAGGCAAGGATCTGTAGCAGGGGATGAGCGGAGAAGAAACTGGGGGGAGGAGAAAGCATTGCATTGAGATAAAATGAATAATAAAAAGCAGGTCTGGGAGGGAGGGAGGGAGGGAGGGAGGGAGAGAGAGAGAGAGAGAGAGAGAGGGAGGAAGGAGAGACGGCAGAGGGAAGAAACCATGGACACAGGACCAGGGGGAGAAATGCCTCAAATGAAGGGGAAACTTGGAGGAAAGAAAAATGGAGGAGACTTAGGAAAAAAGGAAAGAGAAACAGCAGATGTTGGAAGAGGAAAACCCAGAATGTGAGAGACAGATGAGGGGAGAATGGCAACCAGAGGGTTGAGGATGGAGAGGGAGGGGGGGAGGGAAGGCAAAGTCTCAGGCGCCAGGTGAGGAGACAAGACGTTCATCCAAACACCCAGAGGCCATCCTGCCAGTTCACAGCTGGCCGAGCTGATCCCCTTCAAAGTTAAGGCCCAAGACCCACCCAGAACGCCCAGCCTCCAGCCCTCCAGTCTCCCTGATGCCAGGGAGGAGAAGGGGGCGGGCAAAGGTAAAGGACCACTCACCTCTCTCTGCTCCATGCAGATCTTACAGAGCCACACAGGGTGTGGGCGGTTGTTGGAGGTCTCCACCCCACACTTGGTGCAGACGTTCTGGGGACAAAAGAGCCCAACCAGCACTCAGGCGAGCCATGCCCTGAGCTGCTGGGGATGGGGAAGGGTCTGGGAGGGGCGGAGATCTAGAACTCTCCTTCCTTCGTACCCTTTCTTCCATGGTCAAGGTCCATTAGAATCAAGTGCCAATTTGAGTCTTATTTCCAATAATGAGCACTGGAGTCATTCCCAAGCCCTGGAGGAAGGAATTCTCCAGGGGTCCATTAGAGACAGTTTTCAGTAACTATGCAGCATTGACATGATTTTTAAGAGGAAAGACCATATACCCATTTTCTTCTTTCTTCCTTCAAAGGATCCAGGGCAACCTTGGCAATGACCAGTTCAACTCTCCATGGAGAAGGAGGCTACCTGACTACAGGCCATGTCTGTGGGGTGGAACACTATGTTTGGGGTTGAATTTCTTGACAGCCAAACAGCAAGGAAAACCTGATAAGTCACACGATTCTTCTTCTCTGGTTGGCTGAGTCAAGATAAGTTTTTCAGAATAGACAAGCTTTCCCCAGTATTCCACATTAATTACTAAATGGGATACCACGCAGAAGGGACCGAGGGGCATCACGAATGTCCTCCCTCTGGAGACATTCATTGGAATCGTCTTGATCATCATCAAATAGATCTAAAGACAGGGCTATCTCTGGCCTGGCATTGTCAAGTGCAGACAGTTTGGGGAGAAGGGCAGAGGGGGAAGAGAGCTCAGAGAGATTTCCCTTTGGGGAAAAATGGTCTCAGAGCCCAATAGCTCTAACTTGCAGGCACAGGGGATTTCTGAGTCTCCTTTACCCATAACCCCAGGTGAGAGGATGCTGGCCCTCCACACATGCGTGTGTGCACGTGTGCCCGGCATGCTCTTTAGCTGACAAGTGACTCACTGAGACACAGCCAAGTCTATCCTGTATGGAGCTGAGCTCTAAGGGGACATCAGGGGAGGAAGTGAGATCAGGATGACCTTGGGAGACACTTGGGCATGAGAGCATCGCAGGGGAATTCCTATTTTGCAGGATTCAAGCTCCATCCCCGAGACCCAAGGCCCCCAGAGCCAGCGCTGAGCAAGAAAGGAGGGGAGTGGGCGAGGTACCTTCTTACAGTCCTCACACACGACACAGGCCGAGCCCAGCATCCCCAGCTGCTCTCCGCACAGTATGCAGCGGTTCACCCCGTCCCCGGCCACGCTCTTCCTCATGTTCTCCAGTCGGTCCACCAGGCGCCTGGAAGCAGAGACAAGGCACTAAGGACCTCACAGGACCAGGGCCCATGCGCATACCCTTCAGGGCCATCTGCCCTGGAGCTTCTGACCATGGCTGTGGACCCTTCTCCAGAGAAGTGCACATGTGTGCAAACTTCTAATACCTTCTCAGAACCACCAAAGGCTGGCTCAAAGCTCACACCCCCAACAGCGGTTCTATCGACTTACCATGAAGAACCTGCAGTGGCCCTCTCCATCTCAAGTTGCCTTCTCCTGAGGAACTGCCTTCCGAGCTCCAGCCCTGTGACCCAACTATCCGTATGACGTCACCTGGATCTGACACTCATGCTTTCAAACCAAACTTGACATCTTGGAGGCTCTCCATCTCTGTCCCCATCCCCAGCAACCTGATCCCCATGCTCAGGAGATGATGTGGCCACAGGTTAACTAGCTCAAACCAGAAGGCTTGGGGTCTTCCTGGACCCCCGGCTCCCCCGACATTCAACGATCCAGTCCAATCACCAATTGCTATGTGTCCACCTCTGACTCTTCTGGATTCTGTCCATTCCTCTCTGTCTTCACCTCAACCCAGCCACTGCCATCTCTCTTCTGGATGACTGAGTAGCCTCCTCCCAGGCTTCCTGCTGCCACCCATGTCCTTCCACCACCTGCTCTGCCCCCCACTGCCATGTTGACATTCCTCAAACAAGCTGGATCCAGTCACCCCCAGCCCCCGGTGCCTCGTTGTGCCTTGCAGCTCCTGTGGCCCTACGTGGGAAACCTTGAACCTCTTCTTCTCCTGGTCTTGCCTGACTGTCCCCATGCAGCAGGTCTCCAAGCATCGTCATAGACCAGCAGCATGACCGACACCCAGGAACTTATGAGATGTGTGCCTTCTTGGGTCCCAGCCCAGCTGAAGCCAAAATTCTAGAGGTGGGCCCAGCAATCTAGGTTTGCAAGCCCTCCGGGTGGCTCTGGTGCAACTTCAGGGGAGAGAGCAGCGTCTCTGGTTACACCAGCTTTCCTCCAGTTCCTGTTGTCCCCTGTGCTTTCACACGCTCTGTCACCCGTGCCTGGAATGCACCCCCAGGCATGTGCCTGTGACCTCTTTTTCTGTAACACACACCCCCTTGTGTTCTCCCTGCGTGGGTCCCCTCCTCCTTCAGGATCCATTACTCCCCTGAAGCCTCTTTTCACCTACTGTCCTTGCAGGAAGAGTGACCGGTACTTCCCCGGGGCACCTGTCACATTTATAAGTAGCTACGAGATCATCTGCATTAAGCTCTTAGCTGATGGTGAAACCAACGCTGCTCTCCCCCGGCCTGGGAGATCCTCTGGGCAGGGACCTGGTCTGCTCTGATCCCTGCTGTGCGCTCGAAGCCACTTCAGCACATCTGGGCACTTGTCTCAGTGACTGGGTAGGTCACGGTAGCTGTCTCGTCATGCTTGTATCCCAGTAAAAGCGAGCGGAACTGCATGTCCTGTGGTGCATAATAACAGCTTACCTGACACAGCAGCACCTGCCCGGCACAGGATGAAGTGCTTTGCCCCCCTCCCCAGGAGTTCAGCACTACTATTATGCCATTTTTCACAGGAGGGAAGGGAGGCACAGGGATTTTAAGTGACTTGCTCAAGACCACACAGTTGGGAACCGGCAGAATCAAAACCAGAAACCGAGTCTGGGGTAGGTGACATTAGATCTTGCCAAATGTAATATGCACACAGGTGACAGGGGGCCTCGGCAAATTACAGATTCTGAACCACCAGGCTTCTGAGGTGCTGCTTTTCTAGAAAGCTCCAAAGTGGTGCTGCTGCTGGTCCCAGGGTCCCTGAGTAACAAGGCCACGTGGCTGTGTGAGATGACCTGGGCCTGGCCATCCTGTTTTGGGGGTTTTAAGCATCACCAAGCTGGAGCCCTCTCCTTGCCCTTCCCTCAAATGAGCACTTACTGGCTCAGTGCAGTCACAGCCAGTGGACCCTGATGGAGAAGACCGGCCACCCTTCCACACTCTGGGTCTCACTGGACACTGGGCATGTGAGAAGCCATGGGAGGGGCTTAGGTGTCATAGACAGCCCTGCCGGCTGGCTCCTGCCACCCCCTCCAGTGCTCCGACCTCAGTGTTATCAACAGCAACTGCTCTTAGTGCTGTATCCAGGACAGGAGCCACTCTGTCCCGGAGGAGCCCTGGCTGCAGGTCCCAGAGCCTCCCCAGGGACCCAGGTCGGAGGCACTGGGCCGGAGGCAGGAGGTGCAGAGCTGAAGGCAGCAGCCTCCCCAGCTCCTCCTCACCTCCCGCCCTCGCTGGCTCCTCCCTGGACTCACAGGTCACTAACTAGGACCAGGTTGAGAGATAAGGACTCTGTGCTGATTTTCCTAACCAATCCTTCCAGCCATCTTAGGAGTCAAGGACTATGGACTCTTCTCGGCCTTACCATGGTGCAAAACAGGACGCCTTAGTAGGAGCTGCGCTTTGAAGTCTGAAGTCTGATCTGCTGCCAGCCCCACCATCACGAGGGGAAACGGCCCGTATCCACGGCATGGCTGTGTGGCTAAGCTGTGCCGAGCCACGGGCCGGGTGTGTTCTACGCATTCTCGACCTATAATCATTTCGACGGGGAGCACCCTGTTTTATTAAATGAGAAAACTGCGGCACAGATGGGTTAAGCAATTTGCCCAAGTCACACAGCTAAGAAGTGGTAAAAGCCAATTTTCAGAACCAGGCGGTCTGGCTGCCGAGTTCCCATTCGAACTACTTCTCCACACAGCCAGGCTGGGAGCTGGTTCTCTGCTTCAGGAGACCACGGTCACGTTCCACAAAGCCGCGGTGGCTCCCTGCCTCATGGCCAGCTTTGCTGGGGCCTCGTGGGAAGATAACATGTAATAGAGGACCCCGTTCTAAACCGCAGAGCACTTGCTTAGGGCAGCCAAAGGGTCTCTTGCCTCTTCCTGAACAACAAAGGCTATTGATTTACATGCCATTTGCAAACCTGCAGGAAACCCTGCCCCTTCCCGCCCAATCCTACAGGCCCCATTAGCACTCCGGGTCTGATCAGAGACTGCAGATGGCACCCGAAGCCCCCAGATCTGAGACCATTATTCCGTTGTCCCAGCTCGTGGCCTGGTTATTTGTGGATTCAGGACCAATAAAGAGGATGGGCGGGAGGCACAGATGGCCAAAGATGGGGAGTGAGCGGGGAGCTTCCTGAAGCCTGCTTGTTGGGACCCCCTCTCTGCACCCTCAAATGCTAGGGACACAGATGCTAAGCCAAAGATCTTAAACTCAAAAATAAAACTGCAGGAAACTAAATCAAAAGTGTGCCCTAGAAGGACCATGAGGCTACCAAGGGGTTCATATCCTGGAGATAGAGCAGTTTCATTTGTCATCCCAGAAGAAGTCTTTATTTTTACGTGTCCTGATGGGAGAGCCCTGTTTGTATAAGAGATGCCGTTGACTCTCACTGTGTGTCAGTCACCAGCATCAGACAAATACCAGTGCCCGGGGCTCTGGCTCAATGTCGGGCACAGCTAGACCCATGGGGGGACAGGGTTCCACACACAGAGGACGAGTCCTTGGGATTGAATGAGGTTTGAGAATCTGCACTGATCTCATTCTGCAGCCGAATCCCTGGCTTCACTTTGCTCTGCTGGGGATGGACGGGGGAGGCAAAGCATGGGGGTGAGCGGGGGACGCTGTCCTGATCATGCTATGTGGGGAAATCTCAAAAACCCAGGAGCAGAATCGTAATCAGGGCACAAGAGGAGGTGGCAGCACGCTCACCTGAAAGTCTCTACTGTGTGCACTCAACAAACACGAAAACAAGGAAAGAGATGCATGAAACATTCATGGTGATCATCGTCAGGCGCTGGGATTGTGTGTTTATTTCTTCTTCGATGCCTGCATCTCCTCTGCCCTCCACATTAAGAGCATCCAATGAGCTGGACTCGTCGACTTTCTTAACTCTCTTATAATCAACATGCATGACCTTGCCTTAGAGAGGAGAGCACATTTGTGAAGGAAAATGTCTGCAGACCAAGTGTTATAAGATGTGGGTCTGATCCTTCGTCTCAGCCAGTTACCTTGGAAGAACTCGGTTTCCTGGGTCCCCCTTTCCCAGGTTGTGCCAAGAAGCTTAGGTGAGATGCACCTAGGCTTCCTCCAGGGGTGTTAAGTCAGGGCTTTTCAGATCCTGGGGCTGAAACGTCAAAATTTTCTCTTCTTTTTTTGAAACGGAAGGACCCTCAACCATAAGGAGACCAGTCCCTGCAGACAGACTGGTTTTATTTGCCTGGGCAAATGTTAAGTGCCAATGAGCTGCACACTGTAAGAAGCTGTCACCCTCTAGCTAGCTCTTTACAGGCCACATTCGCTATGTGACCACTGCTCATGTCCAGGAAGCATCTGTCACAGACCAGTGCTTAAAGGAAAATGTTGGTCATTCCGTGAAGTCAGTGGACACCTTCTATTTCTCAGGAGGCTCCAGAGGCACCAGAGAGGGTCTGTCCTCTCTTCTGGGCACCAGTGGATGCTCTTTGGAGGTGCTGGGAAGTGGATTCCTGGCTGCTCTGACTTTGCTACCCAAACGTTGTCATCTGATCGATCGACGCTGATTTATGGAGCACCTGCTGCGAGCTGGGCAGGCAGGAGGTGACGGTGACAAAGGCGGACGGTCCTGCCCCCAGGGAGCTGCGGCTCTAGGGAGGGATTCAGACTTTATTTAAATGATCACTCGGATCCTCATGATGGCACTCTGAAGACAAGCAGGGACAGCTGTGAGAACTCATGAAGAGGCACAGGGACTTGCAGGATGGTCCTTAAAAGAGTGGTTTCAGCAGGTACAAAGGTCGTGCTCGGCAGGGCTGGTGGGCTGGGTGGAAGGCGTTGAGGGTCCCTGGCCCAGGACAGCGGCCAGGTCTTAGGCAGAGAAGACCCAACTTGCCCCCTTTGGGGACGACACATGAACGTGTGAACAGAGCCCCCGAGGCTCGGAGAGTGAGGGCCTGGGGGAACGAGGCAGGTTCTGGATTTTGTCTACGGGTGGGACCCAGCCAGGTCTTTCCAAGTGACAATGCTGGCCCCAGAGGGTCCAACTCAGGGGTGGGGCCAGAGCCCCTTCGGAGGCCAGGAGATGCCTCTGCAAGCCACCGGGCCTTGGGAGTCACCCTGTGCATTTCCTGTTGCTGTTGCAATAAACAATCACGGACTTGGTGGCCTAAGATGACGGGAGTCCAAGGACAGTTCTGCAGGGCAGATGCTCATGCTGGGTCAAGTCGAGGTGTTGGCGGGGGTCCATTTGGGGGGGGGCGCTCTGGGGGAGAAGCGGCTCTCTGACTTTTCCAGCCTCCGGCAGCTTGAGTTTCCTGGCTCGTGGCTGCTCCCTTCTTCAAAGCCAGTGATGTGTGGCATCTCCCACTCTGTGACGCCGACCCCACGGGCACCTCTGCCATGACGTGGGATCTCCCTGGGTAATCTGGGGTTATCTTGCCATCCCAAGATTCTTGGTCACATCTGCAAAGCCCCTGGGAAGGACCATCCTAGGAATGCAGATGTGGACATCTTGGGGGGCCTGCTGAGCACATCCACCGGGTTCCATCTCCACCTCCTCGGGTCTCCAGCTGACCCTAGCCTCCTCCCTTGGCGCCTGGCTGTGGACGTCAGCCCAGGCAAGCTTTGGATTCTGAGAGTGTCCATCACCTTCTCCAGGTGTTCCTGCCCAGCCCCATGTCACTGTAGAGTCCCTCCACAGAGACACCACACACACACACACACACACACACACACACACACACTCACTTACACACACACTCTTACACACACACACACACACACACACACTCACTTGCAGAATCTAGGCCGGGTGCCAACTCTGGACTGAGTTTTCTGGGTTCTGGGTTTTGCCACTTCCTGGCTCTGGGACCCCAGGAAAGTGATTTAATCTTTCTGAGCCTCAGTTTCCTTCATTTGTAAATTAGGGAAAATAAAGTCCTTACCTCTGAGGATTGTGGCTAAGATAAAATAAGAATATTGGCGAAATGCCTGCGGGTGGTCCCTACTCAATGACAGTGGCTGCTCCTTCTTTGTTCTGGAAAGGTGTGGCTTTTATAATTCCCTGGACTCTGTTTCCCTTGTGGCCAAGGTGTGGCCACCTGCCTCCGCACCTGTCCTTCTAAAGCTTTTCAAGGGGCTGAACCGACTAGGGCTTCACAGACCTCACAGCCCATCTCTAGACACACACAGATGGCAGGTGCCACGTGTGGATGCGTCTGCCCCGGCACTTCTCCAGAGGAACAGGTTCCCCGTGTGTTCAGAACCCATGTGCACTGACATGCCTCCTCATGCCATTGGGCTGCTCAGCCCAGGGGCCAAGGGGATCTGCTTGCTTCTGCAAACAAGTGCTGGAGGCCACCAGAGGCCACCGGAGGATCACAGCCGACTGCTTGTTCAGCTCAGGTTCCTTGGAAAATCCCAAAGTATCCTCCGAAAATGTCAAGAGACAGCTCTAGAGCCGTCCAGCTCTGTTGCTGCAGAGACCAGGGACGTGGAGGAGATGGACGGAGCACACGCCGCCCCGCGGGTCCCTGTGACCCTCTCTGCGCCCATCCTTGAGGAGAGCAGGAAACAGCACGCAGCAGGCAGAGCCCAGCGGCTGCCTTTGAACACTTGAACTTGGAAGACCAAGTTTGCGAGGATTTAGGAAAACGTAGCACAGCGGGGCGGGTGCGTGCGTCTCTCCGTCTTTGTCTGTCTGTCTGTCTCTTTCTTCTCTCACTCGCCATCGCCTCCAGACTCAGCCCCTCACTTGTCCCCCACCCTCTTTGTTCCATTGAGTTTATTGAACTTGGCACTTTCTGAAGCCAGCGCCGCACCATCTGCTGCACATGGGGAGCGGCTGTGGGCCGAGGCCGGCCTGGGGCTCTGGCGCAGGGTCTCTCGGGAACATGTCCTCAGATGACCGACCGAGCGGCTGGTGAGCGAGGTGTGCGCCTGTCAGACTCATTCATCCTCATGTTGTTTATCACTGTCACCTGCCAGGAGCCAGAGATCCCAGTCTCCGACTTGGTGAACGGGATTCCTGAGCCTCAGCACTTTGGGGAGGGGGTCAGCCCGGCACACGGATTGAGGAAGCCAAGAGACAAAGACACAGAAAGAACTCCGCCGAGCTGAGGTAGCGCTGAGCAAGGTGCTGCGTCACCCCAGGTCCAGTCACAGGAACAGTAGTGTGAGTGCTTACTGTGCCTGGGTGCTGTGCTAAGTACTCCACCTGCATGTTTTCCTTAAGCCATCATCAACCTGTGAGATCAGTTCCATTATGCATTCCCACTTTACAGATGGAGAAATCAAGGCACCTGTCCAAGGGCACATAGCCCAGTAGGGGCAGAGAAGGGACTGGCAGCTAGAAGAACAAAGTCTTAGTTTTGTTCAGTGCTCATAGTTGGGGCTCGGTCCTGCTGAGCTCCTTGTGGTGCCTGCCTTCCTTGTGGTGGTAGATAGTGTCTAGAGAATCTAGTTCTGGGGGCTGCAGGGGACAAAGCCCACTGTGGCAGGCAGGCAGGAACTGTCCAGTTGAAGGAAGACGTCGGTGAGGGCGAATCCATTAGGCTGGTGAATATGTGGGGCGACCTGTGGATATTATCCATTCTCTCCCTGAAACCATCTGCCAGGTGCCTTCCCCCCCTGCAGGCTCCAAAGACAAGAGGAGAAAGTGAAAGACAGATTCAAGTTCAAAGTCTGGTTTGGTGACATAAAGACTGTGTACCCCTGGGCAAGTGGCTTAACCTTGCTGAGCTTCAGTTTTCTTGATGGTAAAACAAAGACAAAGGTCTGTTTCTCAGGGAGGACATTAAGAGGAATAGAGGAAATATAAAATGTTCAGAATTCCCTGTACAGCCCTTGGAGATGAACGTTTCTCTGTGGAAGGCGGGATAGGACTGTAGCCCTAGGGCCAGCCATCCCCGGTTTATAATCCCACTCCCACAACTTATGAATTGTGACTCTGAGAAAGTTGCTTCACCTCTCTGTGCCTCAGTTTTCTCGTCTGTGAAATAGGGATGGTGGTGATAGGGGTACCACCTAAGGCCGTGGTGAGGATTTCATTAATACAGGGACATAAAACTCGGTGCCGGCAAGGGATGCTTTCCACCAGCCATCTGTTGTGATTCCTTCCCTAGGAAAGGAGGAGGATTCTAAGGAATCTTCTAATGGGAAGATGCTAAGCAGATGTTTTTTCCTCTTTGTGAACCACCAGCAAAAGGGCAAGGGTGACGGTTCTCAACAGGGGGTGACTTGGCCACCTCGGGGAGACACTGGGCAGTGTCTGCAGACACTCTTGGTGGTCACACCTGGAGAGGTGTTGTCACAGGCATCCAGTGGACAGAGGCCAGCCAGGCTGCTAAACCTGACAGTGCACACGATGGCTCTCCAGCAAAGAACCGTCTGTCCCAAATGTCACAAGCCCTGGGCCACGGGGACTTGGCGGCTGTGTGGCTGGACCGAATTCCCATTTCACAATGAGGTCGGGGAGGCCTCGAGGTGAACGCGGACCCACGGGGGGACGTGGCCATCTGGGTTGTGGGTCACACGGCGTTTGCTGGTCTGTGCCCTCCTCGGTGGCAGGCGCTGTGCTGGTTGTCGAATTCAGAAAGCTCTCGCTGGCATCTAAGGCCTATTCCGTGAAGCACGGGGAGGGGCGCGGTGGGTGTTGGAGCGCATTGCTCTGATCCCCGGGGAGACTGGTTTTCAACCCTGGGGGGTTCAGCGCTCCCCCCAAACATGATGAGATCTCTGGATATGTCTTCTGAAAATGCCCATGTGGACATGCATAAATGAGCCTATGATTCTGGCGAGCCCCAAACCTCTGAATCCTATCCATAGAGCATCTAGAACCAGGTCGGGCAGGGGTGGGGGCGGGTGTCCTCTTTCAGGAAGAGGAGAGTTGGGTGAGCTCACAATCTCCTTGTCACACCCGGGGAAGGCGCTGACATCGGTGGGCGCAGCAAGTTTCAGCCATCACTAATGACTTTGTCCTCTGTCCCTAGTTTGGAAACGTTCTGTGCCAGAAGGATGGGGCGTTGGGGAGCCCAGGTGGGGAGGTGGACGGAGTGCAGCATCTTCTGTCCATGACAGGTCTCTCTCTGTCCCTCCGACTTCCTCCTCCATCACCGTGTCTGGTCACCAAGGTTAATGACAAATCCTAATTACTTTTGGGGGCCATCTGTTGAGGGAAGCTGACCTCAGGTGGAAGCCACCCAGCTGCCAGTCTGTCCGTGGACGAGCAGGAATCATAAGCAAATGTCTCTGAGAGGCTCTGGACAGAGCAGGTTCGCCTGGTACCTGTGGCCACAGCTGATTGGTTGAGGGGCAGACAAAGAGGGTGAACTGGGCCAATCAGAGCTCCTTCCCTGGGAGTTTGGAATTAGGACCAAGAAGAGCTATAGAAGCTGAGGATGAGTGGCCTGGGTGTGTTTTCTCCCACTGGGGGTGAGAAGCAGGCTTTTCCTGAGGCAGGCTACATCCTCCTTGGCTCCTCTGATACATCTGAATTCTTATATTAAATTTCTGCTTTTGCATAATGTGAGAGTCTTTAAAGATGGTTCCCCATAATGGCCTCCATCCCTGGAAACACACGCTGTTCTTTCCACAGAGAGATGGGGTCTGTCTCCCTCTCTATGATAGAATATGGTGGAAAAGGTGTCCGTCAACTAAGACACCCAGCAACTCCCACCTATCCTGGGATCTAGCTGTCGTGTCAAGGCTACTGAATAAGGACAGATCACACACAAAGAGAGGTGGCCATATAGCACAGGACAGGGGACACATGGCACAGAGAGGGACCCAGTTCAGTCCAGCCACCAGCTGGGAGCAGAGAGGGAAGTAACCCCGGCCAACCCCTGGCACAGCGGAATCCTGCTGGGCGGAGCCCTGCCCAGGCTCTTCCCCTCGAGGGGTACAACACTGCGGTGGCGTTAAGTCTCTAAGTCTGGATGGTTTGTTACGTTGTAACAGGTAATGGAGGCGACTTGTCTGGATTTGGTTTTCTAATTCTTGAAAGCAATGCCTCACATCAAACATATAGAAAGCTGGTCATAGCCAGGGGTGCCGGAGAAGCCCCAGGATCCTGCTGAGACTTGAGTAAGGACCATGGGGCAAAGTGAGGCCACTTAATGAGTCTCTTTTCTGGACCTCACTTCCCTTCCTTGGATGCTAACGGGGGCAGAGCCGGGTTGAGGCAGGCGGTGAGTGACGGTCTGACAGATGCAGGGCTCCAGGAGAAGGCAGCTCTGGTCTGAGGTGGGCCTGCGCTCCAGGGCCCCCAGAATGGCCAAAGCTAGTGAAGCTACCCAAGGAGCTGGAGGGTCTGAAGGCCCTTCCCCCTGGAGCTCTCTGGACACAGCAGCCAGCTCTGGCAGCAATGACCGTGACTGATTGATAAATGCCACAAAGAATCACTGGGCAGGCACGGAAGAGGGTCCTACCTCCAGCCCCCAAACTGTCCCCTCCAAACCTGGGCTCTTAAAAATTTCGGGGTCATACAGAGTCCAAGAATAGAGTGACAGGCCCTGGGGAAAGGCGTCTCCTAGTTAAGAGCATAGTTCTGAGAGTCAGCCAGAGAGGGATGGGTACCTTGCCTCTCTATGACCTTGGAGAAGTGACCCAAACAACTGAATTCTCAGTTTTCTCACCTGAAAAAACAAGAGGATAAGGGCACTTACTTGATAGGGTTGGGAGGTTGTTATGTGGTAACAGGTAATGGAGGGAGAGCAGGTGACTTGTGCCAGCCAATCAGAGAACTGGAGTTAAGGAGTTCCTTCGAATGAGGTTTTACAATGATAGCACTTGGCACATAGTAGTGCTCAGTAAGCAGTACCTGTTATGATAAGTATTTGTCATGTTTGTTAATAATGATCCTATATCTCGCCAAGATAGCTTCGCCTCAGGTAATAGAGAAAACCCAGCTTTGCCGAGGTGGTATCTGGGGCCAGAAGGGGGCACAGACACACATTCCTGCCATTTTACCAGTTAGGGCTCCTTTGCTTCAAGAGCTCAGTCAACCATGCAGGGTGGGGTCCCCCCCCCCCGCCCCAGCAGCCCCACTGTGGATGGGGCTGGGAAAGTTCTCTGATTGGCTGGCACACGTCACGTGCTATCCCTCCTCCAATTAGCTGCAGCCAGGGATAAGAGCCCAGGTTGTACCAATAGGAGGAGCTGCTTCGGGAGGTCAAGTTGAGAACTTCCCTGGGGACTGAGCAGATTCCACTGTGAAGCTGGGCTCCTGACACCTTGTTCACGAGCGCCTCAGGTTCTACAGCGGGAGCCCAGATGGCACCCCTCTTCCCGTCTTCCTCCAGGTCTGATGTCTCACTCCACTTTTATCCAACTCCGCTCTGATCCCCTCCCGGGGAAGCGTGGGTGGAGCAGGAAGGAGGGCAGGTGGGAGCTTAGAAGACACAAATAGCAAGGGGGTTGCCTCTGGCAATGCTACGGCCCGGGCTGCTGCTGGGAGGTGCAGAGAGACAGCCGCAACTAGAATCTTCCGAGACTGTCCCCCGGACTCGGGGAAGCCAGGCAGAAATCACGGCCTCAGCAAAGGTACACTCTGTCGGCAGGGATTTGACGGAGCTTCCCTGGAGGCTTCTCACATCTCCTTCAGGGGAAGCCAGAGGCTGCAGAATTCCCGGGCTTGATTGTAAACCGAGGCTTCACTTAGCATCAAAAATGAGCCTCCTCTCTCTCTCCTTTAACTCGCTGTTAAGGAGTTGCCCTTGTCCATTGAGCATGTGACCAAGGCAAAGCCCCTGACAGTCCTTTGCATGCTAATCCATTACTCACCAAGAAGTACCTGCGGAAGTGCCCTCCACCTTGCAGGTGAGGAAACTGAGGCACAGGGAGATAACCTGGTTTACCTAAGATCCCATGCAGAATGAGTGACAGCTCCAGTTTCAACCCAGTTCTCTCTGACTTCGTGTCCTCAGTTGCTAACCACTGTGGTCTGCTGCCACTTGGTGGGAGAATGTGCCAGGCCAGGGAGACCGGGGCAGGGCCACACCTACCCTGTTGTCAAAGGCCCAAGCTGGAATCTGCTCAGTCCCCAGGGATGCTCTCAACTTGACCTCCCAAAGCAGCTCCTGGTATTGGTACAACCTGGGCTCTTATCCCTGATTGGAGAAGGGATAGCACGTGACGTGTGCCAGCCAATCAGAGAACTTTCCCCGGGAATTTGGACCCTGGGCAAGATTCTATACTCCCTGGGCCACAGGCATGCGCAGAGAAACTGGCAGGCAGCATGGTGGGCCAAGTTCATTCATTCACTTAAAAAGTATATTGCTATGCACCTACCATGTGTCAGGTTCTATCAGAGTCCCCTACTTTGGGGACTCTCATATTTGATCCATCCAGAGTGGCATAGAGTAATTAAACTAAATATATAGAGTGTTAAATATGGTAGCTGGTAGGAAGTGCTCTGCAGGAAAAAGAGAGGAACATTTGCTTCCAGAGGCTAGACATGACCTTCATGCCTGCAGGCTGAGGCCTGTCGCTGTACGAGGGGTCAGTACTCACACACATACACATTCACACCTGTGGCCTGCAGAACTCCTTACTCCTAAAATGTCTTTTAAAATACAAATAAGAATCCAAGCCGAGCGGAGCTGCTGAGCCCATAGGAGCCCCTCCGGGGAGGAAGCACACAGCAAGAACGTGCCAGGCTGCGGGAGTCTGTCCTTTGTCAACAGCGTCTCTGATCTCCCCAGCCAGCCCCACATAAAAGTGTTTGCAGAAACTGAAATCAAAGTCACCCACATCCTGCATCTGGGGAACATCATTTTCCTCCAAGAACCTGGTTCACCCCCCGCTGGGTGCACCCGAGGGGGGTCAGCGGCAGAGGTTGTCAGTGGCTGGCAGTGGTGGCTGCTGCCGGGAGGGCCTAGGGTGGGGTTCTCATTGCACTGCACCCTCAAATTTCCCACTTGAGACCCAGGTCTCTGGGAGCCCTCTGCCGGCCTCTCTGCATCTGAGCACCCAGTTTCCGCCCACTTCAAGAGGCCCCCACCGCTGTCTCCCCTTTTCTCTAGGTCACCCCCTCACCCTGTGAGCACCCACATTTCCCCCGCTGCCCCTTCTCCAGCCCACCCACGTGACATCCATGTCCCTAGCGCTGTCTTTGCTCCTGGATTTCGTCACTCTCTTCTGCACACGCTTCCTGTCAGCCTGGCCTCTCTGCCATCCACCGAGTTCTCCCCTCCTGCTCACTAAGCACAGGATGCAGGGACCTGGATTCTGTCCCCTAGCCTGCCAGTGGGGGTTCCTTCCCCCATCCAGCCACTCCGGGCACAGCGGGCAGAAGCCACAGGCCCAGGACCCACAGCAGCCAGCGGGGACCTGTGATGGGCCCCCCGTCCTCTTACAGAATTCATTCGAGGTTCAAATCCTCCTGCTTTCTATTTTGACATAGTGGACTCGCTGCTGAGCACAGTCACGGTCCTTGCGTCTAGGGCAGGCGCTGTTTCTCCTGTTCAGCTGCGCCCCCTGCCGGTAGCCCCCACTCCCCGTCTGGGTGCACGGCACCTGCCAGTCACACGTGCCAGAGCCCCGAGGCAGCCCAGACCCGCCCCTGCACCCCGCGCCTCACCCGATTCTCTCCTGCTCCATCTCTTCCATTTTCTCAGCTCGAGCGATCACCCTGTTGATGATCTCCTTCTCCTCGTCCGTCAGCTCTTCCTGCTTCCTCTGTCTGTCGGGCTGACCGCTGGGGTGGACATTCCAGCCTGCCTGGAGCCTGAAAGGCAATTTGGGACGATGTGAGGCTGGACGCAAAGCCCAGCAGGCAGCCGCGGAGGAGTGGTCAGGCCCTGACCCTGGCGGCTGGGAAACTCACTGTGCAAGAGGGGCTCCCCACAGCGCCCCAGCCCCAGCCGCTCATCTGCAGAGTGGGACTCAGCTTCCCTCACAGGGTTGTTTGTTTTTTTGGATACCAAGCGTTGAACCAGGGGCACTTAATCACCGAGCCACATCTCCAGCACTTACATTTTATTCAGAGACAGAGGCTTGCTGAGTTGCTTAGGGCCTCGCTAAGTGGCTGAGGCTGTCCTTGAACTCACGATCCTCCTGTCTCAGCCTCCCAAGCTGCTGGGATTACATCTGATGGGAGTTTTTATTAAGTACTTCCACCTGTAGGTGTTCTGCAAGGAACATTGGCTGCAAGCTCATGGGAACCAGGAAGGTAATGACCTTCTCAGGAAGATTCCAGAGCAGACTTCCATAGCTGGACCCCTGCCTGGCAGTCACAGCCCTGGGTCCCAGGATGACCCCAGTGCCTCTGGATCTCACATAACATCCAGGCTCCCAGCCCCAAAGTCTCCAGTAACATTCAGGTTCCTCCCTGTGCTCATCTCCTTTTTAAAAAGCAGACACTGCCAGAGTTCCTACAGGATGCCCACGTCACCTCACTGAGTCCTCACACCACCCTACAAAGCGGGGACTGTCCTTGCCCTTATTTCCTGATGGGGAGACTGAGGCTAGAGAAAGCAGGTGGTCTAGCAGAGCAGAGGCTGCTGGGAGCAGTCAATGCTGTGGCCTGTGGCAAAATCATGTCCTCTCCCCTCACACCATGGGACCCACCCAGGGTGCTAAGGAGCAGCACCCAGTTAGTTAGAATGCAGGGCTGAACACCCCTGGAAGTTCTTTTCCCCATTAGGGAAAAAATCAGTACCTCCCAAACCTCAGGAGCCAGCACCCATTAGCCACCAGTTTCGATGACTCTCCCTGCTCCCATCATGGGTCTGCAAGAAATTGCCTTTGACAATCAGAGTTGGATGAAAATCCCGCCTCCCTCTTCCCTGCTTCTGGCTTCTTCCCCCTCAGCTGGGTCGTTCCCAAGAGCAGAGACGGCAAAGTTTGAAAGGAAAGGGAAGCGGATGTCTTTGGAGCCAGTCTTGTATGAGAGAGAAGAGCTGTGGCCTGGGAATGTTCTGGAAGAAACACAGGTGCTTCTAGGGGACACAAATGCAGCGCCCCCCCCCACCCAGACTCCTCCAGCGGCATCTCATTGACTTAGAACAAAACCCAGGACTAGGTGCTCGGGCACCAGAACGCACCAGATGGCAGGACGGCCCGCGGGATCTTTCAGATGGTTTCCAGGTGGGAGAGTTTGACCTGAAGAAAAATGAAGCCCAGCCTCTGCCCCATTCTGTGACGTCCTGCCTGTCCTTCCCTGTCCCGCCTCTCCATCCCCACTGCCACCTCTTCCCCTGGGCACACGCTCCAGCCACCTCAGCCTCTGCTCACTATTGAAGCCCCAGCCCGGTTTTGGCCTCAGGGTCTCAGCCCCGTCCCTGCCAGGATCACGGCTGTCCCAGGTCCTCCGATGTCTGGCTCCTCCTCATGCCAGGCTCAGAGCCGCCCTCCTCCAGCCCCGGCCTGGCTTGCTTTCTCCACGGCACCTTCTCTGGCTCAAGGTATCTTTTGAATTTTTTCCTGGCTGCCGGTGTCTGCCACCCCACCCCACTGTGACGTAGAGTGGGAAGCAGCGGGGACCTTGTCTGGCTCAGAATCAAGGCAGCATCTGGAGCACGCAGGTGGCGATCTGAGAAGGAGCACACAGGAAGGGCTTTGGAGGACGACCCAGCCCCCTGTGGCCGAAGGCACGTTAGCATCTCCTTGTACACGTGACTCAGGGAGGCCGAGGCCACAGAGGGCCCTCGGTCCACAGAGAGCACCCGGAGGGGCAAAGGGGATTCACTGTGATCCGGGTGACACCAAAAGGTCAGGACCTTTGTCTGTGTGGCTCCTCCGAGCCCCTGAGATGGCCCTTTTGTGACATCTTAGTAGCCAAGGGATTACGAAAAATTGAAAAAAGACATTTTTGTCTTGATCCCGAGGAGATCCTCTAAGATACATAGGCTTCAGGCCCCACAGAGCTTTGGCTTTCAGGTCTGTGGAGATCCCAGACTGAGAGGGACCCAGGGAGGAGGTTGGCTCCGCACACCAAGGACTGCAAGAAGAACAGAACGGGAGCCCGCTGCAGCAGGCCCCTGGGGATCCCTGCCTCCTGGCATACACCCCCCCCCCAACCCTGGGCTTGACCCTCCCACATTGAATCCAGGCTGGTCCTGCATCAGCCACTAAGCACAGTGGAAGTGACTCTGGGTGGCTTCCTAGGTCACCAAGTACATGGCAGCATCTACTTGGATCTCTGGGGTTGCTTGCCCTGGGGGAAGACCAGCCCCTGGAGGGCAGACACAGGCTGGACCACATCCTGTCCCTCTGTGGTGTCCGAATTTATCTTCTGTCGCTGCATAATGGATTCTTCCAAACCCAGGGGCTTAAAGCCACAGTGTCAGGATCTCCCAGGCTCCCTGGGTCAGGAGTCGGCAGGGCTGCACTGGGTCCTCTGCTGGGCCTTCCCCAGGCAGCAGTCACCATGTGGGTCTGCTGTGTTCTCATCTGCAGGCTCGACAGGGGAAGCATCAGCTTCCAGAGGTCATTCCTGGGGAATGCAGGACCGAGGGCCCCAGGTGCCCTGGATCTTAGAGTCTGCCTGCAGTCTCTACTCATGGGCGACTCTCCAGGAAAGGGGTCACTTCCTCTGTCCAGTCCACAGGGAGAATCTCTAGTCCTGACTGCTGGGCCGTCCTATATATAACCCCTTCCCCTTTGCTGCATCTCGTGGGTTAGAATCCAGCCCCGGGTCCTGCCCACACTAGGGGGAAGGGGATTCTACAGGACCGTGGAACCAGGAGGTGGGGTCGCTGGGGATCATCTTAAGGTCTGTCTGCCTGGCAGGGTCTCCCCATCCTTGCTTGGGTGCTCCCTGTGATGGAGAGACCTTCCGCGTCCTGTGCGGACACCCCTCAGCCTGGCGTTTCTGCAAGTGCAGGCTGGTGTTCTGGGAGGGGCCTGGGGACACCCCAACACAGGATGTCTCCCGGTCGATGGAGACCAGGTACCCCTCCTGGAAACCCTGGTCACGACCTAATCCAGCCCCCGCCCCCGCCCCCGTGGTCTTCCATAGAGGTGACATTGTACCTGACCCTGTCCTTCCTTCTTTCGTCCCCATTTCTCTTCCTCGATGGTCTTTGGGTCCCCCGTCCGTCCCCGCCATCGTTCCCAGCCTTTACGGAGCAGCTCAGTAACCCATACACAGCCCAGGGGTCATGGGCGCGGCCAGCCACCAGTCAGACCTGAAGCCAGTGCCTCACCCCATCCCGCACCCCACCCCACACAGCCCGCCGGGTCAGAGTGCACAGGAAGCCGAAGTTCCTGGACCCGCAGCTCCAAGACACAGCAGGGACAGGGATGTCCCCGAGGCCCCTTGCACAACACCTGCTTCCATCCACAGAGGGCAGTCAGCAGAAGGTCCCCTGGAGGCCGGGGCAGCGCTCCAAACCCTCCCCCCGTCTTCTGCTCCAGAACAGGCCGGTGACAAACAGCTCATCCAGTATTTGGAAGTGGCCTGATTGGCCTCAGTGGGAGCTGCCAGCCTCCTGTGGGTTTTGGGGTTTTAATTCCAAAAGCAAACGGGGAAAGGAGACCGGCTTTGCAAACGGAAGCCTCTGCTCTCAGGGAAGAGCATGGGCCTGTGTGGGACCTGGGCTGGGGAGCAACGTAGGGATGGGGGCCTCAAAGTCTGCCCTGGTGACCAGACAGTGGCTCCCTTGCCCTGGGTCCCTGGATGCCAGCTCCATGTCCTAAAGCCAGAGCCCTGTGTTAGGACCTGGTTAAAAAACCAGGGCTAGAAGCCAAAGGGCTTCTCTCTTTGGACAGGTGGCTCAGAGGACTGTACCCAGTCCAGGACCTTCCCAGAGGGCCTACTGTGTGCCCCCGGGCCTCCTTGACTTGGTGGAGTGAATGCCTGGGGCCCCCGTTTGTCACTCCCTGGTGGTGTGCACAGGGGTCTGCACAGCTCTGCATGTTGGCTCCCAGGTCTGCAAAGTGGGACTGGGGGCCACGCAGGGTTCAGTGGGAACACGTACATGAGGTCCTTGGCACATGGCAAGCGCCCAGAGGACAGCGGCACCCGAACTCTTTGCTAAGAAATGGACTCAGATCAATGAACCGAAGACCTACTATGTACTAGGACCCTGGGAGACTCTGAGATGTCAGGCCGGGCCAGAAGCCATGGGGCTTGCTCTCCAAAGGAGCGCTGGGGCTGCCGCTAGTCCAGAGTTGAAGGCTGGGCTGGCCCTCAACCTAAGCAGCCCTGGCAGCCTCCTCCATGACACCCTCAGAGACACACACCCCTCGGGGGCCTGGGAAGACTCGTAGCCTCAGGGAAAGGTACAAGGCTTTGGGGTCTCACTCTGGCTCCGCCCCTGCCTGATGCGTCACTGTAAGCACCAGCTCCGTAGCGTCCCCGGGCCTGAGTTTGCTCATCTGTCAGAGGATAGCAGTGACCCCTCAGGACTCCTGCGAGGCCGAGCTGGACCACACTACGGCATGTTCACCACGGACCTCGGAGCAAGGCCAAGGCTCCGGAAAGGGCAATGGTGTCTCCTGGTCCTCCTCCTCCCACCTCGTCATTCTTCTCCAACGTTTGGACATAAGTGCGTCTGAAATCCTTGCCGTGGTGACAAATTTGGTGGAAAATTACCTTCAGGGCTACACAGATAGTGGACACCGGATTTGAATAAATGAGTAGGACGCTTTGATAGTGAGGAGCAGGGAGGAGAGTGAGTCACCAGCCCTGGGCGGGAGGGGAACCAACAGAAGAAACAGAATGGCTGCCAAGGTCATTAACTCCTGTTTGCTGTTTGAAGATCAGGAATCTCTTTAGACTTCTGCAGACTCCCCTTATGCCCTGGCAGCAGAAGTCTCTAAGTTCAGTTCCCCACCCAGCTGCACCAGTAGGAATGTTGGAGGGAGAAAGAGGTGGGGGGAATGAGATGTTCAGGTAGCCTAGCCTGACTTTAAATGAAAGAAATCTATATCAGTATAGGAATCTTATGTCAGTGATGTAACTTTTTGTTTGTTTTTCTTATGAAAAGTTGGGGGGAAAACCAGGAGCCCATCAGTAGGATTTTTTAAAAATAAATCATAGTTTTAAATTGTGTGTTGCTTGTTACGCAGCAATAGCTAGCTGATACAGCATTCACTCTGGCCAAAAAGAAAAAAAAAAAGGATTTTTTTTGGATTCCCTACATTTATTTTATACATTAGTATTACTTCAAATTCCAGATTTGTAAAGTTCACTATGATATTTTTAATGTTTTCAGTCACTAAAGTCTTTATCCACCTCCACACTTATCATTCTTAAACATTTAGCTTTTGAATAAAATATTATTCTAAGAAAAAAAAATTCACTGCTAACAAAAGTCTGAAGATCGTTGTCACTGACCTGCTCGTGTCCCTGTGTCTGACACAAGAGGGAAGGGGCTTGCTGTAGGTCATGGAGCAGAGAGGGTGTGGCCAGGACCGGAGCACCCAGCCTTCCAGACCCGCTTCCCTGCTACCTGGAGCATCTGCCGCTGCCACCCACCAAAGCCGGCATCGGAGGCCCCCAAACAAAGGAGATGAGCCTCCTCCAGGTGGAGGCCCTCTGAACCTGCAGAGGACAGCCTCTGCCTCCTCCTGGCTCCACCTTGATGGTCCATGTCTTGCACACCACAGGCAGATAATAAATCTCTGCCAGATGTCTCTATGAATAAATTATCACTCCCCAGAGGGCCAGGTTGATGGTGCGCTGCCGGCCCTGAAGCTTCCCACAGCGTGACGTGCAGAAAACAGGTCCTTTTCCTTCCTCCTCCTCTCCCCTCCCTCCCCCAGGATGCCCACGTGGGCAGGTGTCTGCGGGAGGTCTCTTTTCAGCTCCGTGGGAGAGATTTTAGTGAATCCTGAAGGAAAGCAGGGGAAGGACAAGCAGCCAGAGGCCCGGGGCTGGAGAGGCCCAGGGCTGGAGAGGCCCAGGGCTGGAGAGGCCGGTGGGTGCAGTGCACCCAGCCATGCTGGCGGGGGTGCAGAGGGAAGCTGTGGTCCCTTTGCCCTCTCAATGCCAGAGGCACCCTGGCTCCCTCCAGGCGGAATTCCAGCCAGCTCTCCTCAACCCCCGGGCTCTCTCTCCCACTCGGACTTTGCAGATCTCTCTCCCGACCAGGGGCTCCCCTGCTCCTCCCGGCCGCGCTCTCTCTTCACCTGGTCTCAGCTCCCACATCACTTCTTCCAGAAAGTTCTCCCACTGTGACGCCACGTCTGGGCTCGGTGACACTCCTGAGTTCCTACCAGTAGGGCTCCTGACACGCTGGGTGTTATTTGTTGGTGACTGGCTGTTTATTTGTTGATAGACCTCACTAGACACCATTCATACTTTGCCCACGTCTGTCTGTATCTCTGGTGCTTAGCAAAGTGTTTGGCATACAGTAGGTGCTTAATAAACATTCTGGAAAGAAGGAAGTAGGGGGAAGGGAGGGAGCAAGCCAGGAAGGGAGAGAAGGAGGGAAGGATCAGTGGGTGAAGGAGGCAGGGGAGGAGGACGGACATAGATTCTACCTTCTACCCTTCAGCATTCTGGAAGCTTCTAAGAGCCCTGTGACCCTCTGGAGTCACCAAACTCATATTTATAATCCAACAAAGCCTCAGTATCTCTCCCTGGTGCGTCTAAATAATGCATGTATAATTCCGTACAAAGCAGATCTGCCCTGGCCAGGTCCTGCCAGCCAGCCACAGGGACTGCGGAGATTCAGACAGGGTCACCGTGTCGGAAGCTCCCAAGGGACCGAGGGAGAACAGGTACGGAGCAGGGGGACCTTCCCCAGGTCACCTGGTGAAGTGTGACCAGCATCAAGTAAACTTTCAAAGGTTCTGATAGCGTGGCCATCGGGGTTGGAAAGGCTGAGCAAACTGTAGCCGTGTTCTCCACAGAGAGACCCGGGCGGGCCAGGGTGTGATTCGCACCTTTGCTGAATTTCCTGGTGCTTTACCGTTTACAAAGCTTTCCTGTGCTGGTCGTTGGATCGTGCCATCACCCCATGAGGGACACAGGGCATTTTGCAGACCAGAGAGTCAGGGCTTGGGGACATGAGGGGCAGCGAAACGCTGCAGAAGTGGGCAGAGACCCATCAAGGAACTCAATGAACTTGCTGCGAACCCACAAATGACTAACAGGAATCAACCGAGCACTCTCCTGAGAAACAGCCGTACTTTGGTCAAATTAGTTTTTTTTTTTTTTAAATTTCATAATTTTTTATGGAACTTAAATTTTTTAAGGTATGTAAATTTTTCTAGTTCCCTCTTTAAACATCTCTCTTTAGGAGCAAGCCATTTTGATCAGAAAAAAAGAGATGAAATTCAATTTGCAGAAAACCAAAAGTGTTTATAAAAATACTCACTGTTCTTTATCACTGAAGGAAGGCAGAGCAAAGAGAGAAAGGAAAAAAATGAATAAAGTTAGGTGAGAAATCTGAGAGCAACACCAATTCTATCTGGATGCAACAACCACACAGTTCAGATTATTAGGACCTACTTCCTTTGTTTTTTTGGTCACTGTCTTATTTCAGCTCCTCTAACCCAGGGTGTCTTCTACGTACGGTTGCGAGACCCACATCTGTGATGAAATTGACCAATCTGGTCTGCTTTCTCATTAACGGAAACAATCATTCTTAGGTTTGAATAACTGGGCACTGTAGAGAAATCACTCCGTGACAATCTGATCACTGTCTGCTTGATTTTGATTGTTTCAAACCCTGGGGCTGGGGTTAGGGTCACATTAGGTAGAGCCAGGAGACTTGAACAGCAGAATGCACGGAGCCCTGGTTGAGGGAAGCAATTTCTTCCATTCTAGAAAGGAAAGCAATCCCCCATCTCCTGCATGGGCAACCAAGGGAGGTGACACCCTGTGTGTTTCTCAGTTCCCTCCTCCCACCAGATGTCACAGCTAGAAATACCAACTTTTAGGGACCCTCTCCCCACACACTCCCTGCACGGGGAAATAAGCCATTGTTCCATCAAGCTAGAAGCAGGCACATTTTTATTTTTCTTTCAAACCCCACGTTGCTGGCTTCAGACACAATCAAGTTCAAGGATGCGGGAAGAGCAAGACATCTGAAAACCACAAAAGCAATAAGTGTCTTTGGCCAGCCAGCGGTTAATGAGGACTCAGATACCTTCATTTACTGGAGAAAGGAGAATTGGCTGCAGTAGCCCAGCCTCCCCTGCAGCAGACCAGAGAGCATGTGCGACAGCTGTAATTCCCCCATTAGCATTTATTGAAAAATAATTTCAATATCTGGAGAAGATGCAGCTGGGGACATTCAGAATGCCAGGACATTCCGAGGGAGCCCAGGAGAACGCTAATGAAGTTGCATCCAGACCGTTGGAATAATTCTGATTTAATTGTAAGGCAAATTGTTTGGCTTCATATCCACTAAAGTAAACTCTGATGGATGGGATTTTAATTAGCTGACATTTCTTAAATAAAATAAAGACCCCATCCCCGCTCCAGGCTACTGTTTATCTTACAGAGACACACTTTTTAGCTGACGGAATATTTTCTACTAAGTAAGTTTGGCTGCCAGAAGACATCACGGGAGGGCTTTGGAGACTGGAAGTTTCCTATTGATAAAGAAACCAGCAGGGTTCAGCAGTGACTTCAAAACAGTGGAGCTCTTAGATCTGGAGAAGGTTTTAGGTAAAGGTAGAAGACAGAGGGCTTTTTTTTTTGGCTCTGAGTATGTGGTGGACAGAAAAAATCCTTCCCCAACCTATAGTCAGGTGCTACACAAATGAAAGCAAACCTTTTAAAATGTAGCTTGGGACTTGCTAGAAAGTAAGGGGCTTTTCTAAGGCTTTTCTAAGATTTTGCTGCTTTTCAAAACAAATAAACAAAACAGACTTCATAAAAATACATTTTTTTTCTCTCTTCCAAAGATATTCTTGAATGAAAAAGAAAATGTTAAGTCATCGCCTGGGGAAAGGATTTGCAAGTTGTCTATCCAACAAAGGATTTTTTTTTTTACCTAAAATGTTTTAAAAAGTGCAAAACTTAACAACAAGAAAGCAAATAACCTGATTTTTTTTTTTAGTAACTTGATATTTTAAATGGGTAAAAGATTTAAATGGGTACTTCAACAAAGAGGTTAGATAGATGACATTAGGGAAATGCAAATTAGAAGCCATAACAAAATGCCACTGTACACTCACTGGAATGGTTAAAATTGGAGAGTCTGGCCCTACTCAGTGCTGGGGAGGTGGTAGAAGAGCTGAAACTCTCATACGTCCCTGGCGGGAGTTTTTAAAAATGGCACAACTGATTTAGAAAACTGGCAATTTCTTGAAAAGCTAAATCAATACCTCCCAAATGGCTGGGACATTCCACTCCTAGATAGTTCCCAAGAGAAGTGAAAAGCACTTACTACATAGAGTTTTGTTTGTGATAGCCCAAACCTGGGAACAGTGCAAGTGTTCACAGTGGACAGACACCTCTAGTCACACAGTGGAATACTACTCTGCAAGAAAAAGGGACCAGCTCTTCATATGTGAAGAAATAGAGTTGGATCCAAAATAATTACTCTGAGCAAAAGAGGCCAGCTATGTATCCCCTGTCTTCAAAAGTACATATTGTATGATTCCATTTGTATCAAATTCTAGGAAAGGCAAATTAATATATAGTTAAAGAACAGACATTAATGACTACTTGGGGATGGGCGAGTGGGTAGGGGAGCCCAAAGAAGGGACTTAGAAGTGGTAGGGGCTGTTTTGGGACAGAAGGAAATATTTATTATCTTGATTGTTCATTATCTTGTTTTTATGGGTACACACATTTGCTTAAAAATTATCAAGCCGTACTTTACCTTACTTTAGAAGGTGTGCTCTGGAAGGTACATTAGTTAGGTCTTTACAAGACAACTGAGAACAGAAAGGAAAAGAAAACCCAGAAGCCGACCCCAGACCAACAGCAGCACAGTGTTCTAGTGGTACATTGGTGAATGTTCAATGACATTTTCTCAGACCACAGCCCCATTGTGACCGATTTCAAGTGCCAAGAGGAGGTCGTACAGGGTTGGGGGAAATGGGCAATAGATATCACATGATAAGTATTTCTTCCACCCAGGAATCAGAGACATAACTAACACAGAATAGCAACCTGTACTAGGAAAAAAATTAAATGATTGATTTTGAGTGTCTGTCACTGTTGTGTAAAATGCAACTTTATTGTAAATTTACAAAACTTGATTTTTTTTTTTTTTGTGATGGCAGTGCTTAATGAGAGGGTTGCAAAACCCCTGCAAATTTAACATCGGCTCTCATGCACCCCTGTGGTACAGGTCAGCGCACCACAGGGTCAGGTAATTATTGGATACAGAATGTGAAGTTCCTGCCTGTTAAAAGAAGTTATTAAATTTCAATTCACATTAAAAACTGAGCAAGGAGCTGGAAACTCAAGAAGTGGTTAAGAATATACTAAAAAAATGAGAAAGAATTTTTAGAAGTAAAATAGTTGACTATGAAAATTCTAAAACTGGATTAGGAAGTTCTAGTGGAAGGTTGGTGGGCTTTAAGATAACAGGTGGCCAGGAGAACACTGTGAAGAAAGGCAGCCTCCAATAACCTCAGGGAGAAATGGGCCAAGTCACTGTGCTAGAAGCTTCCCCCACACAGAACAATAGCAGAGGGGGAAATGCCAGAAACACATGAGCTCATTCCAACATAACTGACCTTCAGGCAGTACTTAGAGAATGCACATTTCCCTCACGTATCCATGAGCATGTTCTAGTTCATATGTCACATCTTTTTTTAAAAAAAAATATATTTCTTTAGTTGTGGACAGACATAATACCTTTATTTTATTTATTTGTTTTTATGTGGTGCTGAGGATCCAATCCAGTGCCTCAGACATGCTAGGCAAACGCTCTACCAACTGAGCCCCAGCCCCAGCCCCTCGGATGTCAAATCTTAACCTGCATCAGAGAGTCAGCCTCATCCAAAGCACATTCTCCAACACCATGCAATTAGAGATTCATAACAATGATCATAAATGAACGATCCCCGAAGAGCCAGGAAAGTTTGAGTGTGCCTGCAGACCGCTCTTGGGTTAAAGAAGAAATCGTAAGACTTAAAATACTTGGAAATGGGAAATAATGAGAAGGCTGTCTGTCGAAGCTTGTGGGATAATTCAGATGAGAAGCCTCGTGAATCCAGTATCCTAATTACTAATAGTGGGGAGAGAGGACCGTCAGGAAGACGTGATCAACACAATGAGCCCAAGAAATGGGCAAGGGTGTTGATCGGAGGTCAACAGAAGACACTGAAGGAAGAGTGGACCTCAGGGCAATGTTGAAACATGGGGGAAAAACCCTTCCCTTTTCAATCTTCTTCCCAGCCTGTGATCACCTCCAGGAGAAACGCTCAGATTGTTGCTGATCAGTCTTGGATACCTGTCTGTGGCTTGCCAAGTCCCTTGAGAGAAAGTGGGAAAGGGCTCAGAACCTTGGAGGGGCTACTTACTGTGTAACAATGTATAACATTGTTTCTTTTCTTTTTTCTTTTTGCAGTACCAGGGGTTGAAGCCAGGGGTGCTCTACCACCAGCTCCATCTCCAGCCCTTTTGACTTTTATTTTGAGACAGAATCTAGCTAAATGGCTCAGGCTGACCTTGAACTTGGGGTCCTCCTGCCTCAGCCTCCTGAGAGGACAGGAGGGCACCACCAACGTCCTGTTAATAACCTTGTTTCTTTTGATTGATTGTCTTCCTGGTTTTGCCCTTTGCTGTGGGTAGTGAACTGGTTAGTCACTTACATCCACTGGTCACCTAAAATGACCTTATTCAACAAAAGTGTTTTGCAAGGGAGTCCATTTAGAGAGGACAAGGACAGCCCTGTGGTAGAGATAAGGTAGCAGTTGTGAAGGGGGTACCCTGATGGCCATGTTTAGGGATACTCTGCTCTCCAGTGAGAAAGGATCTCTGCTAAAAATCCTCCCCACACAACTTGGGTGAGCCGCAGTCATTAGGAAACAACCACATTTGTTCCTTCCCCCAAAATGGGCACTTCTCATCTGTTCTTCCTAGTATCTAAACTCTGCACGTGGCCCTAAGATGCCTCCCAACATACCCCACAAAGGACATAAAGACACAGAGGTAGCCAGGTGTGGTGGCCACGGCTGAGACCCTGTGCAAACCTACTTACGCACTGTCCATCAACGCTCCAACGATTAAATGAAGCCCAAAGTGATAGGATGCCTTGAGGGACCCCAATTATATTTGGGGAACTTTTTGGAGCTATCTGCTGATCAGATAATGAGGACCACGTTGGCTGGAGGATCCTGGAGCAGACCAGACCACCAGACGCCATCTTGAGATCACTGGGCGGATACCTTCCCACACCCACCCCTGAGCCCATTCCCTTTTAAAGAAGAGCCGGGAACCCCCAAGGCCACCTCTCGCTCTTGAGATCTCGTCCATTCTCCTTGACTCTGGACCTGCTTCCGAAATGAACCTCTGTCTCTGCCTTTGACGGGTGTGTGCTGCAGTTCTTTTCTGTCACATATGCCCAGAGCCCCACTGATCCCCAGGGGAGTCCCCCTTCTCTCCGGGGACTCCTTGAACCCTTCCCGGGACACTGCCAGTCAGAGTGGGCCCGTGGGGCGTTGGGGACCTCCCGTCTAGCCTGGCTGCCTTATTTGATGAATGAGGAAATCGAGGTCCAGAAGGAAGGAGAGTGTGGCCTCTGGTCACCCCGTGAGTTGGCCCAGACCCAGAGCTGGGTCCAGGTCTGTGTCTGTCACCAGACCAAGTCTCTCTCTCCAGGGCCACCTCTAATTCGGGACCTGGAGCTCAGTCTTCTAACCTTGCTCCTTTAACCCTTGCAAAGCAGCCACGTCAGGGATGCGAGCTTCTGGAGGAAATCTCCCCCCGGGTTCCTTCCCCCCACCCCAGGGAAGGAAAAAGGATGTCTTTTCTCGTGATTTCCTCCTTCTTTGGGGTGTAGACAGTTAGGACCTCACTGACCCCCAAACCAGCCGCTCCCAGGAAAACCCTGAGACTTACTTGGACTGCAGGGGCCGGTCGCTGGGGTACATCCATCGGTTGGCGCTGTTGCTGACCACGGTGTCCGTCATGGTGGACGGCGGGTGCTCCTGGAAAACAACCCAGAGAGGATGTCACCCTGTCACTCTGTGCCATACTAAGGAACTTTATCCACATCTCCATTCTCTAGATGGGGACCCTTGGGCGCTGCTGGGGGACGCTGTGGACCTTTGACACAGGCAGCCTCAAAGAGAAGGACAGGACTCTAGTCCCACGGGTCCTTGGTTTCCCGGGTCCTGGTGTGAGTGGCCTGCTCCTGCCATGCTGTGCTGGGGATTTGATGGAGGTAGAAACGATGGGGCTCCCAACTTGAATCTCCAGAAATCTAAGCCCCAGTAAGCCTGTGTTTACTTCCTAAGTCGCACGCGTTGGGTGTGTCATTATAGCAGTGGCCAGCTGGCCAAGACCGACTCTCTGTGCCTGTGCTTGCCCTGTGCCACTTCTGCTTCACAGAGTGGCCAGGGAGGTCTTGAGAAAGCTGGCTCCTAGCTTGTAAGAACAGCCCCCACCACGGCTAGACCCAGAGAGACGGTTCTGACATTGACTGTGGTGATGGGTGTGAAACTGTGAATATTCCAGAATCCACTGGCTGGTCCACTTTAAAGGGGTGAATTGAATGACATGGGAATTATACCTCATTAAAGCTGAAAATGGTACATTACTTTGGAAAATGCTTTGGCCATGTCTATTAACGTCTATTAATGTCTACCCTGTGACCAAGAATCGTGCTCAGGTTATATATCCAAGAAAAATGGTGCTTGTATACTAAGACAAGTAGAGGGTATTCACAGAAAAAAAAAATTGGGTGGGTGGGGAATAGCTAAAAATTGGAATCAACCCAGGTTCCACTGCAGAAGAGCAGAGAGATTGAGGGTGGTTCCATCATATTGTGGAATGCTGGTCAGTGCTAACACACAAATTTCTGGTAGCCTTGAAACCCTGGGGGCAAATGCCTATAATCCCAGCGGCTTGGGAGGCTGAGGCAGGAGGATCGTGAGTTCAAAGGCAGCCTCAGCAAAAGTGAGGCATGAAGCAACTCAGTGAGACCCTGTCTCTAAATAAAATACAAAATAGGGCTGGGGATGGGGCTCAGTGGTCCAATCCTCCTGAGTTCAATCCCTGGTACCCCCCACCCCCACCCCCCAAAAAAAAACCCTGGATGGATCAGGAGGACATCAGGTTTAGTGCAAGAAGTGAGGCTGAAAGCAAACACACTATTTGACAGTATTTCCCTGAAAGTTAAGAAGATAGAGCAAATGGCTCACTGACTCTGGGGAGATTATCAATTGGGAGGGGACATGGGGGGTGAAAATATTCCGGTTCCTGGTCTGGGTGGTCACAAACTGGGTGTACACGTCTGCAGAAGCCATTTAAGCCAGTGTTCCCCATGTCCTTCCCTTTGCCCCCAAAGGTAAGGAGCTCCAGTCGCTCTTTTGCTCAAGAGTCTTCTCTGGATCCCATTTGCTCCTAGAATCAAATCCAAACCCCTCGGCACGGCCCAGCTCCCTGTGGCCTCCCTGCTCCAGAAAGACATGCTCTTTCTGGAACATTACAGCACTTTCCCATGCATTCGCTCTGCCGGGGACCCCTTCCTGCAGACACCTGCCCGGTGCCCGCCGCCATCAGGAAGGTCTCTTCTCCAATGTTGCCTCCCCAGAGAGGCCTCCCTGGCTGCTCAATTCATTTACTTTGTGCTTTTCTAATTAAAAAAATAATAATAGATGTGTTTGAAGAACGCATATTTAAATGCATAAATGACATAAATCCTACAAACGAGGGTATGAGCTTCCGGCACCCCCCGCGGCTGCCTATTTTCGGCTCTGCTGTTTTGGAGGCAGGTCGGCTGCCATCCACTCATTTAGCAAAACTCTGATCACAACCCCCGACCAGAGGCCGAGGTCGTCTTGGTGCCTGCTGGCCCCTGCGTCCACCCTGCCCATGGGCCACTGTGGATCCTGCAGTTCAGTCTGTTTCAGACGCCCCCCTCCCCCGCCTCTCCCCCCAGGTTCTCTTTACTCTGATTTATTTTCCTTCGCCGCTCCCTGTGATGGTAATTTATTTTCAAATTTGGCCGTTTGCTTGGAGTCTGAATCTCGCTGCCAAAACAGAAGCCCCTGGCAGAGCTCCTGATGGGTCTTGCTGCTCGACTCCCGAGGCCCAGCACGGTGTCTGCACACAGAAGGCGGAAAACCGGGATGGGTCTCCTTCAACGTGGGCACCGGGAAGCCAGCCAGGCCCAGGTCCCCTCACTATGGAGGTCACGGAAACAGCAAGGGGATGGGCGGGTTGGGGGGGGGGATGCTGGTCCCCTGCGGCTCCTGCTCCCTCGGAAGCTGAATGGGTGACCAGGGAAGGTGACCAGGGAAGGTGAACAGCCGAGCCCCTGCCCTGCCCTGCCGCCTCGGGATCATCCTCTTTGTGTGGGGGAAGGTGCTGGGGGAGAAGTCCCCTCCTGAAAAGCCATTTCCTCGGCTCCTATGTGGGGGCACATAATCTTCCCAGATTAATGCCTCCATTTGGCTGTTGCTTGCATGTCAAAAACGGAAAGAAAGGAGAGAGAGAAATTTCCTGTTGTGAAGGAAATTTGCTGAGAAGAACCTTTAATGTCTCCTTATTGCTGTTGCCAGAGCTGAGCGGCTTCCCTGCCCCCCCCCCCCTGGGGACCCCTGGCTCCCGTTGGGCCCGTGAGTTTCAGCTGGTTTGAACCAGAGCCTGCAATGGGGTGGCTCCCTTCTTTCAGTGGAGGGGAGATGCGGCCCTTGGGGGATCCGTCCTCGCCCAGGAACTCTGGTCTCCAAATCCTGCTGCCCTGGGGGCAGAGCCCTCTCGTGCATTTAGTCACCCCCCCACACAGGTCCCACTAAAATTCCATCTGCCAAGTTCAGACCCACAGGCCAACCTCCCGGGGGAAACTTCCCAGCTCCGTCCCCCAGGCCAGGAGCCACCCTGGACAAACAAGGCTATTTCACCGTGGCCAAGTTCAACATCCCTGGAGTGGACTCTGTGACCAGTGCTCGCCCCCAGCCCAGACCAGGAGGGGAAGATCTGAGCCAAACAACAAGAAAAATAGCTTGGGATGGCTGGGAGGCAGTGGGAGGGCTGTGGGTGGCCCCTGGGGACTCCCCTACAGCAGGCGCACACCCCCAGCCTCCAGGGATGTTGGCCACTCCTAGGAGCCAGTCCCCAAGGAGCTGCCTGGCTCAGACACCTGGAAGGCACAGCCCAGCTCAGAGCGGGACAGTTCTGGGATGCCGTCCTGTTCCAGGGCTCCCTGGGGACTGGGCTGCACTGAGCTCCCATCTCCTGGCCTCCTCTGACCCACTGCCTGTCTCCCTCATTCCTTGCGGGTCCTGCTTGGAGTATCTGCGTATCTATCGCTGGCCCAGGAAGCCCATCTCAGGTCCTGCTCCTAGGCGGCGCGACGTCGCGGGCGGGTTGTCAGGAGAGCCAGGGACCCACGGCCACATGCTCCTTACAGCACTGGGCAGCCACTGAGCCATTCTCCAACCAGACAGCCAGGGACCCTAGGTGTCCCACCTGCCTGCAGATGACACTCTGGGAAGGCCAGCCACGCTCTCAGGAGGGAGGGTGAGTTAACAGGGGTGGGGACAGTCAACGGTGAGTGCCTGAGGTCCAGCGCCCCAGCCTGTGCCCACTGCCCACTACAGAGAAGCCCTCAATGACAGAGGAGCCCTGGACTCTGTGGGGGACAGAGGAGGAAACCAGCCACCAACAGCAGAAATAGAAGACGTGTCAGACACAGACACGGTTTCCAAGCCGCTTGACCTCAGGAACTTGGTGTGACTGAGCTCAGGAGGTGAATCCCCACCTACCGTCCCTGACACACAGGAGGGACTTTGGAAAATGGCAGTTAATTTCTTTTTCCTGCTTCTCCTCTAGTTGATACCAACAGTCAAATGAGTGATTATTTCTTGAACATCTACTATGCACCAAATTCCATGCCCGCCTTATTGCATTCATCTTTATCATTCTCATTTTACAGCCCAAGAACTCAGGCTCAGAGTGCTTAAGCCACCTGCCCAACATCACACAGCTACTGAGGAGCAGAGCCAGTGTGTTTCTTCACTTCTCTGTCATCCTTGCACGGGCTTGGCTTGTTGGGTCCTGGTGAGCAGGTGGGCATTGCCAGCTATCCAGTCCTGACCCTCTGTCCCCTGGCTGGATTCCCACCTCTCAGCCTCAGAAAAGAAACAGAGACTTGCCCAGCTTGTCCCCTGCCGGGTGCCTGTGAGAGCTGGGGTGCTGCAGCCAGGGCAGGACCAGGGCACTGGCTTCCATCCAGTCCTGCAGCTGCGACTTCAGACAGTGAAACATGAACCAGGGCTCCTCCCCAGCCCGCAGCCCCTGCGGCCCCCCAGATGCCCTAGGGGAGCAGTGACAATCGGACCCTCGATGTCAGCTCTCAGTCATGTGGAGCACCTCTCAAGCCTTGTCTTCTTCTTGCGCCGTGGTGCAGGTGACTGAGCCAGGGAGAGGTGGAGCAGGCTTCCCGAGGCCCTGCGTCCAGTCCCTCCAGGGGCCATCTAAATGGCTGCCTGGGCGACGGGACATCTGTATGGGAGGGAAGTGCACTGCTGGAAGGGGGCTGATGCTCTTCAGAACTGATGTGAAGGGACCAGCAAGATAAAGTGTCTAGTGAGGAGACCACACCGTGGGGCTGTGAGCCTTAGTGCCACTGTATGGTCCCGGGAAACACAGAAGGATGTCGCCGTGGGGTGTGGGGCCGGGAGCTGGGGCGGAGCTGCAGGAGCCTCCTGAGGACAGACCCTTCGATTCGCAGCCGCAGGATAAGGCACCTCTTCAAACACAAGTGATCGTTTGTCTTTACAAAATGCAATTTTAAAAGAAAAAGGTGCTTCTGGGGCTGCCCCTTGCAAGGAGGAGATTTGAGGCCTTTCCGTGACCTCTGGGAATGGCCATGACCTTCTGCGTCTCCTCCGTTCCCGCTTGTCTCTCTGGGCCTCTTCCTCTACTGTTCTCTTGGCCTGGAGAGGACCTTCCTCCCACGGTCACATGGCTCTGCTGGTCTCTGCACAAATGTCACCTCCTCCGAGAAGCCTTCCCTGAATACACTGTCATCTCCCCTTGCCCCATTACAGAGTCTCATTCTGTTTATTGCCATTATAATGTTGATGGTGACACGTGATGTTTTTGATTTGCTGTGTGTCTCTCCACCTGCTCCGTAAGCTCCCCAAGGGCAGGCCCTGGTCCTGTATTTGTTCAAGGCTCCCTCGTAGGTAGGCCCAGCTTTGCAGCCTAGGCCACTTCACTGAGCTTCACACATAGAAGGACCCCCAGCTTAGAAGAACCCTGTGCTTGGCTTCCCACTCTGCTGTCATCTTTTGATTCATGGGCCCTAAATTTTTTACTTTGGAATCAGCCCCATAGTAGGTGCTCAATAAATATTTACGTCAGTCATGAAGCTGAGGGAATGCAGCAGGGGCTCAATAAATCCACATGTAGGTGCATCCTCCCCACCTGGTGCCAACCCTCAAGACACCCTGCGGCTTCGACTGCCACAAAAACCTGTCCCAGCCCCAGAAAAACAGGTCAGGCGCCCTCCCTCCCGCCCCCGGCATTTTGCTCTGCCTGCTTCTCCCCTTAGGGACCCTTTGGCATGTTGGCTAAGGACCAGTGGTTCCACCCCGGGATCTTCTGCTGGCTGTAGATGAATGAAAACAACCTCAACAACCCGAAGCCCATTTGGTTTAAGAGCTGCGAGGTGTGGACAGTGACCCGGGGGACCGGGCGGGGTGGGCAGGTCCTTTCAGGGCGCTTCGGGGAGCCTGTGTGAGCTGTAGGTGTCTGCGCGGAGCTGAGGTCGGCCTCCCTGGCCCCCAGTCTTCGGCCTCCCTGGCCCCCGGTCGGCCTCCTTGGCCAACATTTTGGGACTAAATCAGACGCTTTGCAGCAGAACCTGCCGCGGGCAGCTTGGCCGGTGCCCAGCGGGTCCCTCTGTCCCTCTCTGTCCTCGCCCCGCCTCTTTCCCCCGGAGCCCAGCTCTGGCTGCTCAATTAGGCATCTGGACAGACTCACTCAGATCGCGCATGCGCTGGGAGGGGCCCCTCACCCTGGGCCTGGGTGAAGGAGGGCAATGGGCACCCACGGGATGCGGGAGAGCATGCTCTGTTGGGTCCAGGCAGGGATTTTTGTTTTGTTTTTTTAAAGTAAAATTCAGCCAGAATCTTAAAAGCCCCGGGTTGAATGAAACATTCAGATCGCCCACTTCTGAAAAACGGAAAGGATCAAAACATTTATGCAATGTCTGCTATTAGGGTGCTTCAAACACGGTCCTAGGCACAGGGGGACATAGCGTTAAACCGTACTAGGGACAAAAGCAACTCATGGAGCTCACCTCCCTGGGGAGGGCGGGGGTAGACCAGCAAGTCAATACGGAATTTGGGTGCCCTAGAGGAAAAGAAAACAGGGTCAGGGCTTGGAGATTGGAAGAGGAGTTGGGCTTTAAATAGGTGTCATGGGGGGGGTCTCACTGAGAGACAATGTTAGATCAAACCTGATGGGGTAACCGACTGAGCCATGTGGATATCTCCGGCAGACCAACTCGGAAAGAGGGAAAAGTGAGTGCAAAGGCCCTGGGGCAGGCACCTGCATGGTACTTGGACACATCAAGGAAGACACAGTGAAGTGAGCAAGGGGCTGTGGGGATCAGAGAGGTGTGGCGGTGCCAGACCTTGAGGCCCTCAGAAGCCTCCACTCTGCCTGATGGGAGCCATAGAAGGGTCACAGAAGTGACCTGAGCAGGGATATTCTGCTATCTCAAATACCAATTTGATTGTGCTGGACACTTAGATTCCTACAACCCAGGATGCAAAGAGAAGGAAGGCTGGTGTCCTGCACAGCTCGCCACACCCACGGGAGCCACGGGCCAGGTGAGCCCCCCTACCTCTTCAGAACCCTCACATCCAGCCACCCAGTCACACTGGAGGGGCCTAGGCAGGTCCTCTGCCTGCCCTGAACCTGGCCACGGCTGGAACTGCAAGGTCCCGGCTGGTCCCCTGCTGAGCTGGAGCCGGCGCCAGGCACAGGGCCAGACCCTCCTGAGAGGTGAAGGAGATGGAGGCAGCTTTGAGCTCCCGGACCCCAAACACAGCAAACTGTCCCCTCCGCACGGTGCTCCCCTTGCCAGGGAGTGAGAAAAAATGGTCCCTGCCGTGAGCCTTCAGATAATCCCAGGGGACAGTCCCCTCTGGTCAGGCTGTAAGGCGGGCCCAGAGCCTGTTCCCCACACTCAGCCACTTACAGGCCGAGCTAATGTCCCTTCTTGCTTGTCAACAGGACTGACCTCGTCACAGTGGCTGTTCCTGGCACTGGGTGGGACACTCTTCTTGGATGGCCTCATTTGATTAATTAATTTAATTTAATTAATTCTTCTGGTGCGTTGTCTCCATTTTGCAGAGGGGACCCTGAGGCTGAGGAGGGTGGGTGGCTTATCCCCCCAGCAGGCACTTGGCGGGGCTGACGCCCCGTCCCCACGCTTCATCACCCCGCCACGTCGTCCTGGTTGCACGTGAGGAAGAGGGAGAGAAGGTGCAGGGGACGAGCGGCAGTGTGACAGACGTAACATGAGCTCAGCTACCACCGTGGTCATCATCTCTGGTGTCGTCCACCGCTGCTCTCTCCCTCCAGCTGCAGGAGACTTGAAGGGCACTAACGGCCCCTTGGTGCCACTGTGGGGATGTGGGGTTGACCAGTCGGCAACAGGGCCCCATTTCTCCCCTTCCTGCAGCCACAACACCTCGGGGCCCCTCCTCCAGAGGTGGCATCCCCTCCTCCACCCTGGCGTCTGAGCCTGAGCCAGAGGCAGCCCCTCTGTGCCCGGCGGGTGGAGAGTGTGATGCCATCCAGGGCCTGGGAATGTCGGGGCCTCCTCTGTGCTGAATTGGGAGCTGCCTTCACCACAGGAGCACCCAGGCTCTCCCGAAGGAGGAGACGTGTGGCAGGAGGCAGCAGCTGTCCCCGAGGTGTGTCTGCACCAGCTCTTCCAGGGTTGCCGGAGCCTGGCCCAGGCCAGAAGAACCACCCAGCTGAACTCAGCCCGATCGCCGACCTGAACCTTCATGAGATAATAACGGTGGCTGTTCTGAGCTGTGAATTGTCAATATGTTTGTTACGCAGCAAAAACTGACCATTGGAACCGCCTGCTGCCGTGGACGATCGATGGCCACAGACCCAGAACCCCGAGATCCAATGCAGCCCCTGTCTTGGTTTCCGAGTGACTCCTGGGGGTTGGTCAGGCCTGGGTGAGGCATGGTAGTGGACATCTGGGGCAGATGGCCCTTGTTTTGGCCCACCTCGCAGTTATCTGGATAGTCTTTGCTGGGGTAACAGCACCCCCAACTTTCCTTCAGGAAATGACCTTTCTCAGAGTCCATCTGTGTGGTTCAGGTGGGGGTCACCAAGCCTGGCTCCCAGAGGTGGGCCAGCGTGGTCCTCCGGGCCAATCAGTGCCTTACTTCTGTCGGCCGACTGTGATTGGCCCGGGATAGGCATGTGACCTCATCTGGGCCAGTGAAGGTCACCAGGCTTGGCCAAGGCCTGGAGAAAAATCCCCCAGCCCCTCTCACAGCTCTCCCTCCCTCCCAGAGGCTGGCCTCCGAGCTTCCTGCAGGACAGGACGCATTTCCAAGCCACCCCGGTGGAGGCCTGCTGGGACGCTGCACTGACAATTAAAATTCAGTGGCAATAAACAATGCTAATTAAAAGCAAAACCAAGTACTTAATAAGACAAATGAGGTGGCAGCGTTAAAAGCCAGGCTGAGAGCTGGAATTAATTAAAAACAAAGGCGAGTCTCTTCCCTTTTCTAGAAAAGGGTGTGTGTGTGTGTGTGTGTGTGTGTGTGTGTGTGTAGAATGGATTTTTGTACAAAATGTCATGGGAGCAGACAGACTGTGGGGTCTGTTCTGCTGGGGAGGGGGGAGGGGCTCCTCGAGGGGCGGGGGGTTTGGGCGGGGCTCTGAGAGGTGAGCTGGGGCAGGCACCGCCCAGAGGATGCAGGAGAGGAATGGGCGTGGCCCGTCAGGGGGTGGACCTTCCTGAGGATGGGGCCTCAGGTGCTGGGAGACAGGGAGAGAGAACAGGGCAGGACGAGGGCAGGGCGCAGGGGTGAGCCCTGCGTCCAAGAGTTAGAGATGACAGTGCAGAGTGTCCCTGACCCTCGCTGCTCAGACAACCGCAGCTTGCACGGGGCCATCGAGAGCCTGAGATCTCCTGCAGACATCCAGCAAGACGGCTCAGGTACCCACGGGCTCGGGGTCCAAGGCCATTGTGCCAGGCAACCCTGGGAAGATCTGCTCACTTCCTATATCTCGGTTTCCTCCTGGGCAGACTGGGGAGAAAAATAACACCCCTCTCAAAAACGGGATATTGAGGATCAAATGAGACGATCTACATGAAGAGCTGGCACCAAACACCTGCCCAATGGGAGCTCCTGTTAATTTATGACCATCACATAAAGGTCACATCCACAGGCTCCCTGGGCAGGAACAATTCACTCAGGGACCCAGACTCATTCTACCCAACACGTCCAGGTAGAATGAGTAAGAAATCAATCTGGAGCTTTGGGAAATGTTTGTTATCGCTGCGCAACCAGACACATCCTACCTGTGATTGCTACTGGGCCAGGGACTACTGCATTGAGCCCCATGTAATGAACGGCACATTTGACCCTCATAATAATCCTAGAAAGTAGCATCTTTCCCTACTTGTTTTTGTAGATTGGGAAACTGAAACCCAGAGAGGTAAAGTCATTTGCCATAAGACTCGCAGCCCATTGAGTCGCAACAAGGAGTACGTTTGAAATGAGGCTGCAGAATTAATGGCCTGACTCCCACATGACTGATCCAGAAATGACCCCAAAGGGAGAACCTAGGGGAATCCCAGACTTCTTCCTCTCCTGGACTACAGAGTCCTTCTGAGCCCTGAGTCCATGAAACCCAAATGCAGCAGACACAGCTAACACGGTAGCCCTGCAGGGCCCCCGGTGTCGTCCAGCCAGTCACCAGATTCCTTGATAAAGCAGAAACCGGCCCTGGCCACCTTGCTAAGCGGGCTGATCTCGGCGCCAGCTCCACCGCAGCCCAGCAAGCAAAAGAGCACCATGCGGGGCTGATTTCCAGGCTCAGGCATGCGCACAACTCCCAGGCCCAACAGGAAGATGGGATTAGATGGGCCTGAATATTAAAACAAGCCATTTAGTTTAATGGCCCCTGGCTGCCACTCAGAGCCAGGCTGCCACGACATCCGTTCTGCTTGGAACTGGGTTGGCGCTGAGCAGCCTGCAGCCCTAGGTCCCGCGCTGCTCCAGGAGACCACGGGTGACCTCCTGCCTCAGCCTGAGCGTGAAGCCCTGGGAACAGAGAGGGACTCAGACCCCAGCAGCCCCGGCCCCCAGAATCCAGGGATGTTTCAGTCTCACAAAGTGCAGGCAGGAGACAGCGATCCAGCTCCAGGGATGAGAAATGATGGTTGCAGGGGGCAAGTCGTGAGGCTCAGCTGCATAAGTGCTCCCGGCTGCGTGGCGTCTGCTCACTCTTGCAGAGCCACAGGCACCCACCCTGCTCTGGACCCTTGGACATTCCTGACATGTGACACAGTGGTCACATCCACAGGCGGCTCCCCTGTCCACTGGCTTGGTTTGTCCAACAAGCAGCAGGAGCAGGAGATTGGAGGGAGGGAGGTGAGGCTTGCTGGACGGAGGTGCCAGGGGCTGGCCGTGGGCCTCCACGTGGAGAGCTGCCGTCTCCCTCACGGACCTCCCGCTGCCTCCTGCTCACACAGCCAATGGGGCCGTATTCAGAGTCGCCTGTGGCCACAGAGCCTGCGCCTGACCAGCTTGCTGTCCTTGCTGGAGGATCAGCTCTGCAGAGGGTGGGGTGGCCCTGAGAGTGACAGCATCCATCTTCAGTTGGCCAGTTCCCCTAGACCACCCCTTAAATCTCAGTCACTGTCCTGCGGTGGGTTCTGAAGTGCTTCCCATTCAGAGGGGTGAGGGAACTTGCCCAAGGTCACAGACAGGGAGGGTGGGGGCACCCAGGTCGCACCCCTGGGAGCCTCCCTGGGAGCCGGGTGCTCTGCAGCCCTGCGGGGAGCTCCTCCGGCAGGGCGCCCTCACTAGATCCGCATGGCACCCCTGGGCAGCCCAAGGAGACACAAGGAGGATCTGGCTGGAGACCAAAGCAGGTCTCCAGCCGACAGAGCCATGGAAAAGGCAGGGTGGTGCTTTGATGGGTGATGAGGACCCTGTCTCCAGGGTAACCAAGTGCCAGCAGGAGCTCGTGTGCCCGGGCTGTGCAGGAGGGTGGCCTGCTTTCCTGAAGCTGCCCAGCTGCATCCAGAAAGGAAAGGCTCAGGGCCTCAGACCCTCAGACATTCCTGAGCCAGGCCTGGCCCTGTGTCACCAGGCAGAGCCAGTTTCTAGTTCCAAGGCAGAAAGTGCAAATGTTCTGGTCCCAGCCGCTCAGCCCCGAAGCTCGCCTCGCACCTCAGCCTTGTGAGAAAGTGGGGCGGCCCCTGGAGGGCTCTTCTTCCTCCTTGCCACACACACTCACACCCACACGCGCTCACACTCACACACACACACACACTCCACTCTGCCTTCCACCCACATCACAGAGTTGGGGGCACATCCCCTCTGGAGGGGACCAGCAGCGCAGGCTCGGGAGCCACACCATCTGCCTTCCAGCCCTGAGCCCCGCAGACAGCCGAGCACCCAGAGCCCCCGGCAGCCCCTGCGCCCCTCCCCAGGGTTGTTTGAGGCTGATGTGAACAGGGGACGGTGGGGAGCGGCTGGTCCCCGGCCAGCGCAGGTGCAGCCTCACCTGGAGTCACTCAGCCGCTTCCTGACTCACCCCCCAGGACAATCAGCCCAGAGCTCCTGACAGCAGCAGGCGCCTTCCCACCCCTGGTCCAGCTGCGGTGCTCCGCGGAGGATGGAGCCTAAGAAACCTGAGAGCACTTCAGAGAGAGCACAGAGCTTCTCTCCCTCCATCCCATGAATAATAGATCACCAAGACCTGCCTCGTCCATTCCTCTCCCACTTGAGTCCTCCTGGCGCCAGGAGGGGAAGGTGACAGAAAGAGGAAACCTTGGTCTGGTTGGTTGGAAAGTGCGCATGAACCGCAGGGCTCCCCCTCTCCCCCAGGAAAGCAGCCATCAAAACCTGAAGGAAGGTGGAGGCAGAACTCAGCAATTTCCAACACCCTTGTACTCCTCTGCCTCCAATGATGTTAGGACCCTCATCATTGGAGGCAGAGGAGTACAGAGACTGAGAGTTGCCTGGGTTCAAATCCCAGCTTTGCCTCTTTTAGCTGTGTGATGTTAAGACCATTACTCAACCTCTCTGTGCTTTTCTTTCCTTCAATGAAAATCAAGGATTATAACAACAGTCATGATAATACCTACTTAGAGGGATGTTGAAGGATTAAATGACTTGATACTTTTAAGGTTAATAGGACATCAGTGCCTGATGCATGGTTAAATAAAGAGGATTAAGTTATCTTAGCCATCATCTCCAAAATATAAGGGCTGCTAAATATATGAAAGTATCAATCACCAACTGTGTGCCAGGAACCATACCAAGGAACATGGTATATACGAGGCTGGCCAGGAACACCACCTAGTTCATTTGAAAGATAGAAAAATAAAGCTTATAAAGGTTAGTTGGCTTTTCTCCAGCATTGGAAGATGGAGGAGGTAGAAGAAAGCAGGAGAGGACTTAGGGCCAGACATTTCCAGCCCTATTCCTTACTGGCTCCTTTCTTATGTTAGAAATCCAGTCGACCCTATTTGCACAGCCAGCCAAGAAGTTCAGCAGCTCCAGACAGCCACGGAGCTACCCAGTTATGAAGCCTCAGCTCAGCCACGTGAGTGCTCAGGCAAGATCAGCAGATGGATTAACCCACCAATTACAGCTCACGTGGTGCAGATGTGAGCAAAGCAAAGGTGATCCTTGTGCTAAGCCACTAACTTTGGGGCGTGGTTGTTACCCGGCATAGCTAGCTGATGTTGGCAGTGTGCCTTCCTTATGCCCATCATGCACATCTGCTCCTCACCCTGACCTCCCTGTTCTCTTCCCCTGAAGCTGGCTGTTATGTATTATGTCACAGGTCCCCCCCTGGGTTTCTGGCCTCCGTTTGGATTCAGCCCATGGGGAGCACCAGAGGAGGCCGGGTGGAGGGAGGGGCAGCAGGACAGGGCTCCTTTTCTGCAATGTCCATGTCCTCCCCAGTGGCCACAGCTCAGGTCAGGAGCCCTCCTCCACACCGCCCCTCCAGCTCCCACCCCCCAGCTGTGGTCCCCGTCATGCCTGGAGGTGGCAGGCAGCAGCTCCCATTATTGCAGCCCCGGGAGGTTCAACGGGTTCTTTAATCCTATTCACACCTTCACTCCTTTTCAAAATTCTCCTCAAATTGCACACTTTGAATTGCCATCTGTTTCCCGCTGGGACTCTGATTCACACGGGCAGTGTCGTCCGTGCATATTTTCCACGAAGACAGAAAACAGACACAACAAGAGTCTTGTCCTTGAGGAAGGTTGGATTGCAGTCAGCAGGGCCCCCCCGGCTGCGACTCAGGACCATGGACAGCGGCTCAGGACCACGGACAGCGGCACCGTGCTGCCCTCCCAAGCCCACAGGTAGGACTTCAAGTTGGTCCCTGAGCTTCTGCAGAAGCCCCCTGGATGGCACAGACGGGAGTGAGAAGGCTTTATCAACCCCCGAGATGCTCCTGATCCTCTGTTTAGCCCCTTGGACCCCAGCTCGGCTCACCTGTCCCATAATGCCATCTCCTGTCCTCTGAGCCTTTCTTGCCTGACTTTCTGGTAGGCTGGGAATTCAGAACCCCAGCGGGTGGCCTCTCACAGTTGACATAAGTCACCCTCCACAGACTGCAAGTTCCTTAGGGGTAGGGAGAAGACAGCTGCTCCCTTCCTCCTGGTACCAACACCCCAACTTTCTTTTAAGGAACCACCCTTATCCGGGCTCAGCCCAGGGTGTTCTGATGAGACCAACGTCCACTCCCAGCCCCACCCAGGAGTGGTCCCCCACCCCAACCTAGTGACCATCAGCACCCTCCCCACTTCCCACGTCAGTTACTGAATTTGAAGTTGAATCCATGCCCCGATTCTAGTCAAGTAGACTCCATTCTCAAACTTTGGTTGGAATCTCTGTCTCCTCTCTCTTTCCTCCTGAGCGGATGTGGGGACAAGCCAGACTTGGACTTGGTGAAGAAAGTGGATTCCTTGTTTATGAACTTGCCTGTGAGTGAAAACGTATCTGTTCTCCCCACATCAACATCTGTGACACCTTTGTGCTCGATCACAGATATTCAGAGAGGACAAAAGTGAGTCCCTTAACCCACGTCCCCAGCTCAACATCAAGAAGGCAGGCTGTGATGCACCTCATGGAGAAAAAAAGATGTGTGAACCAAGCCCCGTTCAGTCACCAGCTGCGGGGCTGCTGGCTGTGAAGTCAATGTGGACGGATCAATCATGCATGTTCAGTGAGGTGGCTTTAGGTAGAAACACGCATAAGGCAAGGTCACGGGCTGACCCGTTGATGCTGGGAGGCACCTGGCCAGTCTTTCCCCAGGAGCAGAGACTCTGCATTCACTCATTCAGGGTCTGCAGCAAGTCTGTAGCACAGAGCTGCCAGGAGTAAGGATGGACCCCTGCCTCCTACAAACTGATCTAAGAAAAACAGATATGTGCTGTAACCTATCCTGTGATGCTTAAAGTACTGTGTGATCCACTCAATATAAATCCCTGGCTTTCCACTCCCCCTCTTACCATGTGCTATAGTAATGGAACAGGTGCCGAGGGGACGTTGGTCTATTTGCTGTCTTACTTTACGAGTGTGTTGGGGGCCAGAGGCAGATCACAAGGCAGTTGATGCACTTTGGAAGGGAAGGTGCATGGGACATGCATGGTGTCATGAGGGCTTGCATCTAGGACTTCTTTCCCCACAAGAAGACTCAGGTGTGTTTCCACCAGCTTCCTCCACTGTCACCTCTGGGGGCAGGGGGGTGAGTTGGTGAGAGGGCTCCAGAGTGGACACTTGGGCTTGGGGATTCACCGGGGACTGAGAACTTGCAGGAATCCCCCCAGGCCACTGCCTCGCCGGACTGGATCAGAGAACCGACCAGACTGGGCGTGAGTGGGGTGATAAGTGTGTTTTCAGCCCCTCATGTCGGCAAGACATGATCAGAAGCGCAGGTTTGCAGGGAGCTCGGGGTGAATCGGGGTAAAGTAGTGTGTCCCAAGCCCGACCACCAGCTCAGTTTCTGCAATACCATGTGTCCCCCCCGCCACAGGTGCTGTGCTTGGAGGCCAGGAAGGCTCCCATCTTCCAAGGCTGAGGGTGTGAGAGGATCAGATTCCCTCAGTCCTGGTTTCTAGCCCTTTCTCAAGGAAAGAAAGGAAAGTGGGAAGGTCATTTCTCCCTGAAAGAAGAGTTGAGGCTTTGCAGGTGGTTGCTGAGCTACTGGTCTGGTTTGGCACAGCCGAGTTGCCACATGAAAAACCAAGAAACAGAACGTGTCCCCAACACAGGGTCTTGATGTCCTCCCTTTCTGCTCATGGGGGACGAGGAAGCCTTGGGTGGGAAACCCAGCTCCCTGAGGCGGACGGAAACTAGGAGCAGGAGGTGCTGTGTCATTGCTGGGCAGTGACTGACAGCTCTGGTGGCCCCGGTTCTCCAGAATGAGAGGACAGGCAGATGGGGTGATTGGCAGGAAGTGGTCCAGACACAGCCCATCCCAGGAAGCCCTCCAGGCTTCCCGCTGGCATTTCCACAGCCCGCAGAGTTCACAGCACCCGTCTTAAACTCCTGAGTTTTCTCGCAAGTTCCAGAGACGAGAGGCTTAGGATCCGCTTGACGGATACCCCAACTAAGGACCTGATGTGACACGACTCCCCTAAGTCACATCAGTGGTGAACAAGGGACACCACCCTGGATGCACCCTGGAATCACCTGGGGAGGAGGTAGTATAAAAATGCCAAGGCCAGCATGCCACCCATGCTAGAGAAGAGACTCCGAGGCTGAGTGCTGGGAAACAAGCCTGTCATCTCAGCGGCTTGGGAGGCTGAGGCAGGAGGATCTCGAGTTTAAAGCCAGCCTCAGCACAAGTGAGGCCCTAAGCAACTCAGTGAGACCCTGTCTCTAAATAAAATACTAAATAGGGCTGGGGATGTGGCTCAGTGGTGGAGTGCCCCTGAGTTCAGTCCCTGGTACCAGAGAGAGAGAGAGAGAGAGAGAGAGAGAGAGAGGGAGGGAGGGAGAGAGACTCCAAGAGGGTCCTAGCACGGTGCCGGGTGTGTTCAAGTGCCCAGCTGAGGATAACGTGCAGCCAGGGCTGAGAAGCACCCGTGGGCGCCCCACCACACCCCTTCCCTTCCTCCAACCCAAGCATGCGGCAGGATTCCCTGGAGCCTTGGGGGCCGTTTCCAGCTCCCAGCTTCTGATGCAGATCTGAGAATTTGTGGTTTCTAGTAAGTTCCCAGGCGAGCCGGGCCCTGCTGGCCCGAGAATCCCATTCTGAGCATCCCCTGCTTGGTGTGATGCCAGGAGACCCAGGACCCCCGACCCCTGGGCCCCGTTTCCCATCTGCTGGCGGCGACGTCCTGCTCTGAATCAGAGCTAATGACTCTGGGGCAGCTGCTCCACCTCAGCCAGAACCCTGGGCTCTGTGGTTTCTTCCCTCTTCTTCTTTCTCTCCTTTTAAAATGAATCCAGCACTTAAGAGACCGTCGCTGAGCACTTCTGCTTGCTCTGCCCTCAGCCCCAGGCTGCAGTGCAGGGCTCCTTAAATATTGACGAGGTCCGCGATGCACGGGCTGCAGCCGCCGAGCTGGGGGTGAGGCTGCTATCCACAAAGGCTCAGGTTAAAAAGGATCCGGGTCCAGGGCTGGTTTTATAAGAGACCCCCTACTTCCTTCCCCCTCACCCAAGTCCCCGGTGACTCCCACTGTCCCTGCCCCGTCCCCAGCCCTGCCGAGGCCTGGAGTTCTTCCTTCTGCTCGTGGCTGCCTCAGGTTAGAGAAGTCTGGGGAGGGGCTGAGGTTTGGAACTAGAGCAGGGAGCCCTAGACTGACACTGACCACGTTCAGGGAATACCTACTGAGCACCTACTGCATACCAGGGGCTACGGGATAGAGAGCCCTGGGAACATCACCATAAATAAGGGTGGAGTTATCCTGTTGGGGTGGGGCTGAGATTCTCATGGGAGAGGAAGGACCAAAAGCAAAATAAATAATTAAAATAGACGTTGTGCACACCGAATCAAGAGCTGGGAGGGGTGGAATAGAGGAGGAGGTGGAGCTCTGGGGCAGTGAGTACACTTTTAAAGAGGGTGACAGGAAAGGGTGCACTAAGAAGGTGATTTGGAAGAGGGTAGAAAGGATTAACAGGTCCCCTTGTAGAATGTGGAGCCCAGAGATAGCATCAAAACAACAGCACTCCTGTTTACTGAGCATCTACTCTATGCTGAGCCCTACTCTGAGCAAAGACTACGTCATGATTGGCTGCATTTCCAAGGCCACCCAGCGAAGTAAGCAATAGCGTCGACTCCATTTCCCAAGATGAGGAAACGGAGACTCAGAGAGATTTAGTAACTTTCTCCGGGTCACCCAGCAGCAGAGCTGGCATTTAACCCCAGGTAGATTAGCAATGTCCCTACATGGCCCCACTCCCTGTCCACATTTTCAGGGATTCCCCTCTCACTCATGGCTCATTGTAGAACAAATCTTTCCCTGATGGGGGACCCCAATTCCTCCTCCTTTCCAAGGACAGGGTACTATGAAGAGGGTGGAGCAGGGGGGTGCTCAGCCAATACATGTGGCCCTTTCTAGGCCACTTTGAAATACTCATCCAGTCTCCCCAAGTTCTTCATCTGCCTGTAAATCCTGCAGTGACTTTTTCAAAACAGATCATTCCAGATCACCCTTTTGCTTTTGAGACCTTGTTGGTCTTAGAATAAATCGCCACAGCACGGCCCTGCCTTATCTCCCATGGGGCTCCCCCTGACCCTTGCTCCCGACATTCTACATCCTTAAAGGCTACCTCAGGGCCTTTGCACGTGTTCTCACTGCCTCAGCTCCATGTCACTTCCTCAGGGAAGCCCTCCTAGATTGGATCAGATTTCTTTGTGACACGGTCTCATAGACCTGTGTGCTCTTTTTCTTACAAGCCCCACCTTGGCCTGTAAGTATACATCCATTTGCATAATTAATATCTACCTGCTCCAGGGAAGGTGCCAAATAAAAGTTATTTTCTGCTCTGTCCCAGCAGTGGCGCAGTACTTGACATGTCCTGCACATGGGCAAAGAGAAGATGAGCAACCCCCCAACAAAATGCTCCTCTGGAAGCCCGGAACCGATTTCTACTCAGGTTCTTGAAATGTTTTTCCGACTGCCAGGCATTCTATCTGTCCTCTCAAATTCCTTTATTTTGAAAAACAAAAGAGTTTAATTGAAGGCTTCCTAGACTTTTCAACCCTCGGGAAACTCCCAGAGCATCTCTCCATTTCCCGTTCATCAACAAGGTGTTTACAGTGGATGACTTTAGCTAAAGTAATAAAATATTCCCTACTTTTCTTTGTGGGTACCAGGGATTGACCTCAGGGGCACTCAACCACTGAGCCTCATCCCCAGCCCTATTTTGTACTTTATTTAGAGACCGGGTCTCACTGAGCTGCTTAGCACCTGGCTTTTGCTGAGACTGGCTTGGAACTCTAGATCCTCCTGCCTCAGCCTCCTGAGCTGCTGGGATTACAGGCATACACAACTGTCCCCGGCCCAGTTTGTTTTCTTAATATGTGTCAGTGATTAAAAAAAAAAACATGTTGTGGATTATTGGATTATTTTACATAACATATAATTTTAAGTATTATATGTGTTACAATTGATGAATCAAACATTCTAACTGGGTATTTGATAATTCCCCCAGCACCCATAACAGTTATCTATTTCAGTTAGGCAAAACATTTTGTGGGGGTTAGAGGCAGATTGGTCATTTTATTAGGAAAATATGCAAGCAGAAGTTTCACTTTATACTCGGGATTCAAGGACTCACATACTAGTAGGAGGTCGATAAATCCCTTCCAGTGAATGGACAACTGTCTGTTGGTTTGGGGAAGGTCCCAAATATAACGTAGAGACTGCCTCATCCCCTTCACCAAAACAAACCTACACCTTGAACCTCAAGAGTAACATCCCCAGATGCACTTAGCTCTTAAGGATCATGCTCTGTCTTAGAAATATTATTTCTTTGGTTTGGATCCAGAAGGCAAACTGAGGAGAAGCCACGGGATAGAACCTCAGACAGCTCAGAAGCCCGAGCTAGCTAGCTGGATCTGTCCAACACGGTGGGTGCTGTGTCCTCCTCTGCCCAGGGGAAGCGGCCTTCTGCCCAGGATGAAGCACCCACTGCTGCAGCTGAATCGCTCAGGAAACGGCAGGCTGCAGATTCTGAGCCCCACCTGAGCCAAGTCAGAATATCTAGGCTCAGGCTGCGAGAACCTGTTTTTGAAAAGCACCTCAGGAGATGCGTACACCCACTAACATTTACAAACCTTGAGGTTACGACCTTCACAGGGTGAAGGTCAGAAAGCTGGGAGAGGCTTCCACTTCAGATTCTATGAGAAAAACTTCTGCTGGACGGCCAGTTCCCAGGTAGGGGCACCCACCTGGAAGTGCTCGCAGCCCCCCGAGCCCCGCCAGGTCCCACCAGGAGGATCCAAAGCCACCCAGCCAAATGCCAACTTTTTCCAGCCTGTCTGTGGCTGCTGCTGGTCACTGCTGTCCCTGAGGGCCGAACCTGATCCTCGCCCCTAAGTCACCTAGAGAGGTCTGGAAGTTGGTCCACCTCTCTGGGCCTGAGTTCCTTCACCTGTAAATGGAGGTAGTGGCTCCAACTCTGCCCTTCAACAAGGTGCTTGTGACATAGCTGAAGTAATCTCTCTTTCCCATCAACCAGGCGAGACAACTAGGCCTGGGAGGTCAGGGAGCTTGCCGGAGGCCACAGGCTGGGACGCAGAGGTGCAGAGTGAGCCGGGCATCTCTCCCCGGTGTGCACACTGCCCCCTGCTGGTCCGTGTGTCTGTCCTTTATTGGAAAGTGGAGGATGCTCTGGACCCCAGCCAGGAGCTGAAGACAAGAGGACCGATTTCCGCAGACACACTTTCAAGTCGCCTTATCTTCACGACAATTCCAAACGGTCGGTGGCGATGGTTATCTCCCGTTACAGGGCGAAAGAAAGAGCCCTTGGAGGTTCATCTCCTCGCTGTGAAAATTCAGCCTTTGACTTTGGTGTTAAAAGGTCTGGGTTTGAGTCCTCACATGCGTCCCCTACAGATGGGGGAGTCTGGGGAAAGGAGGCTCCTGTCCTCCAGAGCCTCGGTGATCCGCAGATGGAGGTGTCCATCACGCCCCCTCCCCAAGGCTTCCCCTAGGGATTAAAGGAGCTCACGCCTGTGACACAAAGCCCAGGGCCGAGCCCCCTGAGGGCCAGGACTCCAGGGAGCTCCTGTGGAGCATGGCAGGTCCCCAACATGTTCTCATCCTGACCCGATACGGCAGCCACAGGACGCCACCACGTGCAAGGTCCAGCTGGGACTTAGACCCACATGGGTAGCCCGGTAGCCCATGGGAGGCTCCCCCCAGGACATTGGGGACCACCCTGCTGTGGAGGTCGGAGGCTGCCCTCACAGTGGGTGTTGGAAATGGCAGCCCGTGGTGGCCCACTGGGACAGAGGCTCCCGCGCCAGACCTGTTGCCATGACAACCAGGGAGAATTTCCAGCTCTGGAGTCTCTCAGTCCCACTGTCTTGGGGGTCTCCGGGGGCCTCCCTGGTTACTTAGGGCACTGGCTGGCAGCTCTGTGGCACTTTACCCCTGAGGAGCTCAGGGCCAGGAGGAGACTTCTGCTGTCACGGCTCCTTCCTGGGGACAGCATCGGGTTTGGAGGGGGGTCCAGGGAGCAGAGGGGTAGCACCTGCTCCTCAGAGTGGGGGACAGTCACCAGGCAGCCATGCCTCCCCTCAGCTGGGGAAGCACACCTAACACACTCACTTGCACACTCACACCCACAGGACGCTCACAGACCACCACATAACGCACACTCATGTAAACACAGCACAGAGTAGGGACTTGGAGGGTGATGCTACGATTTGGGTCTGGAATGTTCTAAAGTCCCATGTGTTCAAAGCTTGGTCCCAGGAGCTGGCATCATCCACCAGGTCAACGACCATCCTCACCGGCCCTGGGTCTCAGCAAAAGGTCTGAGGTCACTGGGTGACCCTAGAAGGGTATTGTGGACCCTGGTCCCCTCCCTTTCCCTTCCTGGACACCATGAGGTGAGCAGCTGGCTCCTTCCATGATGTCCTGCCTCGCCACAGGCCCCAAAGCAACAAAGCCAATGGACCATGGACCGAAAACCCCAGACTCTGCGTCAAAATGAACCTTTCCTCTTTTTAAGTTGGTTATCTCAGGTATTTTGTTATAGTAAGGGAGAGCTGACGAACATAGGCTATGAACATGCATTTATCCACCCCCTGCCCCAGGATACCATTTAAAATATTTTTATTCCACAAAGTATGTCATGCATGATCTTATTTCACACTTGATCAACTTTATAGATGAATGCTATCATGATCCCCATTTTACAAAAGAAGAAACTGAGGCACAGTCAGACCAAATCAGTTTACCAAAGACCACATAGTCACTGGGTAACAGAGTCAGGATTCAAGCCCAGATCCACCGAGCTCCAGACCCCAGTGACCTCATAGCTGCACTCCTCTGCCTGCTCCACACACCTGTGACACGCGGCCATCACAAGCTGGCCTTCACTGTTTGCTGAGCAAAATCGTCAAAAGCAAAACAACAAAACCTTAAGCTGTACCACCCAAGTGACTATAAAATCTCTGTTTAAATGAGTCGTCCGCCGGGCATGGTGGTGCACACCTGTGATCCCAGTCACTCAGGAGGCTGAGGCAGGAGGATCCCAAGTTCAAGGCCAGCCTGGGTGACTTGGTGAGAGCCTGTCTCAAAATAAAATTGAAGGTTCCGGGGATGCAGGTCTGTGGTAACGTGCCCCTGGCTCAATCCCCACAGTACTGCCAAAAACAAAAATAAATTTTAAAAAGTTGAAAGGAGAAAAATGGGTAAAATAGGAATCATAATAGAAACGAACACCTCGGCATAGAGCCACGACCAGCAGCAAAGGGTCAGGGGTGACCTTGCAACGTGGCGGGATCTTCAACACACAGCGTTCAGTGGGAAAAAAGAGAGGATCCATGAGATCTCTGGCACTACACCATTTAATAAGCTAAAAGACGGTTTTAAACGTTTATCTACAAACAAGAGAGGTGCCCCTCAGCAGCAGAGACACGAGGGCTTTCTATGAAGGGAGGGGAATGGCGTCTGGACGTAAAAGAGAATAAATAATGAGAAAACCAAGGGGCCGGCAAGGGTCCATGATGGTCAGAGAGCAGGAAAGGAAAAAGAAGAGCAACTTAACCCTCAGGGCCTCCCGCCAAGGTGGGGGCGGAAATCTGCCAACCTCCAAAGCCTGAGTCCTCCATGGATACCTGAGAGGTGCAGATGAGGCCAGCTCCAGGGGCATTAAAATCAGAAGCAACGTCCCCTCTGGTCACCAACGTGTGTGTGCCCCATTTAGGGTTTTTTTTCCCCATACACTTCCCCATGGCCCAGAAGACACGCAGCTGGTGCAGGTGATGGGCCAGGCTGGCTACGCTGCCCCACCCTGGAGATGAACCCTTGCAAGGAAAAAGAGGAAATCAGATCTCAATAACAGCAGCAGGTCCCTGTGGAAGGTGAGCTCGGTGCAGGGCTGCCTGGCAGGGTCTCCTGTTCCCACGGGGCCTGGTCCCTGCCCCTGGTCCTGCTTTTGACCTTGTGCTGCTGATACCCGGATCTGGCCCACCCTGGGAACAGGCAGGTAATGCCAGGAGCTGGCATCGTCCACCAGGTCAACGACCAGCCCCACCGGCCCCGGGTCTCCAAAGACCAGATGCCACGGCCTGGCTTGGTGGCAGCCTGTGCCCCCAGGGGCCTCGCTGCCTGTGCCAAGTTGGCGCGTCCTGCTTTGTGCTGCTCTGTCAGCCGCTCCTAGCCCAGGTCACCAAGTGGCCACCGTAGCCATCATGGTCAACAGTATAAATCGGGTCATTCCACTCTCCTGCCTGGAACCCTGTGTACAGAGTGGAGTGACACTCCCCCCAACCTCTCCTTCCTTCTGGGCTAGCTCACTCCTTCTAGAAACTCAGCTCTGGATTCGAGTGCTGCCATCTCCAAGCTCCCCCGGCCACCCCTCTCCCTGACCTGCGGTGCCCACTGGGTGCCAGCTGCAGCAGGGCAGGGCTCTCTGCTTCACTCACTGCCGGGTGCCAAGTGCCTAGCACCTGCCCCACCCAGGACGGGGGCAGGAGCGACCTGGCAGAGAGCAGTGGTGCTCGGAGTGCGGTCCCTGGACCTGCACGTCCAGCTCAAAGGACACTCCTTGGACACGCTGGTTCTTGAGTCCCACTGAGTCGGAACCTGCCTTCCAAGGCTCCATAAGGGGACTGTGAAGCAGGCTCAGATTGGAGAAGCCCTGCAGGGGGTGGTCTGCAGCCTCTCCCTCATCCCTCCGGGTGACGAACAAGCCAACAGCTGCCCGGGTGGCTTGTCTCGTCAGGGACAGGGGCTAGGAAGGGGGCAGTCAGCCCCTCACCCTGGACGGCTCTGCGTGCCTGGGCAGTAGAGGGTGGCCAGGCTGGGGACAGCTCGTGCCTCCCTCAGCGGGAAGGCCAGAGACTCCCCCAGAACCCTGAGGTCTGGGTGTTCTGGAAGTTCTACAAAATTCCAAAAAAAGCTTGATTTCGAGGCCAAAGGACCGGTTTGTCCCGGTTCCCCTGGGGCCCTGGTGTTAACATGGGAGGTCCTGCATGCTGGGCGTCTCTTCAGTCCCAAGCAAACTGGGGTACTCAGTCACCCCACTGGGCGTGCTCACCACCTGGGGTCCTGGGGTCTCCCAAATGGGTCCCCTTCTCAGTCATTTGTGCGTGGGCACCTGAAGAGACTCGGGATGGGCTGGGGCAGGGCAGGAGGTAGGAGGGGGAAGCCAGAGGAGCTGGGGACAGGGGCCCAGGGAGAGGAAGGGAACCTGAGAGAATGGGGAAGGAGATGGGCGGGGGCGAAAGGAGAGAGAGGAGGAGACTGGGAACTGGCCACCGTGGCAGAGGGCTCACCAGGCAGGGGGCGGGGAGGTGCGGGGAGGAAGGACCCGGGTGCAGGGGACCAGGGAGAGGCTTTTTGGCAGCGTCTTCCTCGGAAGGCCTCCCGGCAAACTTCGAGAAATCATCCCTCCTGTCAGCCCCGCCGCCCGCCCCGGTGGCTGGCACGCAAAGCCGCTTACATAATGTGCTCTGCGCCCAGAGCGGCCTCCATTCACAAGTGGCCGCCGGTCATTGTGTGGGAGCATCGGAGAGGCACAAAGGCAGGAGGGAGGGGACGGAGACAGAGGCAGTGAATGAGCCCACTCAGCGCAGGGGCTGGGAGGGGAGGACTGACTGTTGTCCTCCCCACAAAGAGATCCTTCCCAGCTCCTTCCCGGGAGGCTGCAGAGGAGGGTCCTCTGGGTGATGAGTCGCAGGGGGCTGGGCGTGTCACCGTGTCACGGAGCCTGAGGCTGCCAGAGCTCCGAGTTCCAGCGCCACAGCGAAAGCCTGCAGACAGATGTCCGCAAGACAAGGGCTTCGAGGAAACCACGGTGACATTGCAGACGGCAGCCTGGAGCCTCAGGGCTGCCACCCCACTTCCCTGACCCGAATGGGGGGCGGGGTCGGATGGAGAAGAACCGGCTGCCTTCCCACCAGGCCGGAGCGCCCATCGCTGCAGCCACATCACCGTCACCCTGGCCTCTGACAGCCCGGGGAGCCGTGGGTCCTGCCCTGGAGGTCCCTGCGGTGAGCCAGGACAAGCAAGAGACCTCGTTCTGGTTCTGCTCAGCCCCTGGGGACCCATGCGGGGAACTTGGCAGAACATCCCAGGCTTACAACCCGTGGAGAGCTGCTCTGGGTGACACGTGTCACCGTGTGTTTTACATTTTTTAAACTCCCTTGCCTTAGAGCACAGGGGGCTTGTGACAGCACCGGGCCCCGGGCCCCTGCAACCAGAGTTTCAGGGCCAAAAGCTCGTCCCCTAACAAGTCCCCAGCTGATGTCGAGGAGCAGAGTGAGACCAACCGTCTGATTCCCGCCGATCGGACCCCCAGGTGGCAGGGCTTCCAGCCCCCCGCAGCGCCAGCCCCGCTCCCGGCTCCTCTCCCAGGACAGACCTGGAAAGCTCTGCTCCTGCCTTAGACAACCAGCCTGCCTCGTCCCCAGGAAGGACTCATGACGTCTCCCTAAAGCATAAGAGACAAGGGCTGGATGTGTCAACGCACCCCAAAGTATCGGCCCCTCAGCCAAGAGCAGAGCCTTAAAGCCAAGAAGGGAGACCTACTGGACAGAATTCCGGTGAACGTGCTCAGTATTTCCGGGGACCCAGGAAGCCCCCTCTGAACCCCTCCCTCCAAAAGATCACATTTTACAGGTGGCCACTGACTTGATCTAAGACCCCAGATGGATTGTGTCTTTGTGACTATTTTATTCCCAATGCCCACTAGGGTGCCAGGCATACAGTAGGTACTCAATAAATGTGTGATATGTGATGAAGCCGCCGAGAGTGTGGGGTCAGGAGGACAGGGAGGCCTGCCTGGAGCCTGCAGCAGATCAGCATGGAAGCCGAGTCCTCCCCAACCCCTCGCCCATGACTCATCATATTCAACCCACACTAGCTGAGCACCTACTGCATGCAGGCCTCCCCTCGACCCTGGGTCCAAGGCTGAGGTCCTGACCGGGAGGTCCAGACATCAATCATCAGAGCCATCATCATTCCTCCAGCAAGTCTTGGCTGAGCACCTGCTATGTGCTGACCCTGACCCCATGCAGCAGATAGCACAGCCCTGGCCCTTAGGGACCAGCCCCCCAGCATCTCGGGGTCCCCAAGAAGGGCTACCATGGCAGGAAAGCGCTTCCCAGGAAGGGAGGGAGAGCTCGGGTTTCCTAGAGAAAATCCCCGCTCAGAGCTGTAGGTTGAGATGATTCAGCAAAAGCCTCCCAGGACGCGGGGGAGCTAAGGAGGGTGCAGGAAGCAGGCTGCTCCTTCCAGACCCCCCTCCAGGCCTGCATGGCTCAGGCTGCCCAGGGCTGGTTACAGCCTCAGGGCTCAAGGGAAGGGAGGCCAAGACGCCCACTTCACAGATGGAGAAACTGAGGCCCTGGGCCCAGCAGCTGCAGGAGACCATCACCAACGTCATCCTCCTTGCTGGCATTCGCTAGACACTTGCTCCTCACCAAGCTTGGGACCAAGCACTTAGGAACTGTTGACTCTTCCAATTCTCACAACTGTTATTATCTCTATTTCACAGACGGAAGTCCTGAGAGGGAACATAACCCAACGAGAAAGGGGTGGAAGCAGGATCTAAGCTCAGATGTCTGTTTCCAGAGACTGAGTTCTCAACCATGACACTGTGCTACCTTAAGATACCTAATTGAAGAAACTGAGGCTCAGAGAGGTTAAGGGCTTTGCCTGCAGTCACACAGCAAGGAGGCATTGGAGTCAGAAATGGAACTCAAGTCTGGTTGCCCCCAGCCACACCACACTGCAGCCCCTAGAGGTTCAATCAGCTGGGGATGGAGGCACCCAGGGGTGGGGGACAGAAAGAGAGGGGTTCTCTCTGCAGTGTCTCCTCTTCCCCCTGGGTACCTCAAGGCTCCCCATCCTGGGCGGCAGCTAGATCACTTAAACTCATCGGCTCCAACCCACCACGCCTGGGCCCCAGATTTATTTTTATCCCAGGTTACAGCCACAGCTCTTAACAGAAATAAACCATGCCGCTTCCTCCTGTCGCCTGCACATCAATTCCCAGCTCGTCTGCGTTTGTGACCAGCTCCCCACTCAACGGGGATAAGGAGCCAGAGACAGGCCCATATGTCGCTGTGGTTTTTAATAGAAAGTCATGAACACCCGTGACCCACACACGGAGAGGGAAAGGGTTAAACCAACAGGAAGGCCACCTCCTGCAGGTCACCCCGCGGAGCGGCCACCCTGACCGCAGTGCTCATCTTCAGACGGCACAGCCCAGGTGTGTGGGGAGCAGGAGGAAACCCTGAGCCACTTGGGGGGATGCCCTCTCCTGGCCACCACAGATGGGACAGCTAATGCTGAGGGTCCACGTCCAAGGCCAGGGTGGGGAGAGCAGCAGCTGCCAGAGCCAGGAGTGAGGGGACAGTGCATTGGCCCTCATGCTGGGGATTCGTGTGTTGCTAGGCCCTGGCTTACTGTGTGGTCTCAGGGAAGTGGTTGTCCCTCTCTGGGCCCCCCTGAAAAGGGATAGAGAAACACAAAGCCAGCCCTTCCTAGAAGTGTGGGTACACACACACACACACACACACACACACACACGAGCTCGCCTACCACACAGTCCCAGACCCTCGGAGCTGGAAGGGGTCCCGGGGCCACTTAGACCAAGTGCCTCATTGCATGATGGGGAACCGAGGCTCAGAGAGGGGAGGCAACAGCCGGATCTGGGTCCTCTGTCCCAAGTCCAGGGCTCTTTCCAGAAGTCTCGGTCCCCTCTCCTCAGTGCACCACAATGCGCCACTTCAGTGTGACGAGGGAGGAGGGCGGGTGGCCTCCTGGCTGTCAGCCACCCGAGGGAAGCCAGGTAGCAGAGAGATGTGGCAAAGTTCTCACATCGGGCGCTCCTCACCTCCGGAGCGGGCGGGTGGGCGGGTTTTACGTGGCTGAACCAGTTGTTAAAAAAATCACAATATTCAGGAGTGGATGGTGTCACAGTCCTGAGGCCCCGGGGCTCTTTGACAACCCACGTTCCTCCCAGACCACCCATAACCCAGCAGTTAAAGGGTCAACATTCAGCACAGCAGGGGACCTCGGAGGCCCCCCACACCAGGGCCCTAGTCTGGGTTTATTCTGATCAGTGGGTGCCAAAGTTCAGTACCTTGAACATCACCCACGGCCAGGTCTGCGGCTCCTTAAATTTGTTCCCATCCCTCATCCCCGTGGGGAAATCCAGACAACTTCCCATCAAGGTCACCCAGCAAGGAAAGCCAAGATTAGAAGCCAGGGGTTTTGAGGACCAGATCCTTGGCGCTAACCACCCAACAACCCTTCTGCACCTCCCCTGTCCTGCCTGAACAGGCTGTTGTCTGCGGCTTCAGTGTCTCCACTTGGCTGTGGGGCTGAGGAAAGCGACTGAGGGGCCCCTGCTTCCCATCCAGGCTCCCCCGTCTCAGGGGCTGGACTCCCACCTCCAAGAGGAAGTACCTCAGGAGGAAACCCTTGAGGGTACAGAAGGCTGAGTGGGCCCTGAGATAAGTGCAAAGGCACTAAAAATAAGGACGTTCATTTCCAGAAAGGTAGATGTAATTAAAGCCGAAAGCAAAGAGAAATCCTCTTTGGATGGGTCACAGATTTGCAGGAAAAGCATTTTAAAATTAAATGTGAGCTTTTGGATTTGGTTACCAGGGACCTCACCTTCCCACTCACTAACAGGTTGCTGCAGGCTTTACCCTATCCAGATCTCAGAAAAAGAAACTAGTGCAGAGGCATGGTTGGCCCTGGGACCGATCTGGAGCTAGGGGCTGGACCTTTCCTAGAATCTGAAGAGCCCACATTTCCCTCTTCTCTGCTGTGAGATGAGGCTCCCGAGTGAATGCCAGCACGCACCCCCCATGCCATCGCTTACAGGTGACACAACCTGTGTAAATAAAACATTGTCTGCTCTGCAGACAGCTGGGTACTCCTTGATGGCCTCCCTGACCACTCAACCCGAGCAAAATGTGGCCCTTTCATGTCTGTCTCCTGTCTTGGAAATTAGCACAGCTTGCAGAAACCACCACAATGAAATTACTCAGCTGTCCCTGAAAGGTGGTACAACCTGAGCCCTGTCCTATACCAGCCTCAGCCAGGGTGCCAGGCAAGGGTTAACCTTGCAGCCTCAGGTGACCCTCTCCCAACTGGGCTACCGCCCTCGCCCACTAAATCAGAGCACCCAGAGACCCTCCATGGCAGCCTGGCCGGCCCCGGGAGGGTTAATGCGCTCCGAGAAACTGCAGGCGACTTTCAACAGCTTCTGCTGCAAGGGAGGGGGACACACTGGGCAGAAGCCACTACCTTGATGGCTTTGCCTAAAACATGAGCACCATTTACCCCCTCCCTGGGCACTGAGCCTACATCTCATTTGGCTTTCCGGTCGGTGCCGCTTTGGTGATAAAGCACTGCAGACTGTGGACAAAACCAACGTGGTCTCTCCCCAGCGCCCCCTCCCTCCCCACCGCCCTGTACCCCAGCCGGTCACTCACAGGACACCACAGCCGAGATCCCAGTGCCCCTAACCCAGTGGCATAACCAAGAAAAATATCCCTTACCGTGATGCTGGCGGATTGCAGGGGAGACGGGCGAGCCCAGCTCTTGCCAACCCCTCCTTCCCTGCCGGGTGGGAGGACGCTAAGTCCCGATGACTTGGTTTGAAAGCTCAGTCGGCGGAGGTGCCTGGAAGAAAATTGTTCTTTTGACTCTCCTGCTCTTCCCCAAATAAAATCGAGCCACCAGCGTGTGCACACACACATGCACACACATGCACACACTACCCCTAAAGCAGGCGGGACGGAGGCAAAAATATATACCTCTGCTGGACGCGGAGAAGTCAGTCCCGGTGGCGGGGGGCAGACGGTGACTCCGTCAGACTGTCCTCCACATGGATCAAGCTTCCCCGGTGTGAGCCCTGCTCGCTGGGCTCCGGCTCCCCCTCTCCTGTCCGCGTAGGCAACTCCGGGCTGCCGGCAGGAGAAGAATCAATTGCTTCCCCAGCGCCTGCTTTGGCGGTAGCTGTCACCACTACTGCAAAACCGTGCGTGAGCCCGCGGGAGGGGATCAGCGACTTCGCGGCGCAGGGGAGCCAAGCCTGTCTCCCACCGTGATTTATGTCTGCGGTGCCTGGAGAAAGAGAGGTCGGAGGCCCGGTGGGGAGGCTGGACGCCTCCGAGATCCCGGCGGCTGGAAACGGCAATCAGGGGACTGGCGGTCAGCACCGCGGACAGCTCCAAGATGTGGCGGAACAGGGGAGGGCGGCCGCCAGCCCCCTCCCGGGCAGGGGAGTTAAGTTATTGGATGGTTGCAGAAGGGACGGGAGGCCAGAGGGGCGGGGGACAGGGCGACAACCGCACCTCCTTCTAATACTGTCACTCAGAGCAAAGAAGCTCTAACTTTGCAGCCCCTCCCCCAGCCCACCCCCAGGACTCGCTGCTGCGCTCTGGGCGGAGAGGCTGGATCTCAGGAGGAGGGTCCCCGCGCGGGTCCTCGTACCCCCAACCCCGGAGCTCAGCCGGCTGCCGCCCTCACCCACGGTGTCGCAGATTTCTGAATGGCACCTCAGGTTCCCTGGGTTTCTGAGCCTGAATGTGAGGCTTGGGAAGCTGGTGCGCAGGGGGCAGGCTTACTCGGTGAAATAACCAGTTGACCTGGTCCAGGAGCCAGATCCAGCCCCCTGAGCATCGTGGAAAAGTCATTTCATGTCCCTAAGCCCCACCTGTAAACCCAGGACACGGCTGGCTTCTTTTCCTAAACACCACAAGAGGTGCTAAGGCAACCAGGGCACCCACACGGGGCCTGATGTGATTCTCTGATCTCTAACCTGTCCTGCCACCCAAACGCCTGGACAGGGAGATGGGGAAATGGCCGGCCAGCCCAGGAGGGCCTGGGCCATGCTTCAGCTTGTGGTTCCAGTGGGATGAAGCTGGCCAGGCTCAAGAGTTCTGGATCAGACATTTGAGCCGTGGCCAAAAACTCACCGCCCCAAATCCCAGACTGGCTTCCTCAGCGAAACCACGTGTGGAGGAGGAAATAAATCCATCAAAGAGGGGCTCTACAAAGAGGGATGGATTCTCCTGACTCCCTGGGTCCCCGATCTTAAGCTCCTTCTCCTGCTAACTATGGGGAAGTGCTCGGGGTTGGGGAAAGAATAGGGCATCTCACACCAACAGGATCTGAGGATTTCTCTGCCATAGGAGAACCCTCTGCACTGGGAAGGGCCCCCCGCCCAGACAGCCCAGGGTGAGTGGCTACATTTGTCACTTAATTCTCCCCTTGAGAGCCAGGACTCAGACCATCAGGTTCTTAGAGACCACGGACAGCGTCCTTTTATAAATGAGGATGGCAGTGATGAGGGTGGTGGTCATAATGACCGAGATGGTATTGAAGGTGGTGGTGAGGATGGTCGTGATTGTGGGCGTGGCGGTGGGGGCAGTGCTGGTGCTAACGTTGATGATCATGGTGGCTGGTGCTGGTGACGGCAGCTAGTGAGAACCTCCTTGGGACCAAATGTTCTTCTAAGAGCTTTCCAGTGTCATCTCCTTGCACCCCCACAACTTTTGGAGGGTCATTGTCTTCTCAAACCAGAGGCCCCCCGGGGAGCGAGGAGGAGCTGGATTGACCCCTCCCCAGCTGCAACCCGCACAGTGTGCTTTCAACTGTCTGCGTCCTGGGCGTCTGCCCAAGCCTTCATTGAAACAAGCGCTCTGCAGCAAGATTAAAAAATCATCATAGGGTTCAAACCAGAGCTCGGCACCCTCCCTGGAGACTGTGCCCTCCAGGAATAGGCCCTGTTTTCTGGGGGGATCTTGCCCACTGTCTCTCCCGCCCCGGTCACCATGTTCACGTCTCTCTCCTGTCCCAAGCACACCTGGATGATTCTTCATTCGAGGAAGCGGCAGCTGCTGCCAGCTCAGTGTCCCTGCGGCAGGGAGCCACCTGGAGAGCAGACTCCCCCAGGCCGAGCCCTGCCAGGCTCTTCTGTTCCCTGAGGCTCCCTGAAAGACAGAGCATGGCAAGAAGACCCCTGGGACCCTGGGCCCACCAAGATGCCTCGTCCTGCCCTGGTTCTGTTGAAGCCAGGGGCAGCCATGAAGCCTCTCCTCCACCCTGGACCCGTGGGAAACCCTGACGGTTGTGATCGCTCTAACAACCAAAGCTACCCCCTGTGTTCTGGGGACTCCTGTGTACCGTGTCACTGTTTTATCTTCGCCACACCCCGTGTCAGGTTGCTGATGCTTTTATTTCCATTTTACAGATGAGAAAACCGAGACACAGGTGCTTAAGGCAACTAGCCTGAGGCTAGTTCACTGCCTCCTCCTCCTCCTCTTCCTGCTCCCTCTGCTCCTCCCCCTGCTCCTCCTCCTGCTCCTGCTCCTCCTCCTGCTCCTGTCTTCCTCCTCCTCCTTTTCCTCCTCCTCCTCCTGCTCCTCCTCCTCCTGATCCTTCTGCTCCTCCTCCTGCTCCTCCTCCTGCTCCTCCTCCTGCTCCTCCTCCTGCTCCTCCTTTTCCTCCTGCTCTTCCTCCTCCTCCTCCTCTTGCTCCTCCTCCTGCTCCTCTTCCTGCTCCTGCTCCTGCTCCTCCTCCTGCTCCTCCTCCTGCTCTTCCTCCTCCTCCTCCTCTTGCTCCTGCTCCTCCTCCTGCTCCTCCTCCTGCTCCTCCTGCTCCTCCTCCTGCTCCTGCTCCTCCTCCTGCTCCTCCTCCTGCTCCTCCTCTTGCTCCTCCTCCTCCTCCTGCTCCTCCTCCTCCTCCTGCTCCTCCTTCTCCTCCTGCTCCTCCTCCTGCTACTCCTCTTGCTCCCCTTCTCCCTCTTCCTCCTCCTCCTCCTTCTTTGACAGACTCTGGGGAAACACCATCATCAGGGACACAAAAAGGAGGAGACATCCCAGGACCTCTCCCCAGGAGCAAGACTCATGGCAGGGAACCAGCCAAAGACAGAAAAGTCAATGGAGCAGGGACTGGAGCACAGGAGAAGCAGGGAGAGAGGGAGAGGCTGGTACCCCGGAGGCCTGTGTGTCCGCCAGAGCCTACGCGCCCAGAAAGGACCTAATCTGGGGGGAGCCCAGGGGCCCCCTTAGGGAACCACACGGTAACTAGAGCAGGGCTTGGTGAGAGTGCCTCAGAGAGCAACCAGCAGCTCTGCTTATCAACTGTCTGTTCAGTGTTATGGGCAGGCACCGCCCGGAGGAAGGACCTTGGACTTGCCTTCTGGTGCTCTGAGCTTGATGTTTGGCTGCTTCGCCAACCAGCTGTGTGACCTGGCATGTCACAGGCGTGCCCTAAGCCTCAGTCTTCTTTCCTGTAGGTGGGGCCACAGTGTCCTCCCCTCTGCCTCTCACGTGGCCAGGATGTTTCATTCAGCTAGTGGCTGCGAGTGTCACACTCTCTAAGTGATGAGGGACAGCTCCCATGTATTAAGCCCTTTCTCTGCTAAGTGCTTAGCCAGACTCCTCCCTCTCTCGAGAAGAGCAGTTAAGCGTCAGAGATGAGGAGAGTTGAACGGTTATAGGCCCAGGATTTAGCGCAGGCTTCCAGGGTTCAGTCACTCTCTCTCATACAGGCTGTGTGGCCTTGAGAAAGTCACTAAATCTCTCTGTGCCTCAGTGCCCCATCTGTAAAGTGAATAGCAGTACCTCCTCATAGGGATCTAATTAGCTAATGTACATAAAAGCCTTTAAAGAGAGGCCTGGCATGGAGGCCCGTGTCTTCTTTACTTATCACTGCCGCTACTGCAATTTTTTATGACGCCTCTTCCAAAGAGAGACACATTCGGTACCAAGATCCAAACTACCGCGCTGGTGGTCTGAGGACGCGCATACTTTCGGATCTTCAGATGCGCACTCTAAAACTATGCTGTTCCCACGGGCAGCAATGACATAATGTTTTCTTCTATGCAAATTTATCTAAGTCGGTGTAATGTAGGGCAGAAATAAATTGGATTTCCCCTTTTATTTCCAGCGCTTCAATGAAATCATCTGCCCTGAAATTAGTCCTCCAAGGTGGGCTGGGTTTGCCTACCCACCCCCACCTTGGGTGGGGGATGACGATCCAGCCCAGATCCTCCCCACGTTGGGGGCCTGGAGACCCAGGAAACCCAGAAGCAAGAAGAAAGACACCCAGGGCTCTTCCTGCTCTCGTCCTGCCCCCCCCACCAGATGACCTTGCAGGACCTCAGCAGGCTGCACCGCTGGGCTCCGGGGCCTGGAATCCACCTGGGGGTCCCTCGATGTTGGGAAAGAGGATTGTTCTCAGAGCTTCTGAGACTGGAGGCTCATGGAGAGGAGGGGGCATCTGATCGCCCGGAAGTGTGTTCAGTGACCACACACGAGGTGGACACGTGAGCAGCCCATGGGATCTGGAAGGAGCCCTAAGTTTGGGGAGGCTCTGGGCTGGATCGTCACCTCCCCCGCCCCAGATCAGCACCAGAGTTGCCCCCCCCCGCCGGGCAGGAAAAGCCCAGGAGACCTGCATGGGTGTGACATGGGGCTGGTCCCACTGAATCTGTACCCGTAAAAGGGAAAGAGCTCGAGAAACAGGCTCGGATGTCCTCATGGCCACTGGGGTATTAAGGACCCCGGGGGGGGGGGGGCTGACGTTGCTGGAAGATTCGACATTTTCTCAACACACACTTCCCAGCTTTACTGAATCTACATTTTTCAAAAGAAGTTTTAAGCTCTGATTGGAGAAGCAAAGAATCCATAAGGCAGGGGTCTCCGCAGTGGCAGTGCAGGGAGGGCTGTTTCCTGCTAGGTCTTTCCAAGCACTCACCCTGGAAGATCCCCTCCAACCCCCCAGTCTGTCTTTCTGCCGAAATGTGAGAACCAGATTCCTCATCTCAATCTGGGACAAAGATGGGTGAAAGTCTCCCAGTAATGAGCTCGAATTGGGAGGGAGCAAGGAGCACTGAGTTCCCCATGAGGAGCTTAGACGCTCACTACGCGCCTAGCAGAATAATTGAGAGCAAACTGGCTTCGAGTCCTGCTTCTTTTACTCAGTGGCTGTGTGACCTCGGACAGGTAACTTCACCTCTCTGAGTCTTACCATCGCCATCTGTCAAATGAGGACATAACACGGACATCATGAGTTATATGGAGATCATTCAATGAGATAAAATCTATAAAGGGTCAGGTAAGTGTCCACCCAACACATTAGCCCTGTCCAAGACCAGGGAATCGGGGGGAGAGGGGAGGCTGTGACAGTCTCCGATGCCCCCAGCACCCTGCCCCACGAGCACTGGCCCCATCTCCCCTCCAAGGGAACTTCTCAACATCACACTTATGTAACCCTAACCCGACACGACACTTTGGCAGGCCTGGGCAAGGAGCAGACGAGCTGTCCCCACGAGTCCCACTTGGGCAAGCAGGGAAGGCCGGGGAGAGGCCAGCAGCGAAGCCGCGTGGCTGAGCAGCGGCAGGGGGCAGGCGGATGGGTGGAGCCTCTCCAGAGGGCACCCCAGGACTGTGTGTCCCTAAACCCAGCAGGACACACACTCTGACATGTGACCGGCGAGACTCTGCCCAGGAGCTGAGCCTAAGGAAGGAGTGAGACAGAGGTACAAAGGCCATCTCTGTGACATTGCTGGTCACAGTTGCAGATTGGAAACCACCTGAGTGTCCAACAATCAGGGCCATTGACCGTGGCATATGGGCCCCAGGGGAAGAGAGGCAGCCCCTCGCCAAGACGGCTCCACGCTGACCCTGAAAATATGCCATCTCCCCGTGACAGAGGAGGTCAGAAGAGAGGACAGTCCCGTTTCACGCTGTTTAAGGAATATGGTCCCCGAAGGAGAGAAAAATGTCTGCAAGTCCCTCCCCCAGGTCCAGCCCGCCGCCTTCAGGGTGCAGCCCTTCCCTCCCCAGTCACTCAGCAAGCGACGTCACAGGCTCCTCCATTCCAGATCCGGGGACTTCCTCCCTGACCTGCCAGGCTCGGAAGCCTGAAGGCCACTCTCTCCCTGGGTGGAAGTCCCTCTTCTCCATAATGGGACTCCCTCCAGAATGCAGGAAGGATGCTAAGAGCAAACTCCCAAGCCCCCAGCTCAGACCTCTAGGTTCAGGATTCTTCTGCTTAATGCTCAGAGTGGACCTTCAAAGCCGGCCTGAGGTCCATTCCCATTTCTCAGATGAGAAGATCGAGGCTGGGAGCGGGCGGGACGGCTGTTCAGACTCACGCACTGACAGTTAAACAAGCAGGTGGGCGGCCTCGTCTGTCTAGGTCAGAGCTCACGGTCCTAGGAACTGTGAGCTCCTCCCTCCTCGGTCCCCAAGGCGCGTCCCCCAGGGTAGTTTTATAAGTTCATATGCAATTCTCAAGTCAACCTTGGGGGGAGGTATCAAAACACAAAGTCACCTCCCCATTGGCCCATTGGGATACTCCCATGATTCATTGCAGTGAAAGGAAGCAGAGGTCCTGAGACTGTCCATCATCAATGTCTGTGGATCCAAAGGGATTAAAACCCAGGGAAGGGCACTCAGAGAGCCCAGCAAACAGGACACGCTCGACAAGTGTCCCCTGCATCTGAGGGCAATAAAGTCGTCATCAAGCCACTAATGTCACCTGGAAGAAATCCCCCTGCCCAGGTGAGCACCGCAGCACCCACCAGCCAGTCCCTGGCAGGGGGAAGAGATGCAGAGAAGGGCAGGGCAGGTGGGTTTCGGAGGAAGAGGAGAAGCTGGGGCAGGTCTTCTCAGCGATCAGGCCCAGGTGGGTCTCCAGAACGTGAGGGGGGCCGAGGGACAGTCCTCGCTGGCTCACCAGGGACCGCTGAGGCGTGGCCTCTGGAACCTGAGTCATGCTGAGAGCACATCTGACGACAAGAAACGGAGACTCCCCAGAGGGGCTCGAGCAGCACGCAGGCTTCAGTGTGACCATGGAGCCCAGGCCCAGCCCCCAGCCACCCCCACTCCTCTGTGGCTTCCTTAGCGGTCACTGTCCTGGCCACCCTCTGCACACAGCCAAAGGAAGACCCTTCACATCAAGCCGGGACACATCACTGCCACTCTTGAAGTCCCCCTGGTGTCTCCTGCTGCACTTAGAAGACACAGGGTCGAAGGGCCCTGCATTCTCTGCCCTAGTCCCCATTCCGCCTGCCACCTCCCACCTCCCCCTAGGCACAGCCCCAGGCCTTTGCCCCATGGGTCGAATCCTTGAGCTTATTCCACCCCAGGGCCTTTGCCTGGACAGTGCCTCCTTCTGTTCTGTGCCTGGCGGGTTTTCTCCTTGCCACTCAGGTCCCAGCATGGGCCACCTCCTCAAAGTCCTTCTCTGCTCATCTCCCCCCTGGTACCAAGAGATCAGCCACCGGTGGTCTGGGCACAGTGGTACCCACAGAACCTAGGCAAGGGTCCTGTGTAAAATAGACGCTCAGTAAATATTTGTTGGGTGGGTGGCAGGAGGGATGGATGGACCGACGTAGGCATGGGCTCCAATGACGTCCGCCCCAGCCTCATGCGATCCAGAACCGAGGCATAAGCCAAGGCTTCCTTGTGTGGTTCTGGAGGGGCCCTAGCTCCCCCTCCTGCCTCCCTTCAGCCGAAGGTCCCTGTGCCCTCAGCCGGCTCCCCGGGGTGTGAACGTCATACACCATCAAGCCCGTGGGTCAGCACCGAGAGACGGGGCTCCAGGACAGAATCCCGAGCTGACGTGCCCCCTCACCGGGACCTACCAATCTCCCCTCGTCACCTTCTTGCAAATGTTCGGGCCACAGGGTCTCTTGATTTCCTCCGATCTGTGACACTTTCCTCACCTTTGTTTGTCCATCACCTTGACCCTCAGGGAGTGTCGGCCAGACCTGGGTAGAGCGCTCCCTCCCTCGACGTCGAGACCCATCTCGATCCTGGTGATTGACAGGGGGCTGTGGGCTTGGGGACAGGGGACCACACACCATACCCTCTCCAGCACTCCAGCAGGGTCCATCCCAGCCTGGCTCCCAGCTCTGGGAGCTGGCCACTCTCTTCCTCTCCTCTCCCCATCTGTGAAATGGGAGGGGCGCGGTAACACTCCCGTCCTTCATCACCGACGCGTCACTGTCCAAGCCAACAGCGGCGAAGGCTCCTTTTAGTCTAAGAGATTAAAAACCTGGTTTATAAACCCAAGCCATGGTTGGAGCCAGACCTCCAGCTACGGGAGCTCAGCTGACGGAGGCCGCAGCTGCCACAGGCTCAGGCCCATCCGTGCAAACGAGGCCACGTGTCCCCTGGGCTGCTCTCAGCCAGCAGCTGAGCACGGCCGGGCCAGAGCAGGCCTGCTCCTGGGAGAGAGGGCCTCCCGGACGGAGGCTTCCACCCAGGACTCTTGCTGAGCCTTCTTTATTCTGCAGGGGACCTGGACAAACCCCTGCTGCTTTCCCTGTGCCCTGTGCCCGGGCCGGAGCCTTCCCTGGCTCGCCCCGTCCCCTCCCTTAGGCCTTTTCCTAACTAAATCCATGAAACTCAAGGGATCCAATGCCTCCCTCTTTTCCTGGGCTTGGCATAACCAACCTATTTCATCCTCTGGCCACAAGGATTGGTGCCCCCCAAAAGTGGGGGAGGGGTAAATGATTTTATGAAGACCAGTGAGATTCTGAAGCTGTTTTTGGTGTTCTTAGGAAAGAGGTGTCTCTGAGGCTGAGGGTGTAGCTCAGGGGTAGAGCAGTTGCCTGGCATGCACCAGGCCCTGAGTTGGAGCCCCAGCACCTCCCCACACACACACACAAAAAGGTCTAACTTTTTCACAGGGGGGCACTAAACTGGTAGATTGTGATCCTGGAACTGCTGAGAGGCATCTTTGCATCCCGAGATGAACGTCTATGCAAAAGAGAGACCACGTGAGATACTTGATTCTTGGTGCCATCATTTGAGCACCTGGATCCAACCATGCCTGAAGTTCCTGTACTTTCCCTCATATCAATCAATACATTTTAGCCCTATTTGACTTTTAGCCCATTTGAACTGAGTGTTCCAACTTAAAAAAAAAAATCATAAATTTCCTGACAATGTTTTTTTTTTTTTTTAAGTGACAGTGGAGGATGAGATCCTAGCACCTGGAGGGGAGCTACAAAGTCAAGTAAAAATTAAGGATGGGCAGAGTGGATTCTTTTAATCCTCTCTGTGGTCTCCTTCCAGAGTGTCAGAAAGATGAAAGAAAAGAAAGAAAGAAACCACCAGAACAGCATCGGTGGGAGCCTGTTTGGCTCTCATCTGCTTTTTAAAGAAAGCCTCTCCACAATTAGAATTTCCAACTATCATCCCCCTCCGCCGACGGCACCAGTACCTAGACAGCTACTGCTAAACACAGGAGAAACGAAAATCTGCCTGTGATGGTGAGGAAGCCCTAACAGTTCATCGCCGGCTCCTCCTGTGTTTAGGGATGGGACCCTAAAGAAGGTGTTTCCCTCCTCTTAAAAAAAAAAATTAAGGTTCCTGGGGATTTCTATCCATAAATGTGTTCAGCTATTCTTTCTAAATGTGGATTCTTCCTGCAGACGCCGCCGGCGCCGCCCACGTAGACGGGAAGCTGCTGTCGACCATGCAGTGTCAGCCACAGTTGAGGTTTATCTTACGTGGTGACCAAAGGATCTTGGGGAGTCTCTGTATTGCAATAAATAGGAGCCCCAACACCGGACAGGCCTTTTCTATTAGCTGAAGGGATTGTGGTGGGGTCACCCTGCGGATGCATGGCGAGCTGGACGAGAGATGTTTGCAAACTTGCCACCCGTGCTACCTTTCTGACTGCAGGCTCCACTCACTCCTGCGAAATAATAAAATAAATCAATCATTCCTGTTTGGCCGCCGGCATCCTTGATTAGCAGGTCACAGCCAAACTTCACTGGGCCGTGAGTTCCCCTTCCCTGGGCAAGTGCAGGTGGCCAGCGGAGGGCCGGGCTTCTGTCAGGAGCCTCCTGCCCGTATTTCAAATCTGTCTCCGCTGCCTGGCATGGCTTTGAAGGCACCAGGCAAACGGCACCTACGTGTCCTTTAAATAGCTCTCTGCCCAGGCGGCTTGACAGCGAATGGCCAGAGGATGCTAACATGCGGTGGCATCTGCATTGGCAAAAATCAAGCCAGTTTCCCGTCCACTGACTTGCTCCTTTATGAAGACGGAAAGCAACCTGGTGTGCAGTGGCGGAGGGGACGTGGGGAGTTGAACCCCCAAACTGCACAGAGCAGACGCCCAAGGATGCAGATGACCAAGACGGGCAATAACCACAGCCTTTGTGGGGCAGCGACGGCAGGCGCCGTGGGGGAGGCTGTTTGCCGTGCACCTCCTGCAAGCCTGGCCCGGAGCGTGTGCTCTGCATGCAATGATCTAAGTCCCCGCAGGAAGGAGGTGCTGACAGTACCTCTGCAGAACCAGGCGGGGATGGCCAATCAGTTGCAAAAGTGGCCCTGGTGTCCTCCCTAGTCGGTGCCCAGGCCCCTTGCCACGGGACTTCACGTTGCCATGTGGTCTTGCGGCTCCACCCATCGGGAAATGGGGTCCATTTCTCCACCCCTTCATCCCCACGTGGCCTGTGACTTGCTTTGACCAATAGCGTCGTATGAGCTGGACTTGAAGACCCTCTGCAGCTTCCATACACACGCCCCCTCCTGCACCCCGGCCTCTGCCACCATGGGATGTCCACACTGGCCTGCCAAAGGCTGAGAGCCACATGCACAACTGCGTCCTCCTGGCCAAGGACATCTTACAATCCGCCAGCTCCCAGGGTCCCACCCGCTAGTTGCAGGCTTGTCAACGAGCTCTGCCAACATTAGCGGAGCCCTGTTCTGCTCTGCATTCACCACCCCCACCCCTGGGCAGCCCCCAGATGAGCAAGAAATAGCTGCATGTGTTGTTGTGTAACACTGGGTGTTGTGAAAGCAACAGAAAACACACAATGAGGAGACCAAGTCGTGGATGAAAGTGACTTATTAGGAGATGGCTCAGCTCATCGGAGGCGCTCAGTAAATCTTTAGTAAAATGAGTAAATGAACAAATAAATGATTGGAAACCAGGTGCAGGTCTGTCTGATGCCACAGTTTGAGTATTTGATTGGACATATCTATCCTAAGCTAGTTTTTTTCCCTTTTCAATCTGATACAGTACCTGACTCCATAAATGCTCTTTCTTTTATTTTCTCTCCCACCCTTGATTTCTACCCAGTTAGTTTACCTTGATCCCTTTGTTGCTGTTTTTGGTACTGGGGAATGAACCTGGGGGCACTTAACCACTGAGCCACATCCCCACCCCTTTTGTATACTTTATTTAGAGACAGAGTCTAACTAAGTTGCTTAGGGCCTCAGTAAGTTGCTGAGGCTGGTTTTGAACTCAAGATCCTCCTGCCCCAGCCTCCCAACCTGCTGGGATTATAGGCATGTGGCACTATGCCTGGGCCTTCTTTATTATAAAGTCCCTAGAGAAAGGGGGAAGGGTATGTAGGGATAAAAGATGGTTTGACACAATGATAATCCACTTCTAAAAGAAGACTGTGTGTCAGTTTAAGTCTTTTGTGCTTTTTCTGTGCTAGATATGGCTGTATTCTCCTCCACCATGACCCATCTTTGATCTCTATCTTTTAACTGGTGAGTTTAGGCCATTTATATTTATTATTGTTACTGCTATGTTTGAAGTTCATACTGACATTTCATTTTGCCTTCTTTTTGCTTTGCTGTTTCCACGGTCCTCTTTTATGCCTTTCCTGTCTTCTGTTTCTCCCACGGATAGTTTGGAAGTTTTATTTTCCCTATTCTTTCAGTGATTACTTTCCACTTTTCACCTTATGTGGCTTAATCTAAAATTCATCGATTTCTCAACCCCCCTCCACGGCAACATGAAGATCTTAGAACAGTTTAATTCTAATTGGTCTCCACGGTCTTACGCCTCTTGTTCTTCCACAGCTCTTTCAATCAGGTCCCCTGTGTCCCCAGGGTCTGACACAGTGCCTGGCACACAGTCCGTGCACAGTAAATTCTTGTTGGAGGAACACATACTTATCAATTGCTTATGATTTCACACCAAGTGTATACAACGCTTGCATAAACCACTTTGTATTCTTCAAAAGTTCTTCATCACCGACACAAACCTTGCAAGGTAGGCAGCGGAGGTATGAGACATGGGGCTGAGGAGCTCGGTGTCTTGGGAGGGTCACAAAACAGGGAGAGGAAGCTCTGGGGGTCGACACAGTTCTCTGGACTCTCACCCCTGCGCTCTCAGCCTTCCCCAGGACATTGGCAGCTGGATAAATTTTAATGGTCACTTTCTATAAATATCACATTCACGTTTAATCAGAATAAGATGCCGTCTGAAAACTCGTCTTTTGATTCCAATTCCAACCTCTCGATCCAAATATCTAAGTATCTGATATCTACCTCATTTTGTCCACAGTGTGGCTTGTTCCTGGTCCCAGCTGTCCTCGTCTGCCCTTTCTTTACAACACAGCCCATGTTACTGGATTCTTCTTCTGGAAATTGGCCTCTGCTCTGCCCCACCTCTCCTTCCACTGTGGCCCGTCAGGGACCCAGCAAGAAGCTGATCCGGTCACCGACCCCAGGAAACACAGGAAGACCCTGGGGACACTGAATCTAGCGTCGTCTTTTAAGAAACTGCGTCCATCCCTCCGTGAAGAGCTTTCATGGTTTTCTTCCGGGGATGAAAACATTTAAAAGGAGCCTGTGAAAACCTGTTTAATCTCCCCAAATATGTTCCATCAGCCTATAAATGATTTATTATAGTGTTGTTTGTTTTTTTTTTTTTAAGAAGATGGTGCTGAAAGTGAGAAAAAAAAAAATAGACTCAATTTGTACCAGCGACCACAGCTTCAAAGTGGGGTCAGGCTCCTCACGGAGGAAAGAGGAAGGTGATTTTTGTCCCCAGGGAAACGGCATCTGCTGTCATGGCTTCTTGGTTCCTTTTTACCTCTGTGCAATCTCCTCCCCCCACAAAGGGGCTTTCCTCTCCCATTTCAGCTTCTGTGCACCCCAGAGGACGAGTCCCTCAGGACAATACTTAGAGTCATTGCTGAGGGTTGTGGGACACTTACGGGGAGCCAATCACTCACCCGGGCAGGTGACCTGTCAGGGAACCGCTCCTTAGACACACAGCTCTTCCTCGCAGGCACCCAGGGCACCCATAGGCACCCGGGCTTTGTCCCCATTTTACCAAGTCCCTTGGCCAAAAGCCCCTCTTCCTCCCCGCTCCCCCCACACGCTGCTTCCTCTCTCCAGGCTGGGTGACTTCCCCATCGCCCCCTGGTGCCTCGGGGCTGGTACCCCCTCCCTGCTGCCTGCCCCAGGGTGCAGCCCTTTCTTGGCGGTCACAGCCCAGCCCACGCACAGAGTGTGGACCCGAGGTAAAGTCAAGGACACTGACCCTTACAATACTCGATGTCCTCTGATAGTTCCTATTCTGCCAGGTTTCTAGCCACTGCACCCACTTCACAACTGGCTAAATAGATTTGATTTCTCAGTTTGTCCCAGGGAACAGCAAGTGCAAAGGTCCTGGAGTAGAGATACAATGACCGTATGTTTGAGGAGTGACGAGGGGCTAATGCAGCTAGAGTAGAGAGCACCAGGCAAGGCACACAGTCAAGAAAATAGAGTTTTTTAAAGACCCAGGAAAGTAATAATGCATTGTGCTGGGGAGCATGTGGTGAAATGAGCATTCCCAGTCGCTGTGAGAGGGAAGGCACATTTCTATTCACAGGCCCCGTGGCAGCACTCACCAGTGATTGACAGACATGACCCTTTGACTCAGCAATTTCACTTCCAGAAAAATCTGCAGATTTATTTACACATGTGCCCAAAGATGGATGTAAAAATACACTCGCCACCGTGCTATTTGTAGTGACCTCGGATTGGGTACGGTGTCAATGTCCACCAGTAGCAGCCTGGCTAATTGAATTATGGGGTGTTCTTATTAGTCCAGACCACCGAGCAGGTGTGAAGGCAGGTGAGAACGTTTATACCACATGAACTTGGACATGGTCCAAGATGGGTCTCGGAATTGAAAACCCAGGGGCGCCGTGAGGATGGCAGTGGGAGATGATCGCGGGTGCCCAGGGTCCCAGGTATGCCTGACGGTTCCCATCATTAAAGAATTTAAAAGGCAAGCGTCCAAATGGTGTCCCTTTGCCACCATGTGTGTGAGCAGAATCGCTGTCAGGGGCAAGAGGAGATGCATGGGAGGCCGGAGCTGGGGAGGGTCTGGGGCAGGAAGACCCAGCCTCAGCTGTGGGAGGGAGGGTCTAGCCTTAGGTCCTTCCTAACCTCTGACCGGGCAGCGCATGGACCTCCCTCTGTGTATGTGCAGGTGAATTAAGCCACAGAGACTCGGGGTGCCACCACCTGCGCTTGCTGACCACTGACTGCTGACCACTGACCACTGACCACTGACCTTGGGTCACAGGGGCAGTGGCCTCCAGAGCTGCCTCTGCAGCCCAGCTTCTAGAATCTTCCTTCCAATCTAGACCCCCTTTCCCTCCCAGTTTCCCATCTTATTTAACTCACCAAGCAGAGGCTCCATTCTGCCTGAAATAGCAAGAAACTCTGAAAACCAGAAGCAGATCCGCTCAGGGGGGAAGAACAGGCTCCTAATGTCGGCCCCCGGTCCTTCCCCCACTACCTTTGCGGGTCTCCTGAGCAACCAAACTATAGCATGGAATTGCGTTTGGTTATTTATTGATTTTTGCCCGTTTGTGATTTCTTTGGCTTGAGATACACGAGGACAGGAACCACCCGCAGCCCCAGCCCTACCTGGGTGACCCTGAGCGTGCACAGAGTGAGCTGGTCCAATTCCCTGGCTCTGAGGTCAGGATCGTGCGCTCACAGCTCCAAGACTCGGTGCCTGCCCGAGAGAGGGGCTCGCACGAGGATGTCCATCACGGGGTGGCGAGCAGGTGTGCCCGCGTCCTGGCAGACCAGGGCCATGGCCAGGAGAAATGAGAAATATGTTATGAATGAACTTGTGTTTAAATGACAAAGACCTTTCTAGAAGATCTCATGGGTGGAAAGGCAGGCACCTTATCCAGGCATTGCAGATTGATGGAGAACACACATTCACAGAGCAGTACCAGGCCCAGTCACAAGCCCCACAACATTCCCACCAATGACGGACCCATAATGTCACGTCACCTAGCGATGTTGTAGCCATCTTAGTTTTGTGTGAGTGCACGGCAAAGAAATGACCTCATGACGCATTGCTCAGCATGGGTCCTCATCACAAAGCCACACAGGACTGGATGGGCACAGACACGCACGGAAGAAAGATCTTCTGGAAATGGAACCATCTAGTAGGTGACAGGTGGCCTTGAGGCATCTGGTCCGGGGGAATGGTAGCCTGATTTGTCAAGACTCATTTTCTTAGGCAAATACATTTCTGGATTCCTTGTGTGATAAACAATTATTTCTGTGGATAGAGAAAATGTGGTACATAGACACCATGGAATATTACTCAGCCATAAAGAAGAATGACATTGTGGCATTTGACAGTAAATGGATGGAACTGGAGACTGTCATGCTAAGTGAAATCAGCCAGTTCCAAAAAACCCAAGGCCAAATGTTCTCTCTGATATGCAGATGCTAACACACAATAAGGCAAAGTTGGTGAAAATAGAAATTCATTGGATTAGCCTCGGGCAGGCACTGAGACTTGGAGCTCGGCAGAACGATCCTGACCTCAGAGCCAGGGAATTGGACCAGCTCACTCTGTGCACGCTCGGGGTCACTCAGGTAGGGCTGGGGCTGCGGGTGGTTCCTGTCCTCGTGTGTCTCAAGCCAAGGGAGGGGGAATGGGAATAGGAAAGACGGTGGAAGGAATTGGACGTCACTTTCCTGTGTCCACATATGAATGTGTGGTCAGTGTCACTCCACATCAGGTACAGCCACAAGAAGGGGAAGTCCTACTCCATGTACACAGGATATGTCAAAACACACTCCACTGTCCTGTGAATCTAAAAAGAACAAAGATTCAAAATGAAAAGTAAATTAAAAAGTCATTTCAGCATCTATCCCTCCTAGCAGGGTTCAGAAAGAACCCCCCGAGGGCCGGCCACGTGAGCCTCAGAGCCGTTTCTAGAACCCACGTCCCAGGGTCTGCCTCCCAGTCTGAGAGCTCTCTCCACTCCCCGTGGGTTCTCATCTTCATTTTGAAACAAACAGAACTTCTGCTCCTCTTCCTCTGGGGAGAGAATGGGGCAGGGCTCCCAGGCCCCAGGTGCCAACGAGGAGAGGACAGCTTCCCGCGCTCAGTGTAAGGGCTCAGATCGAGACACGGTGGCCAAGACAGCTCGTTTCACAGCCTCCGCCTGACAGCGACACTCCAGTGAGCTTCCACGTCAGCTTCGGAAGACTAATTTCATTACGGTGAAGAATTCAGTGGGGGGGTTCCGGGGTCTTTGAAAGAAAAAGAGGGTTCACTTCAAAGTGAGATGAAACCCTTTTCCAGAGCGACATAATTACACCACAAGGACAAGGTCTGCCTCTAAACCCAGGGCCTGCAGGGTTGAGCCCAAAGGAAGAGAGATGCCTCCGAGAGGGGCCAGGTGAACATCGGCGAGAGACACCGAGAGAGAAAGTTGGAGACTAAAAAAGTCTCAGGAAGTTTATTAGGCGCTATCCAAAGAGCTAATGTTTTTTTTTTTTTTTAATTCAGTCAAAACCTAAGGGGCGCTAAGCAGGCCAGGCACTGGGGGTAAGTCACACCCAATCCTGCCCTGTGGAGCTGACCTTAACTGATAGGTGACAGATGTGTTAGAGTGGCAATTTGAGCGGGTGAATAGGGAGGGCAAGGAAGTTCTGCCTGCAAAGTAGCATTTGAGCAAAGACCTAAAGGGTGCCGAAGAGCAAGCCCGGCAGACCTCCAAAGGAAGTTTGTCCCAGGGAACAGTAAATGCAAAGGTCCTGGGGTAGAGATACAATGACCATATGTTTGAGGAGCAGCGAGAGGCTAATGCAGCGAGAGCAGAGAGCACCAGGCGAGGCTCTTGGGAGAGAAGGGACAGGAAGCCAGGAGCCAGCTGATGCCGAGCCCAGTGGGCCATGGCAATGACCTGGCCTTTCACTTAGACAACCAGAGGCTATGGAAGAGATTAAGAGAGCAGAAACGACATGAGCTCACGCACCGCACCGCTGAACCCTCTGGCGGGAGGCGAGGGGAGAGGCGGGGAAAGCCGTGGGAGGCTGTTTGCGATAATCCCGGGGAAAGATGGTTTGTGGAGCACTTCCTGGGAGCCGGGGACCCTGCCTATCATTTGTTCTATTTTCCTTTTGCCAAATTAAGATCAGAACATTCACCACTTTAAATGGGACCATTCGGTGGCTCTCAATATGTTGGCGGGATCAGGCACCCCCCCCCGTGTTCCAGAGTGTTTCATCCCCCCAAAGAGCCCCAACCCCACCAGCAATTGCTCCTTGGTGGAGACCAAGGAGGTGGCTGGAGTGGGGTGCCCACGCGCGGCCTCTGCAGGAGGGAAGGGCCTGGCGTGGTGCTGAGCAGCATCTCTGTCCCCAGATGCCACCCTTTGCTCTGGGCCATCCCCTGCCAGCTGGGTCCCACCTCCAGCCTTCCTCCAGGGGCCGTTTAGGTGCTAGGAGCCCCGGCCATGTTTGGGGAAGGTGAGGTCCCTTTCCCATGCAGCACCGACCCCATCCCTGCTGCTGGGGATTTGAATGGGGGACAGAAAGGCCCAGCTATTCCGTTCCTTAGGGAGGAGTGGCCAGTGCCGACTGTGCTCCATCCTAACCCCCCGGGTCCCTTTACCCCCTTCTGCAGGCTGGTGGCCTCTGCGGGCAGCCTTTCCAGCGGTGATGGACAGGTGGGGGCTGTCCACACTCCAGCCTGGGGGCAACACTCAGGGGACGAGGGTCTCCAGAGCTCCCCCTGCAGGATTAAACCAACATTACCTTCCCTGGCACTTGGGGACCAGCCACCCCCTGCTCAGCTCCCTCCCTTCCATTAGGATCCCACTGCCCGACTCCCTTTCCTAATAAACCCTGTTCCTGAGTCCCAGGGGCCACTTCCAGGAGTGAACCAAAGACAGGAACGAGCCGAGGGGGGTCGTGTGACGGTCACTGACGTAGACTGAGCACTTACTGTGGGCCAGGTGGTTATAAGCACTTGATCCATTGAAAGGCCCTGGTAACCCTACAAAGCAGGTGCTGCTATGACCTCCAACTCCCAGATGAGGACAGGGGTCCAGGTGGCAGGCCAGGCACGGCGGTGTGGCCAGGAAGTGTCCCCGGGAAGCTCCCATGTGAGACCACGCAGGGCCATCTGGGAGGGAAAGGATCAGATGGTGAGAGCCGTGGCCTCCCCAGTGCTGGCCCGTTTGAGTGGATGGGTGACAACCGTGGCCCAAGCTCTCTCTGCTTCCCGCTGCCCTGAGCCGAGCTTCCTTCCTCCCCACGCCCTTCCGCCATGTTGCTCTGCTCACCTGGGCCACAGCCACAGTATCCCCTGGCCAAGGACTGAACCTGGGAAACCATGAGCCAAAATCAACTCCTCTAAATTGTTCCGGTTGGATATATGGGTCACCATGAGGCAGAGCTGACACAGCAGGGCACTACTCTGGGGGTCTTGTGCCTGCTGTGACCCTCAGGAATCCCAGGAACTTTCCAGAACATCACCATCAAAATTTTGAGAAATCTGCTTTTTTTTTTTTTTTTTTGGTGAGAAACCAGAGGTTGAACTTAACAGGGCCATCTCACGAACACGCACACAGAGTTGGACTGTCGCCCACACCTCCGTCCCTGCCGCATCGATGACCAACACCTTTGACTCCCCACGACAGGCCCTTCTCTGAGCGGCTGGGCCAGGCAGACAGGCAGCCGGGGGGGGGGGGGCACTTGATGGTGGACAGTCCTCAGAAGCAAGGACGTTGCTCTCCCAAACCAGCAGCTGAACAAAAAGTCCCCCGTGCGGCTCCAACAATCCCCCAGGGCCGGCTTCTTCCCAAGAGTTTGCAGATTCCAGAGGAAGCCCTCAGCCGGGTTGGCAGCTGTCAGATACCAACCAGGAGAAGAGACGCCACCCCAGGTCCGTCAGCCAGGTGAGATGGACACCAGGCAGTGGTCACGGGCAGATGGAAGAAGTCAGGAGCCAAGAGGGACTCTGAGGGCACCCAGAGATTAGCCATGGCTGAAGGGCACAGCTGACCCTGAATCTGGAGGGACAGAGGGCGCAGGAGGTCTGACCAGAGCCCAAGGCAAAAGCCGGAACTGAAAGGGACATGGGGCCACTGCAAAGATGCCCCCTGAGAGGCAGAGGTAGGGAGCCCGGGGTGGCCCTCCTCTCATGGCCCGGCACCCGGCATTTCTGAGGGAGCACCCTCTACCCACCCTCAAACCCCGAGGCTTCCCAGGGGATGCACATGTGACTCAATCCATCCAATCAGCACCATCTATCTTCCTGGTCACAAAGATGGGACTGGGGACAGGTGTGTGGCTGAAAGTGGCCAAACAAGAAGCAAGGCAAGACTCTCAGAACCTCAAATAAAAGGAGAGGCTTTCTCTCTCTCCTGCAGGGCCACCGTGGGCAGGGGGGTCTTGAACGACTGAGAGCCATTTTGCCACTAGCAAATATGAACGTAGTTGAGAATGAAACCATCGCAAAGGGAAATTGATCTGAAGGAAAGAGAAAGTCCTGATGGCGTTATTTGAGCGCCTGGATTCAGCCAGACCTGAAACCAATAAACGCTAGGTCCTTCCGTTATTTGAACAATTTTTGGTTTTGCTCTTGCTCTCTCGCCTCTTTATGTTGGGTTTCTGTTACATGCAGTTTTAAAAGCCCTGACTGATAAGATGAAGGAAGGCAAGAAATAGGAAGGACAGTGAAGCACAGAGAGTTTGAGGTGCCTGGAGAGTAGAATTGATGGAAAGGGGCAGGAGGGTCCAGGAAGAGAGATGTGGACTTTCAAGAGAGCCTCAATCCCTGAGCAGCACAGCTTCTACAACTTTCTATTTTTACATCAAATAATCAGCAAGAGTTTGTGCTCAGTATCATGCTCAGCCTGAGGGGATTATGAGGGAGACAGTTCCTCCCTCCGGAAACCTGAGACCTAGTTGGGGAAAGACAGGTGTAAGAAGAAAAGCTGTAACTGAGAATGGAAGGTGGGGGAGCTTATTGGCCATTTGACAGGCTCTGGGTTGAACAGACACTTTTCTTTGGATTCACGTACCTGTCAGTGACCCAGGTTCAGTTATGGTCCCCTATATTGTATAGGTGAGGAAGCTAAGGCTCAGAGAGGCTGAGTCGCTTGTTTAAGGTCACACAGTTTGGAAGCAGCAGAGTCAGAATTTGAACCCGAGGAGTGTGACCACACAGTCCCCACACCCAAATCCTTCTCCTAAGCAGAAAGCTGAGTTAAAGGGGGGGAAAAGAAAAGTAAACAGGAAAGGGGTCTCAAGTTCATACTGTGGTCAACAAGAGACCAACGGACCATGAGATTATAACGGGCTGAAGAATGCCCATCTCCTAGTGACGTCACTAGTGACTGTAAAACTGTGCCATGGTCAACTGGTGGCCCGTGCACCTCCTGCCTCTGGGTCTTGTGACTGCCTCAGAGGCCATGAGGAGTGACTGTCCCATGCCATTGAGTTTTGGGTGTCACCCGTGATGTCACAGGATGACGAGCTCGTCAACGCCACAGTGCTTGGACCTTGTCCCCCAGTTGAGATGGGTGACTGTCCTGTTACCAAGCTACCAGGGGATCTGTCCTGGGTTCAGGGTGGAAGACGCTCTCAGAGGGCACAGCCCTGGGTCCCAGGCTGCACAGCAAGCAGCCCTCAGTCATCAGGGCCTCAGGGCCGAGATGGCCCCCTGGGTGACAGGCCAATGGACCCCATCAAGGAGTTCGAGGGGCCAGAGCAGCAGCCCACCCACCTCCTGGCGCACACCGTGCTTTCTGGGACTGTGACCAGCTCCTGCGGGTGCTGGGATCATGACCCCGGGGAGGGCATGCACCAGGCTGCGCGTACTGGCCTCTTGTGTCTGGAGACGGTAGAGGGACTGGGTTCTGGAGTCCACAGCCACGCCCCTAGCACACTCCCTCCAGCGCTCTGCGATGCCCGTGTCTCAAAGTCCCTGAGGCACCTCCCCTGCGGACACCTTCCTTGAGGCCCAGACCTGGGGCAGCCCTGCTTGTCCCGTCAGCCCCCAGGGGGAAACAGGTCCAGAGAGAGATGCAGGAGTTCTCAGGGCACATGGGGGGTGGGGTGGGGGGGCGGTCAGGGCCGTAGCCAGATGTAGGCTCCAGACCTCCCCCAAGCTCCAGGCCCCGGTTATCTGCACCACCCTGCGGACACCTTCCTGCCTGTGACAGATGTGTCACAGGAGTGTGGATGAGAAGGCTGCAGAGGGTCACCGATGGCTGAGAGGGAGGCAGAGGTCCCGGGTGGCTGCCCTGGGCAGGGAATGGAGGCTCCTGTCCCACGAACCTCGTAGATAGTGTCCTTTCCTCATTCCGGGTGCCCCTCCCCACGGTCCCAGGCAGCACTGGCCGCTCCTGGGTGCCGGTGCCACCGTGAACATATCGGAGGACCTTCTGCCGTGGCTGCCTCTGCCTGTCTGCAGGCCGGGGGGGGTCTCCCACTAGCCTGGGAGTGGCTTGAGGTGGGGAACCACTTCTGCACCCCAGAGCCGCACCCCAGCCTTGCCTCTGTGATGCCGGTCCCCAGTGCCTTCCCAAGGCTCCACCGAGAGCACGTGACTCACAGCCCTGCAGGTGGAGGACCTCGTAAACACCTGGATGACAACCTACAGTGGAACCAGCAGCCCGTCCTATTTCTCAGGTCTCCCACTGTGCCCAGCAGAGTGCTGGACGCTAATTAAATTCTAATTTCATTTTCTGCTTGCTGTGGAGTGCTTAAATGTCAGGGCCATAGGGTGGGCTTCCCATGCCTTGGGATATCTATTTTCCCTTGTACTCTCCAAGGTAGCTGTTAACCCTGTTTTATAAGTGAGGATGCTGAGATTCAGAGAGGCTCTTCCGCTTGCTCAAGGTCACACAGCTACTAAGCAGCAGAGCCGGGATTTAAATACAGGAGTCTGTATCAGCATCTTCGCTGACTATTCACAGTGATAATAGAATAGTGGTCAGTGGGGAGGACATGAGAATCCTGCCTTTAACCCTAGAAGCTGCCCAGGTGCCAGATGTCTAGCTCCACCTGAGAAACCACAGGCTGCAGCTCCGCCATCCGGGTAGGTTGGCTGGTTGAAGTCTAAGCCAGTTGCAGTGTCGGCTGGACCTTGGGGATCTGCACTCCCTGGACTGGGCCGATGGTCCTGCAAGGTGACTCAGCACCGGGAAACGTGTGCTTCTTTAAATAGCTCCTGCTCCGGCTAGTGCCCCGGCTGATCAATGACTGGGCTGTCATCAAGGGAGCCAAGCGAAGTGTCCCCGAGGTGTGCAGACTGCTGCTCTGGAGCAGAGCAGGGGGACATTTAGTGTCTTGGAGTTAGGGTGCTGGGGACATGATCCTGCCAGAGAGTGAGGAGACTGCTGGCAAGAGGCCACCTGGCGACCACCTCCTGCCCCGATGCAGACGTCTGAGGCTCCCAGGTTCATGCCCATCCTCCCCAGCTGGCCTTTGGGCTTAGTACCAGTGACTGTCCTCTTGTCAAAGCCCATGAGGGAGGACCAGGCTCAGGAGACCCACATCCGTACCCCAGCTTTGTGGCCAAAAGGCTGCACGACCTTGGACAAGTCCTCGAGAGCCCGCCTCATCTGCTTAGCAACAGGAGGCCAGGGATGCCCCTTCCCACCGGCCAAGATCAGCCAAAGGCCCCGGGGTCCCCCACATCAGGCACCAAACTCCCCAGGAGACAGGGGCCACTGATGAGTGCCCCCCAAGCAAGTGAGCTGGCACCTGTGGGCTTCGGGTAGCATCCTGCACAGACTCGTGTGCACAGGGGTCACTGGACAGACAGGCGGACACACACTCTCTCTCTCTCTCTCTCTCTCTCTCTCTCTCTCTCTCTCTCTCACACACACACACACACACACACACACACACACATGGGAGGGGGAGTCAGGGATTCATTTTTTATTCTATGATATTTTGTGTTTTTTTTTTTAAATAGCGTGCTTTAATTTTTAGTCAACAACTGATCGTGGCATACATTTATGAGATTTGTTTACCTCGGGGAGGGAGTAAATCAAGCTAGTCAACATATCTGTCGCCTCTCCAGCTTATCATTTTCTGGGTCAGAACATTTAGAAGCTACTCTGTTGGCAATTTTTGAACACATCCAATACCTGACGGTTCGCTCTGGTCCCCAGGCTGGGGAACAGGCCAAACTTACTCCTCCTCTCTGAGGTTTGGGATCCATGACTGACGGCTTCACTCTCCCCCACTCCCACCCCCAGGCTGTGTGGCTTGGTTTGCATTTTCTCTATTGCAACCTCTGGAACCATTTCTAGAGCGGTGACAAAAATCACACACCCGTGGTCAGCGGGCAGCAGCGCGGGGCTGGGGAGAGATCCTACACCCAGATCTAGATGGCTGCAGTGCCCTTGGCTGGGTGGCCTGGGCCGCCCCTGGCCTCTCTGAGCCCCACTTTCTGAACAAGAGGGATCAATGGTGCTACCCCAGACCCAGACCCAAGGCTTCTGGGAACTCCCTGGAGAGTTACTTTGGAAGAGTGAAGAAGCCAGAGTCCAATACCCTCAGGATCCCAGCAGCGATCCAGAACCTGTTCAAGAAGAATCGCACCGGCATCTGCCACCTCCTCTGGTCCTTCCAACTTCTATTCCGTCCCAGCCTCCTATTGGACGGCTCTGCCCACGCTTAGGGAGGGTCTCCACTTCAGTTGGCTATCCCACATGCCAATCATTTCTAGACACACCCTCATCGACACGCCCAGAAGCCTCTTCATCCAATCAGGTTGAAAATTCAAATTAACCTTGACACCTACGAAGGAGAAGAGCAGGTCTGTATCGGGCCACTTGGGTACGTGCAGGGGACATCCCCATGAAGGCATTTCTTTTCCTCAAATGCATTACAGCATTTCGTGTGACCTTGGGTGACAAGTGCTCTGGTTTGGAACGGAGCAGAACTGGGTTGAAGCTTGGACAAGAGACTTCAACGCCTTTTCTGGTAGGACCTCAGTGGTCACGCTTCCGAGGGAGGTGGAGGTACATGTGACACACACACACACACACACACACACACACACACACACACATACACACACACAAAGCTTCTGGTGCAGCGTCCTCATGTACAAACTGCTCAAGGAACAGAGCTTTTCTCTTAGACCTTCCTTCTTCACGGTTTACCACAAGCCACATCATCGCTTTTGGGATCTAGAGGCGACATCTGTGTGCGGTGGAGAGAAGTCCCCCGCTCTGGGTGGAAATGAGGTGACCTTCTGTCTTCTCTGGGTTCCTCGGAAACAGAATTTGGGGTGAAGCATTGGATGTTGACACTGTGTTGGGGAATGTGACCCCAGGAAGCCACAGCAAGGAAGGAGGAAGGGACAAAATCAAGGGCCCCGTGGAGCCGCAGGACCCTGGGGACATGGGGGTCGCTTGGCATCACAACTGTCTTCAGAGAAGCTGCACCTCTGAACGTCCCCCCCGGGCAAGAAGAATTTATCCCACCTTCCTCAGAGCTTCTTCCCAGGGGCACCCTCCCCAACCCCCACACTCCTGGATTTCCCAGGGTGGCTTCTGGATTCCACAACACCCAGGTCTCTGTGGGACAGGAAAATTCCAGGTCAGGGAAGAGAGATGCTTCGTCCAGGCTGCCACAGCGAGACTGGCAATAGCAGGGAAAGGACGGCCACCAATCTCTAACACCCTGGGATCATCACTCCTATTATATAAGCCACTCTGGCCTCAGAGGGCGGCAGGTAGGAGGCTCAGAAAAGCATCCAGGATGGACACACCTTCCATGCAGGTGACAGCCCAGACTGGCCTCCTTCATGTTCACACAAGAGGTCAACCTGTGCTTATCCAATGGCTAATGTCTAGTGGTCCTCTCCCAACCTCGGAGTTTGAATGTGGTCCCCCAGGCCCTGGGTGAGTGTCCTGCTGGGACCGCGACAGCCCTGCATGTATTCAGCTCTGTGCTCCAAAGGAGCTGACCTGGACCCTGTGGCCTCAGCCTCCAGTAGAGCCATCTGCCAGGAGAGGCCTTGAAATGTGGGCCTCTGGGCTCTTCAGCAGAGGACCCAATGGGGAGCCACGTGCAAGATCTACCCTTGCTTCTGCTGGGTTTTGTTTGGGGATGTTGAACCATGGTATTCCGTGTCCCCCATTTAAACTCATTTTATTCCATTCCTTCAGTTGCTCAGCAAATAAGTATTGAGCAAATCAATTAAAAAAAAAAGACAACCTCACAGAAAGGAGACTAAAGGGTCCCACAGACACTTGGTAGAAAGGAGGACACTGACGGCTCTTCTGCATTGGAAAAGATTCTCACCCTCTCTCAAATAAGAGAAAGGCGAATTAAAACTACACTGAGATGTCATTTTCCCCATTAGGTGGACAAAAGTTCAAAAGGTTAATAATACGTGTTGTTGGGAAGGCTGTGGGGAAATGGGTGTCCTCACCCACGGCTGGCAGGAGCGTCCCTGCGAAGCAGGATATGACAATGCCTATCAGGATTTTTGACGGCACTTGCTCTTCAAACCTGCAGCTTCCCCTCGGGAATTTGCCCTGCAGAGATGTTTGGGCTTATGCAACATGACGTCATGCAAGGTTGAAATGATAAAATAAATATTGGCAACAAACAAGATGCCTCTGAATAGGAGTTAAGGACATCCAAAGAAAGCCACCCTGATAGTTTTTAGAAAGTAGAATGAGATTCACTGATCTCTAAAGATTTCCATGACACATCAGCAATGACACCGCACAGGGGACACGTCATTCCCAAAACATGGGGCGAGTTCTTCTATCACGGGTCGAGGGTTGGTTGGTTGGGGCTCTGCTGATCTTGGCTGGGCTCAGGGGCGGGGTAGGGGTGGGCTGCAAGCTTCAGGTCCTGTCTGGGCACATTCAAGAGCCACACTGACCGAGGACACTCTCTTCCCAGGGAGGGTCCTGGAGTTCAAGAGAGCAAGACCACAGCACCAAAACCCTGCAAGACCCTCCTGTACATGGGGTCGGCTAATATCCCATTGGCCCAAACAAGTCACATGACCAAGTCCAAAGTCCAGGGCCAAAGAAAAGTAGTCCACCTGCTAAGGCAAGAGGGTGGGTGTGTAATACCACCTGAGGAGAGGGAAGAATGGGAATCGTGGCTCAATCCCACATGGCATATACACACAGGTGCGTGTACATGCATAGATATTCAATTTTATCCATCTTTGCATAAAGATATCCTGGGAGAAGCTGTGACGGTGATCACCAGCTCTGGGGGCCTGGGGAGAAGTAAGAAGGAGATGGACAGATGAAAGGTACAGAAGAAGATGTTCCACTGTATGCCCTTGACCCTTTTAGAATCTGGTGAATGGCTTACATCTGCAAAAATAATAATAATAATGGTTAACAATACACATCGAGCAGTTAAGTGCCAGGCAAGGTTAAAAAATATAGCTGTAAATAAGACCCAGCTGCTCCCTCCAAGGAGCCAACAGTACAGGTGAGAGGTTTTTCAGTCCTGGCTGCCTTCAGAATATCCTCAGGAATTATTAAAAAACACTGATGTCCTGCTTCACTCTTGGAGGTTTTTATGTAATTAGTTTGGGGTGAAACCAGGCATTGGTATTTTTAAAACCTCCCAGATGATTTCAGGGTAAAGCCAGGGTGGAGAATAACTAGTCTGGTGAAAGGAGGCCGGCTTAAATAGGTAATAACACGATTCATTGGCTACATTTGTGTTAAGCATGGCGAAGGAAAAGCACAGAAAGAGATTGCTTAGTACTAAGAAAAAGCATTGCTATCTTTTAGTATCTCTTCTCCCTCTCCCTCTCTCCCTCCCTCTCTCTCCCTCTCTACCCTCCACCCAAAGTACAAAGCAGAACATATCTCCCTTTTCACTTTGGCAGCCAGGAAGCTCAGTACCAAATTTGAAACCCACAGAGAGCAACTCATCATATTCAGATTGCCTACATATGTGGTTTTTTCCCCAAAACTGAATTTCTGACTTTAATTTTTCATTGATCCAGAATCTCTATTTTCTATTTGTCTTTTTTAAAAATTAATTGACTTATTTGTTCTAATTTGTTAAACATGAGAGCAGAATACATTTTGATTCATGGTACACAAATGGAGCATAATTTTTTCATTTCTCTGTACACAAAGTAGAGCCACACCATTCATGTTTTCATATTTGTCATTGATTCATGATTTGTATTCTTATGAGGTGTCTCAAATCACTTCTAAAGTGGAGGAATTGAGTTATCAATATAATAATAATAATACTGTTTGTTGACTTGGCACCTATTATATATGCTCCACACACTAAGGCAGACACACCAGATAAATTTTATCTCCAATTGTTAAAAAACAAACAAACAAAAAACTCACAGGAGAGATGTCACTGTGCTCATTTCACAGATGGCAAACTGAGGCTCAGAGAGATTAATAACTTGTCAAGAGTCACACAGCAGTAAGCAGATAGACTGGTTATCTCTTCCCTACTGCTGCTCTAACAAATCCCTAGAAACTTGGTGACTTACAGTGACATGGACTTTGTGTCTCACGGTTCTGAAGGTCAAAAGTCCAGATGAATGGGAGGGCTGTAAAGGAGAATCACTTCCTTGTGAAGCCATGTCCCTTGGCTCACAGGGGCACCTGACTCTGGCCTCTGTTCCCCATGTCACATCTCCTACTACAACTCTGACCCTCCTGTCCCCCTTGTATAAGGACCATTGCAATGACCTTGCCTTCTGCCCTGAATACTAACGACCATCTTCCCACCTCAAAACCTTCAACGTGGCCACACCTGTGAAGCCCCTTCTCCAGGAAGGTGACCCTGGGCCAGACCAGCATTGTGCCACATGGAGCTCAGACTGGGCTTTCCGAGCCCACCAAGCTGTCTTTGCTGCCTGTGAAAAAAATCTGGGCTTTATTTCTGCAGAGTTGCTGACCCAGGGCCTCCTGAGTCTACCAAAAGAGGAGCCTGTTTCTCAAGACTTGGGTTTCGTACGTTGTTCTTTTGTTTTACTGCTTGTTGCCCCTGTGTGGTCTCCATGTCCACGACAAGGGTCCTGAAAGCCCAGCACCAGGCTGCCTTTCTACCAGCCAATGCAAATCCCAAAGTTGCCAGGATGGAGCAGCTCAGACTTCACCCAGCAGGGAGCGAATCCAGGGGACGCTGTCCAGAATCCCTCACCTTCAGGAGGGTCTGGCATGAAAGCTGAGGTCCCGGGTGGGGACATGAGGAGGATGGTGTTTGTCTGGCTGCGCTCTCTGGGAACAGAGATGACATCTCTCGAACATTCCAGGGAGTGCTCCGAATCGATCGTACTCAGACATCAATAGCAATTCACCTGTGAAAAATTCTCCCACAAGGACACAAAAATGGATGTACAGGGATGTTGACTGCACTTTTTGTAACAAGGAAAAAAAAAAATCGAACATCATCCAAATGTCTATCAAGAGGGGCCGGGGGAAATAAATGACCCTATTGTCACGGTGATGGAAGGCTAATCAGTGGTTCAAAGAGTAAGATAGATGGGGAAAGATGTCCAAGGTATATTGCTAAACAAACAAAGCAAGTTGCAGGAGAGTTTTATAAAGTATTGGCCTCTGTTTAAAATGAACAAATAAATACACATAAAGTCATCACACGGTATACTTTAGGATCTGTGTATTTTTACCATACGTAAGTCCAATCGTCATAAATAAAAATGATATAGGTATACATTCGAGTTCTTTGATCTAAAGAAGTCAATTTTTTTTGAAGGTGTCTTTGGAAATTAAGACTTGCCTTTTCACATAACACAGCATTTTGTGTTTTGCTGGAAGACAAAAGAGTGTCTTACCCAGGGTGACAGTTTGAATAGAAAACATACAAGAGGTAAGTATTAGCATACACTTGGAAAATAAACACAGGAGGTAAGTTTATGCATAGAAAAGCTAAAAATAAATACTCTTTGGGTTTAGGAGTGAAATAATGGCATGAGATTGGAAGGTGCAGGAACTCAATAATAGATTTCTATAATTGAATTTTGTACTAGGGATGCATAATACTTTAGTAACAAGAAACAAATAAAGGTTTTTTAAAAAAACCTTTCTGTGAGCCCTACCTTTTGTGGGAAATAGTGAAAACTCATTTTATTCAGAAAATGAGGGGCAATGGACAATTTAGCAAGTCGGAAGTATTGGACCTCTTTTGTGTTTTTAAAATTTTGCAACAAAATTCATTGAACAATTAAATACCCAAATCACTTGGAAAATAGGCATTGAAACTTACCCCCCAAGACCTACATCCTACCCCTGGAGCAAGCAAGTCTGAATGTTGGAGTATACATTCTTTCTTACAAATGCAGCACTGAGCTTTATGTATGCTGATTTAAGGCTCAATTTTGTCCACTTAATATAGAAAAGGCATCTTTGCATGACAATAGTAAAATACACATCATCACTTTAATTAGCCCAGTCTCTTACATGTACGACTGTACCATAATTGGGCGGAACATTTATATTTTCATTTTTTTTCTGTTTGCCCATTTAAACAGTAGTAAAAATGAAATTCTCACACACATATTTTCAGGCACTTAATTGATTATTTAAAGAGGATAAGTTCCTAGTAGTGCTATTTACTGAGCATAGTTCACACCTCCTTAAGGCCTCTTATGGTGGGAGCTTGTTTTCTCTCCATAATGGGAATCATCATCAGCATTTAGCATTTGCGGAGCAGGGACTTTGAGCCAGGACTGACGCTCCTTTGCCCTCCGAACAATCCTATGAGGCCGGTATTATTATTGGTCCTCGGGTTATAAGTGGGTAAGCTGAGGCTCAGCGAGGTCTGTAACCTCTCAACGCCACACAGCTAAACCCTGGCAGAGCCCGGGCTACGACCCCACCTGTCTGCTTCGGAAGGGGGAGTTCACAGTGCAGCCGTCGCCTGCCAGTCATTTGGCTTCCAGAACAGCCCTGTCCCACAGCACCAGGAAGCCCGGATCTCCCACCCCCATCTCGTGATCTGGAGTGACGTGGGGTGCCTGCATGGCACACATAGAAAAGGCAAATGGATTAACTCATAAAGTGACTCACTGGCTCCAACAACCAGAGGTCCCCAGGAAGGCCAAGTGTCAAATGTCTCATTGGGCAGCCCACTGGTGAGACCTGCTGTGGTCTTTCCCTGGCCTTCTGTGATGCTGGCTCGGGCTTCCTCCTGACCGTCCTTGGTGGTCTCTAGATGGCCCCCAACCACTCCCTCCCAGGTCCGCTCAGAAGGGTGGAGGCGGGTTCCAGTTCTCCCAGCTTCTCATTGGCCTGGATTTCCCACTTGTGCTCACTCGGAGCCAATAACCGCCAGCAGGGGGCGGGGTTATGATAATGAGCTTAGGCCTGCGCTAGGCACAGCTCTTCCCAGAGTGAGCGTCCTCCAGGGGTGACCACCAAAGGTGTGGCATCAAAGTCGGCACATGCCATCAAGGAGAACGATGGATACTGGGCACCATGGGGTGCCTCCTTTGTCACACCTGTCTCTTGGGCCTGACTCTACGTGCTCTCTATCCTGCTTTTGGCAGGGAGAAGAATCAGGAGGCGAACGTCTCTAGGGTGGGCCTGCGGCCAGGGACAGTAGAGCAGGTGTGTAAGTCCCCAGCCCCTCCCTTCTTCCACGGAGCAATGGAGGGTGTGTTCCAGGGTGGCTCCCAAGCGTCATGGTGGCTGCGTTACTCCTACCAACCTCGGCCTTCTCCAGCGCTTTCTCTTCCCCTTCATGTCCTCGCTCCCCTCCCGAGTTTTCCGGGACCACATTGTAAATGAGGGGCTTACCCTTTTATCCCTAGCTTGGGGTCTACTTCTGGGGAACCCAAACTAGGTCGCCTCGTGGTTGCTGTCGGCCTTGGCCCGGGGAGGGGCCTCCTGCCCAGTTGAACTTGCTGTGCTGGACGTTGGCGCAGCGCGTCTGCGAGTCAAATCTACCCCCGCGCCATCTCCTTCACCCCGAAGTGAAGGAGAAAGGAGGCCCCCTTCCCTCAGAGGCCACTTTGCATACACAGCTGCCAGAACAGCCACAGACAAGCCTGTATTATTCAGGCCCCAGTGAGACCGTCCTGCAGGCTCGTACATCTGGGCTCTTTGGTGAGATTCCTTTGAGAGACCGAGAGAGCAAGAACTCAGAAAGATTGACGGGGCACACGGCGAGTCCCGGGTTTTTAATATATCTCTTTCCGGGATCATTTACTATAAACAAACTATTAGTCTGGTTGAGAGATAAAAAATAAACCCTTCCTCAGAAGATGATTGACATTAATTTTTAAGTTTGCTTCTGAAAGATGTAATCTCCCCTTTCGCGCCCCTTAATGGGATCTGTGTGACAATAATTTATTTACTGATTTAATTAATTGCCATATAGCTCTGCACGGCTGGATGCGACGTCGGCCAATGGCTGATTCCTATCGGCAAGAGACGTGCCATCGGCTTCATTTCAGAGGCAAGTCATGAACGAAGCAGATTTCTACCTCCGAAATGGCCCCTTCCAACGGGGAACCCCCCAGAGTCTTTAAAATGGGGCCTGACTCCCCCACCCCGGAGTAGGAAAGGAATTGGAAGATTACTGAGCTCCACCACCTCTTTTTAAAGACAAGAGAGCCAAAGCCCAGCAGAGAAAAAATGCCCGGTCTCTCAGCTCAGTGAGTTACTGCAGAGCTAAGAAAAGACTCAGCACCCTCATTCCCAGCTCAGAGGCGCTCCCAGGGCCCCTCTGCCACAGCCCTGGTGCTGAAGACATAGACAGTGCGTTTCTGCTCCCAGTGAGCTGGGCCTGGGGGTGGTGGATGCAATGGTTTGAGGGCAGAGGAAGAAAAATGCCTGTATGGTCTTGAAACCTCCCCCACCACCAATTCTGTGAAAAAATGAAATTCTTGAGATAATGTGCAAAAGATGAATTGGATGGAGAGAGTCAAATGTTGCCTTTCTTCTCCAGGAAGGCAGCAAATGGGTGAAGGAGGTGACAAGTGACATAAAGTGGGGACTGCGACAAACATGAGAACATGTGCCCTATGTTGCCACATCACTGGATTTTTAAAGAGAGCAGAGATAGAAAATCCAAAGTGTTATATTTTTAAAAAGGTGTCACATAACATCTTCTACTTTTTAAATATTGGCAATTGACGTAGTTTTTTTTTTTTTTAAATAATGATAATAATTTAAGCCCCATACAAGCCAAACATTTCATCTCCCAAAATATCAGTTTGTAACCACTGGGACAGGCAGATTTGGCCATTCCTTCCTCATTTAAGGTCAACGACAGTGGTTCCTAAATCTTTCTACACATTAGAACCAACTAGGAAGCTTCTGGATCCCGATGTCCAGGTTCAATACCAGAGAAATTACTCAAGAATGTCCAGGAGGGAGGCATCAGGATGCTTAAGACACCTCCTCCCCTGGCAACTGTATTGGGAGTCATTGTTACTGCAGTGAGCCAGGGCGTGTGTTGGCCATCAGGAACAGGACGACTGGGCAGACACTTTTCCTGCCCTCGTTGGGCTTTAGCCTGGGCAGGATTCAAGCAGGCAACCGGACGTGGCGGAGGCTGCCACCTCCTCACCAAACTTGTTCTCTACAGCTTCCAGGACACGTGCTGGACTACATTTCCCAGCCTCCCTTGCAGTTAGATGCAGGCACATGTCTGAATTGGGGCCAATAGAATGTGAGCAGAAGGCACTGCGTCACTTCCGGGGCGGCCCAGCAACTCCCCCCCACCTCCAGGTCTGCTCTTCCCTGCTGCCAGAAGAGGTGTCTGAGTTGTAAATGGTGATAATGGCAGAGCCACTGTCAGCCCCCACTGCTCGGTCCAGAAATAACCACGAGAGCCACCTGTTGACCTGGAATAGTGGCCCAGGGCTGTTACAGGTGAAAGAAACAGCTTCCCCGTCCCCGATGCCTCTGGATTCCTACACAGATCCCATCAGAGCAGTCCAACTGACACCCTAAGCAAATGAGCGGATAGGACAGGAGTGGCAGGCCCAGATGTGTGGGTGCTGGACACAGATTGGGGGGCATCCGAGCAGGTGCCCCGCTTATTCGCTGACTCATTCATTTATTCATTCAACAAATATTTACCGAGCACTTGCTATGCTCCAGGCACTGTTCTGAAAGTAATTAACTCAAGCAGTAAATAAGTTATTGTCATAGAAATCCCATTAAAGGACATTACGGATCCGTGTCTTAGTTCATTAGGGCTGCTATTTTAAAAAAAAACAACAACACGTAAATCGAGAGGCTTATAAACAACAGAAATTCATTCCTCACAGTTCTGAAGGCTGGGAAATTAAGGAGCAAAGTGCCACAGACCTGATACCCGGTGGGGCCCACTGCTGGTTTTCCTGCCGTGTCCCTGGCAACCAAGGGACCTCTGCAGCCTCTTTCGTAAGGACAATAATGTCATTTACCTGCGACAGTGTTTGCTGTAGTTTGAATATGAGGAGTCTGCCAAGTTCCTGTTAATGCAGGAACATTCATTCAGCGGTGAAATAATTGGGTTGTGAGAGCTGTGACCTAATCAGTGGGCTGAGCCAATTGGTGGGTTAATAATCTGAAATAATTGACTGGGTGGTAACTGTAGGCAGGTGGGGCATGGCTGGAGGAGGTGGGTCACTGCAGGTGTGCCCTGGAAGGATGCTTCCTCCCCATCCCGGTCTCTCTGCTTCCTGACCCCATGGTGAGCTGAGCAGCTGCCCTCTGCTGGGCCCTTCCACATAGTGTGCTGCCTCATCTCAGGCCTAGAGCAATGGAGTCGGCCATTGGACTGAGGCCACTGAAACCATGAGTCCCAAACAAACTTTCCCTCCTCTAGGTTGTTCTTACAGTTATTTTGGTCGCAGCCACACAAAAGCTGCCTGAAACCATGTTGGATGCCTGTTCACCATGGGAAGAGCTTGAGCAGGCCGTGTCTGTCTTGTTTATGGGTGAAAGCGTAGTAGGCGTTCAGGAGCGTTCACTTGTGAACAGAAAAGAAAGAGGAAGGGTGGGAGGGAGCCGGAAGGGAGGATGGAGAGAAGAAGAAAGAGGAAGGGGCTAATGCCAGGCAGGGTGGCCCAGGACTGCAATCCCAGTGGCTCAGGAGCCTGAGGCAGGAGGATCTGGAGTTCAAAGCCAGCCTCAGGAATTTAGCGAGGTCCTAAGCAGCTCAGTGAGACCCTGTCTATAAACAAAATACAAAAAATGGCTGGGGATGTGCCTCCGTGGTTAAGCAGCCCTGGGTTCAAACCCTGTACCAAGAAAATAAAAAACATGAATAAATGTATAAACTGGGTTGAAAGAGAGAAGCTCTAAACTAAGTATCAAATGAATAATGGAGATGAAAATCTTCCCGGGATGCTAAACCTAATGGGTCAAAGTTTGATGAATAGCAAGATACTTTCTAGTCTCAAAGTATCTCCTACAAGTTACTTATTCGTTGCAGAGAAGGAAAGAGACCTGCCAGCTACCGCCACCCTCCTCACCAGGAACGAGGGGGGAGCGGCCGAGCGCCCCGTGGCGGGGCTTGGGAGAGGGCAGCGCTCCTGTGCCTACTCCTGCCAGGGCGCTGTCTAACCCCGCGGGAGCATTGGGAAAGCCTGACCCACAGAGGGACATCTACAAAACAACAGGCTGGAGGCTTCAAAGCTGCCCAAGACAAGAGACAAAGAGGAGCTAAGAATGTTCCTTGTTAAAGGAGGCTAAGGAGACAAGAGAGCCCAAGGCAGGATGGCACCGTGGATTGATCCAGGAGAAAATGAGGAGGACGTTACCAAAGTTGGCAAATGGGCTGTGGGTTCAATGGCGACCTTAGAGAGATGTCAAAATCCTGGTTTTGAGCTGGGTGCGGTGGCGCTCGCCTGTCATCCCAGAGGCTGGGGAGGCTGAGGCAGGAGGATCACGTGTTCAAAGCCAGCCTCAGCAAAAGTGAGGCCCTAAGCAGCTCACTGAGACTCTGTCTCTAAATAAAATGCAAAATAGGGCTATGGATGTGGCTCAGGGTCCAAGTGCCCCTGAGTTCAATCCCAGGCACAAAACAACAACAACAAAAATCCTGGATTTAAAAACTAAACTGGGGGTGTAGAAGAGAACATTCTTTTTCCTGGGGTACCCATCCCCAGGTGTTTACAGAAGGACATCCAGGCAGAGGTCAGGGCTGGTTTGGAGTCAGGGGAACTACTCAGACCCCAGCTCTGCAACCTGCTGGCTCTGTGACCTTGACTCTGTGAACCTCATCTGTAAATGGGGCTACAAATACCAACTTTGTCCATAAGGTTATTGCAAAGACTTTATAAAATAACCCTCCTGAGAAGAAATTTTTTTAAATGGCCAAAAGGAGGTAACAGGAAAAGGACAAGAAAATACCCTCTTAATCTAAGGTTCCACATGCCATCGAGGTCTTTCCCTCTCTGCCCACCCCTTCTTCTCCCAGGCCCCGTCACTCCCAAATTTCTGAGAAGTCTATGAATCTTAGAGTTCCCGGAAATTCACCCACTTAAGGAAATGACTTTGCGCACTGTTCATTAAGCCCACGCGATAAATAGATTAGGCAAAGAGAGAGACGATATTTTAAGAAACCTACAGTTCAGGGGATTTTTCCAGCGTTGTCTACCAATCAGATAATGGAGACCACATCAGCCTAAGGATCCTGAGAATGTCCAGGCCACCATAAACCATCCCGTGATCACCAGCCTGATTTCTTCTCCATGCACCTGCCCGTGCTCAAGTTTAAAAGGACGGCCTGAGGCTCCAAAAGCCTCTCTCATCCTGGAGGTGGCCCCAGTCTCCCTCAAACGTGTATTCCTTACTTTCCTTAGTGAATCTCTGGGCCTCTAATTGACACATCCTTCAATTCATTTCTGTGACCTTCGCCGAGAAAAACACTAGTCTGGAATTTAGCCTGGCAAGAGTCCCTCCTGTCTCTCCCCATGAAGAGAATGGTCTGTGGTGTGAATGGACAGCTTGGTCAATGTCAGAAGCAGCTATAAACCTAAAAGTCTCAGAATTAGGCAAGAGCTGCAGAGCCTGCCAGACCAACTTCCCTCCTAAATATGGGTCCCCCTGGGGAGTGCTCTCCATGAGAAGAAGCAAAACATTCTAAATGCCACTGAGGCCCAGCTGGGAGGCCCTGGTCTAACCTCTGTGTTATACAAATGAGAAATCTGAAGCCCAGAGCGCTCAAGGTCAAGTGGCTTGCCAAGTTCAGTCTGACTCACCAAAATTTTAATTAACACCTACTATGTGCGAGGCAGTGCTAGACACTGTGGGGGACCACAAAGATAATTAGGCAGAGGGCCTGTGTGCACAATTATTGAAGTGTTGATGGAGACAAGCCAGAAGGAAACGTTGCCCACAGCTCCCCCAAGAAATCTCACCATTCCCCAAACCTGCATTTTTTGAATTCACTCCTCCCTATCTTTGTTCAAAGCTTCATCTTCCTGGAATGTCAAACCCTTTCCCTTTTCTTACTACACACCTTGCCATGCTCTTTCTTAGCACCTTGGGTAGCTCCGTAGTGCCCTTGGGGGGAAAAAATCAAATTCCTTTTCAGAATGTGTTCCATTCAGCCCAACTACACAAAATAGCCCTGTGAGTAGATCCACAGTCAAACCACATTATGTCTCAAGCATCCACCGTGTCGGAGTCCCTGGGAGGCTGCCGGGAGGACACAAGGCAAGCTTCTTCTCAGCAGCTCACTCTGTAGCTTAGGAGCCGCTCGGCTGGAAAACAGGTTGGGCACCACCAGACAGGATGGAGCAGGTGTCACCAAGCGTGGTCCATGGAGAAACCCCTGCCCCTCTGTCACCATGAAACTAATTTGCATGAGGGGCGCATGGTGGCCTTCTGTCATCAGTGTCCACAGGGAGCATGCTGTGGTAGGCAGAACAGTGTCACTCTCCCCACTTCCCCCAAGATGTCCACGTCCTGATGCCCAGGACCTGTGACTAGGTACCTTACAAGGCCAGAGGTCCTGTGCGAGGGGAGGAGATCGGCTGGATATCCCCATGGAGGAGAGATTACCCCAGATGATCTTGGTGGCCTTATGTGCCATCGCGAGTGTCTTGGTGAGAGTAGGCACCTGCTGGGCGTGTGGGGACAGGAAGAAGAAGGTGATGTGGTGGCATCACCGGCTGGCAAACCAGGAGCCAAGGAATGTGGGCAGCCTCTCCAGGCAGGAAAAAGTCAAGGAAGTGAATCGCCCTGACACCCTGATTTCCGCCCTGAGCCCCATTCTGTACCTCTGACCCTCACACTTAGAAGGTAATAAGGTCATGAGCTTGGGTGGTTTGAAGCCACCAAGAATCGGTGACTTGCTAAGGCAGCTCTAAGGATGTAGCACATCAGCTGTGCCACCGTGGCCACCTGGTCCTCCCACCGCTGGACGGCAGGAGGTTCTTACCCACCAAGGGGCCTGGCTTTCTCCTTCAGACCTCAAGGACAATGGCCCCCAGGACTAGCAGCCCCAGCATGCAGACCTGTTTCCTGTCAGTTTCCTGAACTCTGCTCCATTTTAGAAATAGCTCCGTGTTTAATTTCTCCACATCTAACCCCACCTGAGAACGCCAGTCCTAAGACTCTCATCAACCCACTGCCTGGGGAAGTCCAAAGCCTTGTCCCTCTATGTTGGCACATTCTAGAACATTCTAGAACATTCCAGAACATTCCAGAATATTCCTCTTCCTGGGTTTCCGCACGTCCCAGAGGCTGAGCTCCTCCCAGCCCCCTCAGCACCCTGGTTCCTGGCACCATGGATGTTTCCTCAGACATGAGAGCTTCGTCCACACTATCAGCAGCTTCTGTCTCCTCTTCCGTTTCCCAAGAGGATCTGCCCACAGCAAGGATGTCCTATTGGCGACCCTGATTGGGTCATTACAAAGTGTATACATGTGGCACATCCTCCCACTGTCCCCACAAAACTGCACAGTTAAAGTTTTAAGATGAAGCATGAGCATCACCGGCTGAGCGTGCCCCTCAGGGACAGGAGCAGCATCTGCAATGGGCAGTGGCCACTGTGGATGTCCCCAACCCCCAAATCGCCACTGAGCTTTCCCTTGGATTTCAGGACTCTGTTCAACCGGCCGAGGCTTCTCTCCTCCCACCTCTGTCCCTGCCCACCCCTTTGAGGGCAGATGAGCTTTGGAGTGAGAGGGACCTGGAAGATGGGGTCAGAAAGCACATTCACGCCCTGAACCCTCATCAAAGCAACCTTCTAAAGGAAGACAGTTCCGCACCTGCCAAGAACTCCAGGGGAAGTGGACATTTTTTTGGCCCTCAATACACAAGTGTTGTGAGTTGGGAGTATCGAGGTCAAGAGGTCCCTAGGGAAGAATAAGAAGCAAATGGAACTGAAGAAGGTGCCAGGAGAGAGATCCAGGCAGCAGGGAGGAGCCCGACACCTGGGAGGTCAATGGGGACCCAAGAAGAAAGACAGTGGTGACAGAATTCCTGGGGGCCGTGGAGACCACAGAAATTCACAGTGTTCATTACTCAATTTTTTTTTGTACTGGAGATTGAACCCAGGGGCACTTGACCACTGAGCCCCATCCCCAGCCCTATTTTGTATTTTATTTAGAGACAGGGTCTCACTGAGTTGCTTAGCACCTTACCTTTGTTGAGGTTGGTTTTGAACTTGCGATCCTCCTGCCTCAGCCTCCCGAGCCACTGGTATTACAGGCATGCACCACTGCACCCAGCCGACTACTCAATTTTAACTTTCCTGTTGTCTTGAGCTGAGCTCCAGCCCAGCCATCCCTAAACCTGCAGGCAACTTGCCTATTTTGGTGATTTTGAGGCGTAGACGTCAAGGACTACATTCAAAGCAAGGCCAAGAAGGGACTGAGAATAATATTTTCAGGAGGGAAGATGTCACATGAATCCACCTAGCACTCCACACGGGCCGTGGCCAGGAGGGGCAAAGCCCTCTGCGATTTCAGATGTATCCAAAAAGGCATTGAACATCCTACATGACTCAGGAGCTTGGACCATTTGCATTTTCAGTTGAATGGGACAAGTGACCCTGGAAGTGTGAAGGAATAGGAGACATCCAATGGCACACGTAGATGGCCAAGGTCTCAAGTCCCAGTGCACCATAGAGATTCGCCTGGATTTCTGCTGTACCGTGGGATTAATGACATGTCTGCAAGACAGTGAGAAAGCTAAAATTAGCTGGCAATCTGATATGCTGGCATTTGGCACCCGGGACTGAATCTTCCATGAAAGACAGATTCATAAGATGGGCTTATGTTTCACGACGACACATGGGCTTTCAGGAGAAATTCTGAAAGTTCACAGTGTTCTCCGAGTTAGTTACCTGGCCGTGCGTGGGGCTGGTTTCCTGCTCTGGGGGAGATGGCAGAGGAAGAGAGAAGGGCAGAAGCTGCGAGACTGAGCCCCAGCCGCAGTTCCTGGAGTGTTTTCCTGGTGACATTCATTAATATGCACACCCAGAACCCATGCTTTTCAAAAGAGTAAACCACAACCCGGCTCCGTGGCTAACTATAGAATTAATGATGGTGCTTAGATGATTGTAGAAAATTCGTGCCTCGGGTCTCCAAGCTGGGAGGACCGTTTTTATTATATGCCAGAAGCTGAGCTCAAGATTGAACTAGAATTAACTCATTTGATCCTCACAAATACCCTGGGCACTAGGTGCTATTAGCATCATCTCCGTTTTACAGATAGGGAAATCAAGACTCAGAGAAGGAAAGTCGCTTAGATGGCATTTTAGTCAGTGAGGAATCAAGGAATTACAACAGCTGGACTCGGGAGACTGAAGCAGGAGGGTGGCAAGTTCAAGGCCAGCCTGGGCAACTTAGCAAGATCCTATAGATCCCATCTCAAAACAAAATAAAATAAAAATGGCTGGGAATGTAGCTCAGTGGTAGAGCGCTCCAGGGCTCAATATCCTGGGGTGGGAGTAGAAGAAGAAGCAGGAGGAAGAGGAGGAGGAGGAGGAGGAGAAGGAGGAGGAGGAAGAGGAGGAGGAGGAAGAGGAGGAGGAGAAGGAGAGTGGGAAGAGGAGGAAAAGGAGAAGGAGAAAGAGGAATGAAGAAAATAATCAAAGCAGATGCCAATTCAAGTATCTACAGCAGAGAGAATTGAATGCAGGGCGTTGGCCACATGAGGAGGAGGCTCGGGCCCTGGGAGATTGGCGACAGCAGAAAACCGCTGCTTCCCTCAGCCACGGGGAAGCAGGGAGCAGGTGCAATTCCTGGAGCGTGCGGGCAGGGTTGCCTGTTTGAAGCTGGGGACGGAGAGGTCCACAGAGCTGCTGGGGCAGACGGCAACGGGAAGGAAGAGCTGGCTCCTCCAGGCTCTCCCCTGGCTAAACCCCGAGAGGCCAGGACAGGCAGGAAAGCCAGGGCCAGGGCAGCCAGTAAGTGGCTCATCCAGAACTTGCACCCATGTCCTTTATGGAAGCCCAGTAGGTCCCAGCTCCCTCCGTGGAGGAACACAGCAGCCAACTTCCAGCTTCCACAGGGGAACACTGAAGAGTCCCCCCGTGGGGGCAGAGGAGGCTCAGATGGCCTTCCCAGATAGGGGGCAGACCCAAGGCCACCTGCAGGTATGAGCTTTTTAAACGCCAGCTCCTCCGTGGCCTGGAGCCAATGACCTGGCCTCTCGGAGCCTCAGTCTCTTCCTCTGAAAGGTGGACACTGGAAATACATACGTCATGAGGTGGATTTGAAATTCAGAGAGTACCTGGCTCCTGGTGGAGCTCAAAAAGTAGACCTAATTCCCACCTCCACCACCCCCAACCTTGGGTCACCTCCGGATTTCTCACTTCACTCTGGGAGTTATCAGGTCACTTGCAGGCTGTGTGTCCTCCTGGGGCAGAGAAGCAACGTGAACCCTCCGCTAGGTCTTTTCTCAAAGCCCCTCGGCTGCCAAGCTCACAGACTCAAGTTCACTAACAGTTACAAGCTGCCACCGGGGACAGAATGCCTCAGGACCTTGCAGACTTGTCTCCTTCATGTGTGAATTGATCCTCGCTGTGACCCTACTGGGCTTTCATTAGGAAAAAAAAAAGTGACCCCGATACCTAGGCAAGCACCCCCCACCCTCAGGTCTCTGATGCAGCTTCAGTTTGGAAGGCCCAGGGAACCCAGGGCACGGCGGAGATTAGGAGATGCAGAATACGAACCCGAGCTCGGCTGGGCTGGGCTCCCTGGCTCTGCTGCAGGGGATCTGATTCATTGGACGTGAAGCCTCTGCTCTTTCAGATTGAGGTGACTGCCACTCCCCACCCAAGGGACCCTTCCCACCCCCTCTGCACCCATGTGGCCAAGGTGGCACATGGGGCCACTCCCCAGTGTGGTCTAGAACATGCTCAGCCCCTGTCCTGTCCCTGCAACATGCATGTCCACTTGGAATTTCAGGATGTGACCTTATGTGGAAACAGTCCCTGCAGATGTAAACAGTGACCATGGGGTCCTGTTGGGTCAGGATGGGCCCCAAGTCCAGTGACTGGCGTCCTCATAAGAAGAGGACACCCAGAGACCCGCCCAGAGAAGACAACCACGCGGTGATGGAGTCAGTGCATCAGCCCCGAGGAGCTGCAGAGATGGCGGGGAGCCACCAGGAGCTGGGGGTGGGGGAGAACCAGGGAGGATCCTGGCAGATCCTCAGGGCCGTCACCACCTGCGGAGGCTGGTGTCAGACTCTGGCCTCCAGAAGGGTGAGAGCACTTCCTACAGGGTGAGCCACCTGGATGTGGTGCTAATGACCCAGCCTCAGGAAACGGCTGCCCTCTCCATTTCTCCACTTAGCTCATCACGGGCCAGTGACCGTCCCAGAAGCAGTGCCCACGGGTCGGTGGACACCCTTTCAGTAGCACTGATTCATCCCCCCAAAACCCCCGCACCCCTAACCACACCTCACAGCCTAGCACACCTCACGACAGCCCTCAATGCACGCGCCCATGCCCTGTGGGGTGTCTGGGTGTGCTCTGTGTGCGAGGATGTGCACAGAGGTGTGTGCACAGGTGTATACAGGTATGCACAGGTGTGTACCGGTGCTGCAGCTCCACCTCCCCTCCCCCTCCTGCTCCCTCCCTCCCCTGCACCCCAGGAGCCTCCCTAACACACACCCTGCAACTTGGCTGCTTCTCAGATCCCCAGGGAGCCCAGCTTGCCCCAGAGCTCAATGAATCTCACTGCAACCCCAAGGGGACTCACCACCCCCCTACCAGCGCCCCCGGGTGTCCCAGAGAAGGAGTCTGAAGCTCAGAGGAGCCCAGCATTAACTGATGGAAGACCCGGATGTAACCCCACGGTTGGGTTGGGTTGGACCTCAACACCTGTAAATGTGTGTTTCCAGCCAGCTCAGTCCCAGGAAACGGTCACAATAGCCCCGTGGCCCGGCTTCCCTGGAACTCAGCTTCTCTTTCCAGTGCCACCCAAGGAGTCACCCTGGCACCCACCACCCACCGGGAACCCGGATCAGATGATACGGGAGGTGGCAGAGTGAGACTAGAGGCCAGAAAGCTTTCTGCACCACTGGCCAGGAATGTGCTGACCAAGCCTGAAGCTGAGGAATGAACTGGAGATCCTCACAGGCTCCCCGCAGGCAGCCCGTCAAAATAATCAAGTAAACACTTGTTAGCTCTCTTAGGGATTTTTCCCCCTTATTTTTCATTTTGCACCATCTCAGTAGGCAAGAGAAAGACAGGAAAGAACCAGGATTATGTCAAGGTGATGGAAATATTTGCTGTCTTTGGGACCAAAAGAAAACCTTTCTCTCTAATTAAATGTCATCTTTTTTTTTCTAGAAGACTTAATTAGAAAGCTTTCAAGGGAGAAATTCCCCAAACAGATATGCCACATTATAGCAAGTGAGCTGGCTAAATTAGCAGGGAGGTGGCAGCGGCCACCAGAACGGAAGGACCCCTCGGGGTGTCCAGGGCCTCTTCCACAGGGCAGGGACTGGGATAGAGAATTAAATTAAGAAATCTTTTCCTGGTTCACTGTTTCCTATGAAGTCTCCAAAGTGGCCCACAGGTGATGAAGCATTTAGAAACCTGGTTTTCCCTTTGAACTTCACCGGGATAGAGAGCTGGACCCTTATGAGACTCAAATTCTGCCTCACAGGCCCACTATTTTGTATTTGATGGGCATTTCTCAGCACGCACCAGGGAACGGATAAGACCATTGTCAGGATCCGACTGCCTAATGCACCCCGCACTAAATCTTCAAACGACAGAGGAGGGAAATTTGCACACGTTTCTTTCTCTGTTTCTCCCTACCCCAGTGTGGACAGGGTTTTCCACAAGCCTGGCACCTGAGGAACCCAGAAGAAAGCTGGTGATACATTTTTCTGCTTCCACAATTCACCATCTGCAACCTCAAGTCACCAGCAGAGAAGGAATACTTGAGGAACAGAGGGGAAATCCGCACCCACCCTTACCTCAGGGGGATCCTACTTGCAGGTGACAGAAAACCGACATCCAGGCCTCCTGCCTCCAACAAGAGTCTGGAGTTGGACTGGGACCCTTCCTGGGTGGATCTACTTTGTGGATTCACGTGTTTTCATTGAATTACACTCTTGGGCTGAGGTCTGGCTTCAAGATAAACTATTATAGATTATGGGGTGGGGGGCATAAAACTTTAATTTTTCCTTCCATAAAAGAAAAAAAAAGATCAACTAATATAGGGGAAGAAACCATCCTTCCAGAGTAAAAATCATTTATGAATCATTGAAGACCTTTTTTAGTTGTAAAACAATAGAAAACCTTATTCTAACTGGCATCAGCAAAACTAGACAATGTGTTTCATGTAACCTACTGATGTGTGGTCTTCAGGAGAGTTTGGATCTGGGAGCACAAGGTTGAGCCACGATGCAAAGAAAAAAGACCACCGACTCCGATTTTGAATCAGATTAAAGCAAACTTGTACATGTGGACACAGGAGCTGGCCGGGACTGTCTCTCCCAAAACCCCAGGGTGGAGACCATCCCCCAGCTCTCCAGGAACAAGTTTTTATAGCACAAAAAGTTGCGGGGCGGGGAGGGGTATCTTGAGAACTTACAGCTAACAGGATTTTGACGAGCGTAATACAAAGGCAAATATCAGGTTAATGATCTACATGGCAGGATATTTCAAGGTAGGGAGTAAATTCAGATCCCAACATCGGGATTTATGAGGCACCGCTGGTTTTCAGAGAGGGTTGTTTTCTGGTCAGGGGGAGCCAGGCCTGGGAGAGTTCAGAGCAGGGGCAGGAATTCCAAACAAGTTTAGAAATTGCAGTAATTTATAGGAAAACAGAAATTAACTTCTCACGACTTTGTGATGAGATGGCACCCAATCTTCAGATGGCATTAAGCTAGGTTCATGGCAGAAACCATGTCGTCAGGCCTCTTTTAGTACTAATCTCTAGACTTTGAATTCATTACTTGACTTTTAATTCATGCTTTGACTCCAGGCAATACTTCCAAGATTTTGGACACATGTCAGTTAAGGTCCAATTAAGCTGCATATTAACAAATACCAAAATAATTAAAGCTCAACCAAGATAGAGATGACTTATGTCTTGTGTAAAATGAGTCCAGAGGTAGAGTTCAGAGCTGTTATGGCAGTCCTACAACCAGTCGTCTTCTCTTTCTTCTCCCCCAACTTTCATCTTCGTGTTTGTTTCATGTTCACAAAGTGGCTGCTGGAGCCCCAGCCACACACATTCCAGGCAGGAAGAACAGTAAGAAAGGAAAAGGCCAAAAGACTCCTAGCTCCTATTTGGCTCTGTCTCCTAAAGAATTTTCCCAGAAGCGCCATCTGAGCTTCCAATTACATTTCACTGGTTACTACTGTTCACAGGCAAAGATGGAAACTGTTTTTCAAGTGGGAATATTGATGCTCACCAACAATAGAGAGATCTGTGACTGATTAAGACAGAGAGACTGGATGTGGGGATTATACAACTATGTCACAGCACTCCTTAGAAGGGACAGACACCAGAATCCACATTTCCAACATTATTAGGCCATTTACTTATATGACCTTTGGTTGTAGGGCATTGTGGTTACATAGAGTCCTGGGTGTCAACCTGATTTATTCATAAATGCATAGAACACAGTTTCCTCCACTCGAATCCCCAGGACTCTCCCCTTCTCTTCCCTCCTCTCTCCCCCGGACCCCCTCCTCTCCTCAATTGGTCCTCTTTCTAGTTATTTATTTACTTTTTCAATGATGCGTGACAGTTTTATATAATACTGGAATGCATGGTGATCTATTCATGACGACCCTTCATATGGACTTTTCGCCGTCTGATTTGTTCATTCCTGGTGAGAAATTCTCTTTGGAGCATGCGTGTTTAGTCCAAGATCTTCCTACAGAGCCTTATAGGACCTCACTGAAGAGATACGCAGTCCTTCCCAAAGGAGATGATTCCAAAAAACAATTCCCACGTCGCCTCAGAGTCAGATAAGGCAGGAGGTAGGAGAGTTTGTGTTGTGGCTTAAATGTGATGCGTCCCCCAAAAGCTCTTGTGTGAGACAATGCAAGAAGGTTCAGAGGAGAAATGATTACATCTTTTAGTCCCAGCAGTGAAAAAGCTGACCAAAACCGTTTGTCACTTAAAACCAACCCCAGTGAGCACACTCCCATCTCCAGGGCCAAGGGCCTTCCCATCTCTCAATGAGGACATTCCATTTCAGCCCCGATTTTCTAGAAAGTCCATTTGCCAAATTATCACAGGTGCACCTAGATTTTTATCTCAAAGAGTTTGGAGAAGGAGCGAGGCCATGAATTCTAAAACCCCATTTTAATTCTACTTGAGAAGAGCTCCCCCCGCCCTTCTGTTCATGGAACTCAGAAATGCGCCCAAATTGGAGGCGTTGACTCCTGGGTAAGAAGTAGGAGCCGCTCATCGACTCCATTTCCCTGGGTCCTGGGCACCCCGGGATCACAACATGGAACGTGGCCGTATCTCGGATGCAATTCCCGTTGCTATGGAGGGGTTCATAAGTATGCAGCTCCTGCCAATGAGCTGAGCTATCTAAATAAGGTCAACAGGACGGCCACCGGAATATAATTCGCCACCTCATCTTATTCCCTGTGCACACACAAAAGCTATTTAGGTATGGCAGGCTAATGGTGTGTGGGTTTTTTTTTTTTTTTTTTTGTGTGTGTGTGTGTGTGTGAAAGGGTATTATTTTGCTTACAATTGTTAGCCCAACAAATTTAAAATATTTAGCTCTAACAAATACATTCATGTTTTCTAGGGTATTCCTTGGAGTCTGGCACGTTCACAATCTGGGCCTCCATCTGTCTGCCTCTCTGAAATATTGTTCTCCTGGGTGACTCTGCCTGTTTGCTTTCCTGCCTGTCTGTTTAAAGCTCAACACTCATTCCATTCCAAAGGGTCAGGTCCTTTAAGATCACCCACCATGACCCCACGCTGGGCAAATGGAAAGATTCATAGGCCCCTTCGGGTCACCAAAGTATCAGGAAGAGTAATGAAGCCGTAATTCTCATGGCGGCCGATGTCAAGAGGAGAGGGCTAGCTCAGAGCCACAGTTATTCTATTAGGTAGAGCTTGTTCTTCTCCCCCCACAGTTTACTGAGCACCTGCTCAGACACTGTGCCACACGGGGCCTGTGAGCATCATGACATTTCATCCTCATGGGGAGGCCACGGTAGTGCTGTGGGTACCGTGATCAGACCCGCTTGTCCAGGGACGAGAAACCAATGCTGAGAGAGACTGTCATTGGCTCAGGTCCTAAGGAGTGGGGGAGCTTCTGTCAGGGCGAACCTCCCTGTCCTTGACCTTAGGGTCGATCAGGTGACTTGATTTGGCCAATGGGACATGCACAGATGAATGTGGCAGAGCACAAGCTTGGAACAGGTTTGCATGTTTGGGTTTGCCCCCTTGAAACTCTGCCATTACCAAGAACACAATGTACCTGGCATGGCCCACTTGTCCCAGGAGGAGGATAAGAGACACATGGAATAGACACATGGAACTCTAGCAGACCCATAAACTGCTGAGCAAGAACTAAATGTCTACTCTATGCCACTGAGGTGTTTGTGGTTGCTTGTTACACAGCAATAGCTGACCGATACGAACTCCGTAGTTCACTGTCTATTGAGTGCCATAGGCTTCATTAAAACTGGGAGGAAAATATTATTCTTTGAATTCAGTATTATCCACCAACATGTAAAGAAACTAGCCACCAGGGGCTGGCGTTGTGGCTCAGCGGTAGAGTGCTTGCCTGGCACACGTGAGGCCCTGGGTTCAATTCTCAGCACCACATATAAATAAATAAATAAAATAAAGGTATTGCATAAACTCGAACTAAAAAACATTTTTAAAAAGAAAGAAAGAAACTAGCCACCAACATGTAGAAGACATCACCAGCCTGCCACAGCCTGCCAGTCTGGCCCCATGTCATTTGCCATCACATTCAGATGCGCAGCTTGATTATCTCACACGAAACCTTTGAGTCTGACGTCAAACATAGCAGAATTTAAAAAGTTCCTCCTGAACTCTCCAAAGGCGCGTACACACACACACACACACACACACACACACACACACACAGAGTCTCCCTGCCAATCACTAGGACCATCATCTGCATCCCTGCGGAGGGACGAGGCACACGCAGAGTGAACCTGAAATCCACTCTGAGGACAGTTATCGTGACGTTTCTTTCCATCAGAGAGTCTTTGGGCACAGAGAGGAGAGAAATGGGGGAATTTGCAGGCTCCAAGGGAGGCGGCTTCCAGGCAGAAAGCCGGTGGTGCTGGGGGGAAGGCTAATAAATGAAGACAGAAGAACCAGCTGGGGTCAGCCATAGGACACAGGGACATTCCCAGGTCCCCCGCCACAACTCACTGTCCACAGAGGCTGCGGCTGCTTCAAGGGGCAGGGCTCCGTGAGAAGGGCGCGGTGGGGGGAACGCTACCCCCTCAGGGCAGCCGGGTTCGTGGAGGGTCCCAGGGAGGAGGAGCCTTCCAGAGCCCGCCCCCAGTGACAGCCTCTGCAGCCACACCCCGCCTGCCTGCGGTGACACCCACCAGTGCCTACCAGGCTATGCCGATTAGGTCACAGCTCTCACAACTCAATGATTTCCCCTCCAGACACTCCTGCAAAATCAGACGGGTTTTAGGGGGACATCTCACCTCGGAACCATGACACTGGGGTCACCTGACAAATGTCAGGATTTGAATCAGGTCCCAGCCAGTGACCCCGGTTGTGCAGATGCTACTTCTCCAGTTTCTCACCCAAGCCTCCAATGCCATCTTCTAACAACAGCTGAAGCTGCAACAAGGCGCCCAGCGGATTACAACAGACCTGCCACTCATGGTCACTCAAGTGACCCTCCCTTTTCCTTTATTCATGAGGCAAATACTGAACACCCACCAGGCTAGGCTCTGCCAGCCTCGGGAACACAGGTACCTGGCATGGCCCACTTGTCCCAGGAGGAGGATAAGAGGCACATGGAACAGACACATGGAACTCTTTCCTCTTGCAAAAAAATGCACTTGTCAAAATGGCGACAGGCCCTCATGATTTATGGTTTGGTTTCTTTTCTTTTCTTTTCCTTCCCCCTGCAGATCTTAAGGAATCTTTTCCAAATGTATGGACTGAAAGAAGCTTGGCTTGATGGTTGGGAAAAAGAGGATGGAGAAGCCACGTGCTGTCTTCTCCACGCACTGCTGACTTGACGGCAAATCCTCCCAGCACTTGGCTTTGCAAAGAAAACATTGAACCAGAGAAATGGATCAATGCCAGGAATCTCAGCCTCAGCTGAGCGGGAGAGCTGGGGGCAGAGGGCTGCGTGCACTTTGTTGATTGCAGACAAAGGGAAGCACAAAACCATGTGATGTGTGTTGTTGGGGACACAGAAGAGGCACGGTAGAAGTCCTAGTGTGGGGAGCGACCGTAAGGGCCGCAGGGGGAAAGGGGGTTAGGAGACCCCAACTGCGTCAGTGAAGTGTTTCTTGAACGGCATGGGGAGTGCACGGGTGTCTCATCCACTCTTCTTTGTGCCCATTTAAAATAGTAACTTTAAAATAGACCTGGTTAACCTCTGTGCTTCCTGTTAGGTTGAATCAGAAGGAATTGTAGCCAGGCACAGTGGCACACACCCGTGATCCCAGTGACTTGGGAGGCTGAGGCAGGAGGATCGTGAGTTCAAAGCCAGCCTCAGCAACTTAGCGAGTCCCTTAGCAGCTTAGCAAGACCCCAACTCAAATAAAAAGGGCTGAGGGTGTGGCTCAGTGGTAAAACGCCCCTGGGTTCAATCCCCAGTACCAAAAAAAAAAAAAGAGAGAGAAAGAAATTGGCCACTGTTGACCCATCAAAGGGCCATTTCAGGTGTTCCTCACCAAATACAGACCTCAGGGTGCACCAGTTCATCCCGAGTCAGCCTTCCTAATAAGGGTGGGTAATTAAAAACAGAAATGAGGCTGCGGCGCAGCTCCACGGAAGAACATTTCCCAGTGGGCAGAGGCCCTGGGTTCCATCCCCAGGACAGGAAAGAAAAAGAATAGAAAATGGTCTGGTGGATGGAGGGTGCGTGTGTGCACGTGCGTGCGTGCATGTGTGTGTGTGTGCATGTTCTTGAACTCTAGTTGAGAACCGTTTTCAGGGAATAGAACTAAAATTCATCTAAGAGCTAAGTACTCAGAGCAAGGGGAAGGGAGATTTCAGCCAGATGTGGACAGAGTGGGAGTCCAGCCTCCCCAGCCCTGGGTGGGGACTGTCACTGTCACTCCTCTGGCTTGCACTGAGGAGCAGAGCCCCAATAAGGTGCCTAGAACAACTCGGTCACCGGTCAATTCTTAGCAACCCAAAGTCCCGTGAGGTGGATTCTTGGCCATTACAATCTCCAGGGAGGCGTCATCGGGTGCCACTCATTTCAAAAGTGCTGGCGGTTCCATCGTCTTCTACCCCCACACCGCCACACCCCCACCCCATGTCAAGAGATGCCACACTCTCCAAGAACAGAGGAAGGAGGAGAAGTCGGCATTGCCTTGCTATCATTACAAGGTCCTCCCAATCCCTTTCAACTGAGTTTTCCCCAAAGACAGGCATCCTTTTGTTTGTTTGTTTGTTTCTCTACAAGGTTTTGAGGAGAAAACTAACTTTTAATGGCGAGGGGGGGGGGTAAGCCCCAGACTTCAGCACAGATGATCCAAAGGAGCAAACTCTACTTATATAGGACAATTTGGGTGCACAGAGAAACCCTCCAGGAACCTATTAGAAATGCAGATTCTGGCCCCCTCCCCGGGATCTGAGCAGATAGGTCCAGCCGGCACCCGGGAACGGTGAGCTTTTGGAAGTATCTTGAGGGATACAGATGGCTGGTGTCTACAGACCTCTCCAGGAGAGAAGGGTCACCTTGGGACACAGCCACCCTGAAACTGGTGACTCCTCCCAGAATGGTTCTCCATCCTAGGAAGGGTTTTTTTTCGCTGCCTGTTTGGAGTTCATTCCGTATTCGGCAGCCTGCAGCGTTGTTTCACTCACTGATTCATTCAACAAACACTGAGCACCTACTATGTGCTAGGTGCTCCTACAATAAGAGGTTCATGTTCAAGATAAAAGAAAGAGAGGGGAGGCGGCGGCAGAAAGAATAGAAAAGAAAAAATAGAACTGAGCAGAAAAGGAAGAGGAGGATTTTTAAACCCACAGTGGAGACACAGTCCACAATTCATCAGGACTTTCTGACTTTCCGTGACTTCGTGCCGAACGTGTCCGGATCCTGTTTCCTCTGGGTGGTGAGCTGCAGGCAAAGCCCTCCCTTGCTGCCCACAGGAGGCCACGCGCACAGGGAAGCCAGACGCCCTTCAGGACGCGTCTCTGTATCACACGGGGCCTGGGGGGACCTGGCCCTGGAACACAGAGTGACCTCCTGGGGACAGGCTCTGACGGCCTCCTCCTGTGAGCTCCCCGCCCCACGCCCAGCCCCCGTGGCTTGGTCTCAGTCCAACATTCCTTCCCGGGAACATCAACGGTCCCTTTGCCCTGAATGGTGGCCCTGGGACACGGTGCTCTCAGCTCTAAAACCAGGTGCCCAGGACAGGTTGGTGGACCTCCCTGACCAGCCCTCCCAAGATCCCGACCAAAGGACAAGAAGGACACCCAAGATCCCAGAGCAGGAGCGGGTTCCAGGTCCTCCTTCTCCCGCTTGGGGCTGCTGTGGGGTTTGGGCAAATGGCTGAACATGTCGGGGCCTCAGTTTCCCCCTCAGCAAAGTGGGGAGAACAATGGTCCCCCACAGGCTACTGTGAGGATTGAGTGGACCCTGACCTTGCTGCGTCCCCTGCCGTGAGGACCCACCTGCCACCTCCGAGCTCTGTTTAAACCGTGCTTCTCAGGAGATGTCCCAGGCCCCACGATCAAACACCAGCATGGAACTCGGTGCCTAGCGCATAGTAGGTGCCCAAGAAATATTCAGGGAGTGAATCAGGGGTGTGCGGCACGCTCCCCACCTGAAAGAGTGAATATCTTAGAATTGCAACTTTTATTTCTCTTCTTGGTACTAGTGACCGTCAAGAACCTAAAGAGCACATTTCTCAGACACCTAACGGGGTGGCTGTCTCGCTACACCTGTTTTTTAGAAAATGAAATTTAATCTCTGACATCACATTTGTCCACAAAACCATCCGAGGGGGCTGCAGTGCAGAAGAAGAAGAGTTTGGGGGTTTGGTGCTCATGTTGCCATAGAAGAAATGGTCGGACCGAAGCGGCCTGTAATTACAGGCCTCTCTAATTGTCTGTGTCAACCATGCCTGGTCCCCTCATTCTGCTCAAGTCTCAGGGTCAGGGGACATCTTTTCTCCACCTGTGACTCTGCCTCCGTAAGAATGAGCACTTTTAAGTTATTTGTGAAACTTTTCTTTTTCTAAAATTTCAATATAAATGAAGAACGATGACCCCTGTGGTCCCAGCCGTCCCCGCTGGCCCATATTGGTCGTGAGCCACTCGGCTTCGACTCTTCTGACCAACTTCCTTTTCCTTCCCCAGCTGAACTCCTACCCACCGGCCACTGCAGCTGACTCTTCTCCAAGTGGAGGGCAGGGGTGTGACTTGGGGCCATGGAGCTCACCTGCCCCGGCTTAAGAAGGACAGATTTCTTCCCTGTTGCCTGCAGACAAGGATCTTTAGTGAGATGCCATGTAGACCACTGGTCACCTCTTCATCCATCTGGTTTACACTCTCACCCTTCAAGGCTCTATGTCAAGGCCATTTCCTAAAGCTTTTCTCAAAGTCTGATATGGGTGGAATTTCCCCAGAGAAGAGCGGAAGATTAAGATGAGAGTGTAAGCCATGTATTTGGGTGGTGTATCGATTCATTTTCTTTACTGTAACACAATACCTAGAGATGGGTAATTTTATAACGAAATAAGGGTTATTTAGCTCACAGGTTTGGAGGCTGAAGGTCTAAGGTTGGACGGCCTGGCTGGCTCAGGGGTGGGAACGGGCACCCAAGGTATGTGCTGGTCTCCATGGCAAGTCCCCCCATTTACTCTACACCATTCTTACACAAAAGCAAGTGTCAGGAAATTCCCAGCTTGATTTGTCTGATCTCTCTCTTCTACCAGATGGATGTTCTGTGAGATCCAGGGCCATCGCTGTCCTGCTCCCACCAGTCACAACAGCCCCAGGAAATATCACGGATGGCCCAACCATTGATTTTATAAATTCTAAAAGGTTCTTGATGTGTTGAACTTTTTAAAACAGTAATTAAGGGAGGAATATTACCTCATAAAATAGAAGCCTAAGTTTTAAGACCCAATTTCAATTTCAATTAAAATGTGAAAAGAAAGTGCATCTTGGAGTCAGGTCGTTGAGCCTCTTTCCTGCCCTGAGTACCAGTGGTTTGCAGAGAGTGTTCACTTCCATAGGCATGAAGCCCCTTCCACTTTTTTTTTCTGTTTTATTCTTGGTACCAGGGATTGAACTCAGGGGCACTCGACCACTGAGCCCCATCCCCAGCCCTAGTTTGTATTTCATTTAGAGACAGGGTCTCACTGAGTTGTTTAGCACCTGGCTTTTGCTGAGGCTGGCTTTGAACTCACGATCCTCCTGCCTCAGCCTCCCGAGCCACTGGGATTACAGATGTGCACCATGGCACCAGGCCCACCTTTTTATGTATAACTTTTCATAAGTCTAAATGACCTTCCTGCTTATCATTACACTGACCACAAACAAAACTTTATTAAGTTAACAGTCAACATCTGTGTACAAATTATTATTTTTTTAATTCCTTAGAATCTATCACTAGGAGTAGATCTATTCTCTTGGGATAGGTGGTGAAAATTTTTAGTTGTCTGTCCCCCCAAATCTACTCCTCTTTGTTCCATAATAGAATTTTCAGCAGGATGTGAGGCAGTCTCCTGGGATGGAGACTACATTTCCCATAGTCCCTTGCAGGTACATATGGCTGTCTGATGGATTCAGCCAATGGGATATAAGTATAAGTGAGATTACCACTTATGTCATGCCACAGAAGAGAAGGAGCAGGTCACCACCACCTCCTTGTCCCCTTTGAACTGGCTTGAGGATGTGGGGTGTGCCATCTCGGACTTTGGGATCAGGAACCATACTCAAGCCAGAAGAGAAAGAGCCAATTCACAATTTCACCAAACAGAACCTCCAATTTACTTGGGGTCTCTCTTACACTCCCCCCAACTTACTAGAAGGCACACTGAATTTTGTGGTTCTTTGTCTCCAGATATTTAGCGTGACCCTTGACAAAGATGTCATGGTTGGAAAATGTAGCAGCCGACCTCACGCAGTGAGCAGGTTACCAAGCCTCCAGCGCACCTCACTCTCCGCGGGCCCCCGGAGCCCATCATCATGGGGTGACCCAAAGCCAGAACGCTGAAGAGTGTCACGGTCTACAGAAGTTTCCAAATGTTGGGCAAAACAGAGTGTCACACCAGATGGGAATCGATTCTGGAAGGTTCTGAAGCCCAAGTGTTCATGTGACTTCCATCCATCAAGTGGAAAGGGAAGAAGCACAAATCAGCTCTGGAGCAGAGCCAGCCTCGCACACCAGCCCTTCTGTGCTGCCTTTCCTGACCCTCTCAGTCCCGAGGCCTGGAGCCACCTCCAGAGGGTCCTTGGGGGTTGGAAAGGCCATTAGAACTCACTCGGTGAGGCTGCACCTTGCTCTCTTGGTCACTCCTCAATGCAAAATTGAAACCATCCGACATGTTTTTGGCAAGCACCCCGTGGGCTCTGCTGAGGAGCCTCCGGTGACAGTGATGGGGAGTCGGGGGCAGGACCCGGGCCACAGGACAGCTGCAGACCTGGTCTCCAGCTGAACCATCTCCTGGAGCTCCTTCCACCCAGATTCTGCTGACACCCCACAAACTTCCTTCCCTTCCCCCAAGGATGTCCCCTGATATGTGACAGCAGCTATGGCATCTCCTCTCTGTGGCAGGTTAAGCCATCAGGACTTGATCTTTGTCACCTTCCCACCCTGGGCCTCGTCCATCCCTGCCCCACCCCCAACATGGGCCCTGTCCTCCCAGCTAAAGAGCACAGCTGCCCCAGCTCACCTTCCCATCCCTGTCCCCCGCCACCTCCTCCTGTCCTCTGTAACCTTGGAGCTTGACATGGATTTGGGAACCAGTTAAAGAGAAATAGAAAAGGAAGAGGAAGAGGAAGAGGAGGGAGAGGAGGAGGGGGAGGGAGAGGAGGAGGGAGAGGAGGAGGAGGAGGGAGAGGAGGAGGAGGAGGGAGAGGAGGAGGGAGAGGAGGAGGAGGGAGAGGAGGAGGAGGGAGAGGAGGAGGAGGAGGGAGAGGAGGAGGGGGAGGGAGAGGAGGAGGGGGAGGGAGAGGAGGAGGGGGAGGGAGAGGAGGAGGGGGAGGGAGAGGAGGAGGAGGAGGGAGAGGAGGAGGAGGAGGGAGAGGAGGAGGGAGAGGAGGAGGGAGAGGAGGAGGAGGGAGAGGAGGAGGGAGAGGAGGAGGGAGAGGAGGAGGAGGGAGAGGAGGAGGAGGAGGGAGAGGAGGAGGGGGAGGGAGAGGAGGAGGAGGAGGGAGAGGAGGAGGAGGAGGGAGAGGAGGAGGAGGAGGGAGAGGAGGAGGAGGGAGAGGAGGAGGGGGAGGGAGAGGAGGAGGGGGAGGGAGAGGAGGAGGGGGAGGGAGAGGAGGAGGGGGAGGGAGAGGAGGAGGGGAGGGAGAGGAGGAGGGGGAGGAGGAGGAAGAGGGGGAGGGAGAGGAGGAGGGGAGGGAGAGGAGGAGGGGGAGGAGGAGGAAGAGGGAGAGGAGGAGGGAGAGGAGGAGGAGGGAGAGGAGGAGGAGGGAGAGGAGGAGGGAGAGGAGGAGGAGGAGAAGGAAAGGTTTTACCCCAAGTTGCTCAGGAGACAAAATCAGTGGTGAGACCACCGTCTACACAAGGATCGGGGAACTCGTGAGCGCAGGGTGCGCAGTGCTGGGTCTGCTCTCCTGGGGACGTCAGGTGAAGATGTCTGGCAGGTGGCCAGATGAGCTGGTGCGGGGATGGGGATTAGGGAACCGTCAGCTACAGAGGTGGTTGGTACAGAGTGGGAATGAGAGAGAATCGGGAGCCGGAGATGGTGTTGTGGAGAACCCCCACGTTCAGGAGGTAGGTGAGACAGAGGTCTGTCCGAGGAGAGCCAAGAGGATTTCCTGGGAGGACATCAGAAGGAGCAGAGCGCAGGGAGGGAGGGTGGCCAGCCTTCCAGCCGCGGCGCACCCCACAGCACGGCCCAGCCATAGAGCACACACGGCCAACGTCCACCCAACCCGAAGGCCAGGGTGGACCTGGATGGAGAATGGAATTCCTACCAGGGATGCCGGCAGCCCCCAGCGGGGTTCAGAAAAGGTTAAAGGGAGTGGGATCGAGATTGCAAAACTAGATTTCCCCTTCCTGAGAAGTTCCTGGGAGAACTTGGAGAAGTCTCTAACCAGAGTTTTTGGGTTATTCTTTTAAGTAAATAACTTTTTCTCCTTAAAAATGTGAAAAAACCCAACCGGGTTTATAGACCTCTTCCCATAGTCCAGGTGTATGGCTGGGTGTGGGGGTGGGGAAATGAATAAGAAAATAAAAATCCTTGCTGAGAAAATTTCTGGAATTTTTAATTTAAAAAGGTGGAACCCATCCCCCACCCCACATACACACCCCAAGCTGCTAGAAGGGTCTGTGGACTGTCTTTCATGCACGTAGGACTTTTTATTTCCCACTCTTGCTATCGAGGTATAATTTGCATGCAATAAAATGAACAGATTTCCAAGTGTAGCATGCGACCCGACCGGCTTTGACAAGTGGAACCACCAACAGAATCAAGATCGAGAACATTTCCACTACCCCCCAAAAGTGCTTTCATGTTTCTTTCTAGTCAAACCCAGCCCCGGGCACCCCCTGGTCTGCTTCATATCACTGGAGATTAGCTTCACAGAAATGGATTTGCACTCCCTCTCGTCCGGAGGCTTTTGCTCAGCATAATGGTTTTGAGAGTCACCCACGTGGCTGGAGAATCCACAGCTCTAATGCAGCCCTGTTCCACTGTGTGAGTGCATGTCCCCCTCTGTCCATCTCTCCCCTGCCCACGGGTCGATTCCAGTTTTGAAGACTTCTGAATAAAACTGCCCAAGACATTTCCAAGAGGCTCTGGCCATGTGTTCCTTGCTCTCAAACAAGTGGCTCAGGGGTGTGGCTGCCAGGTCACGTGCTATCCCCCTGGGAATATGCCATTGCATAACTATGTGTCTTGCAAATGCAGTCGCTGGGTCTGTGCCTCCTCTTGTCATTTTCTTATCAAAATGTAAAGTTTGTTTGTTTTTTCATGAAGTCACATTTACCAAAATGTTTTGGTTTGTGCTTTTGGGATCTAGCTGAGAGATCTTGGCCTAACTCAAGGTCACAAAGACTGCTCTCCTGTTGGTTATCAGCGGCTGGGAAGAGGCTGCCGTTCCCCGTGATCTCGGATCCATTTTATTGTCTGTATGTGATGGTGGCCGCGCGGGGCGTGCATTTGCTCAGGGCTATCTAGCTGTCCTGCGCTAGGTGAAAAGATTATTGTCTCTCTCTTGGACTGTCTGGGTATCTTTGTGTAAAAATTGGCCACATATGTGTGGATCGATGTCTCAGTTTTTGATACTCTCAGTTCTTGATTCTATTCCTCGGAACCACCTCTCCAGTCTTTGCCAGCATCACCGTGGACTGACCAGTGTGGCTTGATAATAAGACTTGAAATCAAGAGGTTCAGGACCTCTGGTGTTGGTCTCTTCAAAGTCATTTTGTCTATTCTAGATCTTTATTCCCCCCCCCCATACTTTTAAAGATTCATTTATCAATTTCTAGAAAATTAGAAGCCTGCTTGAATTGTTAGTGGGATTCCTCCGGGTCTATAGATCCATGGTGGGGGGTGGGGGGTGGGGGGTTGACCTCTTAGCAATTCTGAATCTTCAAACCCATGACACAGAATGCCTGACCTTTATTTGGGTTTTCCTTCATTTCTCTTGGCAGTGGTTTGTAATTTCTGTGTACAGCTCTTCCACCTATTTAGTGCAATCTATCCCTAAGAACTTTATGTTTTTGATACTATTGTGAATACCATTATGTATAAATTTCATTTTGTAATACTGCTAGAGTTTGGATCCATAGTTTAGGTGCCCCGAAGGCCTATGTGCTATAGACTTGGTCCCCAGGGTGGCACTGATAGAAAGTGGTGGAACCTCAAAAGAGGTGGGGCCTGGAAGGAAGTCCTTAGGTCCTTTGACACTATGAGCCTCTCCATAGGCCCAAAGCAAGGGGCTAATCAACCATGGGTTGGAGGTTTTAAAACTGTGACCCAAAACAAACCTTTTTTCTTTCTAAATTGATTAGCTCAGACATTTTGTTATAGCAACAGGAAGCTGACACAAATACTTATCACTAGTATAGAAAAATGCAATTAAATTTTCTATTACCCTTGGATTCTGCAACCTAAGAGTTCTAGCTGTTTATCCAATAGATTCCTCAGGAATTTCCACAAGCCTGATCATGCTGCCTGAAAATAAAGTCAGCTTCTTTCTTTCCACACTATCTCTTTTTCTTTGCCTTGTTGCTATGGCTAAGACCTCAAAGATGATGCTGAGTAGAAATGGCCAGGGAGAACATCTTTATTCGGGGGAAAATTTCTCATTTCATGTCAGTTAATAAGTACGATGCTAGTTGTAGGGGTTTTTATAGCTGTCTTCATGTATTCTTCTTTAAAATCTCAAATAGTATCATTATTATGATCAGTACCATAAAGGGTAAGCCCATTCACTGTAGGGAAACAAAAGAGGATGACATCCCATGCTCAAGGTCGCTGTCTCTATCCCATCAGTCTCCTCCCCAAAGATGATGAGTGTCATTCACTGGAGGGAGGAATGGAGGAAGGGGAGGGGAGGGGAAGGAGGGGAGGAAGCACGAGAAGGGGGTGGTTGGTTCACTTAAAGAGAAAAAAATTAATCCATCACTTAAAGTAAGAATAACCCCAGTTCTTACTAACTGGCTCTGATCTCCAAGCACATTTGTACACAAAGGTGGTGACCCTAGTTCCAAGGGCTACCTGTTCCCACAGGGCTCAGCAAGCTGCCTGTTCTCAGCAAACCCACCATAAATGTGAGCAGTGAATGGGCATCCAGGGCCACCCTCTTAGCCCCTAGGACTTTATAAACTGGGGAGAACTCTGCAGTGTCCCCAAGATTATGTAGAAATGGAATCGGAGAATAAATGTCAAAGAGCCAAGGAACAAAGTCAGGCTGTTGACGGGAGGTAGGAATCAGAATGGGTTTTAAAGATCCCTGTTTATTTTCCCTCAACATTGATTTCCCTGTGAGCTGAAACCCTGGCTTACTCCATCGATCCCCTTTGGAGATTGGCCGATATCAGTTTGGATGGGCCATACCCTCCGTCGTTAAAAGGATTAATATATTTACTCTGGAATGAATACCCTATTATCATTATTTTTTTTCTTTCTGAACTGTTAACCTTTTCCAATGACGTCTCATAATGGAAGAGTGTCTAGCCAGCCTCCTAGACCAGTGGATTTGGGTGAGGGTTCTCACCAGAAGCAACAATGATCATCTTAAGAGTATGTCTTAGCTGACAAAATTTATCCAATAAAAACACAGGATGCCCAGTTACATTTAAGTTTCAGCTAAATGATGAATCATTTCATATATAATTATATCCCATACCATATTTGGGACACACACTAGAACAGTGTTCATTGTGTAGCTGAGACTCACAGGTCAGCGGGAGTTCTGCACGTTACGGGAGACACCTGCTGAGCACTGCATCTCCTAGCCGTGCAGGTGAAGCACTCGAGACACCTGCTACCAGGTGTGGGAATTCTGGTGGGGGAAGGAATCTGCACAGGTGAGACGCAGTCCCTCATTTGCTCTGGCCTCAAACACCAGCAAAACCTCTCTGGGTCAGCGTCATCGCCCATTTTACCAGTGAGGACGCTGAGGCTCAGCAGGGTCAAGTGGCTTGTCTTAAATCAAAAGCAGTTCTCCAAGAGAGCCTCATGGAAGGAGGGAACAAGGAAAAAGAATCGTATTCCGTTCCCCCTCAGTTTGGATATGAGTCGTCCCACAAAACTCATGCTAGACCACGCGGGGCGGTCAGAGGTGAGATGATTCCATGATGAGAGCTCTAACCCAGTCCATGGTAAATCCATAGGGAGGACTCGTACTTTGGCAGGATGCTGGACTGCAGTGAGTGTGGGCAGCTGGGGTGTGGCTGGAGGAGGGGCGCGCCCTTGGGGATTATATATACTTGTCCCCATCTCCTCTAGCTCTTTCTCTGCTTCCCGACTGCCAAGAGCTGGGCAGGTTTCCTCTGCCAGGCCCGTCCGCCATCTTGGTCTGCCTCCCCTTGGGCCCAGAGCAATGGAACTGGCCAACTCTGGACCGAACCTCTGAAACCATGGACCCCCAGATGAACTTGTCCTCCTGAGTTGTTCTTACCTCAGGGAGTTGGTCACAGCAGCCACGAGCTCTCTCTCCCTCAGATCTCTCCATCTCCCTGTGGCTGCTGCAGGATCATCTCAGCTTGGTGGTGGGCCAGCGGTGAGAGTGTCACGCAGAAGAAATTCGAGCTCCTGCCCAGGCTTGGGGACTAAGCCACTGGCCTCAGGGACCTGCCTGGGAGCAGGTTCCTTGCTCCCCCCCCCTGCCGCTGCTCCTTGTGGGTGGGAAACTCCAGCTGGGAGGGGATGGCTGAGCCACCAAATGCCACCCAAAACTCAAGACAACGCCCCACAATCAAGAGCCTGATTTCATGGGAGGTGAGAGCTGGGGAGTGTCGGGAGATGACAGAGAGACATAGGATAGCCTGGCTGGCGGGCAAAGAAGAGCCACTTGGGGCATGTGAAGGAGGCGGCAGCAGCACCGAGGGCCCAGGAGCCCATGGGAGCCTCTGGGAGCCTGCAGCCAGCTGTGGTCACACATTCGGCTTCAAGGGAGTTTCCTCCGAGAGCACAAGGGACTGGACACCAGCCAAGAGGCCGCCTGGCCTCCGTCAGGGTGTGTTTCTGGGGCATGTCCTGACCATTGAGCACCAATACAGGGCACTGTCCTTGGCCCTGGGGACCACAGAGGGCAGTGAAGGCAGAGGGAGACAATGAACAAATAAACACGGTTATTTCCGGGGAAAGTGAGTGTTCTGAAAAATAAGGTGCAGGGCCCAAGAGAAATGTGAGCCAAAGGCGACCCCATGTCACCTAGTCAAAGTGACAGATACGTCCCACTCATGCTCTGTGATGTCAAAGCCAATATGAAGGTTCAGATAAGGCGACCGTTCACAGGCGAGAGAGTAAGGAGACAGGGGAGAAGATGTCGACGGCGGATTCAAACGTTGGTCCCTGGACAGAATGGCACCTGGCACTTATTTCTAAACCTGATGCAAGAGTCAGACACCAGGCCACCCTCTCTTCTCAATGCACAAGGACAGTCCTGATGAGACACAGGAATGGAAACCCACTGAGTGGCGCCCCCGCGGCCCTGGTCTCTTCATGACCAAACTGGTTTTCCGCGTTTGTGTCCGCCCCTGACCTCAGCTGCTGACCCAGATGAGCCCTGGTCAGCTCCAGGGGCAAGGGAGGCAGGACGACACCTGGGTGGCGCTCACACCCAGGACTTCCCTGGCCTTCACACCCCACAATGCACAAGATGACCAGAGGTCACAGTGAATGATGACACGGTGGCCCAGAGATTGAAACTCTGGGGCAAAAGGAAGCATTCAAGAGTGACCTGCCGCTGTCATTGAGCTCCTGTTTCCCCCCAGTGCAGATTCATTCAGTGTCTCACCCCCTCAGGGACGTTAGTGGGTGTCCACGCTGAGGCCCAGTCTCTGCGTGACCTTGAGCAAATCTCTCAATTTCGAACTTCCAATTTGCTAGCCACTCACCACATGCAGATGTCGGGCACTTTAATGCACCAAAAAATATGGAGGAAAAAAATACAATTGTTTTGAAAATTCAATGAGATAAAGTACTTGAAGCTAAATATGCAGAACTTGGCAGAGAAGCAAAAATGGAATCTGTCCTATTACTAAAACTAGCTCTCGGGCACCATCCCATTTAATGAGATGCCCTCAAAACAGCCCTTCAAGGCAACAGAGTTATTTCCATTTCTAGGTGAGGACTCTGAGGCTATGGAAATGTCAATAATTTTCCCAAGTCACATGAGGTCTCAATAGTCGAGATATGGAATCAAACTAGATGTCCCTGGGTAGGTAGGTGCGTAAAGAAAATGTGGCATCTAAACACATGGAAGAGTACTTAGGCATTGAAAAGAATGAAGTCCTGTCCCCTGTGGCAGCATTATGTTAAGTGGAATAAGTCAGACCCAGAAAGACAGACGTGACGTGTTCTCACACGTGGAGGCCAAAGGGGCTGATCTCACAGAAGTAGGGGGCAGAAGAGGGGCCATGAGAAACTGGAAAGGGCAGTGGGAGGGAGATGGAGAGAGGATGGTTAAATTGTGCACTTTGATGAGCTATTAGAGAGGTTTTCGTGGGTCCCCAACACAAACAAATGGCAAATGTTTGGGGCGATGGAAATGCCAGTTGCTCTGATCCGATCCTCACAGGTTGTGGGCTCTTCAGAAATGTCACAGTGAACCCCATATGCGCGTACAGTTAGCATGTGTCAATTAATTTTTTTAAAATCGTAAAAGTTACCTGGCGTCTAAGCCAGGAGCCACAAGAAAACAGGTTGAACACAGTCCTGTGGAAAGGCTACGTGAGGCAGGCAAGGCCCACCAAAGGGGCCCTGAACTTCTTCTTTTTTTTTTTTTTTTGATCCTGGGGATTGAACCCAGGGGCACTTGACCCCTGAGCCACCTCCCCAGCCCTATTTTGTATTTTATTTAGAGACAGGTTCTCACTGAGTTGCTGAGGCTGACTTTGAACTTGCGATCCTCCTGCCTCAGCCTCCTGAGCCGCTGGGATGACAGGCGTTCGCCACTGCACCCAGTTTCCTGCACTTCTTGATGTGGGAAGATGTTCAGGGTGTTTTTAAGTGAAAAAAAGACGAGCAAGTCGTGGCCGACCGTCCTCAGCAGGAGCACGTGTTATCCGTGCATGGGGGGTCAATGGTCTCTCCCCTCCTCCCCAAGAAATTTAGGGACTCGGCGACACACCATGTTTTGGAGGCGGCAAAGCGCAGCGTGCAGCGAGCACCACGCGTCCCCCTCTGTAGGAACGCATCTACCATCACAACGACCCTCTCCCTTCCCGCACGGTCACGTATTCTCCTCCAGGCTGACGGCATGAAGAGACGTCACGACATATTCATTTAGTGAACAGGGCACATGCTTGGCTGGCGAGCCTGGTGTGATGCCGCCCCCGACCCCGTCTGGCTGCCCCGGTTCACCAGAGGACAGGGCTGCGCTCCCCTCGGCGGTGGATCTCTGCCTCTGCAGCCACCTGTCCCGTGTGCTCAGTGGGGCACAGACTCCAGATTCAAGTGGGGCTGGGGAAAGACAAAGACCCCTTCTCTCACTGACAGCCCAAAGGAAGGCAGTTCCCCCTCCCTTTTCAGAAAAGTGTAAGCCCCCTCCTCTGCAGAATGCAGGGAACGTGCAGTTAAAGATCTGAGCTCCCCCAGGTTCAGTCTTCATGGAACACAACCTCACCCCCCCAAAAATCTGACCTGTGAGCTTCAGGTTTTATGACCTTATTTGCCTTCACAGCTCGGTTGTAGAGATGCTTATTTTCGCCACCCGAGTGATCAATTCTCTCCTCGTTCTCCCTCCTCCTGCCCTCTCCCTGTCCCCAAAGTGCCTCTGAAAGGCCCGGGATAAAGTCATCACCGACCAGAGGCCCAGGTGCCTCCCTGTTGCCGTGCTGTCTGAGCTCAAGTTCAAGTTCCACTTTGCTTTTCCACCTCTGCCCTGAATCGCAGCGCACGTCGGTAGTTGTCTGACCCACATAAATGCATGTTTCTCGCCTGCGATGGAAAATCATCACACATCAAGTGTCCCCGGGGCAAGCCTAAACTTTACCTCAGACCCTACAAATCCGCAGGGAGGGGGGGTGAACTCGGCCCCTCGCTCTGTTCCCTTAGCTCCTGGTATACCCAGCCTGCATGGCGTTTCAAGTTGGAATTGGTTACCGATATTGACAAACTGGATTCTACTCCACAATTCAGATTCCTGGCCTCTCTTGAGAACTTGCAGCCCTCAGTGTGAGACCCCGCTGCTGGGTGGAAATCGAGTTGGAATTCTGATGTTTGCCAAAGGGAAAACAGAAGCGCAGGGATGGCAGCCCCGCCACGGGTAGGTCCTGGTGCACAAGGGGGTGGCAGCTGAGGACAAGCCAGAAACAAGCGCTCAGCCTGGCTGTGGCTAAGCCCAGCTGGAAGGGAAGCAACTGTGATATGCATATATCAGGCTGAGATCTGTGCCAGCCTTGAACCCCCGTGCCCTCAAGGTCATCCCTCCCTCTGCTCTGCATACCCAAGGCCTCCTGCTAATGGGCCTCTGGTTTGCTCAACCAACTGAAGGCCCCGGAAGAGACCAAGGTATTCCTCCCTCCCTCAGGGCTGCAGCAACTCCCAGCTTGTGCTAGAAAGGCTGCCCTGGCTCCATCCCCCTCCAGGAGATCTCAGTTCCCAGACTTCACCAACACCCTCCTCTTCTCTCTCTTGCCAGTCTAGGGATGCTGGCAGCCTCCTGCAGTGGCTGACCTCTGATTTTCTTATTACCACTTGTACTTTAGTTCATTGTATGATGCTATAATAAAATACCAGAGACCAGATGCTTTATAAAGAAAAGGGGGTTTATCTGAATCACGATTCTGGTGCTTGCAAAGTCTAAACAACAGAGCGTGGCATCTGATGAGGGCCCCCTCCTGCATCAAAGCATGGAGGAGAAGCAAGAAGAGAAGGAAGTAGTGGACATGCAAACAGATGGAACTCAGTCTTCCAAGCTTTGATCCAGAGATGGCCATTCAGCGCTTTCCTGGGCAGTAGCCTCATAATCTAATTGTCTCTTACTAAGCCCCACTTCTGGACCTTTCCACCCCTTCAGTACATTACAGTGGGGACCAAACTCGCAGCATGTGAGCCTTTTAGAGTCAAAGTAATGTCACCTGTGTAACCAATCCCCACATCGGAGTCTCTGTCTTGAAAACACAGGAGCCACCCCTATTTTTCCGGCAGGATCAGGACCCCCAGAATCATCAGTGCTGACACCACCCAGGAAACAGAAGACTGTCCAGAAGGCCACTTTCCACAGTGTTATGGTTTGGAGGTGAGGTGTCCCCCAAAAGCTCGTGGGTGAGGCCACGCAAGAAGGCCTCGAGGGGAAGCGACTGGGTTATGAGAGCCTGGACCCATCGGTGCACTAATCCCCCATGGGGATCAGCTGGGTGGTAACTGAAGGGGGCAGACTGTGGCTGGAGGGGGTGGTCCCTGGGTGTGGCTTTGGGGTGTGTGGGGAGTGGAGTCCCTCTCTGCTCCTGGGCATCGTGTGAGCTGCTTCCCTCCACCACACTCTTCTGTCCTGACTGCCCTCAAGACCCAAGGAATGGAGCTGGCTGTCTACGGACGGAGACCTCCGAAACCGTGAGCCCCCAAATCAACTTTTCCTCCTCGAATTGTTCTTGTCAGGCCTTTTAGTCACAGCACCAGAAAAGCTGACTAAAACCCAGCCATGTCCTCATCTGCCTGCAACCCCCAGATACACCCAGAACTGGAAATCGTCAGCTCCGAGGGGCCATGGATTCTGCACGAAAACCTCCTTCCTACCAGACTTTTACCCCCTCTGGAGGACTCAAATAAAAACAAAAGGGCTGGGTGTTTAAGGGCTGGGGGCGCAGCTCAGTGCAAGAGCACGTGCTTAACGTGCACAAGGTCCTGGGCTCAATCCCCAGCTCTGCCAAAAAAAAAAAAAACATAAATTTACTGTTCTGTGTTAAGCTGGGCTCAGGAAGCTGTAGAGGGAGGATCACTTGGGTCCAAGAGCTCGAGACCAGCCAAGGCAAGTAGCAAAGAATCAACAGGGTGCCGGCAGGGGCAGGCACAGTGGCCCACACCTGTGATCCCAGTGACTCAGGAGGCTGAGGCAGGGAGATCCAAGTTCAAGGCCAGCCTCAGCAATTTAGAGAGACCCTAGGCAAGATCCTATTTCAAAATAAAAAGGGCTGAGGGTGTAAGTCAGAGGCACAGCACCCCCGGGTTCAATCCCTGGTCCCAAACAAACTGGGGGAGGGGCTCTGGCATCCTGCCCACCTGGTTCAAACCTCAGCTCTGCCTTTTACCAGTTGAAGGACTCTGGGTCATTTGAACCGCCCGAGACTCTGTTTTTCTCACCTGTAAGATAGAGAGAGTGATAACTGTATTTTATTGGGTTCTTTTAGGACAGAGAGAAATGCAGTTCCCGCCATCGAGGTGACCGACTGTTCCACTAAGGCTGGTTCCCTCGACCCGAGTGAAACTCACAGTGACCCCAGGTACATTCTGAGGGTGGAGAGTCCATCTCCGGCATCCGCTGAAACACTTTCGGTCTTCTGTGAATCTTTAAGCAATGTGCAAGGAGGCCTTCTCCCCCTCAGGAAAAAAAGAAAAAAACCTGGTATCTCCCAAGAAAATTCTAGAGATAAGTCATCAGAAAGAAAGTCACTTCCTTCAGTGTAGAAGAAGCGATTCTGGCACGGAATGACGATACTTTGACACATGAAACCTGTCCCCCTGTGGCTTCCGCTTTGACAGTGATGAAAGACAGAGGGATCTGGCCCAGACACTCCTGCAAATGCCACCTCTTTGGAGCCGGAGAGGGATGCCTACTGTTCCCCAGGTTTGGAAGTGGTCCAGGGGGACCTGACGGCTGGGAATGCTTTAGCTGGTGGCCACTGTGACCCAACTAAAAAGCCAGCCCTGACTTTCTCTTGTGATGTTGAAAATAAACCAAGGAAGCAAAGCCCCTGCGTGGGGATGTGGATTGGGTCTTGTAGCTCTCCGGTGCCCATCAGATGAGGGTGTATCTTGCTGTCTTGGAGACTCTCTGGCAGGGGCTTCTTCCATAAAAACCTTGATAGCTGATCCTCAGGAGCGCGGGATGAAGTTTTATCCTGACGTCTTGATGGATTCCTGGGACAGAGTCACAGGTGACAGATCCAAACCCTCTGGCCCTGGGATGCCTGCAGGGAGGTCACCCAGGAGGCCTGGCACGACTTGGGTCTGGGATGATACCTCCCTATCCTGGGTCCGGGGTGCTGTTGGGTAAGTCACATGATGGCAGAGACCAAACCATCAACATGCCGAGTCTCTGAGGACCCCACCAAGGACGGGGGTGGCTTGTCCTCCAAAAGTTTGTGTGCTGCAAGCTTGGTCCCAGGGTGGCCGTGTTCAGGGTATGGAGCTTTTGAGACTGGAGCCAAGTGAAAGTGGTGAGGTTGTCGGGGGTTCAGAAGGGAGTAATCAGCATTCCTAGGGGACCCCGGTCGGCTCTCACCAGAGCATGTGGTTATGGCTCCTGTCTTGCCCTGTGACCACTCACTTCCTCTGGCGCATGCTCCTGCCAGGATGCCATCCGCCATGTTGTGATGCAGCCAAGGGGGGTCCTCACCAGAGACCACGGAGAGGAGGCCACTCAATCTTGGGTTTCCAGTCTCCAAAGCTCTGATCTAAGCAGAGTAGCTCCCCAGCCTCAGGCGTTTTGTTACAGCAAAATGGACAACAGAGGAAGACACCAGCATCATCAGACCCCCAGGTGTAGCAGGCAATGCCCACTTGAACAAGACTGGCCAACTGGGCAAGAGGCAAGTAGTGATGTGGGTGGAGCAGGGACACATGAACCAGAGGCACTGGGTCGAACCTCATCTACTCTTTCTCTTTCCCTACCAGGGGTTTGGAAACCTCTTGCCTCTGAGTCTCAGCTTGGTTTTCTCAGTTGCTGTGTAAAAATGACAATTCTTATAGCCACAATGAGCCCTGGCTACCTCCTTAGCAACCTGATTGTGCAGATTAAAGGAGGGAAAAGCATTTGGTAATAAGAATTCTTCTAATGTGTGGCCTAAAAAGGTTTCTTTCAAAAGTGTGCAAGGGGTGTGTCTAGGAGGTGATCCAGGAAACTGTTAGGGTCTGTAAACAAGTCAGGATGGCACCTGGCATTTTGCAGAGGGAGTGGTTTGTGAAGTAAGGCCAGCGAGCCATTAAGTGTGGAGATTCCTTATTGGTTGACTGCTGTATCTAGTTTATGTTAATTAAGTTAAGCTGTGTGGAATGTATATATACCCCTCCTGTCCTACAATAAAGGGCTCCCACTCTTGCTGTATCAATCTACACAAGTTGCTCGTCACCCCCCCCCATTATTTTGCTGCAGCCAGACTGCAGCAGGAAACCACGGGTAATGGATTCAGTGGGTGTCAGGACAAGGTATAGACCTCAAGGAAATCCCAACCAGGAGCAAGGAAGCTGCCTACTCACTCCCCCCTGTCCGTGCCAAGGGCTGACTGGAGGTAAAACTTTTTGTGCTTCTTGAATGAGATTACCTAGAAAGGAAGAGAGGTAAAGCAGAGAAGAAACACCATGTGCAAAGGCCCTGTGGTAGAAGGGAGTGAGCCATTCTGCATTTAAAGAACTTGGGGAAAGTCCTTGTGGCTGGAACAGAAAACCAGAGAGTGGCTGGGGATGAACCTCCGTGGTGAGGATCCAGGTCTTTATCCTAAGGGCCTTGGAAGGCATTGGGAGCCTTTCGATAGAAGGATCAGATTGGCATTTCATGGTGACGCCAGTTAAGGTGTGAAAAATTGGATTACAGCTAATGTCCTACTGACCAGAAATAGTTAATTCATAATGAAAACAAAGTTCACCTGAACACATTGTGACAATGACACTCCAGGACCTGGGGAACAGCACTGACAGCACGGAGCAGCAGAGGTCCCCTCCCCTCCCCCATCACCTCCCAGAAGCCCCTGTGCAGCTCCAGGATCTCTTCCCCATTATTCAACCTGACCCAGGCATCTCTTGAGCCAGAGACAATATGACGGCTGGAAAAAAAATCCTCCTGCTTCTTCTTCCCCTCAAGTCCCAAATATGAAGGGAGAATCTAAAGCAGCCCATTTTTTTCATATCCCCAAGTACCTGCTGGCCCAGGGCAGTGAGGGGGTTTCAGGTGAGGTTCGCACCAGCAGTAGGAATCAGAGCTGGGGGGAATCATGAGCTGGTTCCAGGGAAAATTAATGGCGATGAGGACTAAAGAGGAGCCAGAGAAGAAAATTCAGAGTAGAGTCACCAATCTGATGGATAAAACAGGACTCTAAAAAGCAAAGCTTTTAGACATCTCCTCCACCTCCCCTGAACCATTAAAATGCCCCTGGCACTGCACAGCAGAGAAAAAAAGACATACACTATTAAGTTCCATTTATGCCTGAAACTGCAGGATAATTTCCCGCCAGTGACCTACATTGTGATTGCAGCTATGGCCGAATCTGCAGAGCCCAGCCCCCACCCAGGTACAGGGAAGCAATTAGAGTCAATGCGTATGGACAGGCAGCTGGCCTGCTGGTCTGGACCCTGGCGCCTTGACCCTAAATTCATTTAGATTCACCTGCCTGGTGCACAGCTTTGCACCTCTGCAGTCACTGTGCACCCTAGGAAGACCAGATGGGGCTCAGGAAGGCTTTGCAGGAGATCTGATGTTTCTAAAAGCTGAGTTTATAAAACAGTGAAGCAAGATCATTCACACCGTAAGACAACACTTCTCCATCATCGAATCGATTACTAAGTCTAATTCCCTTATGCCCTCGGGCTTCTGTTTACGGCCCAAAACCCTAACCAGAGAGGCTGAGGTGGGGGAAGAAAGGACAAAAGAAATTCAGAGACAACTGTCAGCCAAAATCAAGAAACATTCCAACTCAAATAAATAATAGCAATAACTAAAACTCACAGAGCCCCTCGCCTCCTGCCCAGCCTTCTTCTAGGTCTGTGCTCTGTCTTTTCTCATTTAACCTTCACTGCATTTAACCTTGAGATGGGAACGATGGTCATCTCTATTTTACAGACGAGGAACACGAGGTACAGGTGTGTTCACTGCAAGGTAACAGAACAGCCAGGATTCAAACCCGATGTTCTGGGTCCTGGAGGTCAAGAGGAAGGGACGGCCCTTTTGGCAGAAGGATCAGGTCAGATTGGTTGCTGTGTCTGCTCTTGTTGCTGACATTCTCGGTATATACAAACATGTGGAGTCGTACCCATGACATAACCAGAGGCCTTCACGCCCCCATGCCAAGTTCAAGGCCACTGGAGTTTGGATGCCCTCAGAAACTGAACTTGGGATCTGGACTTCGGTGTGGTGTATTTGGGAGGGGATTCTGGGCACAGGGATGAGGCAGTAGGGTCCGAGGGGGAGAAGGCACCCCTGTGTTTAAAGGCCTGTGTGGGTGAGCTAGCTGCCCCTGTAGGCAGCCAGGGATCCGCCTTGCAGGGGAGGCTTTGAGGAACCATGTTGAATTTTGTCCTCCACCAGAGAGGGCCACCCTGAGAGTGCTGACCCTCAGCCCTCCAACCATGGACTGAGTGGCCTTCTGCGGTATGAAGGCAGCAGATAAGGCGCGGTATCTTCTGGACCCCAGGCTTGCGGGGACCGGGAGCTGTCTGTCCGAGTAGTGCTGAAATCCCCCAGCAGAGCCGGCCTGGTGCGGAGCAGGAAGACACCTTCTGGAACCCACCTTGATACCATCAATCAAAAGCTGACCACCGCCCTCCCCGGCTCTATCTCTTACCCTCTGACTTTTCCTAATAATTAAGACGAGAATAATCCATCAGAACCAACCCCCACCCCCACCCCCGTGGCCAGCCCAGGAGCGCTAGCCATGTGGTCAGCTCCCCCAGGCTTCTAGTAAATGACATAAAAGCGTTTTCTATTGTTTTCAACCACCACATCCAGGAGATATATCCCCACACCCACCACCTTGCCAGCCCCCCCGGAACTGCAGTCCCCCTTACTGCTCTCCCCACCCAGGGGAGTATCCAGTCCTGCTCTTTTTTTAGGCTCCAAGAGAATCGGACCATCTACCTCCTGTTGAAGTCCCTTGTGTCCCCACGACATCGTCCAGGCTCCTGGCCGAGGTTTATATGTCTTTCCTCCCTGCCTCTGGGTCCGACCCGCCTGTTCTCCTCTCCAGCCTCGCATCCTCCTGCTGCTCTCCCGGGAATTCCCGGCCTCCTCTGGCCTCTGCACCTGCTGCCCCCTCTTCCGGGGACGTGCTCCCCTTAACCCCAGTCCTCGTGTCCCCTTCTCTGCTTGGCTGAACTCTGCGGGATAGCACTCCTTTCTTCCAGCTTAGAAAACCAGTAGGAAGAAGACTCCTCTCCTTCCTTATCACTTATCTGTCCCAGAGAGATCTCCGATTGGCCCCTCCTGGTCCTGTGCCCAACCCTGGAGCTAAAAATTGGGGGAGGATGGGTTCCCGTGATTGACCACCATCAAGACCACGGAGCAGGAACGGACACTGTCCAGCTCACGGGTCAAATTCGGCTGCGTGTTTTTGTGAAAATAAATTTCACTGGAACACGGGCACACCCACTCACTTGCACGCAGGTTGTGGGTGATTTTGTGCCTCCATGGTGTTCAGTTATGGGAGAAATTGGGTGACCTTTGAAGACTAAAATAATCACCATCTGCCCTTCATGGGAATGTTGCTGCTGACACTTGTCATAGACAATGGGAAAGGAACAGGTAGCCCGTTTTCTTATAACAGCAGCCAACATTGCCGCTTATCATGTAACCTTGGGCCTAGCACAGCCTCTCTCTGTCCTTTGGGTCCCTTATCTATAAATGGAAAAAAAAATACTACCTTCACATCATGGATGGATGGGGGGACGCATGCACACAAAGAGAGGGCTCACGCTAAAAGTTCTTTATCCAGCACTGCGTTTCTCTGGAGTTGGAGGTAATTGGAGAAAGGATTAATCTAGGATGACTTGAAGGGAAGGCACGCCAGGAAAGCAGTCCCCAACAATGAATGAAAGGGGCTGACCCAGAGCTCATTGCACAGTGAGCACTGGATATATACTAGGCCGGAATCAATAAAAGAAAGAAAAGATAATGCGAGCCCAGAGAAAGCAAGAGAGCTTCCAGGAAACGGATCTCTCCATCACCCACACAAGACGCAACTCCGCATCTCAGCGGGGCTTCCTGAAGACCCAACAGGAGGCGGAACTCTGGGCCCCACAGACTGCACACACCCTCCTGGGGACACAGGTGGCTGGAATCATCCCGTTTTCAGACGGGAAAACCCAGGCCGAGGGAGTCGCTTGCCTGGCCCCAGACTTTCCATTTAGTCACTAGTTGATCCAGGGTTTGAACCGGGGTCTGTGGACTTTCAGACCCATACTTCTAGCTGTTTCTACAGGAGACACCAAAAGGATAGGAGGGGTGTCCGCATCCCCCTCCACTCACAGCCACCTCTGCATGGCCCGGACTGGGGGTCAGCCTGAGCCCGAGGCCCAGGGACCCCAGAGTGCGTCTAGATGAGCTGCCCCGCCGCCCAGCCCCACAGGGCCTCTCCCCAGGAGCCTCTGAGGAGGCAGGTGCTGGCCAGGAATGGGAGAGTGATGGGAAATGCAGGCTCCTCTGCCTGGTCTAAAGGGGACAAAAGGTCAGTGGTCAGATCCCACGCAAATCCGCCCGTTGTCCTTCACACTCATTCCTGCAGCTCAGCAAGAGGGAAGAGCCCTGGGTAAGGGACAGTCCTGCATGCAAACCCCCTCCGCTGCCCAGCCGCACTCTCTTGGGACCTGTTTCCATTCTGTGCAACAGGGATTCAAAACCTGTTCGTGCAGCCCTCCGTCTCTGCTGCCCGTCCCCAGTCATTTTGCCGTACAGAGCAAGGCTCTCCCACCGGTGGGGCATGGTCTGGAGCCGGGGGAGGAGGGCTTGGTGTATGAGGGGGATGGGGCAGCCAAGATGGCCAGCGGGCTACCTGCAGAAAGGTGAATCAGATAATCCACCAGATGGGAAAATGGAGCCAGGTTAGTCAACGGTGGGTGAGAGAGTTACAAATACAGAAAGGGACAAACCCGGAATGAATTCCGTGGTACTGGAATATCTATGTATATACACTGACCTGTGATCTTTACAAGGGTCAAGGTCATGAAAACCAAGCCATAACTCTCTCTCTGCCTCCCTCTCTATAGGTAGATAAGTTGATAGGTAGAAAAAAAAAGGTTTTTAAAGAGAGAGGGATATATAAAAATACACAAAGTAATAAAACTGGAATAAATTCAGTGGTATTGGATTATAGCTGAATATATCTATGTGTTTTTTTTTCTCCTTACCTCCGTCGCTTAGAAAACCTGGGGGCAGTAATACTCCAATAGCAATGAGCACGCTGCCTATCGAGATCCTGGCTTCAAAAAAAACATTCTCCACTGAGAAAAAGACCAGGGTTTGTCCTTGTTATCGCCTGTTTGTCTTGTTTGGTTTAGAGATGACTGAGTCCAGGACAGAAGCAGGGAAAACCATAAAATGAGCCCGGGGGTGTCCTGTGGTACCAGAAAGCAACGAGGTGCTCAGAGGGATGGAGAGACGTCAAAGGACCTAGGAGACAAGTTGACGCGACTCCCGTGGGTCCATCTGGGGACAAGTGGTAAGTAATGAGTTTTACCTCCCTTAAGTGAAATAGGCAATGAGTCCACACAGCAATAGGTGGATGGGCAGGTGATAGACGGCTCTGTCTATCTATAGGAGATTGTGGGGTGGGGGCGACTCGGCTGTGGCCCTCAACAGTGGGGGGGAGAGAGGAAATTAGATGAGGAACAGGACATTTACCTCCCACAAATAGACCATTCCAAAAAAAGAGAGAGAGGTGGCTTTGCCTGGGGATGTCTGCAAGGTTCTACCTCTGTGCTGTGATGCAGTAAAGCTGATCAGTGGTGAGGCGGCTGGCCATCAGGGGCCACCCTCTAGAACGCACAGAGGATGCAGCACCACTGTGACGCCCCAGGTAAGGAGCATCTCTGAGTCCCATCCTCAGAAACCCAGGCAGCCCAAACCCAGGGGCCTGCTACGGAAACGGACCCGTGGCCTTCAGCAGCGCCAAGTTCACAAAAGCCCAGGAGAATCAAAGGAGAAAGGCTTCCAGACGGAAGGAGATGAAAGAGGCGTGGCAAGCAAAAGCGCTACCTGACTCTGAACAGGGTCCTGTGGTCTCCAGAGGACTTTCCTGGGGACCAGAGGGCAGCAACACGTTCACGCTCACTTCTTGGTTTTGATGGTGGTGTGACAGGAGAATATTCCAGAGAAGATTCGGGGGAAATCGGGATGAGGCATCCTGGCTGTCACTCACTCTAAATGAATCAGGGTAAATCCAACCTTGATATCCTGCTCCCAGCTCTTCTGTAAGATTGTGACAATTTCCAAAGGAACCAAATGAAACAGAGAATCCATCTATTGTGTGAGATGAGTGCTAGCCTAGAGCTGGGCACAGGGGAGGTTCTCAGCCATCTCCACCTCCATCAGGGCCTCCCAGCTCCCCCAAGCCCAACGACGGACCCTGAGGCGCCACCAGGTGAAGGTCAATTAATCCGACAATCTGGGCAGAAGCCCAGCAGCAACCATCCCCCGTTGACAGATGGGTCTTCCCCCAGTACACCAAACCCTTCGCCTCTGTTCCTACAGAGGCAGCAAAACATTCATTTTCTTTACAGCATTTTTACTGACAAGCCAGCTGCCTGTCTCTCAGCAAGCCCTGTGGGCTCAGCCTCCAACACACCGACGAAGACGCTCCTTATCAGCTCTGCCACCAACACCCGGAGGAGCCGTTGTGTCCCTTCTCCCATGGGGACCATCCTAACTGCTCCCCGACTGGCCGCCCCGCCCTTGCCCTTGACCCCTGACATCGACACCACACTGCTAAACAGGAAATAGAAACTTAAAATTAGGATCCCTTCAGTTCTTCCCAAGATGCCCTGCTTCACCCAGAAAAGTGCCTGGTGTGTCCACAGTGCCCTGTCCAGCCCACCGCCCCCAGGTCGCCTGCCTCACCTCCTCGGCAGGGAGGCTCCGGGCTCTGCCCTCGCTGTTCCCAGGGCCTGGGATGCTCTTGCTCTTCCCCTCTCAGCCCACTGTCCCCCTCCTTCAGGTCTTTGCCCACATGCCACCTTCTCTGTGACACTTTCTCTGACCCGAGTTTGAAATCTCAACTGTCACTCTGGCCCTCCTTCCTCCTCCCCCATCGCATTTTTTTCCCCTTGGCAATCACCACCTTCTAGAAGCTCTGTATCATTTATTCATTGGGTTTGTTCATTGTGCAGCTCATGATTGTCATAATATTTGCTCTTTCACGGCTGATTTCACCAAAATATCCCAACACCTAAAACCGTACCAGAAAGACGGCAAAAGCAACAAGAAGTATGTTCATCATGAGAGAGTGAGGGGGAGGGTGGGTCTCTGCATGGGGCAGGGGAATGAGCAAGAAGCAGGAGAATACACACACACAGAGGTACCACATCAAGTGACAGGGCTCTCCAAGGTCGCTCCAAGGTCACCTCTCTGGACTCACTCTCCACCCACTCTGGCCAAGAAGAGAGGACTCAGGAGAAACCAAACCTCCTGACACCTTGCTCCAGCCCCCAGAACTGGAAAGAAGGAACTGTCCCTGTGGTTCCAGCCACCAAGTCTTTGGTATTTTGACAGATCAGCCTTAGTAGTTACCAAAGTTGGTGAATAAGACAGGCAAGATGGAGCCGGGGGGTGGACCCACAGTAGAGCACACGCTTAGCATGCCTGAGGCCCTGGCTTCTTCCATCCCCAACATCTCTCTCTCTCTCTCTCTCTCTCTCTCTCTCTCTCTCTCTCTCTCTCTCTCTCTCTCTCACACACACACACACACACACACACACACACACCAGATGTCTGCCCATGGGAACTGACATCAGCAAACACTAACAATGCCCAGCATGGGGTCTGACGCAGAGAAAGTGCCCAGAACTTGAGAAGGGACATGTGGGGACACTGAGGCCCCAGGAGAGCGTGGATCTGGCCTCAGGTCAAGACCTGGCTGGTAGCTCCATCTTGGACCCCACCAACTACCGACGGACAGTTCAACGCTGTCACTGCCTGTCACTTTAGCCGAGTAGTGCCAAGAGTCCTAGCATCTTGCTAAGGCATCAGATGGAACCCAGGCCTTTAGTAATTTAAAATAAAAATGTGCCAGAGGCACCAGAGGGCAAAGCTCACCAGTTGCAAAATGAATAGGGGTGAACTCTAGCTCTAGAAAGGAACAGGATGAAAGGTAGACGTGTCCAAATTCCACCAAGAGATCTGGCACGTTCCACGTCAGAGGAGCAGGTGGAAAAGGCAACACTAGGTTGAATGTCTGGAAGTGAAAAACCAACCGTGCTGAATTTGGAATCAGCAACTTCCTGTTGGAGACAGTTATCTCAGGAACCAACCCCAAGGAGGAAAACCAGATCATTATACTCGTCATGCACACAGAGAAAAATGGAGACCAACCAAGCACCCACCAACTGCAGAAAGCTAAATCTGGGGCACTCGGCAGAACATGAGTCAGCCATCACAAATGATGCTCATGGTACACGTATGGGAATATTTATGTCATCAGGTCAAGTTAGCAAAACAGAAGATAGAGCAGGGGCTGGGGCTCAGGGGTAGAGCGCTCACCTAGCATGTGTGAGGCACTGGGTTCGATTCTCAGCACCACATAAAAATAAGTAAATAAAATAAAGGTCCATCAACAACTAATATAAATATTTTTAAAAGCAAAAGATAGGATGGTGTGCCATGTCTTCAGTGATCACAGCTGATAAATTAAAAACTAAGCCTATAGAAATACTAGTGGGAGATACGTTAAAACATTAACAGAGACTGTCTCCATCTGTCTCCTCAACTGTGTTCTCCAAATTATCTGCAATAATCATAGACATATTTCTTTCAACATCGAAGAAAACTAAATTGATTTTTAAATGTATTTTGCAACATAGGGAAAGTATGTAGCTTGAGTTCTGCCCTCAAAGTGAGTCTTACTTTCTGCACACCACTAGCAAAACTAACAATGCCGATGAACACTTACTGAGCATTTACTATATGCCGGGCGCTTCACTAAGCACTTGATTAACTAACTTAAACTTTTATTCACTCTACTCCAGCTGTCCCTTCCTCCTTGCTGCTCCTCCCCTCCTCCCTAGGGTAGTTGAAGGCAGGACTCAGATATACATGAATGAACGAATGAGTCACAGCCAACTCAGTAAGGATCGGAGAGGATGCGGTGTAGAGATTCTACTTTCAGCAACAAGCAAGTGTTGATGAATAGGAAAATATATCCATCAGCAAAAACCCTTAGCAGCCAAAAGAAACTCAGACCACTGTTGTATCTTACTACTCTTGACATTGATAAATAATGAAGAAATGTCAAAACAGAGGAATAGAAATTGTAGTCCAGCGGGAACGTCAACACTTAATATTGGTGCTTTTCAGCTACACAATATGATGTGGCATGTGTGACCCGATTTGGAGAGAGCCTAATGAGTCTGAACTTGAAGGTTTTCATGAATAGTTGGCCCAGACCTGCTTCCCTGTGCCAGACCAGGATGAGAAGTGAATTCCACTCATCCTCGTTCTCTTTAACAGACACACCAGTGTCGCCCCAGTCGCCTTCCCTTCTGTCTGTCTGCCAAAGTCCCAGAATTATCCAGGAATCCACTCACCTTTTCTGTTTACCACCTCAAAATTTAGTTACTTAAATAACCACCATCATTGATTTGGTTTGTGAATCTGCAACTTGGGCAGAGCTTGGAGCATAGCACTTCCTTGTTCCGTACAATGTATCAGGAACGGCTTGACTGGGAGCTGGAGAACCCACCTTCAAAACAGCTCACTTGCATGGGTGGGCAAGATGGTGCTAGCTGCTGGCTTGGAGCTCAGCCATGGCTCTGGGCCAGGAGCCCTGGTCCTCTCCCTGTGGGACTCCCAACACACTGTTGAGCTTCCTCACAACATGGCAGTGGGTTCCGAGAATAAGCATCCCCAGAAACCAAGATGGAAGCTCTATTAGACTTCCATTTAGCTTAGCCTCACTCTACCCCGTCATGAGCGTGCTCAGACCCAAGGGAAGGGAACATAGACACCAACACTCAATGGAAAGGGTTTCAAAGTCACATTGTAAGGACAGCATGGGAGATAGGAGATGCTGGGATACTTGGATAAGGCAATGCAATCTTGCCACAAGATTCTTGGGCGAGGGTGGCCCTCTCCCGGTTCCCTGGACATATCTCTAGCTGGTGTACCATTCTGATCCTATGACCTTTGACTGGCTGAGGCATGTGCCACAGTTCTAGCCAGTGAAACGTGAAACGTGTTTCACTGCTGGGGTCTCTAGAGAAAGGTATTTTTGCTCTTAAAAAGAGACACACAAAAGAAAATAGAAACTCTTCTGTGGCTGAATCTGACACTGTATCTGAAAATGACATTGAGACCTCCGTGACCCGTCTTGCCACCACTACAGGTCTGACATCCAGATGGCAGAGGGGATAAATGAGAACAATGCTGGTCCTTGGGGATGTCACCACAGTGGTGAATGGATCCTGGAATCACTGTTATCTAAGATAACAAATTCCCTTTATTGCTTAAGCTTGTTGAACCGGGATTCTTTGCCACAACAAAAGCATCCTGATTGTTTCAGTCTGTTTTCTGCTGCTATGACAAAATACCACAGACTGGGTAATTTAACAAAGAAAATAAATTGATTTCTCATAGTTCTGGAGTCTAGGAAGTCCAATATCAAGGTGCCAGCATCCAGTGAGGGACTTCTTGTTGTGCCATAGCCTAGCAGATGGCATCAAATTCAGACAGCAAGGGAGTGTGCCTGTTCAGGCCTCTGTTTTTCTTCTTAATGAACCCCCAATCCCATTGTGGAGGCCCTACCCTCATGATCTCATCTAGCCCTAATTACCCACAAAGATCCCACCTCCAAATGCAATCAACATATGACTTTGGGGGTTACATTTCCAACACATTAATTTTGGGGAACACTATCGAACTATAGCGCTGACTGATACACATGGCTGCCATTTACTGAGCACTTACTATGTGCATAGAGCACCCACGACTCTGCCACTAGGCTAGGTGGTGCCAAATGTATTCGTCCCAGCAACCTACAAGACGGGCCATGTCATGAGCTCATTTTACAGATGAGGAAACTGGAGCTCAGAGACAACATAAAAATCCTCCCAGGTCCCAAAGCTAGTGGCACTGGAACCTGGGGTGGACACCTCCGCGCTTCCTGGCTCTTCTGCAAACCGCCGACAGGGGAGCTGTGGGCTCCCCTCCGCCCCCACTCCCAAAGCCACTCGTATTTACAAATCGATTCAGAAGGCAGCTGTCACACCCACGGACTTCTGAATCAGACCTACTCGAAGCGATTGCCATCATCCAACAATTGGGTGAAGACGCTTAAGAGGTGCCCTGTGAAACCCAAACCAGATGCGATTTCTCCCCCACGGATGGCAATTCAAGCTCCAGCTGAAGTGGAAGCAGGAAGTTTGCGGAGGAGAGAGCCCTCGGCGTTGAAGCACCCTCCACCTGCTCTGATGGAGTTCAAGCGCTGCTTCCAGAGAGGTTTTTGTTTTTGTGGGTTGTTTTTGTTTTCCGTTGTTTTCCGGGTGTGATCATCTTACAGCACAGTTCAAGTGCTCTGCTCTCCTACTGAAAGCGCTCGCTCTTTTCAGAGAACAACAAGTTTTCCTGTCAATAAACTGAGAAGTCCGTAGAGTGACTGGATGATATGTGCTCAGGGAATCTAGAAAGAGCCACAGAGATGAGGGCAGTGCTTGACATTAGGGCCTGTAATTAGGAGGCTGAGGCAGGAGGATCACGAGTTCAAAGCCAGCCTCAGCAAAAGGGAGGCCCTCAGCAACTCAGTGAGACCCTGTCTCTAAATAAGTACAAAATAGGGCCGGGGATGTGGCTCGGGTCGAGTGCCCCTGAGTTCAACCCCTAATATCCAAAACATAAAATATAAATCAGAAATAGCATATCGTGCCATATTAAAATTAATTTTGCCCGGTGGTTTGCTCTAGAAACTGCCATGTAGAATTCTGGATCTCACAAGCTTCATTTCCACATCTCTCAATATTTCATGTTTGATTTATGTGTGAGGTTAAACCTCCAGGTTATACCCTAATAAAGAGTCCTGGAGCAGATGCTATCTGTCTTATTTATTGTTGGGTCCCCAGCATTTAGCAGGTAGCAGGGATGAGCTTGGTTCTTAGGAGCCAAGTGCCCTGGCTTTGAGATTCCCAACTTCTCACTGGCTGTGTAACCTTGGGAAAGTTACTTCACCTCTCTGTGCCTCCCCTGAAAAATAGAAGCAAGAACATAACCTACTAGCTGGGTGGCAGGTCTTAACTGAGTTAATAATGAAGGTACAAAGCAGAGGATGGTACCAGGCTCCCTTCCGTATCCTGGCTGAATGGGTGAGTGAGAGACTGGCTGAAGACAGCTGCATCTCTCTCCTAACAGGACAGCCACCGGTCCCCACCATTTCCCGCCCTTGTCTCAGGTTCCGGTCCCAGCCTGCCTCTTCTGCCACACTGAATGCATCTTTCTGATCCAGGTCACTTGCAGCACCATGTTCAAAGAAAGAGCTGGCATCCTGAGACCCGCTCACCAGGGCAAAGGGAGCAAAGCAGGCGGGATCTTACTGTAGAGTTTAGAATTTAATGGAGCAAGATGCAAGCCGGCCACAGGAGGCAAAAATTAAACGGTGACCTTTTCCAAATGTGCTCTCTGATGCAAATGCTCGCGTCGGGCTGCCTCGGCCTCGTCTGTCGAGTTTGATCAGAAGATTTATGGCCACGTAATTCCCAAAGCACCAAAAATAGAAATGCACCCGCCTCCCCCAGCATCTTCACTGAGCTTCTTAACGTTCCACGGGGCAGTGGGACCCGGCGTCCTTCGTGCCCCCCCACAGATGTCCTATTGAGAGTGACAGTGTTTCAACTGCAGTTACCCCCACACACACCCCCCCCCAGTCTGTGCTGGGGAGCAGGGAGGGGAAACTGGCAGAGAAGCAGAGAGAGAAAGTCGACTGTTGAAATTAGAGCATCTCTAAGGAGACATGGTGCATCATTCCTCACACCTGGCTGCTCCCGGCCCGGAGAGATCTGCAGGAAGTTCCTGGGATTTGCAAAGGGTGTGCAATTCCGTGGCCGCCATCCCCTCCCTCCAGACGCGCCGAAGGTTGATCCAATCAAAATCGAGTGAGCTCAGCATCCATGGCTCCAAAGTGAGATGCTCTTCAATTCCAAAAACATGTATTGTGCCTTGATGGTCCCCGGATGGGAGGGAGCTGTGGAGGGAAAAAGACCAGAGGAGCAACAGAGTGGGGGAAGGGAAAGTGGGGAGCCAGGAAAGGAAAGTTAGTAGAGGGAGTTCCTGCCATGGTTTGATCACCGCCTTCAGTCAGAGCCCTGTTTTGAATGCTGCCTCTGAGTTCCCAAGCTGTGTGATCCTTGATGAGTTACCTAACCTCTCTGAGCTCTCTGGCCCAAAGCTGCTGGAGCTATCGTCGGGGTGGCTGCCCAGACCGAAAATATTTCCTATGAAGCTCTTCACAGAGAAAGTTTGCCATCCCTGACTTGACCTATTATTCGCTATTTTTCTTAAATTAACGCATCCTCAAAAGCATCTTAAGGGAAAATTTCATATCACCACTGCAAGGGGAAACCAGCACCCTTCAGAAAAGGGGAGGGGGACATAAAAACGAAGAAAACAAAACAATTTTCCATTCTAGTTCCACGTTGTCACCTGCCACAGCCTCTGAGCTCAAGGCTGCAGCCTGTCGGCAGGACAGGAAGCAGATCAAGTGACAGAGACCCCGGGCACCTCACTGAGCCTTTCCACAGCCTGGCCCTGAGGACGGGAAACAACTTGCACTGAGAAGCCACTTCCCTGAGGCTATGCCATGCTGTGCCCCCAGGTCACTGCAAGTGCCACCTGATGTCATTTGGATATTCCCAGAGCACATCTTCAACTAAGGCATTTAAAAGGAAGGAAGAAAGAAATGGCACAGAGGAAACAGCAATTGACACAGATGTCATCCACTCAAACCGGTGTCCCATTTATTTTTTAAATTGGCATCAGACGTGAGTGTCACTGTCGCTCTGAGAGTCGTGTCCTTGGGGAAGAAGAGTGCTCATTTCCCATCTGGACCGGGAACCTGAACGCCGACCCACAGAGAAAAAAAAAAATTAGGCAGCAGAGATGCTCAACACGCTCGAGTCCAGAGGGAACAAGAAAGATTTCGATTAACTGGCCCAGGGTACAGACGGGACCCGCCGAGCCCCCCCTCCAGGGTTTAAGTGATTCATAAATTCTGACCTTCAGGAAATACGTGGCCTCGGCGCTCCAGATCATAGGTAAAGATTGCCTGTAACTTAGGCGAACTCGACCCAGACTGTGGGACAAGTGGAGAAGAAGGGGCAGCACCCAAGGGCTGTGGCTGCCCAGGTTGGAACTCTCCCTGGGAGTGGCCGCTCCTCTCCAAAGAACTGTCCTGATATGGGGGGACCACCTTTCCAGGGGTGCTACCCTGGCCCACCCGGGGGCAGCCTACAGCCAACAGCAGATGGCCACTCTGGTCCAGAAGGCAGCCCTTGTCCTGAAATGGCACCGATTTCCTGGAGCCACTAATGCCCCTCAGCCCCCCGTGGAATCAGGCTGAAGCTGCCCACACTCTTCTGGGACTGCGCCTTCCATAAGTCACTTGGACAGAATTCCAATCTCAGAGGACCCTAAAATGAGGATCAATCACCGTGAGCTTCAAGGAGGAGAAACTGTCCGGGCAGAGTGTCCTGCTGTCACCAGCGCCCTGCCGAGCCCAGGCTGGGAGTCACTGAGTATTTATAAACTGACTGGGTGGGTGGGTGGGTGGGTGTGGGGGTGACACATGGATGACGGGTGTGGAGGGATGGATGGGTGATTGATGGATGGGTGGATAGATGATGAATGGAGGGGAGGAGGAAGGTTGGATGGATGGTGGATGGATGGATGCGGGGGTGATGGATGGATGGGTGGATGGATGGGTGGATGCGGGGGTGATGGACGGATGAAGGTGAAGGATGGGTGGATGGATGGATGTGGGGTGGATTGATGATGGATGAATGGATAATAGATGGGTGCATGCAAGGATGGAAGGATGTGTGATGGATGGATAAATGGTTCAGTGATGGAGGGAGGGAGGGAAGGAGGATGGGTGGATGGTGGATGGATGAATGAATGGGTGTGGGTGGGTGGGTCTGTGGATGGATGATGGATGGACGACAGATGGACGGGCAGGGGGATCAATTACCCTATGAGGGCAAAATCAAAATGTACTGAATTTGCATCTGAAGGAAAGGGAAAAGGTCACCAGACGGACCTAAGTGTGAGTCTTTCTCTAACTCTGCTCTCTGGCCAGCTGTGATACACCCTGAGCCTGGGTGTGTCCTCTGTGATGCAGGAAGCAGCCCTCGAGCCTCCCAGGGGTGTTAGAATGAACCAGTGATTCGATGCAGATGTAAAGCTCCTAGCTCGGAGCCTGGCACAGAGTAGGCACGGGACCAACAGCATCTAGGACAATCATTACCATCATTTTTATTGGTGCTAGTCACCCTAATTAAAAGTCAAACACGAAGTGCCTGCCCCACCATGTCACCAAATAGTCAAAAAGCAGAAGGCGGCTGGGGGCGGGGCCACCCCTGGTGGGTGACTGTTCAGAGGGGAGTTTTAAGTTCAGGGAAATGAAGTTTTCCTGTTGCACTAAAATTGCTCCTGATACCAAATCAGGCCAGTTTCTGGGGGAAGGAGGCCAGTGACCTCATCCCAGGAGATGCACATTCCAGCACTCCACAGCGCTCCTTCTGGAAGGAGACTCTTACCCACCATGAGCATGCCTCACCTTCTCAGTCCCCGCAGGTCTCTGCTCAAAGGTCACCTGCCAGTAACTAACAGGGCAGGTCGCCCACCCACTCCCACGCTCTGTATTTCTCCTTGCTCGGTTTCATGGTTCTCCAAAGATCTCCTCACAGCCTGCCTTTTGTAATACGTCCATCTCCTCCATGGGCTGTCTCTATTTTTTTCACTGATACATCCCCAGCGCCCAGCAGAGGGTCCGGCTTCATAATCCAATGCAATAGGAATCACAGTGTGGAACGTGAACATCAAGAGTACTGACCTCCGGATAGTCTGACATACTACAGTGACATGTAACATATGCATATACATTTACATTTTGTTACAAATAAGTATCTCATAGTAATGAAATGTCTGCGAAACTACACCAGGTTACAATGTCGCACATTGTATCATCCAAACCCATGTAATAGAAACACAGATGATATCTAAAATACATAACAAGCATGATTCCATATTCTGTATAATGCTGAATATTATAAATAGGTAATAGTACCTAATATAAATATTTAAAAGTAGCTGCTTGAAAATAGTCACTAAAGTAACTGATTATTTAAGGCTGAACAGAGACGGAGCCTGGGATTCTCTTCTTCCTCCCCGCTTCCCCCTTTGCCCTGGCTGCTCTCCTGGCCTAGAACCCCCCCCCCCATCAAGTCCGGTTCCTGGGGCTCCCTTGGAGGGAGATTGGGCAGCCGGAGCTGGGCTTTGTGGCTCTTGGGCCTGAGGATCTGAACTGAGGCAGGGAGTCCAGGGTGGCTGGGGGAGGTCCGAGGGCTGAGAGACGGCACCTGCGCTGCCCAGAGGTGGAGTACATTGGTTAGAAGCAGAAGGAGACCTGGAGGCCGTGGCACCCTGGCAACCTGGACTGTCCCCCTGCCCTACTCAGACCATGGGACCTGAGCAAAGAGCCCAGAAGGCATGTGCTGTCCTGACTGCCAGGGGTTAGGGATGAACTTGCGATTTAGCCATGTCCAGGGGAGTGAGGCTCAGGACTCCGCAGGACCTACCTTGAACTTGGCAGTGAAGGTGCTGCTGGCAGCCCTCTCACCATCAAAGAAAAGCTTATCTGTGAATAAAGTCCATGCAGGAAAAGCAAGGTCTGGACGCAGAGGTGGTGGATCCTGATGCTATCACTTGACAACTGGATCAAGCCACACCTGAAGCCTGGCATGGTCTATACGTTTCTGTCATGTGAGCTTTTTAGCTTATGGCAATTTAGGTTGGATTTTGGGGGTAACTTCAAAAAAAACCCACGATGACTAATTCAGAAAGGGAATGAATAAAATCATTAGGGTGTATTTGTCCTACCGGATATTATGATGCCACTAACAAGAATTAGGTAGATCTTCACTTGTTGACCTGAAAATATGTGCCTGGTCATTAATAAGTGAAAAGAACAACGGGGACTTAACACCCACTAGAATGGCTAGACTCGAAAAGAAATTGGAACCCTCATATACTACAGGTGGGAGTCTGAGATTGCAGATGCTTTGAGAAATAGTCTGACAATTTCTCAAAATGCAAAACAGAATGACCCTGAGACCCCACAATGCCACCCCTCGGCGTGTGCTGCCAAGGAATTAAAAATATATATCCACACAAAAACTTGCACACAGATGCCCACGGACGTTGCAACATTACCCAGAGTGTCCATCAAACGCTGAATAAAAGGTGAAATATCCTCATAAAGGAATGGTATTCAGACACCGAAAGAAGTCCTGGTTCGTGCTACCTCAGGGTGAACCTTGAAAACATGTTACGTGACCGAAGACAGACACACAGGACAGATATGTCACTCCTTCTCTATGCAAGGTCGAGAATGGGCAAGCAGGAGTCAGTCGGAGGCACCGGGGAGACCACGAAGTCACACTGCTGCTGGGTTTCTTTCAGAGGAGACAAAAATGTTTAAAAATTGGATGTGGTGATAATCCCACGACCCTGGGGATATATTAAAACAATGAACTGTACACTTTAAACAGGGGAATTGTGTGGTGGAGGTAGTCTATTGTCTCCAAAAGGCAAATTGTAATGGCTGGGGCTGGGGCTCGGGGGGTAGAGCACTTGCCTCGCATGCACAGGGTTCAATCCCCAGCGCAGAGAGAGAGAGAGAGAGAGAGAGAGAGAGGAAAAAAGAAAATTGGAAACAATATGTCTGGATCCCACTTTGGTCATAAGGAATGGCATTCAGCAGGGGAGCCCTGGGAGCTTTGCAGGTGACCAGATGGGAGTAGGACCTGGATCTGAGTCCTGGTAACTCGGGGAGGGGTCCTGGGAGAGGAGGAAGAGCAGGGCAGACCCACAGAGAGGCTCCTGTGGTGACCGGGCCAAGGGAGGGCTTCGTGCCATGTCCTGCTGCGGTGACCACTCCCTCTGCCTTCTCCAGGCCTTCCCAAATCTCCAGGGTGCTCCCCAGGGCCGGTGCATGTGCATCGGGGCTCCACCTGGTTAGCCCCCCGCAAAGGCACCAACCATGCCAAGACTCGGGCACTGGCCCGCCCACAGAGACCCCCAAACTGGAAGCAGCAGGTGCCGCGCTCACCTCTGGAGTGAAGGACACTCCCTTACGCACCTCTGCCTTTTGAGACAGGCCCTGGCCACTGTTGAAAGGTAAAGGTGACCTCGCAGCTCCAGGCCGCCCGGAAGGCAGAGAAGGGACAGCTCCCTGCTGGGCCACTGAACCCTGTTCCCTGGACTGTTTCTGCCTGTCCCTCCTGGAGATAACTGATCTGGAGCCCCGGAGGGAAGGGCTGGGCAGTGGGTCTGCTCCTCAGCCTGTGACAGGCTCCAGGCAACACCTGGGGTGAATGAAGGTGGAGTGAAGGGCAGGTGAGTCCCCCCAACCGTGGCCCACGCCGTCCTACAGAGACTGGCTGAATGACAAGAGTGGCCATTTGGGGGCACTGGGCCACCCCGAGGTTTCCAGGACTGATTACCCCTGGCAGCAGGAATCTGCAAATCTTAGTTACACGCAGGGGTCAGCGGTGACCTCTCCGCCAGGTGTCCAGTGCTACTCTGCACCTCCTCCCCTCCCCTCTCTGACTTCTCCAACTGGCCAAGAAAGGACTCAGACCACAGGGGACTCTCCTGCTTTGGCTTTGGGCCTCAGGCTCAGGAGGGACAACCCTCTCTTCTTGTGTTCTTAGGAAATGGCTTGGCCAGGAGTGAGGGGGAGCTGGGCCCTTGCCCAGCATCAAGGTCTGCATGACAAATGCCTCTCCACTCCCCCGGGAGGAAGCCGTCTGTTCTGCAGGCTGCGCGGAGACAAGACAAGAGCCTCCTTTGTCTCTGAAAGGACATGTAAGCCTCCCAAATTGCAGCCATTGGTTCCAGGGACCTGACCAGGGGTTTTAGGGATCTGGAGGATGATCTCACCTATGCATCACTCTGAGGGGGTCATTCAGAGATGTGAGGCAGGAAAGGGCAAGGGCAGTCCAGAGCAACTGAGAAGCAGCGAGGGTTCAAATCCCAGCTTCACCACTTACCTGCTGTGTGATCCTGGGACACATTGCTTACCTTCTCTGAGCTTCATAAAATACATAGACCCTCACCGTCTTGTGCCTGAACATTTTCTTCTTCCAAGATAATATACAAAACACTTATTGAGCCCCTACTGGCTGCCAGGCCTTGTGCTAACGACTTCACAGACTCTCCCTGTTTACCGCCCCCCCCAAAAAATAACCATTTTACAGATGATGAGACTGAGGACAGGGAGTTGGTAACTTATTCCCCAGGGCACGGAGGAGCCAGCTGGAACCCAGAGCCGTTGTAGAGAACCGTGGTCCCTAGAGTTCTTTGGAGGCATCTGGATCCCTACACAGGGTCAGGGTGTGGGTGACGAGGTGCAAGAAGGACGCAGGTAGGAAAGAGTAGCCCCGCCACTCTCCGATGGCCCTTGGGCTGCCCAGATCTACCGCAAGATCTCCTCCAGGGCACAGGAACCAGTCTCGCTGTCCAGCGGGTCCTCCCTCTTGGCTCCCGCTGGCTGATGCCCTGGAAGCGTTACCATGGAGACCGATTCTCCACTGGCCCGAGAGGGAGCTGCGGCCAAGTGCAGGAGAGAAGGGCTGGTGGGGGTCTGGGGGGCACAGGAAGCCCCAGGGAGGTGATGCCAGGGTCCACCAGATGGCTGGGGCTGGACGCCCACCGTTGCCACAGGGCAGGTCCCGGGTTGGCCAGGCTGGGCGCCTCCATCGGAAAAACAAACCACAGAGGAGCTCTCCTCCCCCTGCGCCGGGTTCAAACCAAGGCCTGCAGGTGCCTGGCAAGCACTGTGCCACCGGGCTGCACCCCAGCCCCGAGACCAGCAGTCGTCTGTGCTTTGAATCCTGGTTGAGGGATTTCTGCAGCACCTACTGTGTGCCAGATGCCACCAGGGGCTGGGACAGACTTGCCCAGAGGCGCAGATCCAGATCCGCCCCGTATAAACCAGCCTCAGAGCCCCACATGGAGGCCGTGCGTTAGTTCATCCAGAAGTCGCTCCCGGGTTGGTCTTTATTTGATGAGCGTCTTTAAATGTCATGTTTATTTTCATGTCAGTATTAATACAAACGGTGGGAGTGACACTGCCCACGGATCAGCTCCTCTGTGGAGATCTAACTCAGATCCCCTTCTGTCGCCCCCCATCCTGCTGAGCCGATCTGGGCACTGCCCTGTTGTACCCATTTCCCAGTCAATGACACGGAGACCCGCTCAGGAGCCCGCAGCTGAGCATCTGGCGGCTCATTCCCGTGGCTGCTGTGATGACTGACCCCAAAGGTTGGCGCCTAAGCCAACGCAGATTCCTTCTTACCCCTTTGGAACTGAGAAGCGCCAAGCCAGTTCACTGGGTCATGTCAAGGTGTGGGGAGGGCTGGCTCCTGCCCACGGGCCTGGGGGGAGTGCCCTCTCCTTGCCGTGGCCAGCTCCTGGGTGGCCCCAGTGCCCTGGCTCACAGCCCTTCCTCTGTTAGCAAGGTACATCACAACCATCTCTGTCCCCGGCATCGTGTCCTCTAACTGGGACCTCCTGCCTTCGTCTTCTGAAGACCCTTGAGCCCACCTCAATAATGAGGGTCCTTAATTTAATCCCATGGGGACCTAGGGACAGGCGTGAGAAGCCCAGTCCCAGGTGACGTGCTTCACACACTGCGCCAAGATGAGGGCAGACCACCTCCCGGGAGGAAATGAAGCATCCCACCCTGGCTCCCGGGCCCCCTCGAGGGGACGCGTCCTGGGGAGGCTTCAGCGACAGCCACACAGCCACGGAGCCTTTCCAAAGCCCGCTAGCTCGGGGACAAGGCACAGCCAGCCAGACTCGGGAGGATTTGTTTGGGTGGCACCAGGGCTGTGATTAAAAGCCTCCTGGCAGAGTTCAAATGAAGAGCCCACCTCCCCAACAGTATTGTGACAGGCAGCCTGGGCGCCTCAGGGACACTGCTCCTTAGTCAAGGCACCGCGTGGGCTGGCAAGGGACTGTTTTTTCTCTGCTTTATTTCTCCCCTGGTGTCTCTCTAGCCCAGGTTTTCGTCATGGTTCCAAGAATGCCACACCGCAGAGCAGGGAGGCCGGATAGTGAGACAGATCGCGGCGGCCGCACCTGCACGGAGCAAGCGCCTCAGCCACCAGCCAGGAGCCTGTCCCTCTGAATTAGAGTGGGGGGGGGCGGCCACCCCACTGCAGGCTGCTGGTTTTCTTAAGGGGATTCTCATTATTGTCCTCCCCCCGCTTTTTTTTTCCTCCAGCCTGGCCAGAAAAATACCAGTTACATAAGAGGATTTCTATTTGCTAGTACTAAATATCGATGTTTAAAAAAATACTAACAAGGATCCAAGAGGCTCCCGGAAAGATGAGTAGGGATTTGGGCAGGGACAGGAGAGTGGCCGGAAAGACACTTTAAGGCAGAATCCCTGCACCTTTTCTAGGGTAGGGGAAGGAATGCCTGCCGATTACCAGGAATACAGGTGGCCATGAACGCTGGAGAGGATGTGGGGGAAGACCACGCTCATACATTGCTGGGGGGACTGCAAATTGGCGCAACCACTCTGGAAAGCAGTGTGGAGATTCCTCAGAAAACTTGGACTGGAACCACCATTTGACCCCAGTTATCCCACTCCTCAGTCTATACCCGAAGGACTTAAAATCAGCACACTACAGTGACACAGCCACATCAGTGTTTATAGCAACTCAATTCACAATAGCCAAGCTATGAAACCAACCTAGGTGCCCTTTCAACTAATGAATAAATAAAGAAAACAGGAGATACACACACACACACACACACACACACACACACACACAAACACACACACACACACCACAATGGAATATTACTTAGCCATAAAGAAGAATGAAATTATGGCATTTGCCCATACATGGATGGAACTGCAGACTATCCCGCTAAGTGAAATGAGCCAATCCCCGTAAACCAAAGGCTGAATGTTCTCTCTGATATGCAGATGCTGACTCACAATAACAGGGAATAGGGAGAACAGAGGTTCAGTGGATTCAACAAAGGGGAAAGAAAGAAGGGAAGGGAGCCGGGATGGGAATAGGTGATTTTGAGATTTTTTTTTTTTTCCCCAGTGCTGGGAATTGAACCCAATGCCTCAAGCATCCTGGGCAAACTCTCCACCTGTGAGCTACGCCCCCAGCCCTGAGGGGATGGGAATGGGAAAGACAGTAGAATGAACTGGGCATCACTTTCCCTTGTTCACATATGAATACCAACCAGTGAAACTCCACATGACACACAGCACAGAATGGGAACCTGATTACGTAAGTTGTACTCCATGCATGTGTAACCCAGGCCACACCGGGCTGCTTCTCGGGCACCAGGAAGGCGGCCAGTGTGACTCAAGAGGTGAGTTAGTCTATTCTATTTTATTTTAGTTCATTTTAATTTTTCAACTCAGATCTGATTCAGTTCTTGGAAAACGTGTATGGGCTGAGGTCTTGGTTACGGGCATGGACTCTCTCCACCGTGAATGTCCTGAAATCTAAATCCTGATCAAATCGTTCTAATGAGTAGTTAACATCCAAATTGAAATGTGTAAATATCCGCCAGGTTTCCAAAACTTAGCATCATGAGGAAAGAATTGAGTTTCTGTTCCACCTCCCGATGCTCAGCGCACAATCCCTGGGGACTCACGCGTCACCTGCTTCTCACCACAGGACTTGCTTTTCCCTGGGCTCAATTCCTAGTGCTGAGCAGCAGCCCCCACACACCCTAATGAGTTAACATCCCTATTGAAAGCAGAGGCCTTAATTAATGAAACAAATAATTAACCTGGAGAAGGAAAAGCTCCCCAAAGCACAATACATGAATTTGCTAATTTATTCAATAAATATTGACTAAGGACCTATCCTGCACAGGACCCTGCTTACTTGGGGATTCAAGAACTATTGCGGGGAGAACAGATCATCCCAAATCACAGCAGTGACCACCGAGGCTCATTATCCCTCATGCATATGCAGATCAGCCCGTGCCCGCCCCACCCCCATCCCCGCCCTCCTGGCTCCCACCATCCTTGGCAGGTGCTGCTATCAACTGCTGTCACACATCCCTGGCTCCTGGTTTCTGCCAGAGCAAGACCTGTCGCAGAACCAAAGCCAAAGGCTGGGGACACGGAATCCCAGAAGTCTTAGAGCAGCTACAAACGTACAGAATGCATTTCCTTGCGAAGTGGGCTTAATGTTCTTTTGTCCTTTAGTCTTATAAATTTTGAACACATGTCTGATGTTTTGGCTCAAATGTTGACCAGAACGAGGCATGGCCAAGGGCTTGGGTAGAAGAACAGAGAATTCAGGTCAAGGGTGAAACTGACCCCAGGGCCACACAGAGATGAGCGTGGGAGGAGCTGATGCTCTGATTGGCATCTTGGGTGGAGGGGGAGGACGACACGGTTATGGTGTCCCACAGAGAAACGCGAACACCAGGCGCGTTATTATGGTCCCCATTTATGAACCTGGAAGTGAGCTGGTTTCTATGGTCATTTCATTGATCCCTACAAAGGAGGCCATTCACATTATCCCTCCTCCTTTAACGGTTGTTAAATAGGAGGCTCAGAGAGGTCTGCAGTGAAAAACCAGCCTCTACCTCAGAGCAAAGCCTGTCCAAGGAAGGGACATGCCTTTGTCCTTGGAAAAACCCACAGAGCACTCCTAGGCACATTCCCACCCTGCTGAGTTGTTTATCTACAGGAGAGATCTGCTGCACCAGGTGTCCCTGACTCAGTCAGGCTAGGTGGGGATCCATGGCAGCCCCCTAGCAGCCACCAATCAGCATGAGACAGAAAAATACCTGGGATGCCAGATGACCCTCCCAGTGGTTTATGGTGGTTGATAACATATTGGGAAGCCATGTAGTTCAGCACGTACACCCCTCTTGGCTGAAACCAATCAGTTCAAACCAATACCCCTTTTGTTCTGACCAATCACCCTTACCCAACTTGTTCCCGCCAGTGAATGTGCTAATCATGTTTTAGAGTTGTTATTTGATTTTCCCTCGGTGTCTGATGATTTGCCAAGAGATGCTATGATGTATGTAGGAGTCCCTGCCTTCTCCAAAGAATGTATAAAACTACTGCAAACCCTGGGCTCGGGGCCTCTCAGCATCACCAGTTGCTGTGTGTGCGTGGAGGACCGAGCTAGCTCGCAATAAACACCTCTTTGCTGCTTACATCGATCTTGGGTCTCTGGTGGTCTTTGGGGGTCCCAAATTCGAGCATAACAGCAGATCACACAGCAAGTGATGGAGGCCAGACTCAACCTCAGGACTGTGACCTACAAAGCCCAGGTGCCTACTGAGTAGATACTGAGATTCTGAAATTAAATATAAATAATGTTTCAGGGGAGGGAGAGAAAATTGAAAGTCATCACAAAGAGAAACGCTTTTTCTGCAGGTCCTGGAAATTTGGGGTTGATGTTGATAGGTTAAAAAATAATAATAAAACAGAGCCAGGCATGGTGGCACACACCTGTGATCCCAGTGGCTCAGGAGGCTGAGGCAGGAGGATCACGAGTTCAAAGCCAGTCCAAAAGTGAGGCCCTAAGCAACTCAGTGAGACCCTGTCTCTAAATAAAATAGAAAATAGGGCTGGGGCTGGGGCTCAGTGGTGGAGTGCCCCTGAGTTCAATCCCTAGTACCCAATATGAATAAACAAATTAATTAATTAGTTAATTAAAAAGGGGAGGGAAGGAGAAAGCATGGGAGATGGAGGAACAGGATGAATAAACACATAGCCAAATTTTAAAGTCCCAGGTCATGCGTGGGGAACAGTAAGTCATCCACTTTGGCTTCTCAGGAAAGTTAAGACCACACACTAGGCTGTGGAGTCTATTCAATACCACAGGCAATAGGGAGCCACTGAAGATTTTAGAGCAGCAGCATGTCTTCAAAGCCAACTGCCTTTCCCATTAGCCTTAAAAGCATGCCGAACAAAGAATAAAGCATTTAAGAGACAAGAGAACAGCTAGAAAATCACAACCCGGCATCTGGGGGAGGAGAAGTGAAAGAGAGAAATTAAGGAAAATTCGGTTCATGGGTGTTTGAGAGTTTTACCAAGAGCCATGCTCAGGGGGGTCCTTCCCTAGTCAACCTTACGGCAGTCCCCAGGGGACTACGGAAATTGCCAGGAGCACGTCTGAAGCTCCAACTCAGGTAAGCGATGAAAACGCACTTTTCACAAGCCGGTTCTTGTCTTTCTCTTTAGTGATGCCAGTTAGAGTTTTTTCAAATTAACATAAAGCCACATCAGCCGGCTCCTGGTGCCAAGGGGAGGAGAGAAAATTCCCTGCTCCATTTCTAACATCCCTCCAAGATTGCAAAGGAGGAGAAAAAGGGTAATTATGTGCATGAATATATGGCCCAATCCGTGCGGTTAAAAAATAGCCTTCGAAACAATTCTTCTGGCTTCTATTAATTCTGTGCAACTATTGTCGAAAATTATACAGTGAGCACGTGCGACCCACACAGCATGGAGCTGTGTTCCTCATGAATAGCCTGTGTGTGCTTCGTGGCCAATCTGAGGGTGGCCAATTGGCAGAGCTGGGAGCAACTTCAGAGATTAGGCCATCGAACCTTTTTTCTTTCTTTTCTTTTTTTTTTTTTTTTTTGTACCAGGCTTGTAGTCTGAAGTCAACCAGGTTAAGAATTGAACCCAGGGTACCTAACCACTGAGACACACCTCCAGTCCTATTTTGTATTTTATTTAGAGACAGGGTCTCCCTGACTTGCTCAGTGCCTCGCTAAGTTGCAGAGGCTGGCCTTGAATTTGCAATCCTCCTGCCTCAGCCTCCTGAGTTGCTGGGATTACCGGCATGCATGTGGCACTCAGCTCAACCTCCAGCACTGATAAGACACATGAACTTGGCCACGTGATTATACCTCTCTGAGTGTGGTGGTTTTAACCCCTGGGTGTGGTGGTCTGCACTTGTCATTCCCCCAACTCAGGAGGCTGAGGTGGGAGAATCATAAAGGTCAAGTCCAGCCTCAGCAACTTAGGGAGACCCTCAGTAACTTAGCAAGACCCTGTCTCAAAATTTAAAAAAATAAATAAATAAAAAGAACTAGGGATGTGGCTCAGTGGTAGAGCACCCTTGCATTCAACCCCAGCACTCACGCACACACACAGACACAGAGAGTAATAAATGTCCCCAGCAGCCGATGAAGAAACAAGCATCCCCAATACATCCTGTGTGCCTCTTGTCACTCATACCTGCCCTGTCACATGGTGAGGGGACCTCTGACCTGAATATGGTGTTTTCCCAGCCCCATACAAGTCTTTATGCTTGTATCACCTAAGTATGTAAAACAGGTCCCTAACTTTTTATGATCGCTTTGCAAAACTTTTGACTATGTAAATAATCTCCTCTATTGATGTGCTAATTGCTTTTTATTGTCTTCACGTGGGGAGGGGGAAGGATTTTTCAAGGGATGTTGACTCTCTGAGTCCTGCTCGTTCATTTCTGGCGGCATATGATGCATGGAGCCACGGTCCTCTGTTCCCACTCCCAAATACACCGGGACAAAGATCCTAGAGGGAAAAGGAATAAAATAGTGAAGGTGCCTGTGGGTTAGACGTTTGCCTATGGAATGAGCCAAATATTTTTCATATTTGCCTCAAAGGGCTTGGAGAAAAGGAGGCTCTGACTCAGCTCGGTCTCCCCACCCTGAGACCCACCCCTGAAGAGGGCTGCAGGCAGGGTTGGCATGGGCTGAGCCGTCACTCAATGGTCGTTGTGGCTCTCGGGAACACTGAGCCATGTTTGAGTCGGGCAGGACTGGGCAGGACTTTCCGGGCTGGTGTCTGTCACTGGGCTCCCTGGGAGAGTGGCCTGCAGCATTGCCTGGCTTCAGATGAAGAGGGGGAGAGCAGATGGACTTCCCCAAGTCTCATTCTAATTGCTCCCTCAGGGAGGGTCCTGAATCTGCAAACCTGGGGGGGGGGTGGGGGGGGACACGCTGCTCCCCTGAGATTCAGAAATCTGTGGAACTGGTCTCCTTTTCGAGGAAACAGCTCCAGTGATGGCATCTAGGCCAGGCACGAGGCTGGATCCTCACTCTGTCCCCCAGCAATCCCCAAGAGCACGGATTGTTGTCACTGTGGTACACATCAGAGGGCTGAGAGTAGCCACCGACCTAAAGCCACCGTGATGGTCAGCCACAGCGTGCCTGTCGGCCACTGTGCAGGGCGCAGGAGCAAGACAGGGGTGTGCTCAGAAAACACACCACGTTATTATTATTATTATTATTATTTTTAATATCAGGAGACGGGGAAGGTTAATATCCGTCCTATTTGCTTTCTATGCGGTTGTTTTTCTTAAGCTCTTCCAATAAGCATCCGTTGACTTTTTTAAAGTTTGTGATTAAAACCGTTAAGTTGTAAAGAACATCCAAAATATCAGATGAGCCTGATTTAAAAAGGTCCACGATGTCCCAAGCTGTCACCAACTCTTGGATTCAAGACCTTCCTGAATAAATCAAATTCCTACAGTAGCCTGTGGGGGGGGGGGTAAGTCCTGCACACCAGGGGGGAGGGCACCTCAGGTTGCTAAAAGGTTAAAAGGTACAGAGAGGAGGTGAGTCTACTTAAGTGCCATTGAGGAATTTCATACAAGGAAACATGTATCCATCTCAACTTTGTGGTTTCCTTTGTTTCTTTTTTGGGGGGAGGGGATTGAACTCAGGGACACTCCACCCCTGAGCCCCCATCCCCAGCTCTATTTTGTATTTTATTTAGAGACAGGGTCTCACTGAGTGGCTTAGGGCCTCGCTTTGGCTGAGGCTGGCTTTGAACTTGCGATCCTCCTGCCTCAGCCTCCCCACCACTGGGATGACAGGCAGGGATTTTCTTTTTTACATACCACAGAGGCCACGTCTTCTTGGTAGGGCAGAGGTATCCCCACAGCCCTTGTAAAGTCCAGAGTGGCCTCGGGATGCCCCATGGAAGGCCAGCTGCCATCTTGGCCCCAGGAGGAGAGAGTCAACCCAGACACTGAAGCCGCTTTTGTATTCCCGTCTGTCCGTCCCCATAGTGGGTCAGAATCGATGCCGCAGCAGGATGGAAAGACGCTGCCAGCCAGCCGAATGCCAAGGGGACAAATGATTAATGGCTGCACCCAGAACACAGAGGGTAATTACTGGCATCTCAACTATCTGAGGGGAAGATGTTACACACCTATATTGCCAATTAACCTCACGTCTCAAAATCGCATTGCTGTCATTAATAGAAAAACGACTGTCATCCTGATTACAAGGTCGGTCCAGGAGGCCAGGATCAGGCAATGAGACTTCTTTTTTTAACCCCTTCCTGGCAGTCTCCCCATGCCGCGGCTGTTGTAGGGGACTTTTTATTGAGCATCTATACTCCACTCCAGACACTGGGCTAAGACTTCGTGTGCATTTATTCCACCACCCACTTCATTTATTCAATTTTTTTCTTTTTTTGCTTTCTCAGTTTTCAATCTTAATCTAGGGTGTTATCGTCTAAGAAATTCACTTTGCCAATGACTCTCCCAAAAAAGGTGCTGTCTTTCTAGACTCACACCAGCCAGACCCACAGAAGAGCGAGGTATAACTCCGAGTTCCAATTGGCTGGATCATCCAGAACCAGAAACACCCACAAGAGCTCCCAGTCCTCCATGAGCCCATTTAGTTCCATTTCTAAATCCAGGCAAGAAGCCGTCGCTCACCCTGCCAGCGACACCCTGGCCCTTCCCTACGCATCAGTCGATGTCTGTCCTCCAGCCGCGGAAGCATAGGCTGAGCCAGTGCCCCAGACCGGGTCAGCAAGATGGTACCCCGGCCACAGAATCCCCAGTGCCATCTGCCAGGGAGGGAGGCACAGAGACCTCCCAACCCCTGCAGCTCTGCACAACCCGCTCAGCATTGGAGTCTGGTCAGCAGACTCCAGGGCTACGATCCACAGGTTTGATAAATAGATGGAGGAGTGGGTGGAGGGGTGGGCAGATGTATGGGTGGAACCGACCATTAATACCATGGACTCCTTAGTTAGAACCGACTGCATTCAGATCCCAACTCTGTTCATTATTCTAGGAATAAGAGACCAAAAGAGGATCCTACAGTAAAGCCTGGGAAGGAATAAGAGGGTAACTTGTGGATGAAGTAATTAGGGAATACTAGAGCCATAAAGAACTAATTTAATCTGGGGCTGGGGATGTGGCTCAAGCGGTAGCGTGCTCGCCTGGCATGCGTGCGGCCCGGGTTGAATCCTCAGCACCACGTACCAACAAAGATGTTGTGTCCGCAGAGAACTAAAATAAATAAATAAATATTTTTTTTTAAAAAAAAGAACTAATTTAATCCAATATCTTCCTATACATGCAGGAATACTGTGACCCAGAAAGCTGAAACCACTTGTCCAAAATGACACAGCTGGTCAGTGGCAGTACCAGGACCAAAGCTTAGGTTTTCTGACTCTCTTATTCATCCAACAAGCATAAATTGAGCACTTACTATGTCCCAGGCTTAGTGCTAATTACTAGCACATTGAGCAAGACAGATCCCAGAGAAGTTAAGGTCTCATGGAAAATAAATGGTCTGGGGAGGAAATAAGAGAACATGTAACCGTGTCTAATCCAACATGGTGATCCAGGAAGGCTTCCCGGGGGGAGTGGCATTGGAGTCAAGATGTCAAAACAACTTAAATAATGGATAGGAGGCATCCTGGCAGAACCACGTGTTAGATAGCTGTGACCCTCGTAGCCACCTAATCTCCCTGGGCTTCACTTCCCTTGTCTTTAAATAAGGATAATAATAAGCACAATAGATGGCTCTCAAAAAAATATCGATTCCTTGTTTGCCCAGGAAGATCACCTTCCAATCCAAGGTGACTTCTATGAAGAAAAAGAGTTGGGTATAATAAGTGTGGTCTTAAACCACAAGTGTTCTTTTCTCCATTCTTCAACAGGTATAGAGCACTGGCCAGCTGTCAAAAACTTTTCTAGGCATGGACAGGCAATGCCTGCTCACCAAATTCAAGGGTTCTAATGAGGAATGCATCAGTCAGCTTAGGCTGGGTTATGCTGCTGTAACAAAGACCAAAATCTCAGGAATTTAACATGACAGTCTGTGCAGGTCCAGGTAACTCAGAAATCTGGTGTCTCCATCAGTTCTGGCTATTGTGACAAACTCCCCTAGACTCGGTGGCTTAAACAACAGACCTTTGTTTCTCACTGTCCTGGAGATGGGAAGTCCAGGATTGATCTCAGTGCCATCAGACTCGGTTCCAGCGACGGCCCCCATCCTGGCTTGCAAATGGCCAGGTTCTATGGTATCCTCGCATGGCTGAGAGCACAGAGAGGGGAAGCCAGGTCTCTGGTGTCACTTCTGCTCAGGGCGACTCTCCAGCCCACTGAGGAGAAGTGCCCGCGTCACCTCCTGATGCCAAAACACTGGGAGGGAGATCTCCCCATATGGATCACAACTGGGAGGACACGAACGTTCAGGCCACAGTGCCAGGCCAAAATGCCACTCTGAAATTAACACACTAAAATGCTACTCAGACTCCACACGGACCGCAGAGGCCCTCCCCGTCGGGCCAGCAGCCCAGCGCACCCCTCAGCTCCCGGCTCACAGGCCAGAACCAGCCACAGGGTCCCCCTTACCAGCAGGGACCAGAGAACACGCGGAGATCTCATGCACATGGCCACCGCGGTCACTCGAGGCTGCACGTTGTGCTAAGTGCCAGGAACCTTTCAACCAGGTGACCCAGCTGCAGCCCCTGGAGGAAGGTTCTAGAATCCATCACCCACGTTAAACCCCAGAGGAAACGCAGCAGCTGCCAATCTGCCCCGGGGCCTGTATCCTCCGCGTCCCTGCCGTTGGGCAGGATCAGGGCGATGACTTCTCTCCAAGAACAAATCACCAACGAGTCCCACAAACCAGAATCCCGGGGACACGGTGCCCAGGCTGGTTCACTGGTCCCGGTTCAGCCCCAATGAAATAAAACTCAGACACCTGCAGGGACCACAGGACGGGAGAAGTGGCAAACACGGATGCACACGTCCCCACAGGGGCACTTGCTCTCGGCACTTCCGAGTCATGCTGCTGGTGATTATTTTTTTTTTTTAATTTTCTAAGAAAAGTTGGGAATCTGGACTTTTATGGGATGTCTCTTGATTTTTGGAGTGTGGGGATTAAATGAAGTCATTGCAAATAATCCTTCCGTTGAATCTACCGTCCAAATCCATCCAGGCCACCCTCCCCTGTTGGAGACCGAGAGTCAACCAAGTCCAAGTCCCGCCACAAGCCCCGGGGTCCACCCCACTGTGGAACGCAGGGATTGGAGAAAGGCTGTCCCTGCCCCCGTGGGTCACAGAGACAATGAGCTTCCCAGGAGTCTGTGGCGTTATGGGACTCTTACACCACTCAGAAAGGACTGGCTCAAGGTCACTGGCCCAAAGGTGGTTAAGTAAAGACCTTCATCCAGGAGGAATTCAGGAACATAGTCTGGTGGCGGAGGACACAGCAGAATGGACCACTCTGGCAACCAATGTCGACCGGCCCAGTCACCACCTCTGTGACCTCAGGCAACCCTGATAACCTCTCTGAACCTGTTTTTCACCGGGAAGTTGGGTGATCACTGTGGATGCAGGACCAGGTATTCTTCTATAAGTGAAGTGCGTTGAAGCCTATGAAATAAGGACTAGAGAAGCTGGCCCCATGGGTGACAGATAGCATCTGTCACTTTTTATGGCCCAAATGTTTAGTAAGCACCTTCTGTGGGCAAGGTCCTGTCCTCACGGAGCAGATGGTAGCATGGGGCAGACAGATAAGAAACAGAAGAAGAAATGGATTTATCGGGTACTAATTGCCATGATGAAAACATGTCAGAGAAGGACAGGAAATCAAGGCAGCTGTCATTTAATATAGGACGGTCAAGGGACGGATCTGAAAGGGTGACGAGTGTGTGGAGACCTGGAGAAAGGAAGAGAGCCAGACACCTCTCCACAGGAAGGGCACCAGCTTGTGCCAAGGTCCAGGGGCAGGAATGCCCTTGGAGATGCTCGAGGATGGAAGGCTGGGTGAGGATGAGGATGTGGGTGTGCGTCACTAGGACTTGAGTTGGCCCAGAGGAGGGGAGGAAGCCCAGGAGCACCATGGAGAGGCAGGAAGGAGCTGGGCCAGCGACAAAAGGCACTTGGGGTGTGGTCTCAGTCACAGGGAGCTCCTGTGTGGGCGCCTCTGTTCCTCTCCAGCCTCATCTCCCGAGATTTCCACTGATGGGTCCAGTCGGTCTCTCCCTCTCTCTCTCTCTCTCTCCCTGCCCCTCCTTCCTCCATTCAACAGAAGCTTCATGCTTTCTCCTGCCTCTGCCCCTGGGCCTTTGCACACTCTCTTCCTAGCATCCCCCCTCCCCCGGCTCCTCCCCTCCCCCCACTCTCTATCCACCTTTCAGATTTCACTGTTCTACCATTGCTCAGTTGTCGTCTGCCTCCCCAAGTTCATTGGCTTCCTGGCAAGGGCAGGATGGGGTCTGGGTTCAGCTCTCCAGTCTCACTCCAGAAAAGGCTCTCAACAGAGCCTCGGAGAAGGCAAAGAGAAGCAGCTGAGAACCCAGAGGAGGAAGGGAAGGGGGGGCGGGCTGAGCCAGGCGCCCGGCACCCCCTGATCCTCCTAAGACTCCCCTTCGCCAGGATCTCCACGGGCTGCTCCATTGAACAGTGTGCGTAAGAGAGTCATTTTTATCTGTTCATTTATTCAGCGAATATTTATCAAGCACCTTCTCTTGGCCTAGGACGCGACCCAGGGGCCCGGATCTCCTTGGGCAGCCCTCAGTTCTGTGAAAGTGTTGACTCGGCCTCCTCCATACCCCTGGCGTGGGCCGGGCCAGTGTGCAGGACTATAAAGGGCCCATCCCTCAGCATTCACCCGGGGCTCCTGCAAACACCGCGCTCTGCCAAGGCGCCTACACCCCCCCCTCCCCGCCCCCTCTCCTAGCCTTCTGCTCCCTGACACGTGTGCATGAAGTGCCACTGCGGGTAGGACACTGCTCTAGGTCCCAGGGGTGCAGCTGTGACCCAGACAAAGGTCCACCCTCATGGAGCTGACCCTCATGGCCTTCATGCAGAGGAAAGAAAGAAACCAACACACAACATAAATTCAGAAAGTCAGAGACGAGGTCAAACCAAGTTAATCACAAGAAGACGGGACGTTCGCGCAGACCACTGAATGAAGTGAGACAGCCAACCTGGACAAACACCCAGAGGTGGTGGCAAATATGAAATTCCATCAAGGAGAATGATTTTCCCCATTTTAGAGATGAGTAAGACTAGAGAGGTCGAATCAATCAGCCCAGGTCACAGAGCTCCAACTTCAGCCCAAGTCTAACACCGAAGCTCATGATTTTCATCACTATATTCTACTTTCATCCTCAGAAGAAATGTTCTAAGTATTCAGACTATCAGTTTGCCAGGATGGGGATTTAGCTCAGTGACAGAGCACTTGCCTCGCAGGCACCAGGCCCAGGATTCAAGGTCCAGCACTACAAAAACAAAACCAATTGGAAACAAGACTATGAATTTGCCTTTACATACAGCACTAGCTGTATCCTAAAGGTGATGATATATTTTTTTTGCTGTTCTATTATTACTTTTTAATTTTATTATTTATTTATTTTATTTACCATTTAGTATTTTACTCTTATTAAGTATTTTTATCTTTCTCTAGATATTTTGTAATCACATTGATTTTCCATCAACCCAAAAGAGATAAAATGAGGTCTGATGTTTTAAATTTCTAGAATTAGAAGGATTCTTCCTTCTTCTTTCCTTCCTTTCTCAAGAAAAAATAGAGATTAAGTCCAACTGAGGGGAGATAAAATGATAATTCACAATTTTTATGCTTCCTTTTGTAACTTGTAAGGCACTTTTACTCTTTCTTCTCAGAGTCTCATGAAATGAATTAGTGGAGGAAGACAGCCTTCCCCTTTACTCACCTCAGAAAAGTGCATTCCTGAAAACATGTACATTTTGTGAAAATGAAAAAAATGTGAAAACAAGGTGAATAAATGATCAAAACAACTTTACCCTATACCCTTCATGAGGGGTCTGCTGGGTGGGTTTTGGGCTAGACTCCTGAGCTACCTGGAAGTTCAAATAGTCCCTCTTCCAAGTTGCAAATGCCTGCATCTCTCCAAGCCTCAATTTCCCTAACTGTAAAATGGATACAAATAATAGGAGGAATAAGCAAGGGGAAGGCTCCCATCGTTCCTGAAATGATCTACCAACACTTTACTATGCACAGGACCTTGTCAAGGTCCTGGGCAGGCTGCCGGGGACCTGGCCTCTGACTGCCTGCCTGGCCATCCTCTCCCGGGCTCACTAAGCTCACTCCAGCCTCAGAGCCTGGTCTAGGCTTCTCCCTGGGACTTTTCCCACAAACCCTTCCTGTATCTTCCTCCCTCACTTCAGGGATTCAGATCTTAAGAGCCTTTTCAGAGACTCTCCCCCTCCCTGACACATGACCTCTATCATCTCTGTATCACCAGCAAGTATCTCATGTCCTTATTAGTGACCTGTCCCCCCTGCAGGTAAAGAAGCCCCAAGAGAGCAGGGATTGGGTTTATCTTGTTCACGACTTTGTCCTCAAAACTTCCAGCAGCTAATAAAATAGTAGCAATTCTTACAGGGCTGGAGGGCAGAGTAGAGGGGAGAAGGGACAGGGTCTCAGCCCCTCACCGGCTACCTCATCCCAAGCCACCAACCTTACGATGACACAGAAGATCTCAGTGGGCAAGCATTTCACTAATTGTCTTTCTTTTTCCATTGTGAAAGTGATAGTATGGGTCAGGCCACTGGAATCAGACTCACCTTAGAGCACTTAGTAAAAAGGCGGGTTCTCTGGATCCCTTGGAGCCATTGAATCTTCAGGGGGACCTAGGAATCTCATACCAGCAAAACATCCCGAGTCTTTCCTCAAAAAATCTAAAGTTCAACTTCTTATTTAGAAAACCCTCAAGATTCATCAAATCCCCAAATGAGGACAGAGGGGGCACTGATTCTCTCGTGTGTTGCTTTTGCCTCAGAAGGTGGATGTCCCCATTATTTTACCCCCATTTGAGCTGGTGACCATCTTTCAAAGGAGTGGGGGTCAGTCGAGCACATGGCTCACACCTATGATCCCAGCTACCTGGGAGGCTGAGACGGGAGGATCACAACTTGGAGGCCAGTCTGGACAATTTAGTGAGACCCTGTCTCAAAATAAAAAATAAAATGAAATGAAATAAAAGGGGCCAGGGGTGGAGCTCAATGGTGAAGCACTTGCCGAGCCCGTGACAGGCGCCAGGTTCAATCTCCAGTGCAAAACAGGAGAAGGTGCACAATGTGGCCATGAGGCCCTGCAGGCACCACGCCACCAGGGAATTGTTCCTTAATGAGCATCACTATGTGGAAATCATCAAATAAAACTTGGCTGAAGCTCATTCTCATTCTCTCTCTCTCTCTCTCTCTCTCTCTCTCTCTCTCTCTCTCTCTCTCTCTCTCTCTCTCACACACACACACACACACACACACACACACCCCTCCAAGCCTCCAACACTAATTGGTTCCCCTGGGCCCCCTCAGTTTATTGATTCCTTCCTGGGAGAACTGCTTCTTAGAAAATGGAAGTCACTAATGTAAAGTTTTATCATTAATGACAACCACACGAATTCTTGACGCTCTAAGGCAATCAAGGGTGTGTCACCTTGAGCATCAGGCCCATGATTGACGTCTTCTGGGGTCCCGCCTTCCTTCATGCCACGTGTTTGGACCACGCCCCCAACCTGACAGTTTATTGGATCAGAGAGGAACATGCGAATCTGGCTGGACCAATCAGATTCTTTCTCTTTGATTGACACTGAAGACGTCAATTCAAGCTCCAAGATCTGACTTCCCAGGGGGATTACATGGAACGTAGACAGGAGCAGACACCCACCCATCACCTTGCTCCTGCCCTTGGGTTCCCGGTGGTGACCCACTGTTCTTGCGCCCCATTCTCCATTTGTGTTAAGATTTGACAAAGCCATTTCCTAAGAGACCCCAAAATACGAAGTCCCAGGTATTTACAGATGCAAGACCCAGCAGGTATCTGCTGGTTTTGTGAGGTTGGCGACATCCCTGACACTTAGTGTCCCCATTTTTAGCAGCAATAATCACTCCCGCCTCCCCCCAGCTTGTTCTCTCCCACCATCGGGGTTGGTAAGGATAGGAGACTCTTAAGGGTCTCAGTGCCCTTAAAGGTTCTGCGCTTTAGCCTCTAGTGGTGTAGATGGTAAAGGGAGACGCGGAATTCAGGTGTGGCTTGCTCAAGAACAAATTGAACTGTAGGGCTGGAGGATGAATCCCAGCTGTGGTGCTGAATGCAGAGCTGCCCTGAGACCTTTCGGAAATGCCCAGTTCCTTCTTCCTTCCTTCCCTTTATCCATTTGCTTTCTTCCTTCTTTCTCTCCTGATTCTTTTAACTTTTTCTTTTCTTGTTTTAATTGAGGTTTCCTGAGAACCCATATGTGGGGAAGGTGGGAGATACAGACTGAGATAAAGAGAAATGGCTGCCCAGACAGTTCCCACCTGACCTTGAGACTTCAGAGAGGCCACCATGAGGACCAAGTGAGAGTGCCCGGTACCTGGGAGATGGCAAGAGGTGGTCCCCTGCAAGCCGCTATGACAACTGTCATGAACGATGCCATTGTTATTAGTCAGGCAAACAAAAGGGATGAATGAAAATTAGGTCGGACCTAGAAGAATCGAGCGGCTACAGGTTAGGGAAAGTGGTAATAAAGACTGAAAATCAAAATTACCTCCCCACCCGGCCTCCCTGGTCCACACACAGAACTCAGGTGTGGGGAGCAAAGGAAGCTCTGGCTCCAGGCAGGATTCATGGGGCCACCCACATGGTTCTTGCCAATTTATCCACGTTTGCCTAGGGAACACAAATACAGCCTGGAAAAAGTCATAAACTTATGGAAAATGAAATGTGGAGGATGATTCAGGAATAAGGTCATGCCCCATAAGCAGCCGTAAAAGAGAGAAGCTGATGTCAACTAAAATGCCAACCAGCTGAGGCATGCTCATGCCAGTTCAGACGTGGCTGTTCAGTGAAATACTACACAGCCATTAAAAATGTCCATGAAGACAAGAAAGACACAGAGACATGCTTAGGAGAATATATTGACTGAAACAAAGATGATACAAAATTGTTAGGCACAAGATAAGCTTCCATGATTTCCTGAAACCGCATATCAAAAGAGGACCAAAATATTCAAGTGGCTCTTTGAATGATAAAATTATAGAACATTTTCATTTGTTCTTCTTTTTTCAAAAAAAAAAAATCAATGAGGTCCTCTAATTAAAAACTTCCTGAACATGGGCTGGGGTTATGGCTCAGTGGTAGAACACTTGCCTAGCATGTGTAAGGCACTGAGTCCAATCCTTAGCACCAAACGTAATATAAATAAATAAATTAAAGGTATTGTGTCCACTTACAACTAAAAATTAAAGTTAAAAAAAAAAAAAAAACTTCCTATACAACAAAAGAGGAATCTGAGCCCAGAGAGGTTGAATAATTTTCCCAAAGTCACACAGCTGGTGAGCAACAGAACTGGGATTGAGCTCTTGTGTCTTGAATGTCAGTTCAGTTTTGGTTCAACAACAGCAGGTCAGTGGTCCAGGCATAATATCAAGGGGAAGCAAACCGAACAAAGAGGCAAAGGAAAGAAATAGGGAGGAAGAGTCTTAAAACTCTTCCCAAGCTACCTGGTTTTTTCGTGAAAAACATTTTGAGTTCTCTGTGGTCCTGCTCATGGAGGCTGATCATCTTCATTTTGTTAAGACCCTGCTAAACCGTTCCTCTCAAGAAGATTCCCCAAGATGAGAAAACTTGCAGGAAGTCACCAAAGAACAATTTTTGCCTTCTAATTGAATTACCACCCTTCTTGTCTGTCGGGGTGCTCACCAAGAACTTGAAATTCAATATTCCCCTCAGAGCCAGTGTGTAATGCCATGGATTCGGTATCAAGCAAAGTTAATGTCACTATAATTGAATGTCACTATAATTCCTATGAGAACACACTTCTCTAATTTACCTTTCCAATCCATTAGAGCTTCGACAGTGTAGGCATTGAATATCTTAGTCACACCTCACATCTTGCAGACCCATCTGCACAAATTTATTAATAAAAGGGCTATCTTGACTAAATGACATGAAAGTGCAGACCAGCTAACTCCCGGCCCACACTTGACTGCAAAATAGGAAAACGATGTTCGCTAAATGGTTGCTTAAAAGTGGCCTCGTGAGACAGACACCGTGGTGGCACCCCGGGAACCCCAGCAGCTTGGGAGGCTGAGGAGGGAGGATTGCCAAGGTTGAGGTCAGCCTCAGTAACTCAGCAAGGCCCTAAGCAACTTTGGGAGACCCTGTCTCTAAATAAAAAAAATTGAAAGGGCTGGGGATGTGGCTCAGTGGTTAAGCACCCGTGGGTTCAATTCCCAATACCAAAAGGCGGGGGGGTGGCTCTTATGGAGGAGACCGTTTCTGAGGATCATCAAGTGATAAAGAAGAACTTGAGGACAGGAAATAGGGGGACTGAGGAACAGAAAAAAAGAGATAAAGAGAAAGAAACGTCGACATTAAATCCAGAGAGAAATGGAGAGAGAAGCCAAAGGAGGAGCGGGGAAGGGAGACAAAGAGGTATATAGAGACAATGAGATAAAAACAAAGGTTGAGAGGCAGACAGGAAAGTGGAGAGAGAAAGAGGTGTCCTCCTCTGTCATTCATGGTCACATCATGCCATCATCATTATCACTGCAACAAGTCATATGCCACCTGGGCTCAGGTGTTCAGCAAGGGGGAAGCCAGAGCAAGGGAGGCTGAAGCAGAAGGATCACATGTTAGAGGCCAGCCTCCGCACTTGAGAAATATCCTCAAAAACTGCTGTCAGACAGTAGCAAGGACAGCACCAAATGAGGACGGTGACCACCGTAGCAAGGGCACTCATTCTCCAGCTCTCCTCGTCTGACAAGGAGCCGGGTAACAGCAGAGTTTTTTTGTTTTTGCGTTTTATTTTAGTTATTTGTTTTGTTTTTGTTTTCAGAGAAGAAAACTGAGGCTCTGAGAGGTGACGCAGCCAGACCGGAGCCCGTTGCTAAGGCATCAGAAAGGTAAGCTCGGCCCTCACCTACGAGGCCACTTGTCCAAGTCCCCATGGGGAAGTTTCGTTTACTTGAAGATGCTAATTCCCAGTGTCACTCAAAAACCGCCTTCCGAGCCGGGCACCCTGGTGTGCGCCTGTCATCTCAGCAGCTAGGGAGGCTGAGGCAGGAGGATCACGAGTTCAAAGCCAGCCTCATCAAAAAGCGAGGCCCTAAGCAACTCAGTGAGACCCTGTCTCTAAATAAAATGCAAAATAGGGCTGGGGATGGGGCTCAGGGGTCAAGTGCCCCTGAGTTCAATCCTTAGTACCCCCCCCACCAAAAAAAAAACTACCTTCTGAAATCCCCCATGCTCCTCCCCACCATGGGACTTTGCATCTGCTGTTCCATCTGCCCTCGATGCTTTTCCTATCCTCTCTCACTCTCTCCCACAGCCTTTCAAGTGCCGCTTGCCTTTTAGATCTCAGTTCAACCACCTATTTTGAGATGCTGACCCTGACTGACCAGGTCCAAGTCCCCTGTTACACATCCTCACTTTTCCTCAGTCCACCGGACAATTGTAATTGTTGCAATTTTACACTTTCTTTCTTTTTCTTTTTCTTTTTTTTTTTTTTTTTTTTTTTTGGTACCAGGAGTTGAACCCAGGTGCTTAACCGCTGAGCCACATCCCCAGCCTTTTTTGGTTATTTACTTTTAATTTCGAGACAGGGTCTCACTAGGTTGCTTATCGCCTCGCTAAGTTGCTGAGGCTGGCCTCAAACCTGCGATCCTCCTGCCTCAGCCCCCACAGCCACTGGGATCTCAGGCGTGCACCACCAAACCCGGCCAATTTCACACGTTTTTATGCTGGTGAAGAGTCCACAAAGGGAGGACCGCACTGAGGGCTGCGTGGCACCTGGCAGAGCCGGGCCACATCCTTTTGCACATGTGCTTGATCCATTAATGAGGGAGTGTCAAGGAACGGCTGGGAACCTGGGACCATCAAGATTGCAACAGTGGAGATGGGGTCGAAGAAGCAGCTAAGGGAGTCGAAAGCTTTGGTCTCTCAGGACAGATCAGGAGAGGAACCGAAACTAATGTTTTATTCTAAATGTTTTAGAATCTGACTTTGAAACTTGTATTGCTTTGATACAATAAAACTAATTGTTTCAAGGGGAGCCAGGCACAGTGGATGGTGCAGACCTGTAATCTCAGCGACTTAGGAGGCTGAGGCAGGAGGATGGAATTGGGAGGCCAGCCTGGGAGTGGCTGCTACATCTACGTTTTTTGTAATAGCTTCTTGAACCCATCCATCCCTAATGATGGAATTCATAGGAAGAATGTTTGGGGGGTCCGTCTCAGGCCATGTTAACACCCCCCCCCATCCTCTCTCAATCAGGAGAAACAAATGGACAGAAATCCAGT